>NC_090935.1:1019550582-1020181113 GCF_040938575.1 Ambystoma mexicanum | reverse complement strand
TTTTTTATTCCTTTTTTTCTCATTACTTTTCTCTTTTTTCACTTTTTATGGTGACTTTTAATTTGACTCAAAAACTATCTGTTTAATATACTTGGCTCAGGTATGCTCATAGGGAGGCCTGTTTTTGATTGATTCTTTTCAGCCTGGCAAGCAAGTAGTGGTAATCTGAACACCATTCTGAGATATTATATGAGTCTAAGAGGGTGTGATTACATTCTCAGTTCAGAGTTGATATCTGGGCATTTACTATTTGATATGCATATTTGACACTTCATAGCATTCTCCTTCTTTTGCATTCATTTTTTGAGATCATCAATGCAAAAAAACATGAAACATCAACTGGCAAGGGAGTTATTTGAAGGCACTGCTAGCAGTAGATGTTGGAACATATTTGTTTTGATTGTGTTGTGTTATACAAGAAAAACTATTCCTCTGTCTTGCACTGAAGTATTTGTAGAGAGATGTCTATAGTTCGCACTATGCACTTTATAACATGACATTAATGTCCTTTATATTGTTCTATATGTATTTACTGTGTCATAGGAATGCACTATTTGCACAGAAGCACCATGCACTTTATACTGTCTCAACGCTACTTACTTAGCGAAGAAATTAATCTCGCTTCCAGGCACTTTATAACAATGGTAAAATGCATAAGCAGTTACTTGCTGGCTTTATTAATATTTTTGACAGAACACATGGGACCATCATATGGCAAAGGAGTTACTAGAAGTTACCACTAGAAGCAGATGTTGGGATATATTGTTCTGTCGCATTACATGAGAAAAAATTCCCTTATTATATTGGAATATTTTAGAGAGATGTCTATAGTTTGTATTATGCATTTTATAATACGACATGAATATTTTGTACTAGTGTATATGTATCTATTATATCATAGGAATGCTTTGTTTATATAAAAGCACTATGCACTTTATTGGGACTTAACGTTACATATTCAGCGAAGATAGTTATCCCGCTTCTAGGCACTCCGCAAACATGGCAAAATGCATAAGCAGTCACTCTGTGGCTCTGTGAATATTTTAGGTAGATCTGTATTATTACCCCTGCCCCCATAAATCGAATAGGAAAGACAACACTATGTCATTAATATGGGAGTTTTAATGTTTCCGTATTGCCCTTATAATTGTGCTCTGTGTCATATACTATGAACTGATTTTTAAATAGTACTAATATTTAAAATGTCAATTTTATTTGTATGTGTTTTGTTATGGCTGAAACGTTATGTTTGACGTTTAAACATATGCTTATATCATTTAGTAATGTGAGCCAGTAGCCCAAGCCAAGATGGCTAATTGCCATTATTTTTGAGATTATAAGTCACCTTCTTTATGTCTTTCACTGTGGGGGGAGTGTCTGTAATATAAACAAGCACTCTATGGGTGATGAGTAACTGTGAACAAGCCACTGGTTAGTGGTGAAACGCGTCAGGCTGCCGTCTGGCTAAGCAAAATTAGCACTGGGAGATCACTTTTTATCTGCTGCATATGTAAAATAAAGGCTGTTATATTTTACACAACCTATGATGCAGTGTTTGCTGTTGGATTTTCGTGTTTATTTGGATCATTGGAACACTTTTTTGTTCGTGGAGTGCTGCTCGCTTGAAGAGTTTCCGCCCGAAGCTGTTTGTTTTTGAAATATATATATATATATATATATATATCTTTATTCTATTCAGCTGTCATTTCCACAGTTGGTGGAGGAGCACTCCTTAGTCCCCAATGAAATCAGGAAACCAAAATACAAAATTGTTCCACTTTATTTAAATTCCAAAAGTTCCATGAAATTGTCGCACATCCTCATGGCAGAAAAAAAGTTTTCACAAACCACTCACATTGTGGTCCTCCCAAGGTAACTGCCGCATGGTAGATGGATGCGATTTCATCAAGGGGGTGCAAAGATATAGGGGCGGTCCCAAATCTATGGAAGTCCTGATAGAAATGAATAGAAAAACATTATTCTCGAGGACACAGCACAAACAGCTGGACACATTTGCACCATACTTAGGCAAGGAGCAGAGGCCTGGCCCTGAAAGCGTGCTTTTGCAGATTTTAAGTTAATCTGTCCAGTAGATTGTTTTTTAAAATGGCCAAAAAGTAGGTACAACAAAATTTGTGATATCTCTGTCTTGTCCACAGACTTATTTACTGATTCAGTGTGCACGGATGGATACCTTTGAGGGAGCCGTGTAAAGTTCGCAGACATCCGATGCGGCCATTGATTTGTCAATTGAGAAATGTGAGGTGTGTCAAAACCTTTCAAATAACTGCCATGTTGGATCCACAAACTGCATCCATAGTCTGCAAACATCGCAGTGAAAACATATTAAAAACACAACATTGCACTTGTCAAACAAATTAAACAATCTCTGGGACGGTGAGGAGTGATGAGAATGCAGGGATCAAAATGGAGGGCAGCTGGGAGCAGTGTAGCTTCTGCTTGAAGCCTAGAAGAGCCTGGTTAGCTTGGCACCAACAGCTACCAGGAGCTACGTTTGGCTCCCCACACCAAGTGATTCTGAACAAGCAGACATATGTGAATTTTAACTCTGTGCATTAGGGACAATCTAAAAATATACATTAGGGTGCATCTATTCGACATTTAAAGCATATGGTGTCATGAAAAAAATGGACAGATGAAAAGTTAGCATCTTATCTGAATTTAGATTTGTGGAATGCTATGTAACAGCTCCTCATTCCTCACTGGTATCTCCTGGTCACTGGTTAATGGTGGACACCCAGGAGCTACTTTTAGCTCCTGTTTATGTAATCTTAATTTCTATCCCTGGGATGTGATATGTCCAGAAAAAGTCAGAAAAAGCCAAAAATCATGTGTTTTTCCTCTCCGATGTGCATAAACATCTCAGATGTTTGGGGACATTGGTGTGATGTTCGCGAACTTGAAAAATGTTCAAGGAAATCGAAGCATATCTCTGCATTACAGGGTGGGTGAAGAGCATTAGAAGGCTTATAACTTTGGCACTGTTGAACTCAACTGCCCGAAATCTTGATATAAAAATGTAGAATCCATTTTAATGTTGTTGCAGAGTTTTCTGCAGTTTTGCCAATAGGTGCCAAAATTAAAAGAGGGCCCTACATTTTTGACCAGCTATAACTTTGGTGCGAATCCACGAAAAAGTTAGCAAAACGATTATAGTCCAAACTGTGAATGCTTGTGCAAAGTTTGAAGGGATTTTGTCAAGCGAGAGCAACACTTTAGAGGGAGTCCCAACATGTTTTAGATTGGGATAGGATTGAATGGAAAGATACATTCAGATTGCAGCTACATCCGAAGTGCTGATCGAATTTGCAGCAAACTTGTGCGAGGAGCATTGGCAAGGACCTGAAAGCATGCTTTTGCGAATCTGACGTGTTCTATTTTTTGAAAAGTGTAAAAATGTAGGCACACAAAATAGTGGTATAATTTTGGTGCCTGTGGCCGTGGCCAGAATTTCTAGGGCATGGCCAAAGGCCACCAGGAAACAGCAATGGGTTATAATTTGCATGGCTACCATGAACTGGCTATGTAGGAACATTTTCGAAATCGGGACAGGCTTGAATGAGAAAGAACATTCTTTCTGCTGCTTGAGCCACAAGCAGAATGGATAGGTTTTCTGGAAGGGTTTTCAGCAACCCCTCATGAGGACCATCAGCATGGACCTGAAAGAATTCTTTTGCAAGTATGTCCTTTGTTTTATTTTTTCCACAGTGTCAAAATGTAGGAACAAAATATAGTGATATAACTTTGGTGCCTGGGCAGTGGGATTAGATGCAGTTCCTCCAGCCCTTTGCGCATAATAAATGCAAAATGAAATCAAAATCAAATCAAGGACAAATGTCTACTCTCGATTTGCTTATTGGGGCATTGCCGAAGCCCATGCCCCATGGATTGCGGACACCGGACATTGCTGCAACCTAATAACATGGACCATTGGTCACATTATGGGGGAATAGTGGGCGCTGGACAGGATGCAGGCTAGGTGCAATGGATAACGAGGGTGGCTTGGTGGGACTAGGATCCTGGTCAAGCCTCATGCCGTAGGCAATTCAACCATGACCTGCATCCCTAGCATGTGCTGCTGAAAATGGCACACATCAGCATGCGCTGCAATAAATCAGCTCATTAAAGGAGGTTTATAGTCCTTTCACATATGTTAAGAGGAATTAATAATAATTTATGTGTAGTGCAGTAATATTTTGAAACATTTCCACTTATAAAAACCGTTGAAATTCAGTGTATACAACATTGTTAAAGGGACGTTATGGTTATGTTACATTAATAAAAACCTATGAAATTCACTGATAAAAAACTATGAAATTAATTGAAAAAAACGTTGTTTAAGGGATGTTATGGTTGCATGGTAAAATTGAAAAGCCCAAGAAATTCGCCAGTTATGGTAAGCAATGCACCCTCTACTCGCACTACTGCAATGCACTGCTAAGACTAACACCCTGGACATCAAAAATCACATCACAAATAGCATCATCGTTGACATCACATATGAAACTGCTCCTCTGTAACAATCCTGATGGAAAGTCCCTCCAAGGGGTTCTGTTTAGAGTGGTGCTAGCATTACATGAAGGGTGATCGGGAGGCCTTCAATGAACTACTCCATGTATCACAACATGTACTTACTGAAAAAGAAAAAATCTACTGAGGTTGTGCTATTAATACAGCAATCTAATAATACATACGCAGGTGCACTGGCTGCAGCATGGACCATAGAAGTAGAGTATTCATAACCCGGTACGCTTGACCAGTAGAATAATAAGTCGCCTATCAGAATCTTGACTAAAGTTAAACTTAGAATCAACGGCTAACAACACGGGAATTACTACAGACGTTAATACAGAAAATATATATATAGAGAGCATCAATGCATTCACATCTGAGGCACATACTGGGAAACTCTAGTAAGGAGGAAACAAATACTATGACCAGAACATGACGCTAAGATTAGAGTTCATCATCATGTATTAAAATTGTATTGTCTTTCTGGGGCCTGCTTATTGCCCCATGCACCATGAGCTCGGGCCAAACCCTAAGGAAAGCACCTTAATAAGAAAGCACAAGGTTAAGGTCTACACATACAGCACCTTTAGAGTATGTGTATCATGTTTTCAATACAATACGACCAGGTATAGTCCTCTGGTTAAAATTCTTACTGTCACTGAACAAAAACATCCATCTGATATGTGATGTCTTCAGTGATGTCATTGATGATGCCATTTGTGATATCATGTTTGATGTCCTGGGTGTTAGTATTAGCAGTGCATGGTTGTGGCATGAGTAATGGTTGCATAGCTTACCATAACTGGAAAATGTATTTGTTTTTTTTTTATTTTACCTTGCAACCATAACGTCACTTTAACAATGTTATTTTCAATTAATTTCATAGTGTTCATTAGTGCAACTTAACCATAATGTCCCTGATCAGATTTAGCAGAACAAAACCTTTGAAATTCAGCGGATGTGGAAAGTGATGATCATCTTAACTCAGCGTCCCGTCCCCCCCGGTTGATGACCCCTGGGATGTAATGATGTGCTAATTATATGGCGGTTACGTCTAACAGCCTTACATAGAACCACAAAATTCCCTCGATAATGCGAAAACATCCAAACTGTAACTGGCTCTCCAGACCAGCCCCAACTTCACAAGAGTAAGCCTCTCCCTCCCCACCTCTAGCCTGATGCGTTTTCAACCTTTATCCTCATTCAAATAGCTTTTTTTTTTGTGCACTTTTTGTTTTCACATTTCCCCGATATTACAGGGGTAATCACTAGCATCGAGCAAAAAAAATGGACGCTATTCATTTCTGAAAAGCCTCTCTGCTGCAAAGCACCATGGGTGATATAGTCATATTTTTGTGAAAAGGGGGGACCTCCTTCCCCGTCAAACCTTTTGAAAACTACTGGGCGGAATAACCTAAAATCTGTCCCGGAAATTAAGTCAACGCTTTGTGCTTAAGTTGTTTCTTAATTGGCTCAATTCCCTCCAGCGGTATCTGTGCTTGCACCTGATAAAATGTGGACTTTTTCTCCATGGGAAAATGAATGGGGATAGGCTGAAAACAGCCTTTATTTTGCTTTGCTTTTTAATAACTTTTTCATGTTTTAATGAATCATTGAGTGAAATTCATCATGCAAGCCAAAATATACTAGCAATCACATGTTTGGATTTCATTTGGCTCACGCTTCACACCTTAACTATATATCGACGACCGTTTCACTATGATTACCTCATACAATGTAGTACGTACTTGGACACGCTCAGCTGATAAGCATATTGAGCGGACACATGCCGACAAGCGAGGGTGCCTGCCAAAACATGAATGGACACTTTGCGTTGCATATCAAAAAAAGGCATGAAAAATGAGCCCCACCGGTAGGTGGCATGACTGCAAAGTACAAAGTACCTCAGGACCCCATAATCACCTTTCCAAGACCTTATTTGATGGTGATATAGAGAAGAATATATAACCAACGTGCTTCACCCTGCAACTTGATTTGATAAAGTTATAAAATACCAGAACAGTCGCACATATATAGTTACTAAGGCCATCCTCAGTTTCCTTGAGATCATTGAAGATCACATGTTTCATAACGTCCTTGCAGAGAGCCATCTTGTAGAATGCTAGATCCTATTGTACCTAGTCTACTTTATTAGGTGCCTGCAGTGAACAATCCCAATCTGCAAATATATTAGTAAAAACAATTATATATAGTTAATCTGCCAATGATAACGTTAATAATACTTCCCAAAGAATACAGGATTTACATTCAAATATAGATATAACCAATGTATAAAGTGCCAGTGCTAATAAATACCAAGCCAAGAATAACATTTATGCAAAAGCACTATATTAGATCATAGGTAGAATTAACAATCTGTACACAACACCTTGTATGGTACGTACTTCCTCACGTTGCCTATAGTCTAGGGATACCGTAATTTAACATATCTGCAAGAGGTATCTTTCATATCCAAAAATGGTTCCAAAACAATAATCATATTTCTTCTGAAGGTTAAATCAAATACTGAGTATTTCAAGAAAATTCTGCCTTTGTGAGTACATATATATGTAAATATTACATAGAAAATTGCAAGTGCTATTTCCCATAAAGTGCAAGTGAAAACTCAAGTTGACAACAGAATAAAGCACACAACTGCAAAATAAAAAAAAGATCACATGCATAAAAGATCTACAAATTAATTATTTATCCTGTAGCAACAACATCTATGTCAAAAACTATCATCAAGGTCACATGACATTCTTGGTCATATATTTCCTTTCCTTAGTGCCCTTACTCCGTACAGACAGCTGTCGCTGCACAGCTCTCTATCTTTCAATGGAGGTCATGTAAGTCTTCCCAGGTACACAAAGCAGGCACACACTGCTTCTCCTTAATCTCCAAGCAATTTGAGATAAAAACTGTGGTCATAAAGACTGCAAAACAATAAACCTCGACATTGATGTATGGATAATACGTAAATGTCACACAGCGCATGGACACGTTCATGCTCCGCTCAACTCAATGCGTACTTTAAAATCTGCACATTGTGTTAAAGGTCTCAAAGAGTCAAAGTATGTGCATGTTTGATTTCCAAAATTCACTTAAACAGAATCTCTATTCTTCTGATGATAATATATGCAGTGTGGTGGTGTCCTCCCGCCATGATTAAGAATGAAGAATAGCACTCTGCAGTAGCCACACAACACCACCACCTTTAATACCCACCTGACAAATGGAGTGTTCGGTAGTAATGGGGAAATTGTACAGCAGCTTTCAAAATAGGAGAGCTAATAAATAGAATCTGATGTCTCCAATGATGTCAATATATGCCTAGATAAGGTCCTGCATGGATCCCTAAACCTGAGGAGAGTGTCCAAACTCAAGACTGGTAATCTCAAGTTCAGTCAAATCAAGATGACTTCCACCTGATTACCTAAAACATTCCTTAATGCCACAGTCCCTACACAAAAATGTAAATACAACATAGCCAAACTGCGCATGTTCTCACATACCTTTAAACATGCTGTAGGGTGAGCAGGCTCATTTCAGATTGGCATGGATCCTTCAATAGTTTTGGATGACAGTGTCAAATACACAACCAATTCTTAGGACTGCACTTCTGATCCCTGCCACCCTCCCTCGTTAGTGGCTCCGACTAACCTGTGCATGATGTGCATGAAGGCCAGATATCTTGTTGATGTCCTTCAAACGGGGTATCCTGGAACAATCTATTCTTTCATTCCAATGAAGCCCTTGTCGCAGTTCCAAGTGTCTCACTAATAGCGGAGTGTTAATGTAGTGTTAATGTATACTTATAGCATGTCTCATACAACAAGGGCGAGGGAATACAAAGCTTCTGCCACCGCAAATAAGGTTTTCATTGATCAAAAGTAGGATATACGACATGTGCATGGACAAAGATTCAGGATGACTAACATAAACGATTTCTAAGAACATAGTACTTGAAATCAGGGCAATCATAAAGAAAGTTTCAGACTGGAAGATCTCCTATTTAGTTCTTCCTAGCTCTGTGTCAATATCCTTTTTTCTTGGGACCACAAGACTTCCCTGCCTTTCTCATTGTGACAAATATTCCAAAACTGGTGAAGGGCAAATGCCCCAACTAGTTCAAAGGCCAGCAACCCAAGATTGCAGTGACAGGGTACAGCCATGGATTGGTTGTTCATCTAGGCCTCAGGAGATCCATATCAGGCTTGGCTCCCGACATACCTGCTTGCCACTTAGATGTTGCTGGGACTTGCAGCTTCTCAGGTCATTTTTCCAGATTTAAAAATGGAAACCCTGCGCTCAATCCAATCCGGTCAAGGCAGTGGCAGGGCAGGACAGGAAAGGCACACCAGACCCCTTAACATCCTTTATCTGTGGTTGGGTGGTCTTGTGAGAAGAAAGATAACTTCTTTCAGGTGGAATCCCTCCAAGATGTCCTAGTTGACAGTTGGCCCCATGTCATATCTATGGCTGTGCAGACACCACATAAAAAAACAGCAGGTGTTTTCCCGCTGAACCACTTTCCAGAGCTGGAAAGCAGGCTTAAGCAGGACCCCTGCTTTAGCACTCCCAGGCTATCGGCAGTGAAATTAAAGCCAGACCGGCACCTGTAAAACTGGAATTGGAGCAGACTCAGTGCAGCTCAACTTAGAAGTCACTGATAAATCCATTACCTACCTTTTGCAGGTGGCTGATTAGGTTACAGGAAAAGTGGGCCATGGTTGAGTAGAGTCAAGAGCTTGGGGATTGGGTCATCTTGCTTCAGAAAGTTAAAATGGACATGCTGCCTAAATCTATAGCTCAACGTGCAAGTACAGAAGACAACTGGTTATTTTCATTGAGGGTGAGCCTGACCCTTAGCAGGGCAGTTCTCAATTCTTTTGTCTGGGTGCTTGTGAGGTATTACCATCTGGCAAGGGTGTAGAAACCATGTTCATTTAATTATTTATTAATAAAAAAAATGGTGTGGGTAATCCCATCTCTGAAAGACTTGTTTTATCCTAATGTTGCCTCCCTCCTTGAGTGCTTTGAAACACTTGCCTGTTTACAGGCGCTTTATAAATAAACAATACCATATCATACCATACAAAAGGGAAATCTGCTGATTATATTGCCCTTTCATAGGTTCCATTCCACAAGCACAGTGTGTGCCTGTGCCCTGCTGCATCAGTATCCTGATCTGCAGTTCCTGCTCTACCAGTGCCACAGGGAAAAACATATGGAGGGAACACATATAACAGCTTACATATTTTCAAACAATCAATGAAACAGGATCATAAAGTATATGTAGGTATTTGATAACCAATTCTTTAATTTTTCAAAATTACTATTTGCAATGAACAAAAGACATTGCAAGTCTGTTATAATGCACACATAAACAATCACTGCATATCAAAACGGCATCATGAACAATGTATCCAACCACCAATCATACAGAGCCACTCATACATCACTATTCTAACAACATTAACTTTTCACCAAAAAAGTGCATTAAAATTAAAGTGCATGTGCAATTCAATCTAAAAACAACAGCGGGTAATAAATTCCAGCCGACGACACTATGCACCACTGCTCTCAAACATGTGGCATTACAATGAATACACGCCTACGTACTCAAAACAATGTAAAGAGCATTTATTCTAACAATCACTTTTTCGACCAATTGTTGATGCCAACTTGAGTTTCGGCCACGGGTATAGATATATTCAATGCACCCGGTCTTCTTTAGGGCAAACAAACTCAACTGGTGATTGGAACACGAACATCTCTTTAATCTCATGGCACAACGCTGCTCACAAATCATCTAGATAAATTAATCAGAGGGTGAGCCACACCAATCTCAATCAGCTCTGGCACCCTTCATCTGCATCATTAGCAAACTGTGGTTGAAAAAGTACTTCATGGGTGATGAAAGAATTTCAGGTCCAACAGTGTGTTTCTCCATTTCCATTCAAGCACAATTATAGTTAACACTGCTTGTGTTCCCCAGCCATCCCCATGCATACCCTTGCCAATAATTATAATCAAGGTTGCCATTTGTGGCTGGGATTGGCAGTAGTACAGAGCAGGTTTAGAGGTCACAGGTGTCTACTTGACAGTTGCAGTGACTGGCAAGTCTCTGCAGCACAGGGGCTGCATTTCAGCATGTAGCCCTGCAACAAAACCTCATAATTATGTGTCTGCTGTTCTAGTAGCAGAAACATCTTAATATATAAGGCATACATAAGTTACAGTATGGTGAATGGTATTTCTCATAATTATTATAGCCACAACAATTTGGTATCACAAATGTGTCAGCCCTGTGAGCCCAGCTCTGCTGTGTAGGATTATGTGTATTCTTCCCAGCCAAGGTTGCTCTTGCTGGTGCTAGCAGGACTGAAGCATTGGTGATTGCCTCTCTTTGTTCCTTTTATGAGGGAAGGTAACACCCTCCCCAGAAGACAGTCACTGCACAGGAAGCTGGCCTGGGAGCAGGAATTATAGGGCACACCCATGCACAAAAGGCTTGGCCTCACACCAGGGTGCTGCATATCCAAAGGCCTTTGATTCTATTGAGAAGGGAAAGGGGTGAAGTTAGTGTAGACAGAGGGATATTTTTACAGCTGGAGGAACCATCTTGTTTTCTCTCTGCCTCTATCTTTCCCTCCTGTCCCCTTCACTTCTGTTAGCACAAATCATTTTGCGTGTCATGTCAGAAGGCAAAGACCACTTACTCTAAGAACAGGGATTGGACCCCTAAAGTAGGCTAGCTTTAGCTCAGTCACTTGTGGGCTTTTTCCCCCTTCCCACCACTTCTTTGATTCACTTTGGAATGAACACCTAAGGAAGAATTATTTGGACCTTTGTTGGGAGAGGTAATCTTTCGAAAGTCCTCTGCCAGTGAGGTGAGTGCCCCCGAGGACGTTCAGTCCCAAAGGTACTCCTCTTTTTGAACCTCTCCTTCTCTGAGTTACTTACTCCCCTATTCTGGGGGCAAGAGACTCCCCCTCTCTCATAGATACTGCCTCTTCTGGGGATCAACATCCGCTCTCTCTCTTACTAGTTTCCACACATCCTAATCTGTCTGAAGCGTCTCTGTTATATCTCTCTTTTCTGGGCTCAAGGGGATCTCCTTCCCCCTAACTGGTGCATACCTCACTTCCGGAAATCAAGGTATTCTTATCTCGCTCATTGGAGTGCACCCCCTCTTCGGGGCTTCAAGGTGCTCTCATCCCCATCACTGGAGCATGCCACTCTTCTGTGGTACAAGGGACTCTTATCCCCTCACTGAAGCAATCCCCTCTTCTAGGGTTCAAGTCCCCCCGCCTGGTGAATAACATTGTTCCCGGGATCAACGGGCTTTTCTCCCACCTCGCTGGTGCACACCATTCTACTGGCTCTTCTCTCCCCTGTTAGGGAGAATTCTCAAGAATGTGCTAATTTCCCTTACCTTTTGAGACACCCAGCAACTTTGCTGGATTTATAGGATTTTAATTTTTACCTGGAAAGAGTGTGAACTTTTTTTCCCACTCTTTCAAATATTTTGATGTGTGCTTTACTTTTGTGTTCTTTGGATATGGAGTTTTAGACAACTCCATAGGCATAATCTTTTTCTTGTGTGTCACACAGCACCCTCAGTGCAGTGGCACAGGGATGTCTTTCAGACTTTCCAAGGTTTAAATACCTTCTCTGGGACTGACTACTGTCTCCCAGTGAATGTACATTTAAATTGACTTTAAATTCATAGACCCATTACACTATCTTCCTATGGAGTGCTGGAGGGGTTGCCTAGCATCCCATGGGTCTAAACACTCATGTAGCAGTCAAATGCTACCTTTTACCTCTTGAAATGGCTGGTGGCAGTGGTTTTAGAACAAACGACCATGATTTTTCCTGAGTGCGAACACAGGTAGCTAAAAATCAGGTCAGCCATGTTTTTCAATTTGGCGCCCAAGACCCCTCTGTAAAAACAGACTCCGGTCATCTTTTTTTACTGTTTCTTTTTGGAAAGGACCTTCTAGTGTTGTCTCTGTGTGCCAAACCAGGTTTGGTCCCTTTGTTCATTGGCCTTTGATGGATTTCAGTGCTGAAGCCTTCCTCTGGCCCCTGAGTGTCTGGGGCGGACAGGATTTGAGGGAGGTGCCCAAAACTCCTTGTGTTTAGTCTCCTAGGAGACCTGAATTCACTCTGGCTGGATTGGCTGGCTGACTGTCCGCCAAGGAAAAGCTACCCTGCTGGGTGAGTGACAGCCAGGCTGAAATGAATGGGAGAAAACTGTTTAAAAGGTGAGTCTCCATGACTGGAAGGCAGAGTTGACCACTGGAATGAAAGAACCGAAGACGAGCTGAAGAAAGACCACTGCTGCAACCCCTGGATAGTTGGTTTTCTCGGTGAAGGCCTGCTGCAGGCCCGAATTACCTGAAACTCCCTCGACAGAAAAATCCTTCAAGGACGACTTCTTCCCTTGAGCTGGTGGGAACAACCAACTCGCAAGCCACCTGGAAACCATCTCTATACTGGTCGAGTTTTCATCACAGTGCTGTTGAAAACCGGATAGCCAGTGAGAAGGATACCAGATTGTGGACTTTAAGGCACTCACACCTTAAACCGACATTTTCCAAGCTGGTGGCTTCTTCCCTGGGCAGTGCAGGAACCTCACAACGTCCTCCCTCTTGCCCCCACGACCAAGGCTCAGGAACAGCGAGATCTGCAGGAACTGCCAGGAACAACTGCCTCAGCTACAGCTTTTCTTCATCCATAAGGTAATGTGCAAATGCGGTACAGAAATCCTCTTTCCCATGGTGAAAGTTTGTGAAACTTTCCCAACTCTTGAGTCTTGTTCACTCCTAATCCAACATACAACTCTTTTCATTGCAAACTACTTCCAAGAATATTGGAAAAGACTTAACAGTTTACTAACAGAACTGTGCTATCCTACCCAAGACACTGAACCATTGACTTTGGCCCAGGCCTATTGAATTTAGTTGCCTCTTGTAGTGAACTGAAACTATTTGCCCTGCCTATGAAAGTAACTGTGTTTTGATTCTTATAACCTTTGTCTTTCTACCCCCTTTGAAAGTTACGGAAGTGCCATTTTGCTCTCACTTCAATTATTAACTGTTGTGTGTTGGTGTGTGATATTGAGCTGCTTATGACTAGTGGAATGTTTTCTAATTAAATGTGTAAATACATGTATATTCTTTTACCAAGAAACCTTGAGTAAGTGTTTGTTTGAACTACTGTGATTGCAAGTTCTTTGTGTAATATCTTGTACTGCTCACATCCCTCTTGAGATAAGTCTGGCTGCTCAGCCACTGCTACCACATAACTGTGTAGTACAGGCTTGTACCAAAGGTGAGATTGCGCTTACACCTGTAGACTTAATTGTGTGAAGTGTTCCCAAAGGGTACTGCATGGAATTCTGTTTAACATCCCCTCAAATAGTTATCACTGTACTAAAAGAGAACCATTCAGAACAGTCTTTCAAAGTAGGAGTGTGAGCCTCTCTGGCCCAATCCTCTGCTTCCCCATGGTTCTACATCGATTTTCAACAGCATCACAATCTGACCACTCATGTTTTCAGGATTGCTGAAGCAATCCCCTGTGTTACTGAAGTTAGGGGTGGGTTGGATCAGATGTTGAATATGGTAATGAAGTTGTCTGCTTAACCTCCGCTCCCCACATAAAACACACTCATAATGCCATGCCCCCTACCTTGCGAATTGATATATATGGATATATACAAATATAAAAAAATGACAAAAAACTCAGTCTGGTACCTATTTCTGATTATCCGGACTGCTGTGCCTAAAGACAATTCAGTTGTTAAAACACAACATGCATATTCTTGCTAGTGACATCTGATCCTATGCATTTACATGATCAATCACCTCACATCATGCTAGGCTCTTCGCTTTTCCCAAAACGCCTCACTACTTAAGTATTATTTCAGGATTCTCGTATTATGCTAAAGCATGTTGCCTCATGGCTGCTTCAGAACACTTCTGAGGCTTAGGGTGGACCATCCAGTTCAACTATGCTATGGTTCTACAGTCATTCATCCAGTTCCAGGTTGGCTTTGAGATTGTGAGGCTGCTGTTGGTGAGAGGGCGTGGCGGACACAGTTGTACTTTGAATAGCCAATATCTCTGCAGTGATGTATATGTATATCCGGGAAGCTGTGGCACAAGCCAAAACCTAGGCCATCTGGGGAGGGGGAGGGCTGTCACAGTGAATGCGTTACTAATGTGTACATGACTGGGATTCTGAGAGAATGTTCCAGGTCTTTCTAAAGTTGAGTGCTTTGGACTCTGATTGTTTATAAAGTGTAGTTGATTGACATCCCGACTCAGAAGCACGTGCATTTGTTTCATTCAGTGGAAAGCAGACAGCATATTGACCATGCACAGGCATCTTTTCATTGTTAGCCCTATCCAATAAAACAGAGTGTTACACTTAACAGAATAAAGACGCTGGGGAATTTCCACAAGCCCCGTCTCCACTTTCCACCCTCCCCATCCCCCTTGTGTATGACCTTTGTTCCCACCCACCTCTTGTTTGTTCCCTGTTATTTAACCAGGTAACAAGAGGTGTAAGGAAAGAAAAAAAGAGCACCGCAAGATAAAACGTGGGTGAGGCATAAGCTATAATTATTGTTACTCACACACAATTGAAGAGAATGCTGAGATGGCCCGAGGATAAAGAAGCACACGGGGGCGGTTAGGTAGCTGCACATACTGTCACTTTAAGTACACATGCCGTGATTCAATTGCATGCCAACACATACCACATTCCCATTATAGCTTAACTTATGTCTCAACAGTTCAGCAAAACGGTGTGTGGATGCAGTGAAGGCTCCACTCAGAGGCTGTTCCACTTGCAACACAGCACACTGTTCAAAATGAGAGGTGTCACGTTCAAGAACATTGCAGCCAGGGCCATCTTAAGCACGTTTGGGGCCTGGGGTACAGACCTCTTTGGGGGCCCCCTCCACTCAACCAAATGAATGAAGGGATCCAGAATAACTGATCACCCACCCCCTCGTCACCTTCATAACCCATAGCTTGATATGCTGCCTCGCCCAAATCAAAATGAGCCGCGGTGAATGCACAAACTGTGTATACCAAGGTGAACACAGAAAGCATTACAGGATGAATTGATTAGAGCAGAATGTATTAGTCAACAAGAGAGGCAATAGGTTTAGACCCTCAACACTATGCCATAAAATATCCTAACGTGTGCTATTTAAGTTTGGTGAACAAAGGAAACTGACTTCTTTAGCTCAGGTAGCCTTGTGGGGCCCCCCTACAAGGTTGGGGCCCGGGCAAGTGCCCCTTTTGCCCTCCCATAAAGACGTCACTGATTGCAGCATGTGCATGGTTTATTGTGACAACGGATCCGCATGGTAACTTTTTTTAAACTCCTGCCTATAAACAGAAAATTCAGACAAACACAACTACCAAGGTAAAGGGTCTGAGGGAAGAAGGCGGATCTGGAGGGCGGGGTGTGACCACCAATCGCATTGTCACTGCAGCATGACATCACATGACATTTTCAGTTGCCATTTATAGTCTGTCCAGTTGAGAAGCGGAGCCACAAACAACACCACAAATGTTCTTAAAAAATGTTAAAAGCAAAAGGAGACATTGTATTGTTGTTGATTATTATATGGGATACAGTACCCCCTACCATAAATTATAGGAATTTGGCAAGTCAGTGAGGAGCTCTGTGACCAAATAGAGGAATGAGACCAAGTTCCTGCATAAAGTCGGGGAACTCTGGGGCGTCTTGCTTAAGTAATGTAAGAGATCTTCCATTTGCTGATACATATAATCGATATCGAATATGTATGGATTAAAATAAAAAAAGCTAATATACAACTTCCAATTTGCTGCAGAGATAGATTAAGCAGTTTAATAAAACACATAATTACGGAGCAGTAGTGATGTCATGATCTTATTAAAGGCCTGTAATAACAACCTTATTTACAGGCGTGTATGCACCTATTGCAGGCTGCCATGTATTGTGTATATATATATACATATATGTAACTCTCTTGTGAACAAGTGCAGCATGTTGGCTCATGCCAGTACAGTTTAGCCTTCATGACAAGTATAAGAGCACAGGTGGGTACATTGGAGTAGCCCTGTCTTTTGGTAAAGTGTATGGAACATCCCATTGTTTTGAATGTGGCAGTGATATCTTAAAGGGTACACGTCTGTGAGTGGCGGGTTCAGGAGAAGGGATGGGTACTCACTGAGGAAGGATATGCTAAACTAAATGATGTAGGTTCAGCGCAGCCTGAGTGCTTCCAGGACACAACAGGAGATACATGGGAAAATCCCCAGGGAAAGGCATAATGGACCAAAGCAGTTTGCACAAGTCTTTGGAAGAGCAGGACACTCACGCATTTGAGTTAAGAGCACAGTGACTAGCGTATTGACTAGGGCACCTGCCCCTATATATATGTTCTAGGAGATTTCTGATCAGCCAGATGGGAGTTCCTTGTTGATGTGTAATGGGAGCCAGCCTCTGCAGATACCCTGTGTCTGGGCTTCTTCACTTTAAACGTGTGTTTTGAGGGACTGATTTTGCACTCATTACCTCAGGACTAATGCTTCTTTGGGGAGACAGTGAACCTTACATTACAGTGGGTCAAGTGCCACAGGCACTGAAACTCCACTCCTCTCACTAGGTCATTGGCAGTGTTAGTAAGAATAATACAAATAATATGATACCTGAATTTGTATAATGCACTTCATACCAGATTCCTCTCTTTTCCAAACACTTTAGTAGCAACTGATGTATTATTCCCCAGGTTCATGGTACCTGAAGCATCAGCTTCAGCGGATGAAGGGCTGAATCTGCTGTGATTGGATTTGTAGTTGAAAAGTGCATGTCAATCATCCGTTCCGTTGCTATTGGTTCCCTGTGGTTTTGGGGGGAATGCTTAGATCCACTCTAGCATTACCCCAGAAGCTCCTATCCACTTTCCCGGTGTGACAATCGAAACAGCATGGACTACATTGTAATAGGCTGTAGAGTGGTCACCAAGTATCAGTGGAGGTTAATGGCCTTCTTTCTGTGGGAAGGCGCAGTTCCGTTCATATATGTTAATGCGATGTATGTCTCACTTATTGAGCTGAATCCTGGATGGTGCAGCAGACTGTGCTTTGTATGGGTTTGACAACAAAACAAACATGCAAAAAATTGCAAATGTGAGCCGACGTGGGCATGTGGAATACCCAACAATATCAAGAAAGGCTGACATAATAGCCCGGAAGTCTTTTCAAGCCTGGCTATAACAAGATGTAGCTCTCTCTCTTCCAGAGCTCCTATGACCATGTGTGGAAGGGCCCTGCAGTCCATCACACGTTCTGTAGCCCATCATAGTCAATGTTCTGTGCTAGTGTAATTCATGTACACATACTTTGCGTCTCGAGGTCCTTCATTTGAAGCTTTCGGCCCCCTGCACACACATTATCCGCTGCGACTCCATGCGCCTGGAATGCTCTTCCTTCTTCCACTAGACTACTCCACAAAGGCTTTAAAACATGATTATTTAAATGACTCTGACCCTAATTGTGCTTCACTGTATTCGTTTGTTGTTTTAGTTTACAGGTTCTTTGCTTTAACTGTATGAATTGTAATGTTTTTTCATTATACCGCTTCCTGCTGCCTCCGGTCAGGGCTACAGCGCTTCATACTGCGCCCTTCTCCTGAAGCCACTCAGTAAACTGTTTCTGCGGCTGCAGGTACGTTAGAACCGCAGAATCTACAGGCCTCTCTTCCAATCTATTTGCTGTAGACAATTTCAAAAACAAGGCTTTTCAAGACAGACAAGAAACGGATGTTGTTAAAGAATGCTCTAGTTTCAACGGTTAGATTTCCACGGCTCCTTTTAAAGTAGCATTTGCGAATGTCGTGCCTGCGCCCAGGCACTGCTTGTAGTTAAATAACTGAACGCATGCCAGGTGCATATTTTTCGAAACGATTTTAGACTTTATTCTTCTGCAAAAACGGCTTGCTTTTAATTGCAGTTCCCCAGCTCCATCGAGTCTAGCCGGAATATCCCATTGGATTCAGCTGAAGGTTGCTCACTGTTTACACAGCGCCCCAAGCAGGCAGCCACCACTGTGCAGTGTTTACACATCGGAACAATGTCCTGCCTGTTGGAGTCTCACACTGCCATATGGGGACCATTGACAGGGGCAGCCCGGTTTCCGCTTCACCACGGGGCTGCGTCGAAGCCCCAGCAAAGAGCCTACCAGGACGTATCGACGTTGAGCTGTCACGTGCGCAGAGCCAGAGTTCAGTGTTTCGCGCGCACAGTGTTGCTTTACTGTAGATGAGCATAGAATTAGTAACAACGCTTTAACTTTATAATTCTGAAGGATGGCATTGTATAAAGGCACAAAAATATATCCATTAATAAAGTACACGTTTCCATTGAAAACATACATATTTATGATGCTGCAAAACTGTGATATCAGTGCAATAATGAACATCTATTCTTTTCTCTAGCTTGAAGATGAGCTATATATATTACACGGCCTACGGTAGCGGCCGTGTAGTTATGGTTAAGTTGCTCAATTCATAGGACGAGCACTTTTTGAGAGGCTTATAACTTCACTCCCACTGGACGAATCCTCACTAATCTTTGCAAAAAAAGTATATGGCCCACTCCAATTTTATTTGGCAAGTTTGGTAAGGTTTCGTCAACGGGGGGCAAAGTTACAGTGGGGTCCCAAACATTTTTTTTTCTCCATAGACTGAATGGAAAAAAAACTTTGTTCATGCCTACAGCCCAAACCACTGGATAGATTTTCACCAAATTTGTGGCAGTTGCAGCGGCCTGGTCCCCAAGCAGGATTTCGTAAATTTGGTGGAAATCCGTCCAGTCGTTCTTTTTTAAAATGACCAAAAAGTAAGTCCCAAAATATTTGTGATATCTGGGTTCGGTCCGCGGACCCAATTTCCTGTTCGGCCTGCGGACAGGCCTCCGATTGGTCCAGAGGGTGACGTGATGTCTGCGGGTATCGGACGCGCCCACTGATTGGATGGTAAAAAGCATGAAGTGCATCTGATTTTTGGAAACGCCTGCCGTGTTCGATTTGTGGACATCGGCCGGTGTCCGCAGATATTGCGGTAAAAACATATAAAAAACACAACATTGCACTTGTTAAACTTATCAAACAATCTCTGGGGAGGAGAAGGGTGATGAGGATGGGATGGGATATGGCCATAAGAAGATAAAAAACGGGTGTTTTTCACCATAATGTCAGCGAACAGTCTGGATGTTCACAAACAGCTCTATGAAGGTCGCAGACACTTACAGAGTTGGTAAAAGGCCATTCTTGGATGGCTAATAACTTTGGCACCACTCAATGAAACTGCATGAAATTTCTGAATTCTATTCTAGACCTGGTTCCAAAAGGTTTTGCAAAGTTTGGTGGGATTCTGTGTAGAGAGGGCAAAATTAGAGGAGGGGTCCCAAAATAACATAAAGGCTTATAAATGTGGTGCCTTGTGACGAATCTGCACATAAGTTTGCAAAACAATCTTAGATGTAGATATAAACGTGTTTGCAAAGTTTGCTGGGATTCTGTCAAGAGGGGGCAAAACTAGAGGGGAGGTCCCAAAATATTGTAAAGGCTTATAAATCTGGTGCCATTTGACGAATCTGCATAAAAGTTTGCAAAACCATTTTAAATCTGGATATAAATGTTTTTGTAAAGTGTGGTGGGATTTTTTCTAGAGGGGCTAAATAAGAGGGGGGTTTCAACATTTTTACATGGCTTATAACTTTTTTGCCATTTGACGAATGTGGACAAAGGTTTACAGAAAGATTATAGAACCAACCTTGAATGTTTGTGTAAAGTCTGAATGGATTTTGTTAAGTCAGGGTTAAGTTATATGACTATTGTATGTACATACATTTTGACACCTTTGAAAAAATAAAACATGGGCGGATTTCAAGCAAACTCATTTAAGGAGCATTGGCAAGGACCTGAAAGCATGGTTTTGCAAATGTGATTGTGTTTTATTTTTTGACATGTGTCATAATGTAGGTACAAACAATAGTGATATACCTTTGGTGACTGAGGTATAGCCCGTGGCCATGGGCAGCTGCCAGATTGTCCGGGTCATGGTATAAGGTCTAGACTCTGACAATCTGGCTACTGGCCATGACCGCGAGGGACGAGAAGTGGCCATGTCCACCTGGGACCGGCTATGTGGTAGAGTTATTCGAAAGTGGGATAGGTTTGAAAGAGAAACATTTTTTCTTGTGGTATTATGGTCATAGGGTTATGTCTTCGCCTTCAGCGGGCTGCCATGGAAAGGGAAGAGGGAAAAAAATGTGCTTGTGGTAATATGGTCATAGGGTTCAGTCTTCACCTTCTGCAGGCTGCCATGGAAAGGAAGAAGGGCTCTGCACGGAGCCCTGCCTTCCCTTTCCATGGTGGCCATCTTGAAAAAGGATTTTTCTTCCTACAGTGGGACGCTATTTTTTAGCACCCCGGGTTGCTGCTTTGGGAAACAGGCGTGCTAATGGCCTTTATCCCCCATCGCAGGGCCTGGAATGGAGGATAATGGTCCGGAGCCCTCCTTATTTATTTATTTATTAGTGGTTCTCATGCTCCTTGATTACAGCTTCAAAAGCACTTCGAAATTGCTTCCCCCTTGCAGAGTGGTGTGTTGCTGTATATACAGAGGACTGTTGTCTTCGAAAGATATGGATCAACAGCCTATGATATTGCTTGCAAGGTAGCTGGTGGGATTTTGTGTCCCACAGAAGTAGGCTGTGTGGTTACAGTATTGGTTGGGGAGAAAGACAGCCTACTACTTGCTAAAAAAGGAACAATGTTTCTGAGAGCATTGCAGTGGTTGGATTTGGTGTGGCGGCGCATGGAGGTGGTCCTGTAGGAGTAATATCCAGATAGTCTGCAAAAAAGTACAAATCTGCACTCAGTGCATTTCAGGAGGGATGGCAATAGCTGATGACATTTTTCAAGATAAATAGCAGTTTTGCTGCTATTCCTCCAAGTATCTGCTTTGTACTAGATTGTTAAAGGATAATGAGTAAGAATAGGTGTAGGAGTTGTGCAAGGGTACATTTTGAGCTTGAAAGTTCCTAGATCAGTAGAAAATGCAGTTCCGAACTGTCCTCGAAGCAAGGACCCAAACGAGAAGGGCAAAGGCAGTCATGGACATGTCATCATGCTGCAAGCGAGCGTCTGGTCACATGGCACTGTCTAGAAGGTCGGCAATGACATCAGACGTTTGCGTACGTTGACGGAAGCAAAAACAGTGGAGAAAGTATCGAAGTGTTCAAAATGATGCTAGAAAGTGGGAAATGAGAGTTTTAAGGTGACATTTTGTAAATTGGACAACAATGTAGCTATATTGGGTAAGTATATTATCATGCACTAGTAAAAACCCATGAAATTCTCTGAAAAAAACTTTGTTAAAGGGACGTTATGGTTAAGTTGCACTCATAAAAACCTATAAAATTCAATGAAAAAAAACTTTGTTAAAGGGACGTTATGGTTAAGTTGCACTAATGAAAACCTATGAAATTCAATGAAAAACTTTGTTAAAGGTAGGTTATGGTTACAAGTAAAAACAAAAAACCTCAGAAATTCACCAGTTATGGTAAGCAAAGCAACCATAACTCGTGCCACCACCGTGCACTGCTAAGACTAACACCCAGGACAAAGATGTCATCACAAATCTCATTGATGACATCACATGTGAAATTAATTTTGATGAAAAGTGCCTATAAGGGGTTGTGTTTATAATGTTGGTAAAAAGATGTCAGGTGTGATTGTCTAATGTTAAACATGTAATAACTAGCTAACAATTCAAGACTTACTACACACTTGTGCCAGTACAAACAATACATATGAAGACCCACAATGCATACACATTAGAGGCACATGCAAGGAAAGAAGAAAGAAACAGCTTCATCAGAAAATGATAATAGCCTTAAAGTATATCTTCATGTATACAAATGAATTGTGCATTTGAGGCCTGCCAGCTGTAAAGGATTTCAATCAGGCACTCACCCAGGTCTCGCCTAGCATGTAGCACGCGATGAAACCCTTATTTATTTTTGTCTATAAGGTCAATATTCTGAATGATATACCACTCATATCACACCTGTCTCAAAATACCCCCCAGGTCACACTGAACCCGGAATCAGGCTAGTTTGTAAAGGTAAAGATCATTTATTTATTTGATATTCAAATCACACATAAGTTTAATATATATATAAAAAAGTATATGGCCCACTCTGAATCTTTTTGCAAAGTTTGGTGAGGATTCGTCCAGGGGGGGAAAAGTTATAGGGGGGTCCCAAAACTTGTGTTTTTTCCTATAGACATAATGGGAAAAAACTTTGCGCACGGCCACAGGCCAAACCGCTGGACGGATTTACACCAAATTTGCGGCAGGAGCGGGGGCTTGGTCTCGAAAGCGTGCTTTTGAAAATTTGGTGTAAATCCGTCCAGTAGTTTTTTTATAAAATGACCAAAACGTAAGGCAAAAGAATTAGTGATATCTGTGTTCGCTTCGCGGACGGACTTCCCTGTTCGCTCCGCGGACAGCACCCCGATTGGCCCATTGCCTTGCGTCATGTCCGCGGACATGTGACGTGTTTGCTGATTGGACGGCGAGGGGCGCGTCAAATTTTCTGTGGCGCCCGCCATCTTGTATTCGCTGTCGACTGCGTACAGCGCGGTGAAACGTGGATAAAAAATTGTATTTAGTGCCGTGTGTTGGTGTGTAAGAGTGTTTGGGGAGGGTGGGGGGAGTATGAGATAGGTTGAATGTTTTGTTTTTTATGTGCTAGACGTTTTTGTTGCGTTCGATTTGTCCGCGGAGAACACGGCTGTTCTGACATTTTGTAAATAAACTAAATGGTGGGGTGTTTAGAGGACGGAGTATGTGTCATTTCTGTTTGCAAGGAAGGTAAAAATTAGCTATGAACACTCTCGGTGTACTTAATTGTTCGTAAATACACAAACTGGGGGTGTCCTCCGGACGCTGTCCGTATTGTAATCTGTCTAGTTGAATGTGTTCTAAGAACACTCGCGGTGTCCCGAAATGGTTGCAATTACACAAAATGGGGGTGTTCCGAGAACGTTGTTTGTATTGTTCGTTGTCAGGGTGAAAGTGTTTTAAGACCACTCCTTTTGTCCGCTAATAGTACAATTTCCTAAGGGCGTCAACAGACTTTTTATCCACTAAAGAAATGATAAATCCGGCTGGTGTGCGCCGACATTATGTGATAATCCTATGACTGGCGCTATTGACCTGGCTGACTTGCTTTTGCGACACTAAATCATATCTCCCGCCCCTAAGCCTGATATTATCAAAGCATTCATATTCCCCGCCTCTCTCCGTGACGTTACAGGGTGCGTCATCAAACGCTCCCAGTCCTCTGCAGTCCTAAGTGACTTTACACAGAACCCGGAAGACAACACATATTATGTCACAACACAGCGTGCCACAATTCGGAATATGAAACTGTGGTTTAAAAGTAAACAGCAGGATTGTACATTTGGTAAAGTACATTTATTTCACATTAAATGTTTAGTGAATATTCAGCGATTTGCTATTGTCTCTGCTGTCGATCAGCAAAAGTTTATTTTGAGCCACGCGTTGTTCCTTTGCGGTAGATAGGCTGTTGGTTTATGATAAAAGCAGTAAATGGTCGCTCTGATAATCGGAAGGTTGCTCCAACAACGAGCCATTAGACCACCCTATTGGTCGGTATGTTGTTTGTAGCCGCTAGTACTGCGTAAGGGCATATTGGTCCTTGGCGATTGTCCCATAAAATGGTGAGGGTCATGAAGTTGCATATTTGGACCTGCACCTGGCAGTTGAAGACCCCATCCGCTGGAGTCTGTAAATCGTGACATAGGCAAACTGGTGCCACGTACCTGTTTTAAAAAACATAAATTAGTCTCACCAGCCGATCTTCATTAAAAATCATCATTTTATTTATTAGGGCGTGAAACTATTTGCTATCGAAGATAGTGCAACGGAGTATGTTAATAATAAAATAATAATATTTTCCCATTCATATAGCGCTAAGAACCGTGAGGTATCTAAGCGGTGCTTATTATTAACCACGGTGTGTGGTGCTCATTTATCGACCACGGAAGGATGAAAGGCTGAGTTTGGCCTTGCCGGGATTCGAACTTGCGTTAGCAAGATGTACACGGATGTCAAAGCGAGCGTTGTACTCGCTGTGCCACTTGACAGGCTACAGTGAAGTGGCACAGCGAGTAGAGCGCTTGACCGCCTATAGACCGGTTAAATTATTTCTATTAACCCACACTGTGTCGTCTGCCTTTTTCAGAGGCCTCTAAACGACAGGGGATCAATTCGGCGGTGATAGTGCGCGGTAGAAAACATTATGCCACTTTCAACGAACAAGTTCAACTTGAGCGGTCTTTAATGCTACGCTATTGTAATTATATTTGGTATAAAATAATCTAAAGGGTTACTTACAGTACAATTGCAATTTCCATTGACTACGAGTAGTGCAGTCCCAAAATATGACTCTGAGTGTGCGAACGATCTTTCGCATAGTGATATAATACATAAAAGTGGTTTCGTTTCAGAAATGTCATCCTTATCTTCTCTTACGTTTTAGCAACATTCCTTCAAGAGAAGTCTTTCATCACAATCTCTGTCTGTCAAGGTCAAAACACAATACAACCTTATAGTCCGCTTCGTGAGCCTCTCCGGGGCCCGAGAAAAAAATGGAAGCAGCTGACCTTCACTGTGAACGAGCATAAATTCTTACTTTGCAACATTCTGTGTAAAGCCATCTGTGAGAAGTTGGTTTTTGCACGCCATGTTTGTATATTGTTTGCGTGATATTAAAAAAAGTTTGTTTAAGGGACGTTATGGTTCTAAGTACAGCCGAAAGACCCCTGAAAATTGCAAGTTATGGTAAGCTATGAAAAATAACTTGCACCACCACCGTGCACTGCTAAGACTAACACCCAGGACATCAAAGATGACATTGCAAATGTCATTGATGAAATCACTGATGACATCACATGTATATGTACTTTTATTGGAATTTGTGTACTAGGGATTTTTATTATAATGTTGCGAAAAAAGTGTCAAGTATATTGCAATAAATATCATACCGTTATTAGTGCTTTGAACGATGCATTGATATAAATAGCATTGTATTATGGGATTCTATCTAGTATACTGAGCTACTAATGGAGAAACATAGCATTGTGTGCAGAGTACAAGATGAAAGTATAATATTTGTAATGTTAATATGTTGAATAATGAAATGATAATTGTCCTGAAATGTTCGAAAATTCACAAAATGGGGGTGTTCTGAGGACGTTATTCGTATTGTGTGATTGCTTAGCTGTATGCAATGAGGGAATGGCACAGAGAGTAAAGTGGACGCCATCCGCGGACACCGCGGCTGTTCGTGGACAGGGCGTGCTACATCCGGGTTTTTCCAGGAAATCCAACATGGAAAGAAGACTGTACGGATCAGCCAATCAGATGTCGAGGTTGTGGATTTGTGTTGAAAGAGACTGTGTGTGGTGAAGATGGCAGAAGTAGAGAAAGTCAGGGTGTTGGTGCTTGGAGATATGTTTGTGTATGGTTTACAACAGTACGCTCAATGCAGGCATGTTGCAAAGAACTTTGATGTGAAAGGAGTGGAGGTGGTGTGGAGGACTGTGCCTGATTGCAATGTACAGGGAATTGCACAAGTTTGTGAGGATATGGCCACGATGAACAGTCCTCATGTGGTAGGTTTGCACTATGGTGCTTTCCATTTGGGCAATGTCAGTGCTCCTACTTTGTTGGCTGGTTTGGAACGCTTGGTTCAAGCCGTAATGAAGATCCTTCCAAATGCGAAAGTATTTTTTTCTGGATTACTACCTAGGGCAATATGGGACAATAGTTCAGTTTTTTGTCCTCAGCAAAACAATGCTAGGTGTGTAATCAACCGAGGCATGTGTGCCTTCATGCTTAGAGCTAGTATGTTCTTCTGTAATAATGAGAATATTGATGCCAGTAATGCTGTTTATTTTAAAGAAGATGGCATTTCTTTATCTTTTACAGGAAATGCCTTTCTATTTTGGAATGTAAGGGTTGCTTTGGAGAAGGTTATGTGAAGATTTTAGGAGTAAAGTAAGAAAAGAAACAAGAACAAAAATACAAAATACCAGGTGTCTGTCAAGCATCTGTAAAAAAAAACAAAAAAAACGGCTCTTTCTTTTCAGAGCCAACTTCAAAGGGGAAATGGGGCACACTATTTAAATTTACATTCACCACGCTCAGATTTTCGATATGTCCGCGGACATGGCGGTAGTCCGCGGACATGAAAATCACTATGAGGGGGTTAGTATGTTCTATGTTACATGTATATGAAGTCAGGGATATTATGGTTAAGTTGTGCTACTAAAAACCTATGAAATTCAGTGAAAAAACTTTGTTAAAGGGACGTTATTGTTAAGTTGCGCTACTAAAAACCTATGAAATTCAGTAAAAAAACTTTGTTAAAGGGACGTTATGGTTAAATTGCGCTACTAAAAACCTATGAAATTCAGTGAAAAAACTTTGTTAAAGGGGCGTTATGGTTCAAAGTAAAACCGAAAAACCCCTGAAATTCGGCAGTTATGGTAACATAAGCAACCATAACTCGCGCCACTGTGCACTGCTAACACTAACACCCAGGACATCAAAGATGACATCACAAATTTAACAAAGTTTTTTCACTGAATTTCATAGGTTTTTATTAGCGCAACTTAACCATAACGTCCCTTTGACAAAGTTTTTTTACTGAATTTCATAGGTTTTTAGTAGCGCAACTTAACCATAACGTCCCTTTAACAAAGTTTTTTCACTGAATATATATATATATATATATATATATATTTATGAGCGCAATCACCAAGGGGTGACAATACAATTCCAAAATAAGCAAAGCAATTGAATTCACTTATAGTAATGCAGAATAGAAAACAGGAAAAAGAACGGTTTTGTTTTGTGCACAGATAGCGTTTAGGTTAATATTTCCCCAGCAAAGTTTTGTTTAAATACAAATGAGCAATCCTACACCAATGTGAGTAATCAGCAGGTATTCAGGAATGAAAGACAAGTTATACAGTGTATAGGCAATCTTCCCTCCCCAAACAAGAGAGAAAACCGTTTTGAAAAATGACACTTTTAAACTGACAGATGAAAATTGCTTTGTAAAATACTGCAAAATGGTCAACAATGCTTAAATGGAGAAAAATGATAAGGAAAGCAACTCTAAACAAGTCCTAACACACATGAGCTATAATATAAACAACAATACACACTTCAGATCAGGATGAGATGGAAAAAACACTTTGAAATGGGCAAAAGACACTAACTTTGACTAAAATTGCAAATTCGCAGCAAACTTTTAATATGCGATATTGGAGAAAAACGGGTGAAATACACTGCTCCACAATTTTTAGTCATGGATGTAGCTAAGGGTCTTGGGTATCAGTGAGAGTTGAAATTCCGTTTATATCTTTAAAATTGAAGAAGTTATAGAGGTTTTAGTGAGAGGGTTTTTTGCAAAATAGGCGTGAAAATGAAAACAGAAATTTGATTTAAAAATGACCGATAGGTTTTCTTATACTAGATTAATGACTATGAAAAAGAAGAGACCACACATGAATCTTCACGGCTATGTGGCCGGCGCAACCATTCACGTGATGGGTCCTCATTTTCTTCTGGGATTTACTTTAGTTACTCAAAATCCTACGGAGTTATGGTTTTGTAACACAGGTGAGACAATCATTACAAGAAGGATTCTAACAATACTAGGGTTCTGAATTAAAGATGGGATGAGTTGAGATCGGGATAATACAGTACAGATATGCTATGGGTTACTGTTCTTCCTCTTATACTTACAGTCCTTTATAATTAAATTGGACCGTCAGCTCTGGTCATTGGGTGGATAAGGTCTACCGGCAGCAGGGCACCTCTGGAGGGATTTGGATCAGCGGCGTGTTTCTGGTTAATTTTGGACTGCGCCTCAGACTAGATTTGGAATGGCCCCTTCTGGTTACTGGACACGGTAGATAGCAGGATGCAAGTTTCAGCGGGCAAGCCAAGCTGAATCAGAATTATTCTTTTAAGTTCTGTATGTTTGCAATTGGGTCAAGCTGACAAGAGTTCTGCAATGCTAAAGTCTGTATTCTGCAAAGAAAACTCGATCTTCAAAAAGTTCTGGAGTCAGCTACAAGAGGAAGAGTTCTGGAATAGTGTGCTGCGCGGACATCTGGATGGGTTCTGGAGGCAGTGTGTATCTATGTGGAGTGAAACTCCTATATTTATACATTACACGTTTATGGTGTGGGCAGAACTTTAAAAAAAAAAACACCCCCTTGTCTGTGAGTGGCTACAGGCATGTACTTTGTCCTAGTTGGCAGTCTGAACAGAGCTGTCATCATTATGACAGGATTTTGGAACTCCCACCTTGATTTTCACCAAAAACATAACTCTTGCACACATGTGCATTTCTAACATTATGTACCCTAATAAAATTGGACACATATATTTCATATTTGATTGTCTACATCCACATTCAATCCCCATCTTTGTGCGAGCTGTCTTTCTCATTCTACAGATTTTTATTAATTTTCACCATAACAGTTTGGATTAATCATTTCTCATTCGATACATCTCTGGACGCTGATCAGTTGATTATGTATATAAAATTTTAAGCTTGCAACTTTAATAGTTTTGCCACAATCAGTGCTTTGGTTCCTTATGTAGTAAGAACTCCTACCACACCTTCAACTGTCTAGCATGAGTTCAGATTTATAAGTTTGTATTTTTCACATGTCTACTTATTTTGGCTGCCATGTTAAATGTCATCAAGTTCTGAGGCAAAAACAAGTAATTTCCATTCAAAATCCAGGCCAGGTTTTTTTTTCTTGCTTCCCAAGTGAGCCATATGGCCAGTCCTTTGAACTTCACTGAGAACCTCCTCCACATCCTACCCCTCCTTTAGGAGGATAGGTGTCCAAGCCTTCCTTTGTCCTTGGGTCAGCCAGGAGACGAATGTCTGAAGCTTTCTTTGTTTTCATTATGAGGGAACCATTAAGCAGCCATTAGCCTTCCTGTAGCAACTGAGTGCTCAACTGAAATGTGAATCTTCCCAGGCTGGGCTGTCAGATCAGAATTAAATAGTTGATTACCTCCAGACTGGGTTCCTATACATTAAAGTCTTTTCAGTTCACATAAAAAATACAAGCACAGTTTATAAGGGATTTGGACATTTTAGCCCTTCACACACATAGGCGATTTTTGCCATTTTAATCAGGAAACAAAAACACTTTTAAGCTGGGTTTGACATCTAATTTTCTGATGCAGCTGTCAGTCAATGAGGCCTGAATTCCTCTAACTGCTCTGGAGAATCGTTGATTTCAGCACACTTTCCTTTCAATAATTCAATGGGGGAAATGGCTGAATTTAGCGCCAAAACAGCACTTTGAAGGTTGCCATTGATTAGGAAGCTCTATTTAAGGGCATTTTCAGATTTTAGCCCACTTCTGTGGCATTGATTCATGTGACAGGTGACAGATGACAGGTGACAGCAGTGATTCCTGTTTTTGCTCCACTTTGCCTGTGTGGGTCAAGTTGTGCAGCTCTTTTGTGGTTTATGCACCTTGCAGAGTTTTGTAGATTTGGCGCGCACGGGGTCACTTCGTCAATTATTGAAAGTCTTCTTTCCCCATGGCAAAGGGATGCAGTGTGGCACATCGGTGTGGATAAAAATATTCCACACTATTTCCCCATGTATGTTCACCATGAGCTGAGACAAAACCCTAAGGAAAGTACTTTAAGAACATATGACAAGGTTAACGTCTAGAAATACAGGACCTTTTCAATTTTAACATTCTGACTGTCATTGAGCAAACCCACCTGGCCTAGATATTTCAATGAACAAAAAAAAGTGGGCCAGATATGTGATGTCATCAGTGATGTCATCAATGACATTTGTGATGTCATCTTTGATGTCCTAGGTGGTAGTCTTAGCAGTGCACGGTGGTGACACGAGTTATGGTTGCTGAGCTTAACATAACTGGCGAATTTCTGAGGTTTTTCAAGTCTTACTTGTAACCATAACGTCCCTTTAACAAAGTTTTTTCATTGACTATATATATATTTAGTTATCTAGGCCTCGCATTATCTATTGAATTGACACATATTATGATGCTTTCAATAAACATATGATTTGTATTTAAAATGCATTTATTGATGTATTGCTTGGGGCTGTGGCATAAGCAAAAGGTTTACTGCAGACTTTCCAAACTACCAAACCATTTTGCCATGTGTATGGTACATTATATGATGGTAAGCGGTGTGTAGGCCACCTAGGCACAGGGCCCATGTACAGGTACAGTATGAGGGCAGTGGGGTTGCTGTCCCCTCCTTCAACCGGGGAGAGATCAGGAGTCCTTCAAAAAACTGAGCTGTCCTCCCAAGTACTGTGCCTGGACTGAGATAAACATACCCCCACAACCCACTCATTGGATATTGGCATGTTTAGAAGGAAGAGGGTCACAGAGTTAAAAGTTCAGCAGGGCCCTATGGACTTATACTGATGAGCATATAAGGAGTAAGCGAGGGTGTTGATTTTGTACAAACACAGAACTTTCACATTATCACTGGCACTAGTCAGTAGTTAGTGGGGTGAGTGTGGAGATGTGGTCTATCTTTAAAGCCCAATAGTAGACAATTAGCACAGTAGACACGTTACCTTTTGTGTGATGAATGGTGGGCATAAGTACAGCAACCATTTTCAGCTGAAATGGTGATCAAGGTCCAAAAGAGAACTCATTAAAGCAGACCACATTCCAATTACAGAAAACAATATGCTATAGATGAAAACACATCTGCTATTACCCAGCACTACTATTATTATCAGTGTTATTATTATTAATGATAATATATGCTATCCGTTCCCAGAATAACATACGCCATTCTAGCATATCTTAAAGGTCAATATCGGTTGGTAATTCTAGGGTCACTTTTGTCCCCCTTCTTAAATATCAGAATTACCACTGATCGCTTCAAGGAAGAGGGCGTAGTTCCCTGTGATTTAATAATGGTCACCACCGTTTGCTTCCAGGAAAGGGTCATAGGTCCCTGTGACTTATTAATGTTCATTGAAAAGGCTAAATGTATACGTAACTGTCTTCTTTTGAATTTGAAACAAATGTTTGCACAGTATAAGAACAGTTTCTAAGTTCCATCAATTACATGAGGATCTACGATAGGTCTTTGTAGACTCATAATTGTCAACCTTGTTCCATTGCAGAGTCCCTGTGATGGCCAATGATTTCATAGTAGCCTAATTACACCACCTACTTTTAGTTTTAGCTCATGAGGAGGCATTCATTCTACAGCATTTCACTCTTTAGAGACTGAAACATTGAGCTGTTAATTAACTGTTCCTTGTTTCCTTGACACTGGATATGCCAGGCCCTGTGTGAAGAGAAGTGCTCATCCTGTTTGTTAAACTGATAGCTGTTGTTGAATTGGAAGGGCACACAAAGGTGCACTTTGCCATTTGGACAGAAGAGGGCAACATAACTGATAAATTGCATACGGCAACATACCTATGAGTTTTATATATAGAGATTTTCGTGAGCAAAGGACATTTCTCCAGACCATACCAAAACACAGCCATCGAGAATTTAACAAGAGCCAAGTCTTCAGTTCCTTCCTAAACTGAGGGTGATTTGGTGCAGTACAGATGACCACTGTAATGGAGAGCCATAGGACCACGGCGTAGCATGAGAATCTCTGTTTCCTAGTTTGCTTGATGTGATTCAGTCTAGTTTGCCGTCTGTGGAACGTCAAGACCATGTTTTTAGTGTGGCTGTCACGTAAGCCAGTGTACCAGCAGTGGCTGCCTTGTAGGTTAGGCAGGTGGTTTGAACCACATCCTAGCTGAGCTGGAGAGCAATACAATTTTCCTAAACTGGGGGTTATGTGTCCTAATTCTCTAGAACCACTTAGGAGCTGGGAGCCCTGCAAGTTGGCATTACCTCAGTTGATATGCAAGATCCCTACTGTTTGGAAGAGTGGAAGCAGGAAGTAGGGCTTGATCTTGTGGAGTGACGAGATCATATGGCAAGTTGTTGAATTCTTACATGGAGCACATTAGAAAAGAACCAACAGTGCTGGCTACAATAAAAAGAAACATTTTCCAAATGTTCTCACATTACACAAACTTCTTATTATTTCAGAGCCTGGTCAAGTGGATTCGGCTTTAAGAGAGAGGTAAGTACATCCATGGGCAGCGATAAGTATGGGAAATTCAGTGTTTAATGCGTGTTGGGGCACGGCGCTCCTCAACATTATGCACTGGCCATCAATGAATATGTTCTGTCTTGCACAATACTCTACTTCATAAGTGCCATGCGTGTGAGTGTATAATTGCCTACTGCATGAAGGGACAGGGGCCCTCATTGTTAAGGATTTCAATCAGGCGATGCACACCTTAGTCTCGGCCCAGTATGCAGCGTGCAATTGAAATTCTTATGTTAGATTAGATTCAATATTGAGATGATATACCACTCATATCACACCTCATTTTCAAATATCCCGGTCACAATGGACCAAGAACCAGGTTAGTTGATAAAATATCATACTTATTTATTTTAAAATTCAAAAGAAATCATACAATTTTGAATATGGGGCAGCAATCACCAATGGGGTGTTAAGAACAATATGAATGTAAGCAATGCACTTAGTTTTAACCTTCTATTGACACAGTTACAAAACACCAGGTAATAGGAGTAGTTTTTGATTTTAGGTAAGATAGCACTTGAGTTAGAATTTCCCCCTGCAATGTTCCCCCAACCCACAAATATTCAATTCTAAGTGGATAAACAGAAGCAGCAGGTAATCAGCAATGACACATGGAAAACATAATTAAAATCTGACTTTCCGTCCCCAAACAAGAGAGAAAAGTTGAATTTTGAACCCTGGCAATGCTAAAATGACACTCGGAAATGGATGAATAAATTAATGAATGTGTATAACTCTTGAAACAAAAACAATTCTTTACTGGAGCAACACTGGAAAGATACTAGCAATCACGAGCAATGGATTGAGCAAAAGTATACAATTCAAAATGGAATGGAAGATTGAAAACAGTTTATAATCAAAATGACACGTTGTAAAATTATCCAACATTTGAAATTCCCGCCTGAATTTATCCAAAACGGTTTTTAATAAAAAATGGGTGAAATTTTGTGTTTTGGTGTAGCTATGGATCATAGGTACAATATGGAAGTGAAATGAGGTCTGTAGCTGGTAAATTGATATATATACTGGCATATATTGCACACTGACTGCAAATGTGTTTAAGGGGAAACACTAGCACATGTCGAGCACAACAAGTATTAAAATGTTTGTTGTGACAATACTGGCATGTATTGGACACAGGCACAAGCATATTTTGTTTACAATAGTGTGGTGCTAGCATATATTCAGCAGTGTCAACACAAACACTTTTCACAGTGGCAATAGCTAGCATGAAATATATTTGTGCAGTGGCATTTTAACCCGAATCGAGCACAGTCAGCAGGGAAATGTCTTTTTACAGTGGTATGGCATCCTTCTAAGTAACAGCCAACAAGAAGCTGGGTTTATACAGTGGAATTCTGCAATCGCGTGCTCGGCCCTCATCAGGGCAATAGTTTCGCCCCACCACTCCAACAACTGACCAGCCACCATTGCGTACACCACTTACTGCCCCCTTGTTTTCAAAGCCGCAACCATGCATCTAAAAATGATGACGATGTCGCCTGTCCATTCACATCGTGTACCATGTAGCAGGTTTATTTGGAATGCAATTAACATCTGTCTGGCATTCAGTCAATACTATTGTAATTGCAATGTGCAAATTTTTTTTTATTTTTTTATTTTTTTAAACGTTATTGTTCCACTTCAGTTGTGTCCAGGCAATGTGACACAATCATCCCTACAATAGAACTGATGAATCCGCTGCTTTATGTGGCAACCAAAGCCTTGCAAATTATCGCCTCACTCTTAAGATTGTCTTCATCTGTATTCAACTGCCATGCCTAAGGTGCTATTATCAAAAATTAGGGGAACCGTGATATATTTTGCCAAACCTTAGAAATCGGTGTTAGTTGGTTTTAGAATGTTGCTATATGGTATATGTGGCAACAGTAAAGTGCTTTAAAGCAATTGGGATGTCCTTAATGCCCTGTGACACAGTATTGACATTGGATTGCACCCCCAAGCAGAACATTGCACAGTATGGACATATTTAATATCAGGAGACAAAACACAGGCTAAACATTTTCATTTATCCTGCTCCTATTTGGAATGGACTGTGTATTGTCAATGCTCAGGCTTATGCTGTTCGGATGAGTGAGGAGCCTCTGCAAATGTGGATGGCCCCTTCGGTCAAGCTTAGTGGCGCTGCATAGAAGAAAGTGCGCGATTACTTTATGTCAAATTAACTATCCCACTGCAGTTGATTCTAGTGGTTAGCTCTGCATAACTATTGCAGTTAATACAAAAATATTGCTAAATATATCAAAATATTGCTTTTTTTACATTGAAAGATTTCTGAGGAGAGTCAGGCAGAGCATGCACACTGCAGTATATTTGATGGTAGCAAATTAGACATTTTTTTAAATACCACCGCCCCCTACCCCCTCCCAGGTCTCTCCACACACACATACAGGCTACTACCAACCAGCAGGAGCTAAACTATGTGTCCTGTTTTTAAGGAAATTAATTGGTGGGTCAGTTTGCACTGCTCATATGAGGATGCCTGCCTGCGAATGTGCCCTGAGGCCTGTCAGTATGGAAAGGAAATGCAGGCAGTGGAGGCGTATTGGAAAGCCGATGTTAGGAGAACATGAACTCATGCTGGTTACTTGGGAAGCTCAATCACGGCTTTAGCCCGTCCCAAACCAATGCATAGGGTGCATGAAAGGGGGAGGAGTTGGAAGAGGGGAACAAGGAAATATTGGTATCAGTGTCAAGAGTGTCATTGGCATGGCTTCATGAATTAGAGGCCCATATTCTGCAATTAAAACCAGTTGTGAAACATCTGTGAAACATCTGCATACATGCCTACTCGGAGGAATGCAGGGCCTAATCAGTGCTGGGAGAATGAACGGTAGGAGAGGAGGCTCTTTCATTGGAGATAGACCCGACTCATTCTCTTAAGTACGGCTCTACACAGGTTATGTTATGTTATGTTACTTTGCATTTATATAGCGCCTTATGTATCATTGGTATGATCTCAAGGCGCTGGTAGGTTGAACACCCTCGGGAACTGTAGTTCAAGGAGAGAGGTAGTGGGCATGTGATCCGGAAGAACAGAGGGTCTCCTGTAACTTGAATATGAAAGGTAAGGAGGATACCTTTCGTGACCCTAGGGCTGCTTTTGGCATTGATCATTATATCTATTAAACTCCACCTTCAAAACATAGCTTGATTCTTGTAATTCTTTAGGGGTCTGCCAGAGGATGTATTGTCCATAATGTATATTATTACAAGTGAATCATAGACTTGATCATTGATAATTTGGCTGGCTCTGAAATACTGATTATCTGGAGTTTTGAAAGCTGGGTAGAGACCCCTAAACTTGTTATTTGTGTTTTGATTAAGTCTTTCTGTTGGTAACCAAGACAGGACTTCATTGTCAACTCCTGTGTTTGCTCTTTGCTATAGTGGCTTTGCCAGGGCCAGGTGAGCTCTTCTCCCAGTCCCCAGGTAGCCTGGTAAAGCCCCTGCAAGAGGATTGGATGATGAACTTACCAAGTCGTGGGTATTGCCCCCAACAAGGTGATTGGGGGGACCAGGCAGTTGACATCCCCCACCCTTATATAAACGGCTCACACAGTTGTACATTTCCAAGCACCCACACATATGCAATGAATGGTAAATTAGTTTGCACATGATTAGTGTTTCCTTCTAGAAGATACGGACCTAGAAAGCAGTGAATCATTCCTGTTTTATTTTTTTCTGGCCAAAGTAGAAAGTAACATACTTCCCAAATAAAGGTTTGTGCTCAAATATACAAAATAAAATGAAAACGAACAAAAACACGGATTTACTTTTTGCATTTTTTGCACCGTAACTAGGGAGAGGGCCCATTTCCATCAAGACCAGCATCACTCTCTGAGAAAAGGATATATATTTACTTAACAGAAATTACTACTGGATTTAAAATTGTGCAAACCTTTACAAAAGAAAACTGATGCTTATAAATATTACTATGTAAAAGGCTGCACATAGGAGCAAACAGTTACTAATCATGAAATCACCATGGTTACGGCGTGTTGAATTTAGCTAGCACATGCATTTGAGTACGTGCTATGTTAAGCACGGCTTAGCGTGCAAAAAAACAAAACAAAATAGATCGGGGAGGAATAACGCATTCCAAAATGGTTTATCCTCAGGCAAGAATTAGGACCTAGACATCTTTTTAATCACAGCTCAAGAAGAATAAATCCCGCGAAATCTGATGCAACTGAAATAATTCTCTCTCTAAAACATCGGGATGTAAACACGGTGCTTTATCTTTGTTTGGGCCTAATCCCACGTGCAAATATTTTATGAGCACGCCCCCTGTGCCTTGCCGAGCCATGCATGCGCGTGCGATCTGACTGGAGTGCTAGATGAAACAGTTGAATGTGTTTCAATGAGCGAAGAACCCATTGACAAGCTGCAGTGAAGCGGCATGGGGTCGCGAGTTGGCTCCGGCATTGCTGAATTGCTACAGGGAATGAGCTGGTGAGTCTTCCTAGGGATTGTAGGGTAATGTACATATATTGCGTTCAGGGTAGGACTGGGACAAGAAATAGGCTGGGGCACCCAAAAAAAGTGGCCCACCCCTCGCCGTCAAAAAAAGTGGCCCACCCCTCACCTCAAAAAAAGCGGCCCTCAAACTTTCAATTTATCAAACTTGATATTTAAATCAATCACTGACACCAACATCTATGCATTGAAACATCCACATGAACAACACACCAATAAAGAAAGAAAAAAAACGAAAAGGAAGTGTACAACTAGTGACAGAAGACATAAAATACAAGAGAGAGTCCTTCCAAAATACAAAATAGCCCAAAGGCTAAAGCTGCCCAGATCATTCCAAATATCTGGAGAGCTCAGTGGTCCTATTCCTGTGCAGCCCCGGCCCTGCCCAGCCCAGCCGCTCCAAGTGTTTTGGAACAAAGAAACACTTGTTGTGAACTTGTCTTAACCTGGCGGCTGGCACCATGGTGTCGCCGATGGCAGTTGGCTCAGGGGCCGGGCTGCCTGCAGAAGGCACTCTGCGTCTGCGCACAGTTGGCAACCGGCCGTAAGCAGAGGCATTCATCAAAGAAAGGTAACACATCAGTGTTACCTTTCTCTGTTGATTAATGCATCTGCGGCAGGCCAGCACCGCAAAGAAAAGCAATAAGTAATGTAAGTTACATTAAACCCAAACCAGCCCAGGCGTGGGCAGAAACCGGCCCTCAGGGCCTTGCACGCTTCCAAATGATTTTGGCCCGGCCAAAGGCCGAGTGGCCGATCGGCCAGTCTGACCCTGATTGTATTATGTTAATTGTCTTTTATTCTGTGTGCATCACCACCAGAAAGGTTTTAAAGTGCTGTGCCTTGTCCATGAATAGGCTAATTGTGAGTACGCCTACGATACAACCACATGCGTTCTATGAGTGAAAAGGAAACTGGCAGGATAAGTGTGAAGGTAAAGAGTAACGTCAGAGCAAACTTACCTACTGATTTGACTTGTGACATAAAGATAGCGATGACATAAGGATGAATGATAGGGACTGCATTGATGAATGTCTGGGAAGTGTGAGAAATTTCCAGCAACACTGTACCACCTAGCTAGCTTTAACTTTATTTACATGGTATTTAAGAGAAATAACATTTAAGAGCAGTTGGACAGTAAACGCATAGCTGGTTGTGGGGGGGCATTCCCGTGCAAGAAAATAAATGAAAGGGCTGTCTGACCTGTACAGAGCGCCTCTCACCACCACAAATGCCACTTTGGCATAGTCATGTCACCCTGCCTGAAGGCTATCTTCTTGTGATTTACTGGACAAATCGGGCACCCTCCAATATTATTACACAGCTGCATTTTAGAGTTCTCAGGTTCCAAGATTCGATGATCTGGTTTATTTAAGAAATAATACCCGAGCCGGTGAACCAGATTAGGTGGTAATAGACAGGGCCCAGGTTACAGGCCTGAGTGAAGCAAGGGCTTTAATGTTGGGCCCTGGCATCGTTACCACACTGTAAGGCACACCGACAAAGGTGTTATTGCTATTAGTACCCCAGGTTTTTAGTCCGTCTCTCGCAGCATCCTGTTCATTCAAACAAATGCCTAAAATGGCCTCCGTAGAAACGGAAGGGGGGCCCTCTTCCATTTCCATGGAGGCCGTGCAGCAGAGCAGCTACCGTCAAAGTAAGAAGGTAAGTGGGTTAAGGGGATGGGGGAAGGAAGAGAGTGAAGACCAGAGGGAAGGGCAGGGTGGGGGGAAGATGGTGGGGTGAGTGTGAGCAACCTTCAAGTTGCTCAGAAATGGGATTAGATTGTGTGATTCAACCCACGATCTGTACATCCTGATTGGCTGGCTTCCCCACCCAGGATGCCAATATTGGTTAGAAGAGATTTGCTCCCCCTTGATCACATGAATAGTGTGTATAGTTGAGTTGGAGCTCTGCATTTCACATCAGTAGCTAATTAGAATAGTCCAGTGAGAGAGAGAGAGGGGGGGAGAAAGCAGGAGAGAGAGAGAGACACATACACATGCATGGGTGCTCCATATTTCTCCATCTAATGGAGCCATACCAAAATGTGGGGCTATACCTGTTTCCCCAGAAACAGAATACGAAAACATCAAACGCTGCACAAAGACAAAGACAAATAGGAGAACATTCTGAAAACAATCCTGAACCAAACAACAGTCAGTGCCAAAAAGGGCATGCCTGAGAACAGTAATAATGAAACCATGCCTGTTTTGTAACAGCAATGGAAGTGACAAATGTGCATATCATAGCTATTGTCAAGGAGGATAGCTCAGAGGTAAAATGAGATGAGAGTAGCCTGCACTTCGCAAATTTGAATCCTGCGGCAGAGCACCGCATTCTTATGTGGGAGATTAATCGAGTAATACATAATGGGTTAAAAATAACACTGGTTATTACAGCACTTAGAAATGAGAGGAATCTAGCATGAAGTACAATATAAGCAGCACATTATTTTTATAACTAAAACCCCAAAATGGCTTAATTGACAAGACGCATAGCCACATAAGGCATTGAGCACACAGGGACATTAAGAACTGAATTTGGGCACGTTCCCCTGTGCCACCTCAATTGAGCACACTATTGTACGGCCAGCACAGAAGCACATACACACACATCCTATATGTGCACCAACACTCTCAGATGCCAGACAATAAAAGGTGAGCCTGAAAGCAACAGCAAGATTGATGGATGCACCCACCGGTCAACAGTCCTATAGGTCGTGCAAAGAGCGAGGTTTGTGAAACCCTGGTGCAGAGCCGAGTAGAGAAGCCCCCTATACACTTCCCAGGCTTTCTCCAGGGCAACTACAACCACATGGTTTAAGTGTCCAACTTCTCTGCCCTTTAAAGGTGTAATTTAATCCTCTAAAAAATTCTAACAATATTGGGGATATCTATTGTAACGATAAATGTTCCATACCCTATTTTCATCTGTTCAACTATTGCCCTACTGATATTTGTGTACAGCAACTATATATAAGAAAACAGTAGGCACTATCATTTGAAAACAAGCTTTTAAGGAATAGCAAGAAAGAGGAACTTTGGTTACATATAGCCCTGGATTCTTGGAACTAGTCTCTGCAAGGGTGTACTTCCCTTCTGCACTTCCCTTCCCCGCAGTATGGACAGTTTCCATGGATACCACCACCCCCACCCACCAGCCCACCTAGATAGGAGCGGATGCTGCACCTGCCAAATAAACTACACCCCGAGTTCTTAGGTTCTTAGATGACTAATGGACACAGACAACAGAGTGAATTTGATAGGGGTCACAATGGGGAACCCTTTTTATTTCATAAAACCAGTTGTACCTTTTACCGTTTCACTATGATTCCCCAGGCGCGAGTTCCAATTGACTGGGGACCTGCTACATCAGCTCACCTTTCCATGGAGGGGTCTCAGGGATGCTTAGATTGTGCCTGGTGCAACAAACCCCCTACATAAACTCTGGTACCACCCAAATGGAGTGTGAGGCAACATAATGTCCTCTGTTGGTGGTCCCATCTCGCTAGGTGGCCTCAGGCAGGACACTGCACTATCCCACTCCCTCATGCCAGAGTACCAACCCGTTACCCCCAATTTAAATAATAGCCATTTATATATCATACTGATCCAGTCTGATTAGCTATGATTGGGTTCTTTAAACAGATTTATGACGTGCAATATTGGTGTCTGAACTGTGTCCTGCTCTGTCATTCATACAGAGTGCCTGGCCGGTCCAATACTTTGCATGTATTGTCATTTGGCATTAGACTACCCTTACCATACGCCGCCTACTTAGGATATTGTACAGTGTATCCCTATCGTGATGTGGTGTGAAAACTCATGCCTGTCTATTTGCACATTTCACTTTGGTTTTAAATGGGCAGCTTTTGTTTTAACATTTCTCATTTACATCACCATTTGGGGATTAGGTGAGTGTACATTAATTTATCTCACCTAGGTTTATGGTGTTTTAAACCTATCACTAATTGGGGTTTATGGTAGCACTGGTGCTTTTTTAACAATTTGAAGTGGTTTCTATTAAGATCATGTGAATAAGTATTTAGATATTTAATGATGTATGCTTTTATTTATTGGCACCTTGCACTTTATAAAGAGATTTCTCAGTGCCTTCCAATGTTATAAAATGTTCGAAAGATGGCCGCAGTTATTGACAGTCTTGTACACAGCGGCACAACCATAGAGTTGATCTGTATGACTATAAGTACTGGGACATCCTTTATTTCTATGTGTGGTCAAGCACCCTGTGTGGGTGCGAAACACATAGCTTTTCTTCGCTCTTATGCATGTGGGACATTGTTCCCATTAAATATATTTATTATTTGACCATCTTGTGTGTCTGGTAAGGTGCAACTTCACTGCCGTGTGTGTTGTGAGACCCCGGCATCTTTCGGTGCGAGCCGTATTTATGGTTAAGTTGCTCAACTCATGGGTGATGTCATCTTTGATGTCCTGGGTGTTAGTCTCAGGAGTGTACGGTGGTGGCGCGAGTTATGGTTGCTTAGCTTCCCATAACTGGGAATGTTTTTACTTTTTTTTACCATAACTTTCCTTTAACATCGTTTTTTCACTGAATGTCAAAGGTTTTTATTAATGCAACTTAACCATAACGTCCCTTTAATAAAGGTTTTTCACTGAATATGTAACGTCCTACTCCTATTTGACATTTTAGTCTGCATAACATACCCCCTAACTCTTACCCCAACTCTACACTTTCCACTACTTAACAAAGATCCTACATAAAATTATGTAAATATATACATATAACTACACATACATATATACATTGAGTTACAACATACACACTACTTAAAAACGATGTTACAATGGGGTGAATACTGCAGTCAGTCACCCCTTTCACAGCACCTTTTTGGGTTTTTCCTTGGAAGCGATTGCTCTGTGCTGGCTGGTGCATGGCTGAAGGCAAGGCTGGATAGTGGTTAGTTGGTTCTGTTGATCTGGGTGGAAAGGCTGGATGGTGGCTCGCAGGGGCCTGCCCCTACAGATAATGGTTGAGCTTGGCCCCACTTCAGTTCTGTATGGTGGCCCATCCACCACATGGGGCCACCTGCACTCACTGTGCAGCCCAGCCTCTAATATAGTCCTGGGTGGCCCCTTGTGTCAGTGGGGGTCCACCCGTGCTCACTGTCAAGTCCTGCAGCCCTTTTATGATCTTCAGGGTGGGCCTTTGTAAAACTTCAGGGTGGCCCTATTACCCTGGGGGCCGCCCCTGTCACGATACAGCCGCGCCACCACCTCGATTTCGGGCATCATCCCCGCTGTTATGGGGACGCCTCCACGATCACTGCTGCACTCCCCACAGCCATCTTGTGTTGGGCAGTGGCCCCATGACAGCGGGAATGCCTCTGTGTTCACTGCAGCATTCCGCATCCTCCTTTGGGCTACTAGCCCGCCTCCTCTGCATTGCATCGCATCGCAAGACACAGGGGACGGGCTGCAGCCTTCACATCGGCTGCTACGCTGGGTGGCCCGGGGCTTTCTTCACCCAGGCCACTTAATGGAGCAGTCTGGGGCTTCCTCCTCCCTTCCCCTTTATCTGGTTTGGCTGGTGAGGCCAATGCAGGGATTTCTTTACCGCTCTCCTCACTTCGCCTCTCTGGGTGCACCTAGCATACGTATCCTGGGAGGACTTCAATGAAGGGCCCACCTTGCTGGCCACAAGGTGGGACATCAGAGGCACAGCCGGACAGACTGGTCTGGGCCGCACCCACACAAAGCCCGGCATGGGCTGCTCTTGATTGGGCCAGGAAGCATCTGGCAAGCTGTCTGGGCCCTGGAGATTGCTGGGTCAGTCCGGTCTAGCCCCCGGATGGGCTTCCATCCACCACAGCCCTGGAGCAGCCAAGCTGTCCCTGACATCAGCAGCTCGGCCCCCGTGGATCCCACTTCTGGGGGGTCTCCCCATGCACCATACAGTGACATTAAATGGATTTGGGGCGTGCTCGAGACAGCCCCTCCGCACCCAAGGTATGTCATTTCCATGCTCTCCTCCATCCCTCCACTTTCCCTATCCCTTCTAACTCTCCTTTTCCAACCATCGTTTCGCTTCCAATTCTCTTTGATTCTTTTCTCCCCTGCCCAGCCCATTCTTGGGCAGGGAAGTTCTGTCCTACTGTTTTCTTTTCTTTAAACATTCTTCCAAACAGACACACAAACACACAGGAGACAAAGGAATAAAACACACACTACACATTGAATAAAAACCTTTACTACCCTGTTGTCTATGTCTTCATTTTTAGGTGTTCCCTGAGGGGACAAGCATGAAGCCACGCTAGCCGGATCTCGTGGGACCACAGGCTACATACATATATTGTTTTAGTCCATATATTGTGTTGTGTACTGTACCATATACTGTGCTGCGTAACCTACGGTCACTAGCCTATGAACTACATGTTATATTTCTTCACAGTTTATACCACATTCCTGGAATACAGTGTTCTTTCAGGTATTTTCCATAGCAAGTCTATGCTCAGTGGGTGAGTTAAGAACTGTTGAATAGCCCCGGGCTGAGCAGAAAACACATAGTTAACTTGAAGGGCTCGATTTACAATTAGTAATAGCAGGGTTCTCAAAAATGGTGGCACTACCAATGTTGGGCATTCATCATTAATGCCACATTTGCAACATGGCTGCGCCTTAGTTTTGCTTACAGAGCGAATCGATCATCTAGAGTACCTTCCTCTTCTCCGATTAAGAGAGGGGTTTTCATTTAAAGGAATGAGAAAGCTCACAGCTCCCTTACTGAGAAAATATGGTAATCATTATCTAAACACATAGTCTGCTTGGCAAAGCGTAAATGGCTCTGTTCTTGAGCGAAATTGGAAACTATCGGGGCCTCCTTGGCAGTGGGTGATGTTAAACATCTGAATAGACAAATTCATGTTCTATAACTGGGACACAGCTGCAGAATGGACTGACGCCTAATTAGCCGCTATGACACATAGCTTAACAGGGGGCGCTAGGTTATGTTTTAAAAGGACACTGTTCCATTAGATTATGCGTTCATTACCTGGATTAAGCATTATAGGCTGAGGGAAGGTTCACTATCATGAAATAATGGCCACGCAGGGCAATCCATTGGGATAATGCATCGTCCTAGGCGATAATCAAGCATCCTGAGACGCATAATGCCATTAGCACCTGCACGCCTACCGTTTTCTCTCCTTTGCATACAATATTTGCCAAAGGAGAAACACAACAAGGTCATACGAATAATAACATCCCATGCAAAGTTGTCAGCCAAGAAAATGATGCTTGTTGGACACTGCTCCCAAGTACGCCTTCCATTCCCGCCTTGAAACACTTGTGTATAGGCGCGTTATAAATGCCATATCATATCATTTAAAGAAAATGTGAAGCTAAACGGCTTAAGTAGATCGGTGACGATGACAGACAAAGAGGAGGTGCCTAATATGTATGGGGAAGGCGTTTGGTGTGAAAGAAAAAAGAGGAAGGCACCTCCGGCTGCAGAGGGATAAATGGCATTCTGAGCCTTCAGCATCATTTATAATGACCCCCTGTAAACATTATCTGATTGAATGTGAGGCACTCTACTAAATGATAGAACTCAGAATTATACTTGACTCTGAAGTATCAAGTAACTAATTTGAAACAGACAAAACAAAGAATTTATTTTTCTTTTTACCGTCCATGCTTCTCTAGGAAAGGTATGCAATGATCGTAGACTTTAATAAAAGGAAAAATGCAACTTGTGCCCGTGTGCTCCATGTCCGCTATTTACAAAGTTAGTATTATAGATCACACCACACCTGTTCATAGAATACATTGTTTGATTGCTAATACAAGTGGAAACAGTTTTGAAAACACCTTTTATCGTACCCCAACCAGACTATACCTATTATTCAGCACTGGCCTTCTTTGAACTTCTTAAACCATGTGTTTATGCAGAAACCATCAGTTAAACTCTGTTATAAAGCCAGAATGTCCAGGCCCCATGACCATGCCACTTACATCAATAGAACCATATAAGCAGAGCAGCTGTGCGCACAGAAGTCAACGTCCCTGCTTCGAAGCGTTAAACATACCATTGAAATCAAGCTCCTGGGCAGCTCATGGCCTTGATTATTAGTTCATCTATAAGACCACAAAGGCGAAAGATTGAGGAGAGTCTGGACACCAGTTAAGTGCAATTTCAAAGAAGCCGATGCATAGTGAATCCTTAAAGTGAGTCCCTTAAGTTATCTGAATCTATTCCATTAAGCAGCCAGTTGACATGATACTTTGTTCAAGAGCATGTCCTTTTTAAACATATGTATTTAGTTCATAAGCGTCTATTTTTGATAGTTTTTTCTTTTTTGTAATGTTTTTACTTTTGTAACGATTCTTTTGTATAAATGTGCTTAAAGTTCTGATAAACATGAAACTAAATGCACAATAAAAAAATGTGAAAAAATAAACATTCATTCATAAATGTCAAGCCACAAAGAAATAAATTGCAACTTAAAAATGTTTAGCAAAAAGTGAACTTTAAATGGTGCAGGACTTTGGAAATACATTGCCAATTATAATTTACAAGTCATTTGTCTGATCTGAATTTGGTAGAAAAAGGAGAATCATTTGCATGTAAACATATATCAAAATGTATGATTAACACACAATTTGCATATTTTAATATAATTCCACTGTGTATGAATTACCAGAATTATATATGTACCTGAATATGGAATGTGCACCGACCTAGCAGGTCCATGTTGAAAATGATACAAAGAATGAATATTCCAGTTTGGTATTGATTAGGGGCTAGTTTGTACCTGCCACATCCCTGTATGCCAGATAAAATATAATGGGCCAGTAGGAGCAAGACGGGGGAGGAGGGGGGCTGGTGCATGTGAAAAAGTAAAAATTGTACCTTTCAAAGCTTGTGTGCAACACAAATACTGTGCCAAATGTTTCATTTATTTTATTGAGCATTTGTTTGGCACCTCATACAACAGAAATGTGTTTCAAAGCGCCACAAGGCTAAGTGGAAAGGGAACAGGGGAAATAATAACAATGGTAAACAGTCAAATACAGTCATGGTCCTACTAGGCCTTGTGGCATTCGGATGTGCAAGCACAGTGAGGAAAGTGCAAGAGAAGGGAGGGAAGAGGGGGGGAGCAGAAGAGTGTACAAGGGCTGGTGGAGGACCTGCAAGAAAAATGCTAAGGGGTGCCAAAGAGGAGAACCCCAGGCTAAGTACTAGTGCAGGCGACTTCCAGGGGTGGGATGCAGAGTCGCCAAGCGAGGGCCATTAAGTTCAGTGAGGTAGGGGGGCGAGTGCTGGTACCGACTGGCAAGAAGAGCCTGGACTCCTGTGAGATTCCTGAGGATCAGGCCACCGGTCACAGCGGCAATGGGATGATCAACAGGGAAGGGATAGAGGGAAAGAGGTCGAGAAAAGGAGAGTTTTGAGCAATTTAGGGAACTTAAGGAGGTCCGGCTCAAGTCTGAGCAGGGCAGGGAGGCTGTTACAAAGTGAGGCACCCACTCTCTGCTTGGAGAAGTGCTTGACAATCGAAGAATTGTAGTTCAAGGACTGTAGGGCTCTAGCAGGGGAGCATTTGGGAAGGGAAAGTTGGAGATAGTGTGGTCCCAGGTCCCAGATGGCCTTGTGGATGATGCAGAGAGTCTTGAATTTAATCCTTGCAGCCACTGAGAGCCAGTGGAGAGGTTTTATGGCTGGAGAGATGTGGTCCCTTGGTTTGAGGCCAAGGATTAGTCTTGCAGCCCCATTCTGGATTAACCGCAGGGGGCATAGGGATGAAAGAGGAAGATTGAGAAAGAAACTGTTGCAGTAGTCCAGCCTGGAGAGGACCAGAGCTCTGGAGACATTGAGTTTCTGGGGCAAGGTGAGGAAAGTAGCGCAGGTGATGTTTGCTCGGTTTATAAGCTCAAAGACATAGAAAGATAATACAGTTTTGGGGGCAACAGGGAAGCAAGACGGCCCATCCAACGGGAGAGCATCAGAGTGGATACCTGCTGTATATAACTGATGTGGAAATCTTCTTACCACATTGCACTGGGTGCAGAGGCCTTTTCCAAGGATGTACCAGATTACCCGATATGTATTTTGGGAGCAGGTGAACAGACTGAAAGGAAGAACTTTCCCTATCTGCCAACATTCTTTGACAAACAAAAAGTGAGCACAATGGCCCCAAAGTATTTAGACAATTTTTGTGTTTCTGTGTAAATGAAACATCACTGAAAAGGGAATGCATTGCAAGGTACTTTGTGATTTATAATTGTGACGGGGGAAGTGATGATGCACTACCCCATTGGCCAGTTTACAGACCTAATCAGCTGGTGTGGCTTGGAAATTTAACAAATGGCACAGAAATTGGCCAGTGACAATGTGAAGCTGTCAACGTGGTGCTCCTGAGAAGAGATAGGTGCCATGCTGAGACCCCTGCAGGTGACGGGGCTGTCAAGATGATGCTTCATTGTTGAGAGGGAGTGGCACACCGACAGCTCCACCACCAACATGGCTCTTAGCACGATGCTTCCGGTTATCAAAGGGAGCGCAGTGCCGAGAGCCCCACTTCACACCCACACTTCACACCCACACCATTAAGTATCACTCTGGCTGCACTGGATGGCCCGTGAACAGTCAAATCCGTGGTCCCTTGCACCTCCTCCTTACCGGAAGATTGGGCACAAATGGCTCCACCCCCGTTGCCAAATCTTTGCCACGCAGCACCTGGCAGACGCAGTCTGGCTTTCCCAGTCTGGCTTTCCCATCCCCACAGCTACTCACTCACCTCGCCAGGCCGCAGTCAGCAGAAACAGCCAAGTTGCAATCTTAGTCCTGCCCTTCCCTTCTCATCCCGCTGCATGTAGTTGCTGGGAACAAGTCCATTCCCAGCAACAAGTCCATTCCCAGCAACCTTTCCAGGCTGATTGCTTTTTCCTTCCCCCCCCCTTTCACCCTAAAGGGTGCTAATAGTTCTATAGACCACACCCTCTGCCCGTAACCAGGAGTTATCAGCCTCAAACCCACGTTCAATGATCTCACTCTGGCCTTCATCTTAGTTTTTAGGGACCGCAACTACCAGTACGGCCTTTGTGCTAAGACTATATAGCATCATTGCAACTTTGGTAAAGTCATTATAACAGGGCTCTTCTCCTTCGGTTTGGGATCTCTGGAGGCCCTAGGCATCTCATAATTAACTGTGGAATGGCATGCCCTTTGATTGGTGTCTGCTATATTCACTAATCTAATTGATTTCTATTCTTTAAAAAACACACTCGGGTAATGTGAGTGCTAAACTGATTCTTTGAAAATATAGCGTGTATTAGTTCCTGCTGTCCCAGCATTCCAAAAGCAACAGAAACCCAGATTAACCCAAGCCTTTACATTTAACTTCCACTGACCCAACGTCGCAAAATAGACCAAATAGCGCCTTTGCCTAAACTAAGAACCTATAGTTTATAATAGATAATGTCCAACATCGTGGATTGAAATCAGTCTAAGAATTGGTGAACTAGTTTAGAGCAAAACAATTCTCTGACGGAAATACTTGTCCTAGAGAAAACAAACTGAATATTTTTTTTTTCCAAACTTTATTATCAGTCACCTTTTGATATCAAGGGGGAGGTAGGTTTGAAACCCACATAATGCTATGTAATAGATTGTGGGTTTCATTAAGGTATTAACAATATTAATGTGTGTGTTTGCATTGTGACGTATTTCAGTCTATAGTCCAGTATGGTCATTCATATTAGCTTTTGTACATTTAGTTTGTTTAGAAACAATTAGTTGGGAAATATATTTTCAAATGAAAATATCAGTGAGGCAACAGCAGGCATGTTGCATCTTATTTTCTGTAGGCAAGCTGCCTGAATTCATTAGTGTTTTTTGGGTGACTTTGACATCATTATAAATTATAAAACCACCGTTAATTCCTTGATTTATTTATTTGAATAAAGCAAAACTATTCAGATTAGAGCAGCCTGTTTCTTGTCCCAGATTGTTATGTGGGATTGTTGCACATTGCAGCATATTATATTAGTGGCGTTCCCCCAAAAAGTGAACCCGTGAAAAGTAACTAGATATATTCCATTGCACACCAGGTGCATAACGATGTTTTAGCCCTCAACATTTCAACTGTTAACATTTAATGACCTTGCTATTGGCTATCAGAAAAAAAAGCACAAAAGCTTCCAGATGTAATAGTTTAATCTAAATCATACTTTTGATTGCTAGCTTCCCATATCAAGTCAGTACAATTAGCACAGAAACCTGCCTGCATAACACACAAACATAAAAGCATGTTTCAACAAGCTTCAATCACCTGTGGGTTCACATAGTATGTGTTGGTTTGCAGACGGTGGCCATTCTCAGAGAGGAAGTTGTCAGACGTCATGGTTTGGTATGGCAGTAACATGAATATTTGTTCAATGGTGCTGGGGAGAAAGCTGGCATGTGCCCCATCTGGCGACCCATGGACTACCCCCCTTCACCATACAATCTCCTTCCTCTTCCTGTAAATTATGAGGTCACAGCAGCAACTGAAGCATCCTGGTAATTCTATGGATGGTGATAAGCCACGTTTTGCAGCATAAATTCCCAAACTCATAAAATAAACAAACACACGTGAAGCAAAAGGTTAAACATGTGATTGTGGGGGAAATCAATTAGACTAGGAACAACCCAACACAGTGACTATGCCAAGCATTGGCATCCAACAATTATGCATGCAAACCTAAATGCCCTTCCATAAATGTCTTTTCAACATTCTTTTGGACATGGCTGGTGCAAGTGTGTGTTCCTCGTGCTGCATAGTGTTACCATGCACTACAGCCAACCATGGTGTTTGCCAAAAATGAGGTAGACACTTAATATAATCCCATTTTACACCCAGACCAAATCAGTCAATAACACTTTGCATCCTTTCACATTTTATTTCTTCTAGAAAGTTCTTTGATTCGAAAGGAGTACAATGACATGCATCGTTGCTCTGCCGAATGACAGGTCTATGAAGTGCCAGGCTATTATGCAAGTCTATGCAAAAACGACAACCATAATTGTCCTTGGGAGTTAAGGGTTTAACGTCCAGGGTACTGTACAGAGTTATACCCTATGCACAATGAAGATTCTCTGTTATGCCTTTGGCTTTGAATACGTTCAGTTTATAATGACATTGAAAGCATAATGAACAGGATGGATTTGCTCCAGAATGTTAAGCAACACAAGGTGGAGAGAAAGGTATTTGAATACCAAACAACATTTTTCTGTGAGAAAACATTCTTGCCTGTCATGCCCTCAAATGCAATCTGCGTTTAAAAATGCAGATCACACTTCTTTATGCCAATGTTTATAATTATACGTGTGTGCAATCTCTTAGTAAGCCACATCCAAGAATAACTCTGGACACCGGCAAGCTGTCGCGCATCTTCTGTACTTCAATTCTCCACAACTGAAGGAGAAGAGTCATCGGCAGTCAGAGCGAAGGGGTGCCAGAGTGAAGTGAGGGGAAATGGGCGAGTGGGAGAGGACAAGCTATCATATCCTGTGAGCACAGGCCCGAGGAGGCAGGCCTTGCGGAAAACACAAAGATGTTAAACGGAAGAGACCCTGTTGGGCACAGGGTGAGCAGCAGCAGAGGAAGGGAAAACCCAGTGAGCGCATACATGCCCGGAAAGGTGGAACCCAAAGAACAAGAAACGTTTCTAAGGAGGCACATGTCATGCAGACATTCTAAAGGTGGAGAGCTGCTGTGTTTAACAAACAACATGTGTCTGATACCTCTATCCCTACCTTGGTACAGTAAGCACTCAAGAACCTGCTGTAACCAGTGGTGGACTGGCCTATAGGGAACTCTGGAGTTTCCTGGTAGGCCTCTGAACTCTGGGCCTTTTTTGTGTGGTAACCTGTTTTATTTCCACATTTTCTCAAAGGAAAAAGGGTTTGGCTTGTTGAAAATGTGTAATATGGGGCCACTTCCACAATCATATCTTTTGGTTCCCATTCCACCCATGGCAGCAGCCTAGCTCCTTTCTCCTATGTATGCAGCATTCACGTCACACCCTCTTCACTGTGGTCCGGGCCTGCCATTCATACAGGTTATTGTATGCGTATAGTGGCCAAGTTATGCAGACTTCAATCTCCATCCGTTATGAGACGGTGTGACGGGGTTAGTGCTACTGCAGTTCACAAGACACTGCCTAGAAAACAAAGACTAAGCACCTAGAAATATAAAATAAAATGCTGATAATGATATCTGTTTTCTAGGTTATACATTGCTGTCAAATCGTTTCATGCTGATGTTCACTTGCCATAGAAACAAACGGGAACAATGTCAAATGTCATATTTTTGCTCATTCCAAAATGGATTGCTTTGGTGGGGTTTCTCGGTGAAAAAGAAAAAAAGCACAGCCAGAATAAAGTAAATTAATATCTGATGGAAGGATGCAAAAAGTATTCTATTGTGGCAATAAGATCCGAGGCGGCGGGCCAATATCACCCTAGGTAATGCACCCGGGGCCGTAGTTACAGGCCTGAGCATAGCAAGGGCATTAACGAAGACCCAGGGCATTACCGGGGGCAGTATTGGCCCGCCGCCTCGGGTTTTATAGCCATTAGTAGCCCAGCCTGTTAGACCGGGGTACTAATGACATTTTTTTATATTTTGAAACACTGCCGCGTTTCGAAACAGAAGAAAAAAAAGTTTTTAAAAAATGGCCGCCGGGAGGGAAAGGGAAAACGTAGTCCATTTTCTCTTTCCATGGTGGCCATCGGGAGCGGATGCGCTGGGAACAGAAGTGTTTCCAGCGCGTTCACTCCAAGAAAAGAAGAAAAAATAAGTTAAGTGGGGTTGGGAGGGTGGGTAGGGGATAGTTTGCGAGGGAGGGGGTGGAGGAAAAAAAAACTTACCTGAGTCCCCGGCGGGGGACGAAGGCAGCCTCCAGCCATGGGGAGGCTCGGAGCGGGGATTGCCCTGTTTCGAGCCTCCTCATTGGCCAAGGGGCTGCCACGCCCCTCGCCGGGAACAGAGTACACAGCACGCACGGCGTACACGGGAATACCATGTGGTATGGCTCAGAAAAGAGCCAATCCACACGTTGTATTCCCGGTGCGCAGCGCGTGCCGGGTACTAATGTTAAGTAAAGGCATGCAAAGGCTGGGTAATTCTGCTTTCTCTGCACCGATCAGTGCTCAACGTTAATCTAGAATAAGTGTGTCGCTGGTATGTAGGCCGTGATCTTAAGCAGCCCCAGGTACCAAAAAGGCATACCCATGGCCTTAACACCATTGAACTGAATTTAGTCAGGTACACTGGAATTGGCGCTGGTCCCGTAACACAAGTAGTCAGGCTAATTGCCAGAGATCTTCTTTCAATGAGACAACTCACGTTGTGTGTTGTTATGAGTGCATTTAATCAACAATGTGCACATTGAAACTAGCTACTAGAAAATAACTTCATGTTGGAAACAGGGGCCATGATTGGGGTGGCATAGTAATAGGTCTTAAAGGTATGTGTGTGGTCCATTCATAGTAATGTCTATGCAATAAGCAGTAGATCACACCCATGTAAGCCAATTAATGCGGGGGATACAGTTAACTGCAGGCTGATTAATCACAGGAAAAGTGACATCCATAAATGGTGGTAATTACCAGTGCAAATAGGATCTGAGAACTCCCCTTAAAGACTGTCTTGCCAGCCTACACAATGAAAGATGTGCGTTCTGAGGAGTCATTTGACACACCTGTAATCACTGTGTACATTATCTGGCAAGGCCCTCCTACCTCATAAGAAAGAATATATGTGCAGGCCTGTGGCATTTCACTTGCCATTTTACAGCCAGCAGTACCTTTTGATCACCAGTGAAATTAAGGCGATGCAGAAATGACTGAAACATATGTATTACACGCAGTGGTATTTTAACCTCTACAGTAAGTGATAGAGGCGATATTTAATGGTGGTGGATCTGGAATTTGTACTTGAACTTCGGGAAGGAAGAGCTGTATCCAAAAAATACCAACCTGCAGAAAACAACACGCATTAAAAAAAAAACGTGTTTGATACTGCTCTTAGGCTCTAGCCCTGAACCCCACCAACAATGTGTCTCCTCACACACTCCCTGAAAGAAGTTTAGAACATTCCTGTATTTCATCATAAAGGTGTAACTTAGGTTTAACATTTAAAGGACAGAGAAACCGTCTAACTGTTCATTATGATTGGCACACACTGTGGTTCTCTTGGTTCCTAAATCCGCCCGGCCTAGGCATCTGAAGAGGGACAAAACAACTCCTTATAATGGTCCCCGTCTCTCAAACTGCCAGAAGAGTAAGAACGAGAAGAGAGGACATCAAACAAAATCTCAGCTCTTTAATCCAGACACTGAGACTCTTAGAATTTGCCATTCAACACCTCTTGGGTGTTTTTCTTCCCTGGCCTCACCCAAGTTTATCTTTCTTTCATTTCCTCTTTAATCCCCTCATCGAAAGGACCTACATCTTCCTTCCCTTCGTATTCTGAAGCACAACTACGGATTCATTGTATTTAGGCAACCTAAAATAGGGGTACCATAGGTCTATAATCTTTTTCGTATGACCCTTCACATTACCTCAATATTATCCTGCCTGGATTCCAGCATTGCACATGATAATGTCTCATATCCTCTACGCAATGCTATCAATACAAGAGGCAAGACCATCCCAACTCACTGTGTCAATTCCAGAGCTAGGCTCTCCCTGAAGTCAAAGGATATGCAATTTCTCTATGATTGGTTTCAATTGTTTGACATGTTCACAGTCTCAAATCCATGATACATCCTAACTGCTATCCCATGAGTCTTAGCACATAATTGGAAAAGGGTCACTCAAGAAGTCATCCTGGACCTATTCACCTCCTCTGCAGCTTGAAAGTCTCTAAATGACGCTAGAGATCAAAATCTTCTATTAGGTGAAGGTGTGTATGGAGTCAGTGGGGAATAGGGCCGGGCTAGGTTGGGGGTTAGATGGCGGACAGAGGGGAACACCATTGTTTTGTACGCATTGATCTCTGGGCTCAACCCAAGGATTGCTATTGTCCTGCAATGTAATTACCGATAATAGTTTCATCATCTCCAAATTCACGTAGTCCACATAATTTTCAAGTGAAAGTGAAGTCCATTCTAGCAAGTAAAAAGTGGTATTAATCAATTAATGCGGTTTTCAGATACTATTTTTCACAATCTTAGAAACAAACAATACGTTTTTGTTTTAAATACTACCAGCATTGTTCTAAGGTATTTATTTATTTTATTGCTTATAGCACAAATCTAGCTGAAGAGCAGTGGAGACAAGACTGTGCCAGAATTGGGCTTGGCATTTCATACAGTAAGATAGTAATGCTGGTAGAGGGAGAGAGGGGTTTGCATTTATCCAGCAGGTATTGTTGAAGGAGCCACATTTTTATTGTTTTGCGCTAGAGTCATTTTGAGCCTCTTCCGGGATTGTGTTCCTAATGGTTGGCCTTGGCAGGAGAAGGACTGCTTGCAAGTCTTTTCTTTGTGGGCTAGTTTTGACTCCAGCCTTTTGATAGTTTTACTATGTGAGTTGTGAGAGCCTCCGGAGGTGTAGAGTTTAGCCGCCAAGTATGTTGGTGTTCCGTTTGAACCTGCTTTGTAGGTGATGCATGCAGTTTTTAATATGATCCCGGTGAGCAGGGAGGCCCAGTGAAGTGTGCACATTGCTGGAGAGATACAGCTGAATTTGCGGGCACCTGTAATGAGGCAGGCTGCAGTGTGGTGTGCTACTTTGAGGGGGGGACAGGTGTCATGAACATCCACTGCAAAAACTGTAGGCATGCTTTGGAGATAGAGGGTGAGACATGTATACAAAGCCCCACAGGACAACACGGTGCATCCTTTTACCTTTGCGAAGGCAAGCCTATTGGCATTGCCCCTGCTTGATATGGTGGATCAAGTCACAGCTGATTGGCATAAGCATACAGCTAGATGTCACCAAGCTCAAACTATCAGACCTAACCCCGGTGCTCACAAAGTCACTAGATTAATGCTTCACCCGGTCCAAGTATTTTATTCATGCAATTTAGCTCCGGGAAATGAACTGACCTGACGCGACTGTTCAGAGATTGACTCTTGCCCGGTGCTGGCAAACATATTGCACAGAAAGTGGGCACTAAAGTTGCTACGCACGCCACTTGTAATTCTTCCCTAGAATGGGCTCCTTTTGTAGGGTGCGAGACTGCAGGGTGTTTTGGCAAGTGACTATATTAAACCGTTTACCAGCAATTTGGCTCCTTCTCTGCTGTTTGGGAAGTGCACTTGCGGACTGAAAACTGTCTCGGCTGATTAAACTGCCCAATTAGTGTTAATTGCTCGGTGCTCTGGACCACGCCCTATCTGCGTCATTTTTGTTGACCTTTGGCAGGGTGATAAAAGCGCTCACGGTATTAGATGAAGATTGAAGTCCCTCAAAAAGCAGAGTTCATTCTGCGGGTAAATAAAAACGTAAAATAATAAACAACTGTCAAATATTTGAGGTACTTATATAGTGTAAACATTCCAGCTAATTCACTGGATGTGTTGTTGTTGTTTTCAATAGTGCTATGTTACATGGAGTAATGTTGCTGTAATGCGTGTATGGAGAACTCACAACAGGTTAGGGGCGGGTATAAGAACCATAGTGGAGTCGGGGGAGGTGTAGGCTGGGTAACCACTAAGGAAGTGATGGGTGATTAAGTGGGGACAATGTTGCCAGATGAGGGGGGTGGAGATTTGCTGTGGCTGAAAGCCTATTGGAACACATGAGATCACAGTGTTCACAAACACCAAGTAGACCTGCCACCTCCCTCACATAGGCTGAGGTAAATACTAGAAGCGAAGTGAGGACGCAATGAAGAGTTCACCCCCGACAGGGTCTGTTTGGAATTGGTGATCATTCATGCTGTGGTACTACCATCAGTGATAAGCAACACTGTGTTAACCACTCACCATTTTCTCTAAGGGTAATATGTAAAAGTGGCACCATTCCCCAGTTGGAGACCATCCAAAGGAAGTCTGTATGCGGAGGAGAGTGCCAGTAAAATCCACGTGGCCTTGCTTCGACTTACAGTCTGTCCCTCTAGAGGAGGTGGCGCCCTAACCTTGCCAATTGGACCCTTCGAGTGCGAGTATGACCAGAGCAGGCACATTCATTGCTGAGGTAACAGGACGTAAGTATTTACACCTGACACAAGATGGAAGCAGGCTGGCATGTGACAGAGTATTTGGGTTATGTGTATAATGTGGCATTTAAATGTAAGCCTACTGTATCATGTCTTTGTATCACGCCAAGTCCCAATGAGGCCTTGGGCACTGGCACTGCCGAGTCAATTTAAGCACGGACACCCCCCTCTCGACACTCCTAAGTTCCATCGTGGAAAAAGCAAGACGGTTTTATGTTTTTTTTACAGCTGGAGCCAGCAAGCTATAGTTTGTTTTCCTTGTAGTGAGTAGTACATCCACGTTAGCTTCCGGGGCCATTTGCCTTCAGAACTTAACATAGGGTAAATGTCGACGCAGTTTGCGCCTACAGCAACTACTCTTGATAAATATTACCGTACATGTGTCGGCTGCTTATTGTGGAAATGCACACCAGCAACCGCGGGGCGTGGCTCACCCCACGGAAATGTTTATGTAAATAAAGATCACTTGTGTTGCCGCGGTGGGAGCTTTTACCTGCCGGCGTCAGACAATACAATGACAATGGCAATGCTACGCTTCTCCCTTCTGTGTGTAGCATGCACTTGAAGATTTTTTGAAACAAAGCTTTGCATCCTCTTGAGAATGTTGGCTGAGCATGAGATGAAGCCGTCTAGCGGGCAATTTCGTTGCAGGCAAGCATGCAATTTATGTTTGAAGTTTTCGGTGCAACATTGTTCACTTTTCAAACAGCTCAGAGCAAATGTGCAGCTTGAGGGCATTTTGAAAACTGAAAACATAAGCAAAATGCGTACCTTTTAGAATGCTTCTTTTCATCTATATTGTATTCATTTTTGCAGGTCTATAATATCAGATAATTTAAAAAAAAGTTTTATTTTTACATATTTCATTCACACAAGATCCTCCAGTTAGAAAGTCTTTGAAACAATCCCATCTTGCTTGGCCAACCGGAGGATGGAGTCATCGGATTCTGCCATTCTACGAAATCCTCCACAGATGGCATAGGTTTTTGTCTGTGCAGTGACTCTACCCGTGACTTTGCCAACCTCTGCAATGTTCATCTGGATAGATGCATGGCCCTTGGCACCAATGATTCGGTCGCTCGCAGAGCATTTACGAGGGACGCACAGATCCACAACTTCGCCACCGTCGTTCTGCATGATCTCTTTGAAGGATGTCAAGTTGACACTCTCTCCCTTCCACGCATTCAGCTCACATCCCCTGATCTGTGTTTTAACAGTGTATGCCACGCAGCCAGATAACTCTTGAACTACTGTTGGTATGGATAGCCACAAAGTTGAAAGCATGATCTCAAGTTGCATATGTTAAAGCTGGAGTATGCAGCCTTTGGCTACCCAGATGCGGCACTTGCGCGTTCTCAATGTCACTGGGCCTAGTAAGATTGTTGTTTGTTCTACCTCTTCCTCTACCTTGCCTTGTCGCGCTCTGAAACACTTGTGTACGAGCGTGATACAAATAATGTATCAATATCAATGTTTTGGGCTACAGTTTCCATGAACCATGACCATTCACTATGCTGGCTAGGGATGATGGCAGTTGTAGTCCAAAACATCTGGAGAGCCAAAGTTTGCATACCCTGCCATACCGGATAGAAGGCATCAAATGCATGTCATTTTGAATGGCTTAACAAACCAAGAAATTAATAGTGTTTGCAGCCATATTGACAGAAGACTTCGGTCAATTGTTGGTTTATGCTTGTGTGGTAAAAATGTTTGCAGAATTGCACATTTTTCTCATCTGCTTGCACCTGGAATGCAATGCATGCATGACCAATACAATGGGAACTCCGTTTACTCCTCATGTTTGGAGAAAGCACAGAGAACAATTTAGAAAGATGGTCAGAAGTTGGATGAGATGAGTAGAGTGCTGACTGCATAGTGCCTTCAGCAAGCCCAGCACATCTATCCTCTTCCTCATAAAGGGATCTACGGTGTGTAAGGAGAGGGTGGCGCTGCTAACGTATGCATTGATTCTCTGCCCGGGCATTACAGGTAACAGAATAGTAGGGCAAAATACCTAATAGAAGTTTGGTGCAACACTCTCAACATTCATCCAGGAAAGAGAATATGGTAATGTTCCTGCAACTTCAGCAGCTGACCTCTATGTAGGGGCTGGGACAGATAAAGGACGGGATGAGCAGCTAAATGTCCCCGCCCCTGGTGTAGCTGACGCTAGCAAACACTGTAGTGCCGCCTATCTAATAGTGGATAGAAGAAGGGAAATGTATAGATGGTGTGTTTTTGAAGCGGGAACGTGCAATCTAGTCTCATTGTTGTTAATGAGCAACTTTTCTACTCTTATGCCTCTGACTCTGAGCTCATACTAAAAAAGAAAACACTGGGAAACCCAGAACACATCTTTGGCAAACTAAATTGTATTGACTGATAGTCTGGGTTCCCTAATCTTAAAAATCAAAATAAATGGTAAAAGGTGCAAAGACCAGGTTGATCAACAGTGAAGAGACCAATTATATAGTGCACTGGGATCTAGACTAAACTGTCTGTGTAGGTGCCTCCCTGAACATCATCACTCCAGTTATAATGTGGCCGGTTTCTGTGGCTAGATATTGCTTGTAGCCACTTTCTTCAGGACGGTCTTCAGAATAATAACGTGGTGTACTCACAGTTACTCAGAGTTGAGGCTTATGGACATGTAGTATAACAAGAGGTGTCCTGCCCTATTCGTTTACAACATACATCATTCTTGCATGGTTTTTAGTCTAGCATTTGTATAGTATTTTAATTCCAGTTGCCTTCATAGGACAGTTCATAGTACTGACATATATGGAGGAGTACACAACACATTGTGATCCTTCATATGGACTTTTCAAGCAATTTTATTTCTTATTGCTTTTTCTTTACTTACATTGTGTTCTTTGCTTTTCAATTTAATGATCATGCCTCTCTATAGACGATGTTTCTAGTACATTCTCATACATATTGGGCCCCATTACGTGTTTGCTGGCCCGGAAACAACAGTTCTGCGAGCGGGTGCCTTTCAGCCCGCCAGGTCAGACCTGGCGGTAGAACAGCACCCACTCACAGAACTCGACGGATGCACCGGCACCATTCGTGAATGGTGCCGGTGCATCCGTCCTCCCCATTCCCATTGAATCCAATGGGACTCAATGGGAATGGGGAGTCTATTTTATTTTCCGACGCCCGGGAATGGGCAATTACCGGGTCCACCCGGGCTGTAATGCCCTGGTAATTGCCCATTCCTGGGCACCAGAAAATTCATGACTCCAGCGGCAGCCGTGCCGGTGAATACCGCCAACCGTGTAATGACCCCCATTGTGACAGATAAAATGACTTTAAAATGTCAACATGTAGTGCAACACGTTCGTGAAATACATTAGTGAAACAACGGTGAGACATAATAATACCTCTTGAAATCATAACAGATACTGTTGCATTTGAACATTTGAACAGTTCATTGGTCGTTTATCGTCAAGAGCAGATCTTGACCAATCCTTGAGGCTTACGGGCCTGGCTTCTTACCACACATCTGCGAATGACATCAATGTTTGGTCTTCGGCCTTGACTCTGAAAAGGCAGCATTGTGGCATAACAGAACCGCTGTGCCCGCCCGGTGTCAACACATTCAGAAACCTTGGTTGCATCTGTTAGCCACGCCTGTGGGCGTATCCGACCATACATAGCTGGTTCCACTTGAATGAGCTGTATTCCTATTCTCCCTTCCCGATCTCAGTAACTAGGGATGTCTGAGTATTACTCTAGAAACTACAACATGGAAACTGCAGAAAACCGACCTTTGCGTGGTTCTGAGTAGAAGCCACGTTTTTAGCATTTGTTTGCTATAGTGCAAAAGGCCCTTGGGTATCACAGCACTCAGCATACTACCAACAGGGAGAGATCATAGCGCAAATGGGGCCTCATAAAAAGGAGACGTCTGTAACTTCAGGGTAGATAAGAGCAAACAGGAAATATAGAGAAAGGAGGGATGGCAGAGGGAGAACATGAGAGAGACTGCTAAAAAATCAGGCATTCGGGCATTTGCAAAAGAAGAATGTTTTCGGTGTTTCTTGGAAGATAGGGTGTTAAGCTAAATGTGAATGGTTCTTTCTTGGCTATTCCACGTGCTTGCTGTAGCACAGGAAAAGGATTGATTGGAGAGTTGCTTTGCCCTAAATGTGAGATGTTCCAGTATGAACAAGATTTGACTTTTGGCTTCTTGTTGCAGCGGAAATGGGAAGCATGTCTGCCTGCATTATGGTTTGTGGCAGTGCCAGGCTTTGTAGGAGGGGCATGCAATTTACACATTCTTCAAAGATCTTTCACGATTGAGACAATGTGGTCAAATATTCTTGTGCTTGCAATCAGGTGAGCGGATTATTGTAAGAATTAATTTAGAGGAGCCAGAGTGGATGTTCAGCCAGCTATGCTGGCACTGCTAGACTCAGCATAGGATATTGCTTGTACTTGCATTGCCCATTGGTAATCCGTTGGTGACAGTAAGCATGACATTTTCTTAGCTGGATGGCATTGACATTTGGCCTGCTTCACACGCACTTTGTCCTGTGCTTCCACAGATATCTCAGAGTCCAGAATGAATCACAGGGCTTTGGCTCCTGTGTACATATGGGTAGAGAAGCTTTCAACCTGGAGACCAATTAGTCAAGGCAGGCCGAATGTGAACCTTTTTGCAGGGTTGAGAATGAGGCATTCAGTTTTGTTGGGGTTACCAGGAGAAAGTACACCAGTCTTCAACACAGGAACAATGTGGTCTGTTTTATCCTGTCTAGATATCAGGCGCATGGAGGCATGAAAGAAGGCCTTCGAGCGGCAAGAGTGAAGTTGGGGAGGCCTATCATTACCGAGATGGCTACATAAATGTCGCAAAACACTGGGGCCTGGATTGTTGAGTAGCAGACGCTTAATTGGAGGAATGGGTTTATCCCATGGACAAGACGCAGATGGGTCGAAGCCATGTGGCTTTTCTTTTGTGCCCTGTGAATTCAGATCAGAGTCCATATGGATGACCACTGACTTTTCAATAGATGGGAGTGGAGGGGTGGGAGAAGCCGCCAAGGTGCAACTTTTCTGGTCAGTCATCTATTAGTGGTTGGAATGGGCCTTCCTTGATCAGTGTGACCACAGTTTTTTCTCCAGCTTCTGACTCAATTAAAATGATTATGCATGATTTCCGAAGCACACCACTCCTGCAAACCTGAGTTTCTGAATCGGAAAAGGCATTTTAACTGGCCACACTTTGAACAACCTCAGCTTCACCTCATTGCTACAAAAGACCCCAAAAGCCAATAAAAGGAACAGAACAAAAAAAGGTTTTAGCATTTGATGCTCTCATAGAGTGTGCTAAGATTTCCCACCCAGTTAACACTTCTTCCCTCCCTACAGATGTCAACAAATAACTGAAAATCATCCATTCACTTCACGAACCACCAAGCTCTTCTTAAAACCTCAGCATCAACCTGGTCTCCAAACCTCCTCTCTACTAAGACACGCAGACCGTGGTCACACCTCCAAAGTCCTCGCCTCAACTTATCTAAGTGGTGGAGTTATGTAATATGCTTGCGCGCATCTTTAAACTGCACATTGCGGAACATAACCTTTTTGAGTGTGCTATGCAAAGAATGTGGCTGCCACCATAGCCTTCCCCCATCCCCTTAAGGAAAAGGTCCACACTTTAGAAATACCCCAATAGAATAAAAATTATAAACGAGGCATGTCAGGAATGCTTCGAACTATGTGGATTGTTGAGAACAATAGGGGAAACACATTTTCTATGCATTTTACAAACTAAAATCATAGGTGTTTTCAGGACACCCCAACATGTAGTTTTCAGGTGGTGAAACATTTGTGTTCAGTGATTACACAGTGAAAAAAGAGTCGTTAAGGCTTGTCAAAAACATGGTGCTTACTACAGTCATCATGGCCAATCAAACGGTGGATCAACTCTTCAAGGAATGGTTAGTGAGGGTCCGAGTCAAGGTAGCTTCTAACAGCGGTCGAGCGTTCAGATGCACTCTATGCAGGATTATTGACCTGCACAGAGTATTTCATTCTGTTGATCATTTCTCCTTGTCAATCAATTTCATCTTCTCCCTCCTCGTCATTAACCAATTCCGAACTGCTAGGAAAGCATGGGGTGGATGACTTTGCAACTAATATTGTTTGGTCATGAATGAACGTTTCACCTTCTAGCACAGCGAATTATGGAAAAAAGCCTCAGCAGAACTGTGCTTGCTTTCTGTGCAGTGAAATACAGCTTCACCAATGGAGCAGAGACAAATGTTTAGCTCCATTCACCCTGTTCCTCCTTTTCATCAAATCAATTGAAGGCCCAAAACGAATTTTAACACATACCATTCCATATCATACAAAAAAAAAGAAAAATCAGTAACAATGTATATTAATTGTAACACCCTTTAGAGTTACTGCAACATATATTCCAGTATTCGTGCAGCTGTATACAATAATGTAACATGGCAACTTAAAAAAAAAATACATTGTGGGGTTGTTTCACAGACCTTGTAGTCACAGTTGGCATTCCCACAATACACACGTTTACATGAGTGAGCAACTAAAAGTGGGCAGGGAAAGATTGAGCCTGCAAAATCACCTAACCTGCATATGCAAAATGGGAGTATTCAAAGGATGGTCATTGAAAGGCAGTCTACCAGAGGTTAACATCCTCAATGAACACATCCTGCAAAGGAATCTGCTGAGTCAACAAAATATTGCACACTAGGTGTTCTTACTTACCCTTGCCATACAGTGATTTCTTTCCACTGTTGTGTAAGTCAGGAATTGAATCCAGCAAACAAGCCTTTAGATCATTCAGCAACTACTCAGAGGAAGCTTTCCTTGAAGACCTCACCAAATTCCACCTCAAATGGGCTGACATAATTCTGAAGAAGCATGACTGTGACTTGCTTCTCCAAGAGCTGAACAAACAACATCAACATTCATGCAACAGTGAAACAAGGCATCCTCAAGCCTAAAGCTTCCACATCATGGTACACTCAAGAACTGAACTCCAACAAACGAATCATCAAAAAACAAGAATGAATTAGCGAAAATCCTGCAGAACATCTGACCTGGCATGCTCAAGGAACACTGTGCTACATGCAGATGACAGATCACTACTGCCAAGGCCATCTACTACCAATAAGTCATAGCCAAGGCCAACAATTAAAGCAGAGCCCTCTCCAAAGCCATCAAGCACTGTGTGAACCCTTTGCCCGACACACTTGTACCGTGCTCCATCGAAAAATCCACAGCTATCAGCTCTTTCTTTGTCAACAAAATCAACATAATCTGCCAACATATAGACACTAATGCCACAATATTGACAGCACAATAAACACTGCATCTTGCAATTCCACAAGTAACCAGACAACTACAAAGACACTAACGATGGAAGATCTCACTGTTACCCTAGCATCGCTCAAGGACACTTCCTATGCAGACGGCATCCTCCCTACCTCTGTATTGAAGACGCTTCCGACTGAAGCACTCCTTTCTTACCTGAAAATCATCAACAGCTCTCTATCTCAACAAAAATCCCCTAGATCCTCAAGACAGGACAAATCCACACACTTCCAAAGAAACCCACACTGGACACTGGCAACATTAGCAATTGCTGCTCCATCACCCATCTTCCCTTCCTAGGTAAGATCCTTAAGAAAGCAATAGCCACAGTACTCCTCCAACACATTTAAGCCAATAACCTCCTTCAGTCCTATCAATTTGGCTTCAAAACCAGAAGCAGCACAGAAACAGCGACCATCAAGGTGATCAACAATGCTCTTAAATTCCTTGATGATGGCCATCCTTTCCTCCTGGTTCTCCTTGAGGTCTCCACATTATTTGACATAGCAGACCAACAGACACTCACTGACCATCTAGATCCTTGCATGGGGAAGTGCAAGATCATCCTCATTTGGTTCAGATCCTATCTTGCTAATCACCAACAGTTCATACAAATGGATTCCTCCAGATCACCAACTCTAGTAATCACCTGTGGAGTCCTGCAAAGATGCCTCCTGTGCCCCAAGATCTTCAATCTGTGCTTGCAACCCCACAAAACTCTCCTGTCTCCACACAACATCCACATTCACGAATATGCAGATGACATACATATCGACCTAAAGATATCCTGCAGCAAAGACATCCACAGGCTCAAAGCCTGCATCATACCAATCCCTCTAAGAATTAATTCCTACTACTGACCAACAATCCGATAGCTCACGTTTGCCCACATGCCCCGCAATACTCCCAACCCCCACCCCACTTACCTGTACTGTGGCAAACTTCTGTTTGTGCCGCCAATTGTCCTGTACCCTTGTGGCATCAGTTCCTCCCACTTATGTGGGGCGGTGCTGACGCTGCTGGGTCCTTTTTAAAAGAACATGTTTTCCTATTCCCCACTTACCATAATGGTAAGCGGGGGACACCCCCGCAACCCCGACTCCCATTACTTTGACCCAACATACCTCACTAAGGAACTGAGCTTCTCTGGATGCCTGCAATCCCACCAGAAAGAAGCCTTCTCTGTCTAAGCCCCATGACCTGGAATCCCGCAGCCCCCATCAATATCAGACTCGTCCATCACCTCTACAGTTCAGGAGAGAGTTTAAGAACATCCCCTTCAAGTAATAGCTCCTCCCTAACACCTAGGTCCACACACCCTCCATTCCACACCCTACCTGAGTGATCTTCTCACCATTTCCTCCCCTCGTTGCTTGTAGATCCCTTGCTGCTTACGGTCCGCTGTGCCCTCTTTTTAGTTCTCCACTCCCTTTTTCTCTGCTTCCTTCACTGTGTTCTTCCCCCTACAATTGTAGTGCTCTATTACTTCCTAACATAAGTCGATGCTCAATAAATATAAGAATAATAACAATACTAATAATACTAATAGGGCAAGTGAAGATAGAACTTGGTTTGATACACCTATATAAGTCCTAATAAGTTGACCTCTTCTCCACTGTTGGTTGCACTATATTAGGAAAAGGCATACCACAACTATTTTCTGAATGGCACTGAACTATTAAGTGTTCCCTGTGAAAAAATGGTGATGTACATACATTTTAATGTACATGTTATGCAATTTGCATATTACTCATAAAAGAAATAAAAAATCATCAAAAGATGCATGTGCTGCATAATTAACCTAAGTTCACTTCATATTGAATTTGGCCTGTGCTATTTAATCCATGATAAAGACGGTGATAACTCAATGCCAGTTCTAGAGATGTGACGACATCCAATCATTTGCTATATCTCTGGCACCAACTTTAATGTAAGGGAGAACGAGGATTGGTGGTTTTTCCACCAATGCTCACACTTTTGAGCATTCATTTGGAAGCAATTAACTAAGATGCTTCGAGGGGTTGTATGATCCTGAAGAAGATAGAGTGGTGGATATTGCTGTGCCAAGGATGAAGGATCCTAGATCCTGTGCAGAGGGCTTTAAATGTTGGCATTGGTTAGTCAAAATGGGCATGAGATCATTAAATGGTAGGATAGGCAATGATATACCAGATCTATAAACCTTTAGAAGCACTAGTGGGAGTTCAACCATTGATTATTTTTATGGTGACAGTAAATCTGTGGAACCAGATAGTGGATTTGAGTACACAGCCAGCCCTTTCTAGTGATCATTATGGCTTGGCCTTGGTGGATTAAAGTTAAATGCAATAGCGCCATGCAGGAATACAATTGAACACCTTGAAGGGCTAACTTCAAGGTGAGAGTTGGTAGATAAACTCTGGATAGGGCAATAAATCTTCAAGTTAAATATTCTAAAATGTATGTTGTTGCTGGATGAGCTGATGAAGCCAGAGACAACCATCTCAAACTATAAGGACCTTTATGAGGGGGATCCAGGAGTTCTTCTTTCTAAAAAGAGCATCAGGAAGGGAGAAAGAAGCGCCAAAAGGCTGGTTTGATGAGCAGTGCAGAGCAGCAAGAAGGGTGCTCTTCTCGTTATTTAAGGGTAAGATTTCGCAGAGGTGTGAAATTGTATGGACTATGTCATGTTACAAAAGAGCTGTGGAAAATTGGAAGCTACAAATTGATATTAGTGCTTTGGAAGCACTAGAGGCCGCTATTTCGGAAAAGAATTTGAAAAGCTTTTGGGCGTCGGTGAATAAGACCCCCACATATTGGGTGCAACTCTCTGGTCTAGAGACTATGATCTCGGATAGTAGTTCGGTTGCACACTTTTCCAGGCTTCATAATAATAATAATGCCTTGAGTGCAGGAGCCTATGAGGAGAGGGGAAGCAGGGAGGTTTTGGCTATTAGGGTCAATATCCAGAGATTATTGAGTAACAATCCCATGTAATTTGAATATGTAGACGTAGTAAAGGCAATTAAGATGTCAAATAGAAATAGAGCTCTGGGCACGGATGGAATTCCTGTTGACTATTATCAAGACTTTGAGATTTGGGGACTCATTCTAGTGGGGTTGTTCAATGCAATAATGGTCAAGGACATTGTCCCGGTTGAATGGAAGAAGGCAATTATTGTCCCTCTATTCAAGAAAGGGCACAGAGATTCTCCTAAATCTTATCACCATATTTCGTTTTTAAACTGGAGTTGTAAAGTTCTCGTGAGTTGTCATCTGAAGATAATAGAGGAATGGGCATCAGCAAATTCAATTTTATCCCCAATCCAACTTGGGTTTCGTCCATCATTGAGTTCTATTGACCAAAGCCTTAACTTCTACCTGATTACTGCACACTCACTATATACAAAGAAAGAGCCAGTGTACCTTGCATTTATGGGCCTCAGCACTGCTTTTGATAAGGTCAACAGAAGTTAGTTATGGCAGGTGCTGAGGTCCTATGATTTTCTATCAGGGGCCATGGCTCTCCTTATTTCTCTACATGAGACAAATATTGCAAGTGTAAGACCAGGGTCAGAGGGTCATTGCACGTCTTGGGTTCCAATTGCGGCCGGGGTCAGGTAAGGGTGCATGCTTGCCCCAATCCTATTTTCCTTGGATAAGTTGTACAAGGCCCTTGTTAATTGGATGTCCTAAAGCTAGGGTGTGTGCCGCTGCCAGTCTCAGTTTATGTGGATGAGTCTGTGCTTATAGCCGGTCCAATCTGCAGTTATGTTCTGCGGACCAAGTAGGACGAAGGGGAGGATTAGGACCATGTGGTGTGGGGCAGATACAATTCCACAGGTCGACACATTCGACTATTTGGGTGTCTGTTTTTCAGAGGCTTCTTCTCCTGGGGTTCATTTTAAAAAACAATTGTGTCGTATGAGGCAGTCAGTAGGGGGCATTTTCTTTTCTTTATGAGATTGCATAGGCAGCAGCTGTTAAAGATAGTTAGAACAATTTATACAGAGGAATCGTAAAATATGGTGCTAGTATTTGGGGCTATGTGAACCAAAGGGATATTCAATATGAAGAAAAATGTCTTTTTTTTTAAAGTTGCTGGCCTTACCACTGTCAACCCCAAACTTTGTTGCCCACAATGAGTTGGGCTTCAGCTATATTGCAGAGGATTTAGCAAGAGAAGCAATCTTTTTGTTGCTCAGAGTCTGGGCAAATCCTAATGCTTCCCTATCTCAGCATTTAATAAGGAACACTGTTAAGGCATAATGCTGCGAAACACATTAAATGGCGGTTTTATATAAAACAAATGTTACAGAATTAAAATTTAGAGAGGCATTTTGACGAGCCAAGTTTTTTGACTAGGGTGAGGAGCCGAGAAATGCAAAAGAGAGTGATAGCTTGGATTTATGATCAAAGGGAAACCTTAGCCAGAGTAAAACCTTTGAATAGACGTTTCATGCTACTATCAACAAAGGAAATCAAAGACTATTTGGTTTTGTCTCATAAGAAATCACAAAGAATACATATTACTGGAGCCTGTTTCAACTGCTTACCACTGGGGGAAGGAATAGTAAATAGAATGGGATTGAGTAGTCATGCTGATTGTCCTATATGTGGTGCTGGTTTGGAGGAACTGGCTGATTTCTTGTAGTTTTGCCCCTGTTATGCAGGTTTAAAGAGCTGGTTGTTGGTTCCTGTTTTTAGAGAAACATTGTTTACCCAGCATGGCCCAGTGCTTCTCTTCCTGTTGAAGGTGGAAGCCCCTTTGACAGCTTGGGCACTGTCCTCTTTTGTAAGCAGGGCATTGAAAATGCGTCAGAAGGTTATGCAGGAAAAAGATGCCTTTTAGTAATGAACTAAAGTACAGTTTCCCACTAAAAATATGGTCAGAGTGTGTGGGTTTCATGTTGTGGTTCTATCTGAGGGCTTCGGCCAAGCTTTACATTTTTTATGTTTTTATGTGTTGTTTTTATATAATTGTGTTTCATATTTTGCGATTGTTACTTTTATGGATAATTATATCTGAATAAAGTTTTATTGACTGAAACTTTGTGAAAATGAGTAGCACATTAACGCATAATACATATATTACCTCCATTATGTTTCCCTTTCTTTGTTCAGTGAGTGAAGTCATTCATTCCCTAATACGGTCTACAGATGTGGACTTTACTAGATGGTAACAGCCCTCAGCCCACGTGAAAAGGTCCATTCATAGCAAGGCCCTTTAATGAGTCTTTCAGGTAATTATCAGCACTTTATGGCTCGCTTCTGAAGCCAGAATTGACTTTAGAACCTGTGGCATGTGGTGGATATCTAACGAGAACCATTGATCATTTCTAAAAAAATGCTAATCAGCAAGTTTATTTTGTATAAAAAAGAAAGAAAAAAACGAACAATGGTTCCCTTCTGGAAAATTATAAAAGGAGGCAAACGCACATGGCATCGGAGATGCGAACCACGACCAGCTTAGAATAAGATTCAAGTGCCTGGGTGGGTGCAAGATGGACTGATGGGGAGTGGCAGATCACTGGGAAAGTGTAGAGTGCCAAGGCACTGCTTAGGGAGAATACCCTGCATCTGTGCAGGTGTCAGCTAAGCAGCAAATATTGCAGGCTTTGATCAGTCAATAATGCCCATGTTCTGAGCTCCATGACGGCTCCTGCAGAGTAGCATTCTGCCAAATGAAAACGTTTGCATCAGTAATTTGCTTTTCTAGGATAATATTCCTCCTTAGAATGCATTCCGTCTAGATGGCACAATCAGAGGCAGCTGGATTATCTACGTGCCATAGCCAGCTAGGAGCCCGAGCAAGACACTGAGGCGCTTCTGGGCTTTCTGGAAGCAATTACAACACTGACAGATAAAGGCCAGTCTTCGGACTTGAAAGCCAATTTGTGATGTGCATTCTTGCTTCTTTTTCCCACAGAGCTGTCATAGATCAAACTCTGGGCTCCTTAAATGAGGCTCTGTTTGATCTCTGGAAATAAGGCTGGATCTCATGTTCAGCCATAGCCTCAACTGTTGCTCTCTCTCCCCTAACTAAGGTAGGCGGGCACGTCAAACCATCAAACTACGTCTGCTACATCACCCTCATACTGGATGCTAAGAGCAGGAAAATGTGCCTGCGACAGCTACATTTCTCTACTAAATGTTTTACATTGACGAATGTACAAACTCATTTTATGGTTAATATTGTTCATGTAAGTCATTGTTATGGGCAGAATCATTTCAAGGAAAGCTGCATTCTCTGAATAAATAAAGGATGTGTGTACAGAATCTTCCAGAGCGTAACACATGTCGAGTGCGGATCATTTTGAGTGCTTCTGTGCATACTCAGCTGTGTTAGTTGATAAATCGGAGTGCAACAATAAATGTCTTGTAGGGGGTTAATGAAAATGTGATAATATGTTTGCGGGTTCAGTTGGGATGCAGGAAGGGGACCCATTGCAGATAACTCTGGTGGGTATCTGTTATCGTGTGATCCATTAGGATGAATGGGACTGTAAGGTAGTTCTATGTTTGTGCATGTCAACGGAGGATAGCACAGGGGCAACGCACTGCTCTTGGAAGCAAGACCACGCAGAGCAACAGAGGTTTGAATCCCAGATCTGCGCTTAAAAACTGAACTCAAGTACGGTATTAGGCGCGTTATAAAAAAACAGTTAAATAAATAAATAGATGTGGCAGGATTTGAGCGAGTTCAGCATTAGGGCCACTGTATGACTTTCTCTGGCCACTTTATCTGTGTTTAGTTGGCTTTGGTCGATTGTTTTCAATTGTGTGTTATGTAGCACCTACTTAGCTAAACTGAGAGGGCTTGTATATGTACTTTCATTATAGCCTGGATATCATGTCTTGGGATCAGTGAAGCATTGTACAAGCCTGGGGAAATGTTACTGGGAATTATACCACATTATGCTGCCATTGGGTTGTCCCCAGTCATTCTGGTGTTTCGGAAAAGGAGGGTCGGGAGCTGTGAGGTAATTGGGGAGAGAGGGGAAATGCAGGATATCCTTGCTGCTGTGGTGCTAGGAGCAGTTTAGAAGAGCCCGGTTAGTGTGTGTGGGTCTAATTGTAGGTGGGCAATGTTGAGGGTGTAGTGCAGTGGTACATCCTTCTTGCTCTTAAGCCAATGGAGCGTACCCTTTTTTGCTACATGCGCATCATGCTCTCTAGAGAGTCCCAGGAAAGGCAAGCCTGGACTCCCTGCAAAGAGTTAGTATCCAAATACTCTAAGTATCAAACACTCAGAGCTTATAAATGTTACAGCATTAATGGCACCCGGAAGATACAAGCATCCACAAAGGAAGATGTTTAATGGCGCTACATAAGAAAGTGAACTCCTGCGATCCAAGTTGTCACAATACGGTAGTCAGGCACTAGCATGTAAGTCCATGCTAAAATTCTCGGCATCAGATGAACCCCTGGCCGTGCTTTGCTCAAGCCGGCAGATCAACATATCTTTCAAGTTCTAAGATGCAGAACGCCCTGTCCAGGTCTTAGGGAATCCATTAAAAGCATGTCAGCCTTGAATGGGCCATTATTGGCTACCTCCTAGAAGACCTTTCAGTGGGATCTTCCTGCTGCTGCCCATTGTAATGGATCACGTGCTGCAAGGTGGCCGTCATTAAGCATCGCCGTATCAGAAAACACTTATGAAACTATCAATGAATTTTTTGGCGACATGACACAACAAAGATGTCTGTGTGGAAATACAATGCTGCCCATTGCTATTCATCAAAAAGCAGGCTCACGGGGAAGGCAACACAGGCTGGTGTCAGCAGAGACACCCTTCACCATACGACTCTGCTAGTAAGTACTAGGCACATCAGTGGCACAAGCACCACTTTAAACCATGACTGCTTTCCTTTTTGATAGGCCATCGGATTGCTTTGAAATGGTGTCAAATTACGTATTTAGGCGGGCCCTCTTCAGCTGCAAAGAACTCTATTTCAACAGATACCTGTAATGCTCACCTGGTATCCACGGGGACGTCACTCAGCCTGTTCTGACCTCTTACGACCTCAAACCTTTCCCTGGAGGCTGTTCAACTGGAGACTGGGCCTGAAACACAGGATTGGTAGAGTTTAACTCCCTATTGTCTCTGTGTGCTTGAACCCCTTCTTCCCCGGGGTACAACCCTTCCCTTTGATCCACAGCTCACCTTGTTTTCTTGGATAGTGTGCTCTCCGTCCTGCTTTCAGCACAGGGGTACGTTGATTGATGTGGGCTTGTTGCTGCCTAGTTACTTCACTGGCAAGAGTCCGACAGGTAAGTATAATGAGTCTTTTGAACAGTTCTCTAACTTCGTTCCTTTCCTTCCTCAGATGATGGCCGGCGTCCGGGGATGGTGGCGTGCTGCTGAGATGAGTAGTGCTGAAGATGAGTGGGAGCGTGATGCGCGACGCACCCCTTTCGTATTTGTATTGAACTGAGTTTTTTTCCTGTATCTTTTAGGTGCCGCAACGTTTTCAGATTAGATGCCGGTTATGAAGAACAAATGCGGTGAGTAAGCGTGGTATGCGGCGCCTCTAGATGTTTCCACGCTAACCTGGATTGTCTTTTCCCTCTTGCAGATGGATGAGAAGTTCCGGAGACAGAGTTCCCCCAGAGCGGCTGGGATTCAGGTAAGCGTTTGAAGCTCGTACACTATTTAAAAATAAGCAAAGATTTGCAGAATGCTTACTAATGTCTTTTTTCTGTTCTTTTCCCTTTTCCTTAGGAAGCGGCGTGCCGGGATGGGAATGACACCGCCGAAGATGCCCGCAGAACAGAAGGAGCGATGGATGATGGGCAGAAGCGCCGCAAGGTAAGGCTGTTCCTAACGGTGTTCTTGTTCTTGCAGGAGCTGAGCGCAGAAGAAAGATGCAGGCCTACTGGAGACCGATCCGAACATGGTGAGTGTCACGCTGCAGAAAACACAAAGCATGTTTCTCAGCCTGGGCATGGCTTAAATAGTCTCTGGGTATCCCAGGTGTCTCTGGGCTGAACGCACCCAAAAGACTAGACTGCACATGCAGTTCTGGGAACCGAAATATGTGGGGGCATCCATCTTGTCCCCATCAATGCACTACAAGTCTAATCCCCAATGTCATCCTATGGGAGTGAGTGATTCTGGTGACACAAGCGCCAAGTCTGACTCCAAGTGGGTCTTTGGAGGGATGGAGAGGCCCTTGAGGGCCATGTAGGTGATTGTGGCCTGGCTCCAGCCTGACATCTTGGAGGGCTGGGGACATGAGGGGCAGGAATCATGACAATACCTGATGTGTGGGGAGCCCCAAGCCAAGGAAACATGAACGTGTTTTATGTAATAAAAATCAGGTGTCCTACATGTGCATTTTGCTTATGTTTTAGGCTACGGGTCAAGAAGGTAACTTTAAAGTGTGCATTTAACCAGGGCAAACAACCCTATGACCAGTGGATCTTCTGGCTGTACTTCTCAGGGCAGGAGAGATAACTTTGCAATCAATGTCACGCTTCTCTTTCTAGATGTGGCTGTTTTGGGGCGTTTTACCATCAGTTATGATCCAAAAAGATTGCATTGGAGTACAGCTAGGAGGGAGAAGACGTTAAGAGGGATGTACAGTGTTTTGGTGCATTTTGTTATTGTGAAATGCCATTTTTTCTGCTTCAAGATAAAAACCAATAACATAAATTGAGGGGAAAAAAGGGATATACAGCTTGTGGGTGTTTGATGATTTACCCACCCATTGACTGGCCATGGCTGTCACGGTTTATTACGCGGTCACACTCAACTCACAGAGATCCTTTCCCCCAATGAATGTGGTGCATAATAAAGCACTATCAGTTTGTTAAGGTTCACTTTGGTAAGGCCCCCAATCCGTCTCGCACCCAACCCCAAAAAATGCCCTGTGCTACAATGGACTAGGAACCAGGCCGTCATGTAGTAAGAATATAGATTTATTCATTTATGTAAACCAAATTTGACAAAAAAGACTAACATCAGCCACCAATGCTGTGGCAACACAGAACAAAAATGACTTCCGTAATGGCCCCAACACAGAGATAATACTGAGATATGCAGTCACAGTTTCCTGCAGCTTTCTTTTCAAGAATTCAAGACACACAGTGATTGCTGATTTGGTTATAATACTTTTTCTCCCAGCAACCCCTACCCTCCAAACATCAATTAGACTTGACCCCTCTGAATTGAAGGCCCGGGGCATAGAGTGGGAACACAATGGGAAAATCGTTTTGGCGTTTTGATAAAATTCACTTTTTGGAAAAAGGGGCTCAAGGGGCAAAATCGCTTTTTTTTTCTTATTATCACAGATGCAATATGAGGGAAAGAAAAGCAATGGGAACATTGATTTTGCCACAGGGCTTTGTGGTTTGGGTCAGATCACAATGGGAACAAAGGGGCAATGTTGTTCTTTTCCACCACTCATGCAAAGGAGATACAAGGCTTCACACTTCTGATTTAAAATGAAGGGGATCAATGGGGAATTTTGTTTGGCACCCTGCACACTCATGTGGAAATAAGGTTTTGGGATCCATTTTTTTGGCAAATCTTTATGTCTATATCGGCTCAAAACACACTGGGAAGAGCTTGTTAGTTTTGAATGCCAACAAAACACATCCCGGGATTTCTATAGGGGAATTAATTGATTTACTTTAAGTAAATATGCTAAGGATCTACACAGAAAAACAGGATATTTTGCTATGGGGAAATAACTAGAACAATAATTGAAAAATGCAGGGCCTACACAACCTATAGCTTTGGGGATAGTTGTACTCACAGGAGAGGCCTTGTAACTAGCATCAGGAAAAATCAGGGCACCTCTGGGATGGCAAGGGTGTCAGTCCAGGATAGTCCCCTCTGGCTCCACCAAGTGGTCCCAGTCAGCTTCTATGTCTCCGGGTACCTATCTCCAATGCAAGATTTGGGGCCTCTCTGCTTGGAGATTTCTAGCAAAAGTTCAGTAACAGGTTACCTCGCGGAATAAGTGGTAAAGCCTAGTTCTCATGCAAACTGTTTTACTTATAGGGCAAATTACATCACAAACGTGTCATGATTCCTGTGAAAGGGATTGGTTGGTTTTTCTCTACCCACCTCCCACCTGTGTGCTAATAGGACAAGGAGATGAGCGGTGGGAGCTAGGAAAGCTGTGGGAGGAGAACACTGTCATCCCAAACTGACATGTGGACTTGGCATATTCAAAACTCTGAAAATCTATCAACATGGCAAGTATCGTAATTTTTTCAAATGTTTACATGTATGGATATACTTTTAAGAACTACATTTTAAGGCAAATCAGATGATGCTAATATGAAGTCGGCACACCATTCCTATGTAGAGATGATTTTTTTCTTCATTTACTCAGGAGCCGTATCAGTGAAAAATATGCCATTTCAAAGTTCCCAGGTTAATTGTGTCCTTCACCCTCACACCAGCTTTCAAATCTCTCAGAATCAAGCAAAGGCCCAAATCACATTTTTATTAATAACTTTAGTTATGTTTATCACACAAAAATCCTTTTGGCATGGTTCAAAGGGGGTTACTGTCACCTTTAGTAAAAGTCTGGAATGACCGTTGTGGCATATACGCTGCCCTTTTAAGCAATCATATGTATTTTCCTATTAACTAAACTTCATTTACTTCTGTACTCTCTTTCAGTTTTATTTTCCCTTGAGCATGTAATCTTCCAGAGGCTGACTCATGTTTAACTTCGCCTCTCCCTTCATGGCCTGTAATGGCCCTTGCTGCAACTCTAATGGATAGTTTATGGGAATTGCAACCTCAAGCTCACTTCTGCTGAAAGAACAGGCATGGCCTTGTCTGTGTCCACCGTAGTTTAAATCTAGGCAGTGCATTTCTTTCTATATGCTTAAGCAATTACCCCGATTGCTGGTTGACAACCAGACCTCCCTCTCCAGGATCAGCAGAGGAAAGGTCTTGGAGGTTAAGTTTCATCTTTAGGAGAAATTACCGGCTGCATGTAAAATTCTACAAGCAATGGCTTTTAAACTCACACACAATACATTTTACATGACTTTGTATAAGGCACCCGGGCCTTACATCCATGTGTAATGTACTTCTTTAATCTCATAGTTGCAAAATACATGAACATCACTTCTGGATTGTCCATATGTATAGGGCAATTATATGAGAAAAACATGTTCAAACTCTCAAAGTCTAGTGAGCACTTCTCTTAGCATACTGTCATTTGGGAAGGAAGTTCTTTTATTTCTTATAATTGCAATGAGCTTGGTTTCACTTGAGATGACTGGAGCACAAGCTGGTATTACATTGAAGATAATGACATACATTGAAGATAATGTACACACTGCTGTCTCTTTAAGTAAAAGTGCAGCTCTCCATGGATTTAGTAAAATAGCATTGCCAGTGACATGTCTTTCTTTTGAAATGTATTGCGTATATCTACGCACTTTTGAGATTCAAGCTTGCTTTCTTTCATTTCAGATTTAGGCCTGTTTTTGGTTCAATAGGCCTCATGTCTGACATCACCATTTCTGTGCTGGCCTTATACTTCAATGGGACTTCCCAAATCGCTCTGGCCTCTTTATTTCTGGCATTCAGGGGCTATATTTCACCCCCGATGCCCATTAAATCCCTATGGCCATTCCCACCTGCTACACGGCCCTCCCTGCCCAGAACACATCATCCGGGGATTTCTTTGAGCTCACTCTATCTAGCAGTACCACTAAACATTGGCCTGCCAGTGTTATGTATAAGAACTCTTCTGGGAGTTAATAGCCAACTTGCAGTTGTAAATATACTACTGGTGTAATACAAATATGTAAACATAGTGTGACTTCATTCACTTGATTTTTATGTTCCTTGCACTGAAGCTTGTTAATAATAGGCATTTGTCAGGCACTACAATCACACCATTTTACAATTTATAGCTATTTAGTACTTTTATGGCTGTGCCTCGCAAATGCCTGCCTCATGCGTACAAAGAAGCAAAAACTGTTGGCATTGCCAATGCTTGTTTTAACCGGAGTCATGTAAATGTGAGATTCCGTCTATGTGCGGTCACTTGCCTGCACAGTGACGGAGGTGCCCACGGACCACTTGCGTGCATAATCTGGAAGATGAGTCCAGCTCAGGCAAACCACATGTGCAAAGATGGGTGAAAAGGTTTGATTACTGTGGCAGGATCTATTTCTGAAAACACCCAAACAAGTGCATACAATTGCGAAAGCGATTTCTCGAACCTCATGTCACCAGATTACAGTGCAGCGTCTGAAGCCCCCTGACCACCTTCCGAATAGGCTCCTGCTATTCGGTCTCCTTTATAATAAGAATCAGACCCTTCAGGAACATGTTACTCTATTCTCATAAGAATAGTTTGTGACGGGAAATAAGGCTCTGCTGGAAGAGGGTAGCCAACAAGAGAAATATTGTGAAAAAAAGTGTCATTAAAGATTTCTTTATGCTCCATGGGATTTTTATAATGTTGGTAGGTGAATTGCGGGAATAGAATGGACTAACCATATCCGCTCTTAATACCCACTGAGCCTCCATAAACCACGTGGTTTTACGCCAATGTGATATTTTCATACTGGTCTAAGACCAAAGTACCTGCTAAAAGTAGGGCGATTTGACAGGAATCCATTGTAAATATTGTCTGCCACGCATAATCAATAGGCAGCATTTACACATTGTGCAATGCAAAAAGAACATTTAAAGGCGAGTTTGCAAATTGTAACACAGTTTTTATTGTACGGTGTTGTGAATATAACCTTTTTACACATAAGAGCAAATGTAGGCAGTCTCTAAGATGCAACTTACTCTTTTTACAGAATTAGGCTCTGTGTTTGTGTGTGTGAGAGAGGCAGAGAGAAAGAATGGGAAACACTGCATCAAAGTGCTTCTCTAGGACTGATTGATTAATTAGTATGCCATGTTTTGAGAACCCAACTGGAAGATATGATTTACTCAAAAGGGAAATGCAATACGTTCATAGGTGCATGCTGTGGTTGTTCAGTGAGGGCTCAAAACTCAAACATTCAAACAGTAGAACATATAAGTGGTCCCCACTGTATATGTAGGACACCACCAGAAAGAGGACACCGGATTAGCACTGCACGCATCAAACTTGGCATCATCGCAATGAAGCATGGGTAGAACTAGACATCTTGCCAGAGGCAACCTGCATTTGTGGAACACCCTTGGGGGTAGCCAATGTATTTCACATAGAAATATTCTGTAGAATAGCCAGTTGTGTTTGTATTGCACTGTGATGAATCGTTAGGGTAGGTAGCCAATGTATTGCGTTTAGCTGAACTTAGAAGTATAAACACCGTATTCATTAGGGTACTGCTTCCTTCATAATCCTGCCTCTATGTTGAAAGCGTACTACACTCTGAAGCTTGCCACTGTACTAATTGCCTCTGCTGCAGCCCCTCTCACGCATACCTCCCAAATACCACAAATGCCCTAAAAGGCCAGCCACACTACACACAAACCACACAAACCACACTTCCACTACGACAAACATCTGCAAACAACAAACAATCCCAGACACTGGGCCTTACCCCTCCAGACACATCAAGCCAGTGCACACAATCAAAGCACAGACATTAGACACACACAACCACCAGTTTCTCCTGTTTCTGCAAGCATCAACAGATGAGCACAACCTCTATACTATCCCCTTTCTGTCGCTAACCCACTCCACGCTCTTTTTTACAGAGCCACGCAAGCGCCTGGCGACCACGCAAATGGGAACAGTGTGCAGTATAACTTGACATAACATATCTAGAGTAAGCATTCTTGAAGGAGAACATGAGCTGGGGTAGCCGGGCATGAATAGACAGGAGTATACTTATGGATGGAACCAAGTGTCCGGGTTGAACACGATATCCTTGAAATAAAGACAAAGGAACACACCACTGTTCCGTTCTTTTAAGGCAGCACCTCTGTGTTAGGGAGAATTCTTTGTTAAGGCTAATTTCCCAAACCTAGTGAGTCCCCCAGCAGCTTTGCTGGATTTTTGGGGTTTATTTTTTTCTCCTACTAAGAGTGAGACTCTTTTTCTCCCACTCTTAGACATGATTTGAGGTGTCCCTTTGACTTTGTATGTGTTTTATGGGCTATGGGGTCCTTTACCCCATAGGGCTTCATGTGTTTTTGGTATGTGGGTTACCAGGCACCCTCCGTGCAGTAACTCAGGGGTGTCATAGCGACCTCCAATCATAGACTCCATACCCTGGGACTGACTACTGTCTCCCAGGGCATGTAAAGTCCCCATTGGCTTTACTACTCTTAAATTGTGAACAGAAACAGTACAAACCATCATATTGTGGACGTACTGGTCGGGGCAATTCGATTGTCCCAGGGTCTGTTGTTTGAGGGGGCACTGTCCAGTCCCCCCGACCGAGTTTTGGCTGGTGGCAGTGGATACTACTTTTTATATTTGACCGCGCATATATTCCTATGGGATTTTCCCATTGTTCGAGGCTACCACTTTTTAAAATAGCCTCGAACATACCGCCGGTTTATTAAATTAATATAAATTCACCGGTTGGTATTTTTTGCCGAAACTCGGTTCCAAAATGGCGTTTGTGTTCGCTTCTGTGACTCCAACCCAAGTCAAGCCCTTTGTTCCACTTTTTGGCGGGCTTCTCCACAGAAGCCGCCAAAAGTGGTGCCACTCTGTCTGGGTACCACAGGGGGCGTGGGAGGGGGTTTAGGCACCCTGGACTGAGTTGCCTCGGCAACTAAAGTCGCAGTCTGGTGTGATTGGCCCAGTGGTGAGCCGCCCGGCTCACCACTTAGCATGTTTGAGTGACAGCCAGGACTGATGAATGGGGGTTTTCTGCATAAATAATAAGCTGAACCGACCTGCAATGACGACACCACCGGTGGAGCCCTGCTGAACCGTCGCACCACTTTTCCCGATGACAGAGGAGATCTTCAATCCGAAGAGTCTTCTTCCTTTGACTGGTGGGGATAACATGTTTGCCCGCCTTTTTGCCTTCCCGGATCAGCTCGTGGCCACCTTGCCTGTGCCAAGCACCCCGGCAACCGGGATACCACATTTTCTCCACTACGGCAAATAAAAGGGTAGTACCTTTTAACCGGAGAACTCCGCTGCGGGTTTCTTCCCTGGCAGAGCAACGACCTTCAGCCTTCCTCCACGTCGAGATCATCTCTTCCTCTGGACGACGCCGTGACTTGCACCTGCTGCTAGGAACAACTGTCCCCGCTGGAGGATCCTCTCCACTTTAAAGGTACTGTGTCCGCCTGGCCTCCCTCGCAACGGTCTGTGTGGGGTGACTCTTAAAGCCTCAACTTACCACTTGGGTTGGCCCTAGGCTGGCTAACTGAACTTTTCTAAACTGATCTGATTTCTTTCTGAACTCTCTGCAAGACTCTCCAAGCCTTTTAAAACTTTGTGATCTTGGGCGCATTGGTGTTCTACTCTCTCCAAGAGGGAGCCTGGCCTCTGAACTTTTTGCTCACAAGTAGACTTTGACTTTCCTGCCTTGCTAAGTGCTTCTGAAGGATTGTGTTGTGTGTTGTTCCTAATTTCTGCCTTTTCCCTCCCTTTTTCTTAAACCTATTGGAGTGCCATCTTCAGTTAAGCGCTCACCTCTGTCTGGAAATAAGTGGTGTTAACTAAGACTTGTCTAATAAGGAATAAGGGGTGTACCTATGATAATAGTGATTGTGTTTTTTTTAACGTACTTGTAATAATAGTGCTAGAGTGTTTCTAAGTGTGTCTTTAAATAAATAATTATATACTTGATACCAAAGCTCTGGTCAGTGTTTGCTTGTGCTACTGTATTTTGGTACCTATCTTGTATACTCTATATACTGTCTAACTCTTCTTGAGAGAAGTCTGGCTGCTCAGCCACAGCTACCAGGTAAATCTGGGTGGTACGGACTGCTACCAATTGGGTTTACTGCCAACACATGTAGTCTTAAGCCTTTTGCAGTGGTCCCTAAGGGAACTGCACAGGTTCCTGCCTAACACTCTGCATTTTCTCAAATAACAAAATGCCATATTCACTCCGTGACTTCGCTGAGCAGAAAAGCCAATTCTGAATTCTGGTCATTCAGCGGTTTGTCTGTAGCTTGCCTGCGCCTGAGCAGACCCCAGGCAGCAGCACAAAGTGAAAGAAGGGCAAGGCATAATGGGCGGACAATAGCTGCATCCAATGCCCATTGGAGTATTCATGGAAGAACTCCCGACAATAAGGCTTGGAGAGCTGGAATTATGATGTATTGTGAACTTTGGAGAAACAATATGATCCACAGTACTAGCAAAATCCACAAACAGCAAAATTATGGAACACACTCCCCACGCTCCTCAGGTCAGAACCCTCCTTTAACCTATTCAAATGCAACACAAAGCGGTGGCTTCAGGACATGGACACAATGACAGCCTAAACTTCCTAGATCCTTGAATTTACTGACTGTTTACTATTCGTATTGTAAATAATTAATTTTATACTATACTCTTGCGGTAGCCTCCATTGCCTACCACATGAACATTGTAACATGTATGTATGTATCTTTAATATTAATGTCCGTACCTATCTGTAACTGTAACCACTGTAACCTTGCTACCGTATTCAATGTAACTGTAACCAGATCTAAACTTACGCGCCCGTATGCCTCCGGGCCTGGCTGCGCTTTATAAATAAAATAAATACAAAATACAAAACCTCTGGGCGTGTATAGGCATGGAATTTACTATGTGGTTACTGAGTGGTCACTATACACTAATGCCAGAAATACTTCAGAATCATTCTTATATACTACTGTCATCTCAATCTACCAGAATGTTTTAACAATGGAACAATCAAACACTGCTATGAAAAAGGCATTACATTAATAGGCCAAATAACGACCGAGGAGGGGCTTCAGGCATTCTCACAGATGAAATCCGAGTTCACTATTTCTAAAAATATCTTCTTTAAATACTAAGAAGTCAGACAATAGATTACAAATTCATACTTATAGAATCACGTATGCTCTCAATTAATGCAGCTATTTGGTGGCAAATGAATTAAGAATGTGTCTGCCACATTTTAGCACTGGGACCATAGTGACAAGAACATAGCATACCTGTTGCCAACAGTGTCGTGTAGCGGCTAATAAAGATTCATTTTTTATCATTCAAGATATCTAGAGATGATCAAGAATTGGAACTTCTATCAACTATGCATATGCAATATGGACAAAGTGTTGGCACCACCTTTACAAGCCTATGCAACATGTTGGAGGAAGAAATGGGAAGACATGCATTGGGCTAAAACAGGTAGGCAACATAACATGTCCAGCACCCAGCCCTGCACATCAGCATTTTACGAGTCACTTGTACAGTCAAATACCCCCAGTATCAAAAACGAGGAACTGGGCACAGATAATGCTGCCCTCTGCTTCCACTCAGAGAACTCCACGGATATATACAGCACAGTGGGAGATGCTGCAGAGCAATGGCACAGGAAGGAGATCAAGTATTACTGCCTGGTCTGAAGAGGAACCTTATAGGTGAAACGGATGTGCATGGATTACTGGGTGCAAAGAAATCATGGATTACAGAAAAGAAACCTGTCTTTGAGTAGAAATATATTTTTACTCACATAAGAGATATACACATCCTAACTGGAAATAATGTTTTCCCTAAAAATAGTTTACTCTCTACTTTAAAAACGGGAGTAAAGTGCTCACACTTTAAAATGTCAGCTGGAGCACTCCCAGGACCTCCAAACAGATCAGCGATTATACCCTGTTATATGGCCTATATATTACCAACACATAGGTGGGAAAATAGGAGGTTATTCTCTCACATTTTTTTTGTCGTTTTTACTTCCCACTAATTGCACAAATATTGGATAACATGTTCATGGAAACAAGCAGAATCAGAGGAATGTCTGTGGGGAAATCAGCGAATTGATCTTAGGTGGTCTAAATAGCAATGAATTCGATGCCAATTATTGTTAAATTTTCATTTCAGAAATTGTAGCCAGGATTGCAATTGCTAAAATTAGGAACGACTGCAATGTAGTATCCTTGAAAACCTGAAAAAGGAGATGTACAATTGCTGCTTTTTTGAAGAAGAAATGCACTCCTTGCAATGATGTAATTATATATGTTTCTGGCCAAACGGCCCCGCTTACTATTTGGGGAGAAGAGCAAATCTGTTGCTATCCTCCCATATCTACCGATGCGGAAAGGAACTGGATAAACTAAAATGTTCTTAAATTTTTCTATAGCTTCCATTTTTCTTTTCTTTCTACCACACTCTAATTTGTAGAAAAGAGGAATTCGACTGATTTACCTACGATGTTAAATTACTAATTATGTTATACAACAATCACCATTAATTCTCCGAACATTTATAATTCATCTATGAAAAGAAATGCCATGTAACTTTTGAAAGACTTAATACGTTTGAGATACAGAAACTACACAGCAGAATGTTCATATCCAACCATTGCAACCTTTCTTCCATGAAGAACTCCCAGCTCAAAGCTGGGCGTATGCCATATTGTGGAACGGACCCTGCAATGACCTGCCACTTTGCTGGGATGCTTTTGAGCAATGCGACCATACTGTATTCCCTTACTATGTCGATGTTTTAACTGCACACAATACGACGGTACTACAATATTCTCAAGATTTTCAGCCGAATCGAGCACAACTGCTTTAGTTCTAGTCACACACAACTGAAGGTAACAGATAGAGGAGCCTAGTTCTGTCTGCAGCCTGTGAGGCGCTTTTTTTGACTGTAGTGAGATACGATCAAACCTCTCTGTAGGGCAAAACCGTGTGAAAGGTTAACAGGATGATAATTCAGGGGTGTTGCGATGTCCGGAAAAGACCCGGCACTACGCTAATGTCGGAATTGTCAGGACTGGGGGCTAGCTAGCCTTTCGGTTGTAGCTCCTGAGATTCTATCCGTGGCTACAACCAAAAGCCCAAGGGCTATAGGCCCCTCAGCCCCCTCCACCTAGCAACGCCTTGGATATCAAATATCCAGAATCGCTTAAGCGCATAAAATGGAAGGTACTGATCACTTAGCAATCTAAGTTAGTATAGCCAGTTAGAAGTGTGTACCTCTGACAAACACAAAATAACAGCAGCATCCTCGTCAAGAATACACAACCGACTCTTGGAGGAGAGACAACAGGCAACTGCAGCAAGTATGGTTTGAATTTTAAGAAGAGCTCTGGGCTCTCTTTTACTTGCCATAACAGAAAGTCGCATATAAGGTTGTTGTACCCTGTCGCTCGGGCCAAGTTAGTATAGCCAGTTAGAAGTGTGTACCTCTGACAAACACAAAATAACAGCAGAATCCTCGTCAAGAATACACAACCGACTCTTGGAGGAGAACAGGCAACTGTAGCAAGTATGGTTTGAATCTTAAGAAGAGCTCTGGGCTCTCTTTTTCTTGCCATAACAGAAAGTAGCATATAAGGTTGTTGTACCGTGTCGCTCGTGCCTCATTAGTTGAATGGACACGGGACATGCTTTCCGCCTCATAGGCACTGATGAGAAATATTGCACTGCCTACGCCGATTCAGGTGTCGTTCCAGTTAATGAAATCTTTGATTTAAACCTGCCGTGCTCTTCCCTTGTCTCTGCCTGTGTGAAGTACATCCAGATGGAGACTCTCCCGTTTGTCTCCGTGTGGGAGAAAGAGAAACCTTCTCCGAGTAGGTCCAAGAGCAATGCTGTGTTAAGCTTCTGGGGGGCAGGTGTGCAATCATTCCGGGGACTCTGGTGTATGAGAGCATTTCTGCAGTAAATGCACTGTCCAGCGGGGATATCATGTCTGTGCCTAGCACTGGACCCTGCCCCAAGAAGGCATGTTGATCTCTTCAGCATGCATCTTACCGCGCAGTGCTTATTCTTCGGGGATTGGAATCTGAAATTGTGAGCTGTTGCAGTAGCTTTCTCAATGTGATTTTCATAACGTGCGCCGTCCTGCTGTTTTTGGTGGCCCTTGAGGGCAACTGTTCATCAGCATCCAACGAAGCACTTTGCAGAAGAACTGACGTCGTTTTCCATTTCAAAGTTATTTATTTTTGTCTGCTTTATATTGTCCCTGATCCATGTCTCACGTTGTTCACATCTTCATAAACTGGCTCGCCACTTGTCCTCATCTTTGTGCAGGTGCCCTTCTAAGGGAGCATGATCAACCATGGTGCACGGCAACTTTAATGAAATGCTGCAAACAACTCAGCAAGTGGTCTCTCGGTGCAATAATCTCAGAGCAACTCATTGTTGGCTGTATCCGACAGTGCCTCTAAACCAAAGACCAGGGTGAAGAAAATGTGTCTATACAGTTGGCAGATGAGTGTTTACAGCTTTCGGTCTCTGTACATTAAATGGACACTAAGGAACATTTCTCAGGGAAGGCACAGTGAGTAGGTACCTCTGGCGCAGGTACTTTGAGGCCACAGGATCACGTGCTCACTGCCAGCCTTCTGAGACTAATTCTCAAGCTCTGTGCCTGTTCATCTGTATTTCGTTGTTTTGCATCTCAATTTCAAGGGAAGGAACAGGACAGCACAAAACCTGGCAAGTATTTCTTTACAATGGCTTTAGATGGGGAGTGATTAGATGAAGACAGGCAGAGCTCTGTTTGGTACTTGGCAATGACTACAAGCAGAGGACCTTACTATTAATTTTCATTCACTATTTACTTTCACTCTCCAAAGAATAGCTGTAAAAGCATAGAAGATTTTCTGAGGCTCCTGCTAAAACATACATGTAGCAACCAGAGTTGGGAAGATAGGTGGTCTGCTGCTTAATTTGCAGGCCGGGCTCAAATCTCAACTTCACCATTTAACCAAAATGTGTGACCCTGAGCACATCATTTAATCTCATTGTGCCTTATCTAAAAAAAAATGCGAATCTATAAAAATGACTCTGTTCAAGGTATGTGCCATTCACAAAAAGCCTTACTCATGGTTTTCTAGACTTAGTTATTGACAACGTCAATAATTATGTGCTGTTGATAGTGAAAATGATTTCTGTGTCACAATGTGTTCACTATTACAAAGAAATATGATCATTTGCAAACGTATGCGTCCCCCCTAAAATTAGAACAAAAACATTGCAAAGCTAGATCATGCTACAGCAATAAACACTTTTGCAGTGGAAAAGTCTTTAGTCAATGAACATAGACATGTGCTACTGATAGTGAAGGCTTGTTTCCAATGCCATTGTCTCCTTAACAGTGTCTATTTATTACATTTAAGTAACTTAATTATAATTTAAGAACGCTAGCAGTTGTTTAGGTGGACATGATTGTATGCAGTCGAGCTGGGTTTCCAGTATAGAGGGTGTGTATTCTATTGTTTTGCCCTGAGCACTAAATTGTCTTGAACCTGCCCTCTAGACACTCCCTCCAGAGGCCTGGCCCTGTTTTTCCTTGATTTGGCACTATTGTAAACCACAGCTAAATCTATAGCTTGTTAAAATATTCCATAACATAATACTATTAGCCAGATCTAGAATTAATCATAACCTGTACTGCTTCAAACCTCTATTATAATACCACACACACTAAATGGATTAAAATCACTTTCCTTTTTAGAGAGCAAATACTCATGGCAGAGACAGGCTTTCTTGTCAATAGAACTTTTGAGAATGTGATAGTAGCGGTATTGGCCAACAGTCAAATAAGGTGTGCAAAGACAGAGTATGGTGCATGCCGCTTCCAAACAGGCATTTTAGTTTGCTGTCTGCATTTGATATGGTACCAGGTCACATGAAAATTAATTGATTTACATCAATAATTCTATTTGCCCTTCCAGATTTGTGACGTAAAGGAATGTGGTGCTGTGTATCACAATTTATAACATGCTAGCATCAAACTAAGAGAAAATACGAATTCTTTTTTATTTTATTTTTTTTTATTTTTATATCTTTTATTCAAACCTTTAAAAAGAAGGACGACAGGAAAAAACACAAGCATCAGCCTTCCCCACAAAGGATACTTATTCTCTTTGCAGCAGAGTTGTGTGATACAGGGCATGACAGTACACAGAGTGCTCACAGTTTGGCCAGTTCTTGAAAACATATTAAATTAAATGCTTGTAATGACTGATAACTACACAGGCATGTCTCACTAACACAAGTGTGACAAGTAAAAAATAACAAAGTTGTGAAATGTATCTGCACCGGGGGCCCTCTGAGATTTGGGGGGCTGGAACAGGTGAACCCTTTGATCCATGGTAAATCAGACAGTGTCCAAGAGTGTTGTCATGCATGCAATACAGGCAGGTTTTCTTTATCTTGGCATGTTGCCTATAAAATCTGACTTTTGTTAGACTGATACACATATGACATGTTCACACTCCCAGGATTGATACAGATTGCTCTCACTACAAGGCATATGATCATTCGGAAGTTGTTGCCATGATTCTTGGAAGTGGAAATATGTTTAAAAAGTACGCAATTGCCATACATTCATGTCCATGTGTTACATAACAAACTAGGCAGTAATTATTACATTTAGAGCCCTGTTACAGACACCTCTGCAAAAAATATGCTTTTTCAATGCATTGTTGCATCAGGACACATTCTGCCCTAGTGCCAGGCCAAGGGCAATCGCTTCACTTGTAAAAAAATGGAATGACAGAATACGTTTTGTGTAGTAGGTCAAATGCTGCCCTAGTGCTAACTGCTTGTGCACTGATGGAAAGTGTCTTAAATGTGCTTCCTATTGTTGACTATTTGATAATGTGATAGCAGCTTTTTAGGAAGGTGTGATCAATATAAATAGAACTTAATAATATTTCCATAAAGCAAACTGATGCCCAAAAACCTTGCACTTCAATTCTCTGTTTAATTTTGAGGCAGATGGCTCAGTGTCGGAAGAATCAAGGACCAATGGAAAAAGTCTCAAGTTCAAGTGAGAGAGATGCCAGAAAAATGTATCATTGTATCTATGATATCTGCCTCTTTCTTGCTATCATGGCATGTGTACATCTGCGGGATGCAGGTAATCACCTGCATACCGGAGTGATAACACGCAACACATTGGCCCTTTGATTAGATTTTACCCAAAATCTTTTTTTTTTTTTTTACCAATGCCAGTAAAAACAGGAGATGTAAAATGCAGCAGTTCAAAATAGAACTTAATTTCTAAAAGCTCAAAGTAGCCAGGATCTGCCAAAAATATAATATAGCTAACAGGAGAGCAGTGTTACAAGAAATAAACCCTACATTGACGAATGTCAAATAAATCCTCCAGTGATTTTATAGGATGTGGCCATGTTTTCTAAACTTTATATCAGAGAAAGCAAGTACAAATAAAAAAGGCATTTTATTTAAACTACCAATTGTGAATGTCAGATTGTAATTATGTTGAAAGTGCAATGGTTCAATTGGTTTGGAAAATACTTTTAATCATTTCACTCTGTCCTGTATGGTGGTTAATTCAAGTTCACTCAAATTTCAATTCAGAGAAAATGAACCCTCCCATATTTCAGAGACTTCCAGGGAAGTACGTCAGAAACTACTCTAAAATACCAGGACAATGAAATCTGTGGGTTTCTCACAAGATTCAAATCTAGAGTGAACAGATGGTTGGATTTACAAGCCAGCCTCAAAGGCAAATTCATTGCACTTAGCTGACAACATTTGATCCTGCCACCATAAAACCCAACATGTGCCTGGTCTAATGCAGTGAGAATAAAAAAAAAACCTGTCATCCTATTTGAAATCAATCCCTCCCTGAACCGATTAGACACTTGTGTTTCCATGAGGTCATGTGCAGAAGACAGGACCCAAGCCCACAGGTCAAATGCAGGGCGTGATTCAAACAGCGTGCACCATTTCAAGTTGTAGGCCACCAGCCACACACAAAAGTCACTCGCCCCCATTTGTGAAAGAAGTGTGGGGGATGATGCGTTGCGAGCCCATGTGCGCCAGAACCTCAGCAGTAGGATGCACATTAAAGTGACTTGAGATCATTGTCTCTGAAAGTGGAGCATAATGATCTATAATTCTTATAATGTACATTAGGTAGATGTTAAAAGCAAGCACTACAATTGTGAAGGGCGGTCATTTATGGTAAGTGCTACTCTTAACAGAAGAGTGCATGGAGACCTACATTATTCCTGTGCAAAACAGAAGAATGGCACAAAAATGCAATGCCTCAAATGTAGGGAAGGACAGGCTACCATGAAAAATGCAATTCCACCGATTTATAAGTCAGATATGAACTTGCTCAAAATTAAAAATAAACTTCTACAATTCTCTAGACCCTATATGAATGAAAGGGCTGTCCCCTGACTCCCTAAATTTTAATTGAAAATGTGGTCAATGAACACGCTTGCTGAATAGTCTCCAAAACAAAATGTTGTTAGTAGATGTTGTCCTCAGACTTTCAAGTATGTGTGCAACTTGAACTTTTGCCAGGTATCGTTTTCAGATGATGCAAAAGATGGCAGTACGCCACGTTTCGGTGCAAGCCTTTCAGCGGGAGCCATTTTGCCACGCCACTGTTGCTGCGGGGCCCATTTTTCGGCACGGCCACAGTGGTGCGGCAGTCAACTTGGCACCAGTCATTTGGCGCAAGGGTCATTTTGGCACGGCGGCTGTCGGCATTTAGCAGCCAATACCTAAATGACCCTCATACCTGAATAGCAACAGCGATTTGGGCTCCATAATATGCAAATGTACAGTGGCAGCAGGGTCAACCAGTGGATGCACACAATGCCAGGGCACTGCGAGAGCTGTATAATGACGGCAGGGTCTACCAGGGTATGCACATGATATACAAGGGCACTGCTGGAGCTGTACAGTGACAGCAGGGCTCAACCCATTGATCAGCAGTATGACAGCAGGCACCATTCAAATAGGCTGTGTATTGGGGCACCGGCACAGGGAGACACACAGTGACAGCAGGTATTGAGCTCTATATAGTGAACTTCGATGAGAACGCAGATGCTAAGCTAATATGGAATGGCACCTTCCACAGTGCTAGATGCCAGTTAAAGTGAGCAGCCACTAAGGGTCAAAGTAAGTAGTACTTCAAACCCACTCATAAATTAACAGTGCTCTGGCCACGTGCAAGACTTCTAGTCATGCCGTCTTAAAAAAGCCCCACTAATACAATAATGGAGAATAGGCAGAGTGATATAGAATGTCAAATTGCATGAAGATGTTTATGAAATCAATAGTCAAAAATTACGTTTGAATTTTCAGAGCAATGATGGTGACTTTATGAACCTCAAAGTCGAAATGTCATTGGGTGGTCTGGAAAATGCTCACAAATCCTGTTTCTTGTTAGCCAAGTGGTGCAGTTATTAGTCTCATCATGAGTTAAGAAAGCACCTGCACTGTGTGAGACTGTAGCTCAGGAACTTTAAACCTTTGGCTTTGCAGATGATTTGGACTACAATTCCCAATAAGCTCTAGCAAGCATATTCAACAGTAAGGAATCATGGGAGTCGTAGTCTGCAACTGCAGCAGAGCCAGAGAACACCTGCCCTAGCTGATGCCTGCCCTCACTGCGAGATTTCACCTACAGCCCCAGGACCCTATAAAGCTGCAATTGGAACAGGCCCTTTTATAAATAATATGGTCTCCCTCTGGCTCTGTTCCGAAAGGATCTCAGTGGATATACTGGCCCTACAGGAAGCCACTTCTTTGAAATGAGTGGCCTCAAAGACGCAATCAGATCCCTGGTGACTTGGAAGCAGCCCATCTTGTAGCAAAATGGCAGGTAGAAGGAAGGGAAGACCACAGAGTGGTTAGGAAATGTTGCAACTGGCTAGTAAGAGGATCTTGAATGTGTACTCATAACATAGCCCACTATAGTGTGCTTGGCGAGCCACGAAGGTATAATCTTTGGATAGGTTCTCTGGGTCCAACAAGGATATGCTGTGCACTTAGCTGGACAGAAACGTAACTCTCAGGACCCACAAGATAGCCTGCTCCCTCGTGGGATGACAATGTCCATGGGCCACCAAAAGGAGCCATGAGATAGCCTGGTAACTGCAGGCCATGTCCTTCGGCATGAGAGAATGCATAAAAACTGTCTGAGCCCTATGAGGATAGCACAGCGGCAGCGTGCGCGTCTTGGAAGCAAGACTACATGAAGCAACAACAGGTTCAATCCCCGGGTCCAGTGCCTAGAAACCTCTGAGTGTTTAAGCGCGTTATAAATACGTAACTAGGACAAAAAAAAAAACACAATTACGCAACTAAGAAAAAAAACAAAACAGTGCCTCGATGCCTGCGGGCTGTGTGAGCGCTTTATAAATGTAAAAAAAAAAAAAAATGAGAAGCAGCATCTATACATTCAAAAGCTAAACATTTGGTACTCTGCCTATGCAAATGCAGAAGTTTCTTTCACTTTTTCTACGGTGGTTGTTCAGATATTTTTTTCCCCCACAACTAACTGTTGGAGGATAGCTCAAGGGCAACGTGCTCGCCTTGGAAGCAAGACGGCATGGAGCATCGCAGGTTCGATTCCCGGGTCCGCGCTTACAAACCTCTGGGTATTAAGCGCATTACAAATAACCTATCATATTATATAAGGCAAATTGCGCATGTCGTTTCTCATGCAAACAAATAATGCTCTTGGCGCTCCAGATATTATGCCAGGTCGGCCAATGCTACAGTGACTTTCTGCGTCAAGCTATTCCATACTATAACAGCACTCAAAACATGGTAAAATGGGCCCAGCAAAGAAAGAGAATCTGGGATCTGTGTCTGTTAGAATTAGTAAACTGCATTCAAACATCTTCTCTGGAGGTGGAGGTACATTTCCACGAGATGGCAATGTTGCCCATTTTAGGCGCCCTGTTATGAAAAGCAGGAGCTCACTCCAGTCCAATTTTCACTCACCATTTTCGAGTGGCGAGTGGACATTTTGCATTCTGATTCAAATAATACCTTTTACATATAGAAGCTAACTATGACCATAAATCTGAGACCATATGATTTAAGAAAAAGTCAAAGGGTTTGCTGGGAAGCTGAGAGTATCCCCTTCATATGTGTTTAAATTTGTAATAATTTAGAATATGCAATCAAATAATGGCACATATTAAACGTGGGCCTAGAAACACAGATTCCAATAATCTGCATTTCATTGAATTAGCATATTGCTGTCATAAATTATGGCAATAAAACAAAACGGTTGTCAAATGTTGTTGAAGTAGCTTTGACCCCTACCCTTTTTGATCACAAACATAGAAATATGGACAGCCACTGAAGATTGGGGGTGTATTGAATAGAAGTCTCTGGTTGTTGGATAAGCCAATGGAAGGGTCAGGCCAATACAAAAGGGTGTCATAATTAAAAAAGATGGACATCTCTGACTCTTTAAAAAGGGTGTGAACACAAGAGAGAGCATTCAATCAATAGGAAGAGCTGTGGGAAAGAGCACCAACTGATCCTATTGGACGGATTAAAGAGGGAGACTAACTTAAGGCCTGCTGAAGGAAAGGCTCCTTTTCCAGGGGATGATTGCTGTCCACAAAGAAACCCAGAAAAGGGAACCTGATGATGACTGAGACTCCCCTGACTTCATGCTTCTAAAGAGTAATCAAAAGTGAGCATGAGATTTCCCCCAAAAGAATTGCTATATGCTCTCTATAACTATGTTCCTATTACATCTCAAACAAATGGGTGGTTAGGGAAGGTGTCATCAAATTTCATAAATGGGAAATACATTATACAATCTCACTGCATGTACAATTGAGTGAGATGTCAATTGAATCCAAATAAAATTAACCTTTGTGAAGTATGTGCATATTCATATAGATAGAACTTCTGTGGGTTCAGTGTGCTACTCTTTAAAAGTCTTAATCTCATTAAATTGAACCTAAAGCACTATCACAGATATAGATGTCATTAGACCATGGTTTGAGGGCCCCATATCATGGCCCAATGAAGATGTGTTAGAGAATGTGTATTGTGTGAAAGCCATAGCAACGTACTAAGGAATAGAAGATGAGAGCAAGTTTAAATGAGTTACTTCTAGTCCCATAAAAATAGTGTGAATGTAAATCCCATGCAACCCCACATTCTGAAATGACACACTGAGATTAATTTGAGATTTGAAATGGAAGAGGTATTTTGTTTGTTCAATACAATCTGAAAACCATTTTCTCAGGTTGAGTGGGTGAATCAAGGTAGTCTGTGCATTCTAAATTGAAAACGTCACTTTCATAACCCAAAACCTGCAGAATTCTTATCCATGTTATTGAAATCACAGTGTAAACTGCACACACATTAGCAGTGCACACCACCACATGTATGTGACAAGTAGGAAACCGGATATGGTTATTTGATTCTACCATGAATTAGTGTCATTGGGGAAAGTAAATGTTTTGATTAATTTTTTCAATTTTATGTTACGGTTCCATGTCATTTCATCGTGCGATGTTTTTTCGCAGGGTTTTTTACTGCAGATTTTTTTTCCAAAAAACGAAATTTTCTTTTTTTGGGGGGGTTACCCCCCAACCCCCTATCCCCTTTAATTCATTTTTATATTCCCGTATGCCCACACCCAATTTATATAATTTTTGTTAACCCCCCAAAAAAATCAATGAGTCTTTTCAAAAATAAATCAGTGGTATAAAACCCCACGAAAAAACATCCCGCGATGAAATCAAATCGTACTATTATGTGTAATTTGTAGACATTTTTGTGAAGTGAAGGCATTTGACATATGACCGCAAAAGGAAAGAAGTGCAACTAAAACGCATACTTAAGACATGCATAGAATTGATCATAGAAATGGGTGCATGAGTCTGAAACATTGTGTGGTTCCTTTCCCTGCACTAAGTCTGTGTAGCACCTTTACTCTTTCTATTTACATAAATACAAGTTTTGAGCAAGCAAGCTGTTTGTTGCCCAAAATTGTGGGGTGGGACTGTATAAGGGTTAATGAGCAGCTCAAATATTAACATAATAATCAAAATATTTCTTGCCATGTGATATAAAGTCGGCTGTAGATCTTCTGAATGGACGGTTATTTAAATCCTGTAGCTTAAGATTCTGTGGGACTGGTTACATCCATTGGGCAAAAAAGGAAACAAACTGGAAATCGTCTAATGGTAAAAATGCCTCATTCATCTAAAAAAAGGATTCCCATTTACTCCCCAAAGGCGGTATTGCAGAAAATGTGCACCAGTGAAAGACAGTGCAAAATACATTTTTACAATGCATTTTTGTACAGGACAAAGTTTGTCCTAATTGCAGTCCTTTGCCATTGTGAAAAAAATGCTTTGAACAAATATGATATTGCATATTCTTTCAATATATGTGAGAACCAAGGCAATGTGTGCCCTGGCCCTAACATTACGGTTCAATTTTCCTGATGCAAAAACGCACTGAAAGAATATTTTTTTTGCACTGACGTAAAGTTTGTGTAATATGGCCCTAGAAATATTGTGGCCTCGCAACTTGAAAGATAATGTTGAGCTCTGAACTCGATCAAGGCATCTGCTATGAATAAACATCGGAGGGCAATAGCATATTCTCAGGTAATGTAGTTTGGCCTTCATAGCTCTTGCCAATAGCGGAAGCAATGTCCATTGTCATAAATGTGCAATAATAGAGGTGAAATAAAAAGTAGTTTAAAGGATCCAAACAAAAGGCATTACAAGTATTAGGGGTTGAGTCAGAAAGATATTACTGTTAGTACTTCTGTCTTTCCCTGCGATTACTCCTAAAGAGAGAATAGTTAATTCATGACGAATTTAAAAAGGGGTAACCCTCTCTTAATCCTCGCTTATTCTGAGAAAAAGGAGAGTAAAGAAGAGGTGCTACTTCTTTGTGAATCAGCCCCCCAAAAAAAACTAAATTTCAAATATTTTCGTGCTCAATCTATATGGCAGTTCTGGTTCAATCCGCAAAGGGATAGCAAAGGGATAGCATAAAGGGTAGCGTTAAAACAGACATGAGAGATCTGTTGTACATATTGTTTCCCAACCCAGCGCCCAAATGAATGAGGGCCCATCAAAAGGGTTGATTTTCTTTTTAAAAAAGGATGTTCCTAGATAGACCAGTGCAGGCAAGCTTGATCGAAGGATCCACACTCTGTATTGTTCCTGGGGTGAGAATGCATCTTTGAGCCGACTAACATCTATTGAAAATGATGCTGGTGCCAAGGGACATGGTGGAAGTGAACACACTTAAGTGTAAGTAGGGAATTGGTGTTTTTCTCCATGGATGACACTGAGTGTACAATTTTTAGGAGTTAATAGTTTCTGGAATCGTTGAAACCAATAAAGTTTCCCCTTGGTTCATAGTAATACGATAATATCATCTGGCCTCCCAATATAGCTTCATAGCTTCCCAATATAGCTCATGAGGGCTCCCCGTTTATTTTATTAACAATAATTCTGGTATCCTTATTTGTGGCAGTCTTTTGTGAATCGTTGTCAACATATTTTATTAAAAGAGTTAAATAAAAGTTCTCTAAAGGTTTCCAAAAAATCTCTGTGTGATGGTTTGTGATCAACTGAAAGCAAAGAGTGCCAGAAATGTACACTTATGTTGCCATTCATCGGAGAATGTGACATTGTACTCGGGGTACGAGCAACTATATCCTCTGGTAAGGACACCCTCGTTGCATGACCAAATTCCTTGTCATCCTTGAACTCAAGCCTGGAATACACCAGTTATGTTGCATAAACCACAATAGTTGAAAATACTAAAAAGTATATTTGACAATTTACAATCATAACACCACATTCATACAACATGTTGATATTCTAAGAAGAGCCAATGCAAGAGTGCTGTGGTTCTGAAATAGGTGGCATCAGGGCTGCATGAAGAGATATTTATCCAGTAGAACCAATGTTGCATTGGAAATCATGATAGGCACGTTTTAGGCATATTTATAGTAATGCACTAGAAACATGTTCAGTTTCATGCCCTTAGTGAGCAGTTATACAAAGTAATTAGCCTACCAATAAGCCCCTTTTTTCCCGATTGAAGAGCAGGTTGCTGCTGTTCATCCATTCTGGAATGAGAAATGATCACCCTGCCAAATAACTGTAGTTCTGAGCCACTGGATGCTCCATAAAGCACACAGATATCTGCACACTAATATGACCTAAATGTGCATTTTCCTAGTGTTGTTTGCACTGCTGAGTGCCACTCAGTTTACACTGAGAATGCACTACCCCCTCAGTGTTCGATCCATGTTATTTATTTTCACAGATATGCTCTGTATGACATTTATTTGTGCCAGACACTCAGTGGGAATTTACAGAAGACTCATGTGTAGCTGCCTTTATCAGCACTTTTCTAAGAACCAAATTTACATGGTACAACTTTTAACTCATAATTCCAAAGTCTATGAAGGATACTTTACTCAGCGCCAATTGGTTCGGCAAAAAATTAAAGTAAAACTTTTCACCCAGGGTGCTAAGCTTATGGCGATCTTTGTGGTACCTATACAAATACGATTTATTGACTCCTTAAACTTTTTGCACATGAAACTCAGCAGGCTCCCAAAAGGTTTTAGGTTTCCCGGTTCAAAGGGTTTCTTTTCCCATCTTTTTAACATGATGGCTAATCAAACTACATAGATCCTATCTCACCCATGGATCAATACGGCGTTCAAACATGATGCCTAGCGGAAAAGAACAGTTCATGGCATGGTACTAGGTGAATGAACAAGGCGTGTCTGACTTTTGCCAAGAGTTAAGGGCCTACTATCAAGAAGATGTCATTATTTTAGGACAAGCATGTAATTTGTTCAGGTGCGGGCTCATACAAATGACTCACCGTGATACACCTATAAAGGGTGGAATACATGTGTCATACATCAATCCTTTTCAAAGCACTATGCTGGCTAGTTGTTGTATGCAGATCTACAGTCAACTATGTCTAAACCTCCAACAATCATGCTGCTCCACAGGGATTCGTACCACAGGCGGCAGAAACATTATTCCACAGCGTCAATTCAATGGCTCTTACACATCTCAGAGACCGAAAACATCTCTATACAACATACCCTAATTGGCTGTGGTGAGAAACGCAACAGACAATATTGGCTTGATGGCTTTGCTGTGATCCAGGGGGTGGAAACAGCCAATTAATTCAATGGATACTTTTATCACGGTTGTCACAATTGTTTCCCCGCCAGGGCTTCAATACTTTGATGGGTACTACTTATGAACAGCTGTATAGATGCACCCTGTTGAAACAGACATTTCTAGTCAGTGAAGGTGTTCACGTCGTCAGTATGTGGGAACATGAGAGGCACGCGATATTGCAGAACAATTCTGATGTGTGTCGTTTTCTTAAAAAGAGAAATCTTCCTGACCACCTAAAACTCAGAGATGACGGCCACACAAATGCTTTAAAGTTACATCATCACATCTCAGAGTGTGAGCAAATACACTACCTAGATTTTACCAGTCTATAACCCTCTGTAAATAATGACGAACCCCATCCAGTGGGACATCCAGAAATCATATCTATAATGTTGGCGATATAGACCAATATGTCGGTCTAATCAGGTGTAAGGTCGACCCACCCGAGGTCTATACATACCCGTGTTACCCTATAAATGCGACGATAAACTAATGTTACTGCTTTGCTGTACATGCACTGAAAAAAAACATGCCCATTTTGGTCACACAGATGAGGAGCAATGGCTAACAGTGACTTGGTATATGATCAAGCTAAAGGCGGCTTGAAAACAGGGCTATCGGTTAGGTCGCATATACAAAATATGGCATTTTAAAACATTCACCCAAAATCTCTTCTGTGATTACATTTGCATGTTCCTACAACAGAAACAAGAAGCCTCCAGCTTCCCTATAGGATGTGTGGATGATGCTGCTAAACAGGACTACGTAGATGATTATTATAAACATCACAGTACATGTTTGCGCATGGAACACATCAAGCACAACACTGCTCAGCGGTTGTTGGCAAAACTATGCCTTAATTCGTTGTGGGGTAATTTTGCAGAAAGAGCTAATTTGGCCTAAACAACCATTGTCACAGACCCTGATGTGCTTCACGCCTATCTATTTGATAATGCTTATGACGTGACCAGCTGCATGTTTATAGATGATGAAATGGCTTGTCTGTGCTGGTGCTATGCTGTGGAATATCCAACAGCTTGAGACAACACAAACATGTTCATAGCCATGTTCACAACCGCTCATGCATTCTTAAAAATCTTTGCTGTAATAGAACAATTTCAAGAGTATGTTCTTTACCACAACACTGGTAGCGTTATCTCTGTTAGCCACCCCAAAGATGTAGCCCCCCCCACCAGCAATTATCTAGGGTATCTAACTTCGGAGTTATCTCCTGACGAATACATAGTGGAGTTGGTATCCACTGGTCCCAAAGCATAAGCCTATCGCACATCTCTGGGAACCATCAATATGAGGGTAAAATATATAATGCTGATTGTTAACAACATAGCTGAAATAAACATTGACAGTTTAAAAGATCTAGTACAGACCTTGATACAGGAAGTGCATATAACCCCCACACTCTATCGTCTTTAAACATCCGGGTATAGTGCACGCTACAAAACTGTGGAAAATTAGCACTGTCGCTCTACAAAAGATGCTCAGTTTTGTGTTTGATAAAAGAACCCCGATACCGGATGGCTTGACACACCCCTATGGATCTTAAGTATTTTATAATAATCTTTAGTAGCCCCTTCACTATTCTACAGTGCACCTGCCATCTCTCAACCTTTGAATCATCTAGGTCATACTTGCGATACAGCCCTCATAGCTGAGTGTCTGAGAGCCAGGTATTGTACATGTTTGACTCTTTGTTGCATTAAATTGTCTTTACACTTATATTTCTTTCCTTTCTGTATTAAATATTTCTTTTTATAAATAAAATATTATAACATTTCATAAACTGCTCTGGTTCTTTATTATGTGGTCCTATTTAGTATGTATAATAACACACATTACTTGCTGATCTTTAAATATGTTATTTTGTTCCGAAGTGTAATACTATGCTGTGATGGGGTCAACAATTCACTGTGGGTTACAGAAACAGTTTCTATATTTTTAATCAGAGTAGAACTCTCTTGTTGTTACAAACGTTGACCTTTTTATTTTCACAGATGATGCTACAAGCTCTTGACACCCTACCACACCTATCAACTTCCCTTTGTCATAATATAATTCCAACAGCTTCATGTCTGAACATGTTCACCCATAACCATTGAACATAAAGACACAACCAGGTTTGATAAACAACTGATTTTGTATTGACATTTAAAACATGTATTTTTATTCAAAATGTGTTTGCATTAAATAGCTTCAGTTACCATATGCTGTACGACTATCTTCTTGACTATAAATGTTGATGTATCAGCAATTACTTCATAGACAGACTGTCTTTGACCGCCTCGATAAGCACACATACACAGTAGAGAAACAGTTGACAAAAAAATCATAAATTTCCCTATGAAACAGCCAGTGTCTTTTAACACAGCGAAAACTCTGTAGCAGGCTGGCCACCTTCACTCACAATGAGGGCCCCACTAGTGACCTTAATTCACCAAAAACACCTTTGTGGTGCTTTTGCCAGTAGGTGTCCATTAGTGGGTGACTGGTGTTGATGGATATGTTTGCGATGCATAAATGATTGTTACATTCCCTTCTGTATAACTCTGTTGGTGCTTCGAGATAATATAGCACCTATGGCCATATAGTACCCAGATGCACTTTAAGTTAATCCATCAATAATCGTTGTATACACCCAATGGCGGGTTTCACATTAAACTGATCACGTTCCAACAGATGTTCATTTTTTATCTCCTGCAAATCAGCTTAAATACATATGAAAAAATGTACAGTCTCAATCCTTGCAGGTCAGTTCATGGGGCCCCATGCATGTTGCTCTACCAAACTGTCTTTGATATACTTTATCCCACCATTGCAAACTGTTTTGTTAATAATGCGTCTAACACACATCGGACACCCCCGTCTAAACTGCTTTTCAAAAGGGGATTATTTGCTGTTTGTATAACCCACAATGTTTTAGATATGCATCGTTCAGCGCCATTCCCAACCCTTAGTTAGCTGCGTTACTGACTGTATCAGCTGCATCATTTGTACAAGGCGTTTAGGGCTCAGCCTTGGGCATATTTTATGTAGTGAATTATACGTGTAAGCTTTTTCCAAACATTCAAGAGCATCCTGCTGGGGGTCATCAATTTTGTGCCCTGAGCACAATCTGTGAAAGTGTTGTTCTGAACACGATTTCACTATTATGCCCATAAAACCTTTGATAGCCAGAATATCGATCCAGCTCCCAGCCGCTGTAACCGTGTATATTTTAATGCTATCGGTTTCCATTAGAGAAACACAGGCCTTACATAGGATATTTTCAGAATTATTGAGTTTTTCAATTTGGTTTGAACAGCAAACACAATAAATACTGATAGTCTCTGCTACATCCTGGTTCTCCTCAATGCTGTCCACTTTATCGGTTATAGGCTGTAAACAAAACAAATATGAATAGTTTTAACTGAGGCTAGTTCTTACACCGTACAAAATACAAACGCTTGCTTTAAAATATACTTACCAGTTAATGGGCTGTCCGATACCTAGGGTGCTTAAACACCTGTTTTTTCTGATGGTGCAGTGGGGCGGCATCACTCGCCGGCGTAATAGTTGCAACCGCCTGCTGTATATAGATTCATATCCACTGTCGTCACAGCTATCCTCTGCTGAGGGCAAGTGACCAGCCATCAAGGCAAGCGGCTGATCCAGAACCATGTCGTCATCATTCCAAATCACCATTTCCATGTTAACAGCTGTTATGTGTACAGGCTCTTTAATATTTTGAATGCAGTCTCCAACAGCCTGTGCCATAACCGTAACAGTAAGCGATGGTCGACAAAGTGTAGACCTCTTCTTGCAGACCTCACTGGTCTTGCAATCTGCCAACAAGTCCTTGGCGGTCTCAGCTCATCCCTCCCCATTAAACAATAAGGGGTATAACTATCCTCAGAACCCCCGGGCCTTCCCAGGGGTGTTTTCCCCTCATCATAACTGTAGCTGTTCATAATCATTGTTTCCTCAATAGCTGAAAAAAGAACGTGTTTTCCACCTTCCTACCGCACGCAAAAGCTATATATCTGGGTTTTAAACCCCCCCACCCCTGATGTTATCAATCACAATTTATATCAAACATTCTTAAAATATATAAAATATATATATATATATATATATATATATATATATATATATATATATATATATATATATTAATTACACAGCCACAGTAGTGGCGTTGTAGTTATGGTTAAGTTGCTAATCCCATAGGAAGAGCACTTTTTGGGTGGCTTATAACTTTGCTCCCTCTGGCCGAATCCTCACCAAACTTTGCAAAAAAAAAAGTATATGGCCCACTCCGAATTTTTTTTGCAAAGTTTGGTGAGGTTTGGTCCAGGGGGGCCAACATTATAGGGGGGTCCCAAAAGGTCTTTCTTTCCCATAGACTGAATGGGGAAAAAACTTTGCTCACGCCTACAGCCCAAACCGCTGGACGGATTTTCACCAAATTTGCGCCAGGAGCAGCGGCTTGGTCCCGAAACCGTGGTTTTGTAAATTTGGTGAGAATCTTTCTAGTAGTTTTTTTTAAAATGACCAAAAGGTAGGTCACAAAAAATGTGTGATATCTATGTCCGCTCTGCGGACACACTTCCCTGTTCGCTCTGCGGACAAGACACCGATTGGTTAATCGGCTCGTGTCATGTCCGCGGACATGTGATATGCTCTCTGATTGGCTGGGGTGAATCGTGAAGTGCGTCAGAGTTTTGGAGACGCCCGCCATCTTGGATTTGCGTCCGGTGTCAGCGGACATTGCGGTAAAAACATATTAAAAAACACAACATTACACTTGTCAAATTTATCAAATAATCTCTGGGGAGGTGAGGGGTGATGAGGATGGGATGGGATATGGCTGCAAGAAGCAAAAAACTGGTGTTTTTTTGCCACGAAAATCAGAACAGTTTGGATGTTCGTGAACACTCCTGTGCAGGAACGGAAGAAGAAGTGGTTGATTCCATTTTCGCCTCCACACAAAGCACGTGTGAAGATTGTGTTTGATAAAACTCTATCAAGAGATCGTACGGGACTCGTAGCATTCTGTCAGACGATAGATTTGGACGTGTTCCACAATATGTGCCTAAAGTACAGGCAAAAGAGATTGCATTTCAGCATTCAACGGATGAAATATAGGCTATTATATTGGTATTAGCGCATAACGAGAATGTAGGCCGTGACCAAACAAGGACTGTGGGAAACCTTGGGATGCTTTGCTACAATATGGCCTTTACAAAAAGAAGCAAAAAATGGGTGGTCAAGCCAGTATATGATGAAATGGAATTTTATTTTGTGAAAGATCTTAATATTAATGTTTTGGAGATGTATAATTATGGAATTGCATGCAGTTTTGTTCCGAGTACACATACATTGTCAGAAAACATTGCCAACGTGCCCTGTCCACCTAAAACAGAGCTTGAGGAACAGTTCAAATCCAGTTACAAATGATTACCATGTGTTTTTTTGATCAACAATGTTTTTAAGAAGTGTCCAAATAAAGCATACCATTTATCTTTTAAAATGTATCCCCATCCCCTTTTTTTTCAACTACTGCAGTTTTTACAATTGACTTACAATCCCAGAAAAGGGATGAGACCTAGATTTCATAAGTGAAGGAGTCCGTGACCTAAGCATAGGTGGGGCTATTGCTAGAAACACTTTGACTCCTTTTTGTGTACCCTCTACTCCAATTTTGGAGTAGGGCATATTCTGTCATTGCAAAGTTTCCCTACCCCTCAGCAGCACCACGATCATCGAGCAAGGACAGCCCCCACATTTTTCCTCCTGTGCCCGTGCAACACAATTACAGTTCTCATGGATGCGATGAGCCAAGAGGATGCAAACTAAGAATGTATGTTCGTTCTGAGTGAAGGTAACCAGCTTTGAATTTTTGCTTGAGAGCTAAGGAAGCCCACGCATCGGACACACAGTATAATGTTCAATTGTTTTTTGACCTTGAGAGAAAGCGACCATTGCGAAAGGAATTGAATGAAAGAAGGGGTGTAATAATGTAAGATATGATAAGGTTATGTATTCCAAAACTGGACTAAGGAACATGTAAATTCAGTTCATGAAAAATCGTTGGTGCGAACAGTCTGCGTTACGCTCTGAGTTACACCAAGAGAATGGAAATGCCGAATATAATGTAAGTTTGACTTTCAATGATTTTATACCCGAACGAGCATCAACTTATCATTAGCTGACCATTATTGCTGGGTTACATTCTACTTGTTTGTTCTGTGTGGTATATTGCAATGAAATGCAAGTATAACCTTTGTGTGTAATGTTCTTTCTACCACCCACATGGGCAGTCCAGCATTGAGATGCATGTAGACCACTACTGGTTCTCCCAGGTTCAACGCTAATATTTCATTAAAATGCCATCTATGTGAACCTCGAATTGTAGCGTCAGCTTCTGTATCCCGTTTAGAGTTGAACATACTACATAGCACTATCCATGAAGCAAATTGTGTAGTACTTTCCACATTGTTTTCTCTCTGTTGACATCGTTTCATGTCTGTGCTAATTGTTAGTTTAAACTCTATGCCGAATTAATAAGTCAATATATAAATTGTAATAAAGATTGGCTACTGAGACACATTTCTATTATGTTTTCGAAACCGGTACATCCTGCCATTCTGTGATTGTCATAGATTCCAGATGCCAACTGACGGTTTCTTCAACCAGCAGCTCCAGATACTTGTGAACAACTGGATATATTGGACTCTTTTTTCGGGACGATCACCAAAGGCCGATATGCCCTTACGCTGTACTCGTGATAAACATTTTTGGATCGCGAACGAAGAAACAAATTTCCAATTTGATTGAATATGGCAATAGCCGGATGTTTATTGTGAAATAAAAGTACTTTACAAATTGTACAATCTTGCTGTTTCCTTTTAAAGTACGGTTTCATATTCTGAATTGTGACGTGCTATGATAAGAGACGATGTGTGTTGATTTCCGGCTTCTGCGTCACGTCACGTAGGTGATGACTGTGTGCATTTGGCTACGCTGCCCAGTAACGTCACCGAGAAAGGCGGAAAATATCACTAGGTTTGGGGATATCAGGCTCAGGGGCGGGGCATATGATTTAGTGCTGCCAAGGCAGTTCACCTTAGGACGATGCAGCAACGGATAAGATTAGCACAAGATGGCCGCGCCCTGCTGCTAGATTTTGCATGTGTACAAAAGAGGAAAACTAAGGTAAGGTGCATAAAAACACATGTCCGAACCCGTGGGACAATTATATTTTCTGAGCACTGCACTTGTCAAACTTATCAAATAATCTCTGGGGAGGTGAGGGGTGATGAGGATGGGATGGGATATTTCTGACCTGATTCCGAATGAGTTTACAAAGTTTGGTGGGATTCTGTCAAGAGGGGGCAAAATTAGAGGGTGGTCCCAAAATATTCTAAAGGCTTATAAATGCGGTGTCATTTGACAAATCTACAGAAAGGTTTGCAAAAAGATTATAGATATAGATATATATGTTTTTGAAAAGTCTGAATGGATTTTGTCAAGTGGGGGCTAGGTTATATGACGATTGTATGTGCATACATTTGACACTTTTGAAAAAATAAAACCTGGGTGGATTTCCAGCAAACTTGCGTAAGGAGCATTGGCAAGGACCAACAAGCATGGTTTTGGAAATGTGCCAGTGTTTTATTTTTTGACGTGTCATAATGTAACTACAAAAAATAGCTCTATACCTTTAGTGAATGAGGGGTAGCCTGTCTACATGGGCAGTGGCTAGATTGTCTGGGTCATGGAATAAGGTCATGATCCGGACAATCTGGCTACTGGCCATGACCACAAGGCACAAAGCATAGGATTAAAGTGGCTATGTCCACCTGGGACTGGCTTTGTAGTAAAGTTATTCGAAATTAGGATAGATTTGAAAGGGAAGAAAATTGTGCTCGTGGTAATATGGTCATAGGGTTCTCTTTTTGCCTTCTGCAGGCTGCCATGGAAAGCGAAGAGGGGCCCTGTATGGAACCCCTGCCTTCCCTTTGCGTGGTGGCCATCTTGGAAAAGGATTTTCCTTCCTACACCGGGACGGACCAGGCGTCCCGGTGTAGGAAGAAAAATCCTCTTTTTTAGTACCCTGGGTTCCTGCTTTGGCAACCTAGGCTGCTAATGGCCTTCATCCCCCATTTCAGGGTCTGGAATGTGGGGATAATGGTCCAGAGACCAAATTATCCATATATCACCCTCGCTTCGCTCGGGCTGATAATTTGGGCTGCTGTGCCGGTATCCACTGTCCCACTCCCTGGAACGGAGGATGAACGCCACAATATTCCCATTAGCATAACACAAAATGCAAATGGAAATGTTGGAAAATCTTATTCAGTCTATGTACTTTACTGAGAAATGTAAAGTAGATGGAGTCTATACGTTTTTTTTTTCAGTTCTATTTTCTAACTGTGAAAGGTGGTTCCTAAAGGAACATTTATTTTGTTTCTGGATGCATTATTTTTTGGCAGTAGAGCTTAGAACGAAAGGTGGGGTGGGAAATGAGGGAAGAGGCACCAAAAACTAATATGGAGGGGCAGGTGGACGGGGTAAAATGTTGCGCGTGTGTTATTTGTAAGGTAGGGGCAGTGTTTCTCATGTTCCTTGATTACAGCAGTGGTGGTGTCTCTTGGGGAAGAGGGATGGCATTGGCTGATTCTATTTTAAGAAAAATAGCAGTTTTGCAAAAAGTATGTACTGTGTACTAGATTGTTAGTGGATCAGTAGGAATAGGTGTTGGAGCTGTGCAAGGGAAATTTTTAAGTTGAAAGTTCCTAGATCAGCAGAAAATGCAGTTCCGAACTGTCCGCGAAGCACAGATCTTATTGTGAAGTGAGTACGGGTTCTTGGATACGTCATCATGCCGCGCATCAGCATATGGTCATGTGGCACTCTCCGGAAGGTCTGCAATGAAGTCAGATGTTCGTAGACATTATGGTTAAGTTGCACTAATAAAAACCTATGAAATTCAATGGAAAAACTTTGTTAAGGGGAAGTTATGGTTAAGTTGTGCTACTAAAAACCTATGAAATTCAGTGAAAAAACTTTGTTAAAGGGACGTTATTGTTACAAGTAAAACAGAAAAACCTCAGAAATGTGCGAGTTATGGTAAGCTAAGCAACCATAACTCTCGCCACCACCGTGCACTGCTAAGACTAACACACAGGACATCAAAGATGACATCATAAATGCTTGGAAGACTGTTTTGAACTGCATTTTTTGACTGATCTAGGAGCTTTTAAGCTCAAAATGTACCTGTGCACAGCTCCTACACCAATACTTACTCATTATCAATTAACAATCTTGTGCAAAGCACATACTTGGAAGAATATTAGTAAAACTGCTATTTCTCTTAGAAATGGCATCAGCTATTGCCCTCTCTCCTCCCCAAGAGCCACCACCACCAGCTGGAGGACCTACACAGCAGAAAAAGTGCAGTACTTCCAAAGACAATGAAGAGGACCAAGAAGATGAGGTAAAGGATGTGCCTACCTCTAGCACCCAGAGAGAATCATGGGTGTGGCAGTTCTTTACCACTGTTGGGAGTGTACCAAAAGATTAAGATACCAAAGTGAAATGCACAAAGCGGGAACCCGGGTTGCTAAAAAAATGTCTTCCTACAGCGGGACACCAGCGGCATCCCGCTGTAGGAAGGAAGGATTTTCGAAGATTGCTACCATGGAAAGAGAAGGCGGTGCTCCGTACAGAGCCCCTCTTCCCTTCCTATGGCAGCCTCCAGAACCCTATGACCATATTACCACAAGCACATTTTCTTTCCCTTTCAAACCTATCCTACTTTCGAATAATTTTACCACACAGCCGGTCCCAGGTGGACATGGCCACTTTAACAACATTTTTCATTCGCAACAGGGGATAACAGCCCAGCAGACCAAGTTATCGGCCCAAGCAAAGTGTGTCTGTGTGCGCCCTGATGTCTGCAGGCTTTAGCGTGTTATAAATAAATAAATAATGAGGACTCCGGACCATTATCTTCCATTGCAGCCCCTGCAATGGGGGATAAAGGCCATTAGCAACCCTGGTTCCCAAAGCCGGAAGCCGGGGTGCTAAAAATAGATTTCTCTTCCTACAGTAGGAAGGAAGGGTTTTCCAAGATGGTCACCATGGAAAGAGAAGGCGAGGCTCCGTACAGAGCCCCTCTTCCCTTTCTATGGCAGCCTGCAGAACCCTATGACCATATTACCACGAGCACATTTTTTTCCCCTTTCAAACCTATCCTACTTTTGAATAACTATACCATACAGCCGGTCCCATGTGGACATGGCCACTTTAACACCATTTTACGTCCCTTGCGGTTATGCCCAGTAGCCACATTGTCCTAGTCATGACCTTATGCCATGACCCAGAAAATCTCGCTACTGCCCATGGCCACAGGCTATACCTCAGTCACCAAGGGTATATGACTATTTTTTGTACCTACATTATGACACTTGTCAAAAAATAAAACACAGGCACATTTGCAAAACCATGCTTTAATGTCCTTGCCAATGCTCCCTACGAGTTTTGCGAAATCTGACCATGTTTTATTTTTTCAAAAGTGTAAAAATGTATGTACATACAATAGTCATATAACTTAGCCCCCACTTGACAAAATCCATTCAGACTTTACACAAATATTGAAGGTTGGGTCTATAATCTTTCTCAAAAGGTTTGTCCCCTCTAATTTTGCCCCCTCTTGACAGAATCCCACAAACTTTGCAATTCCATTCAGGATTAGATCTAGAATAAAATTGCAAAATTACTTGCAGTTTCATTGATTGGAGCTAAAGTTATAAACCATCCAAAAACTGCTTTTCCCCAACCCTGTAATGCAGAAATTGTACAGATGTCCTAGGACATCTGAAGTGTCTGCGGACTGTCGGGGGGGGGGCGTTTTTTTGGCTTCTTATGGCCATATCCCATCCCATCATCACTCCCCCCACCTCCCCAGAGATTGTTTGTTGAGTATGACAAGTGAAATGTTGCTTTTTTTGTATTTTTTCACCGCGCTGTCCGCAAACCCCAAAAAAGTCTGCAAATCCAACATGGCAGCGTTTCACTGAAACTGACGCATTTCACATTTTCTCACCACCCAATCAGCGGCTGTGCCCCGATGCCCACGGACCACACAAAAGTCAGCACATTTTTCTGGGCCAATCAGAGGCCAGTCCGCGGACTGAACAGGGAAGTAAGTCCACTGACCGGACATAGATATCACACATTTTTTTGCCTTACGTTTTGGTCGTTTAAAAAATGACACCAAATTAACAATAGCACGCGTTTGGGACCAAGCTGCCGCTCCTGCCGCAAATTTGTTGAAAATCCGTCCAGCGGTTTGGGCTATAGGCGTGAGCAAAGATTTTTCCCATTATGTCTATGGGAAAAAATACATTTTGGGACCCCCCTATAACTTTGCCCCACCCTTGACCAAACCTCACCAAACTTTGCAAAAGAAGAGTGGGCCATATACTTTTTTTGCAAAGGTTGGTGAGGATTCGGCCAGAGGGAGCGAAGTTATAAGCCGCCCAAAAAGTGCTCTTCCTATGGGTTTAGCAACTTAACCATAAGTACATGGCAGCTACTGCAGTGACCACTACTAGGACTATAAATCCACACTTAACCAACAAATAAACCTGCACTGTTTCAAACCGCAAAGAGCGTGGAGAATCTACTTTTCTGAAAATCTGAATTGCAAGGTACCCAGAACCCCCTTCATCCTAAATCGTACAAAGAGATGTGGGCTTCATCTGAACAAAAACCTGTGACCATGCACCAATATCTTTAGCAGCACAAATTAATCAGAGCTTAGCGAGGAGTGTTCCAAATTCTAGGGCCCAGTCTCTTCCCTCTTATTAATAGCAATCACCATTAAATGAAATATGTTTTTAGGCATTTGAATAATGCATTTATTTTTCACACGACACAATAGTAATCAGCCATGTGACCTGCAGCTCCCTACAGAGGTGAGGTCTCAGTCCACTGAGCTAAATTAGGGATGATGACGTAAGACCCTAATTGGTTAAACATAGCTTTTGTTAGTTTTAGACTTTCTCACCTTTTGCATAGTTCACAGTTACGGCATATCTCAGGAATCAAGGTGCAGGGCATGCAAATGCCAAGCAGCAGTGATAGTGGGTAACATGGTTCACTTCTGGCAGGCCTTGTTAATGATGAGGACATGAGGTACCCATACACCTATCCTATGTGGCAGGATGGCTTGCAGCCTTAATAGACCCTATTCGTCTCTCTGCACTTCCAGTTTAAATGAATCTGCAGATTGCAATTTAAGACACCGGTCTAAGCTCCAAACAGTGCTTGACAGAGGCACATTTTTCATCAAGTGACAGAAGGCAATTGCTCTCCTGTACAGCAACACACGGGACTAGTCTGCAGAAAGGCTTTGGGGGCAAGCTATCACAACTAGCTAATGGTGACTACAGGTTAGAAAGCATGGCAGGGATCTATTCTGGTTCCGTCAGGTGCACTATGTACTGCGGCAGAACAGCCCCTGAAACAAAGTCCCCATGTGCCCTTTTTAGGAACTTTTAGCCTGATTTCAAAGATCTTGCAAGGAGTAAGTAGGACTGAGGAGCTCATGCCTGACTTAGTCGTCCTCGAGTATGAAAGCAATCTGACCCATGTTGTCATAGGGCAGAAAAGGGCAACAAAGGGGAGATGAGAACAGAGAGGGCTGCCACACAGTCGTTGAGAGCAAGAGAGAGATGATGGAGTCTGGTGGAATCCCACAATTAGAGATGCTAGGCTGGGAAAGAAAAGGACCAGACTTAACCTGACCCTCTCCGTCCACAAGAAAGGAACACACAGGGCTCGAAATTGAGATTGGAAAAGCAGGAGCTACAAGCAGCTCCTGGGTATCCACCATTAGGCAGTCACCAGGAACTACCACTTGGGAACAAGGAGCTAGTACATAGATTTCCACAAATCTAACTTCAACAACAAATGCAAACATATAATTGTATCCATTATTCATGACCCCTTATGCTTTAAATGACATATAGATGTGTCCTAATATTTATGTGTAGATTGTCCCAAATGCACAGAGTTAAATTCACATACTAGAGTTTGGTCAGCATCAGTTGGCATAGGGAGCGAAAATTAACCCCTGCTAACTTGGTTTTAAGCTAATCAAGATCTTCTAGGCTATAACCAGGAGCAAAATAGCTCCCAGCTCCCCCCCCTTTTCGAACCATGCATTGACCCCTTTACACAACCTTTGATACCATAGGTATTATCCAGGTGGCCGAGAAGAGCAGACTGTTGGTATTGAAAATGGAAAGGAATTAGAACAGGAAAAGGGTGACCCTTGTCTTATTGTCAAGTGACTGGAGGAGTTCAGCACTCAACAAGAGGAGGGGAGACTGTGCCCCACATGGGCCTGAAACTGACAAGTATGTCATGCAGAAGGCTGTTGCTTTGAGGGAAGGCCAGGCGTTGGGAGAGGGCCATGTTTTCCTGGACTTTACCAATAAAGGCAAAGGTCCGATACTTGACTTGGAATGCTGGATCATCGGCAGGCTTTCTGAGGAGCACCAACGTGTGGGTCTTCTTTAGTCCATGGTGGAAGAAACCAGGGTCTACTTTTTGTACTGTCATGATATTTAAAGAACTGGCAATCTTAAATGTGTTTCAGCGTACAGGTAGACAAGTGTTCCTATTCCTTTGGTGTTAAATCCGTGTTGCTCTTAACAAAGTTGAAACTACCTCGCACAACCATACATTGATATGCAAAAAAAACTTCTGCAGCTCAACAATGAATTGGAACTGTTATCACAAAGCTAACCTTGTCTTTGACATTGTCTTTGGCAATGGTTGTTTGTATAAGGAATGCCCGTTTTTCTTTTATTTTATTTTATTATTTCTTCCTTCTATAGCAGTGTTTTTCTAGCCAAGCTAAAGGCGGCTTGAAAACAGGGTTATCGGTTAGGTCGCATATACAAAATATGGCATTTTAAAACATTCACCCAAAATCTCTTCTATGATTACATTTGCGTGTTCCTACAGAGAGTTATGTTTCCAGAATTCTGACTCATATTTTTTACAACCTAGCAAATCCCCATCGATTAATGTAAACAGGACTCAAAATCCTCTCGCAGCATCAACATTTTAATCAGGTCTCGGACAAAAGCCTTCCTAAGTAAAGGTCCAATCGGTCTTCTGTCAGAGGGCAACCTCTGCCATGTTTTTTGCAAAATGACTGTTCTTAATCTCCTTTGACGGCAGGAAGGACGAGATTCATAGGTTCCGGGAAAGGGCTAGAAGAGTAGAGCACTTAAGTGCAGCGTACAGTGCACAGGGAGTATACGCTCACACAACAGTACAGCACGCCAACACGCAGTGTTAATTATTTGCACTCTGAAATGAACTTGGAGGTTATTCATATGAGCTGTACACAGTACAGGCATGTGCAGTCATGAATATGGTATCAACATTAATGCCGTATTCAATTACACTTGCCAAATTCTTATTGCAGTCCTTATTGCACTGCAAAGCCCAGCCTAGCCAGAATAGTTATTGTGAAGGGATCATGGGAGGCATAGTCCAACATATATGGATAGCCACAGCTGCAGACCCATGCCTAATTTTCTTATTATTTGCGCAGAACTAATGCTGGGTGAACTCGTTTTTGGGATAAAGTGATGTGGTAGTCCGATGTCATTAACGTTTTTAGAACCTTTTAGAGATTCACTTGTCTCTTGGTCCACTTCTTCTGCTAATGACCTCAGCCAAACACCTGCCAATCTCATCTGTCCGAGCGGTATCATAACACCCTTCTCATCTCCCATTGGACCTCTTAGTTTCAGGCTCCACTTGGCCTATCTCTGGCTATTCTTTGCCAAGGGGCTGGGTTACACATGTGCAAAGCTTCAAAAACAGCTTTTAGCCCCGCCCATTTCGAATCTCCTTTGGAAGAGTAGCATGCTCAGGTTGAACATTTTCCTTGTGGCTTTCTTCATATTCTGGTAAGCTTTCTTTCAAACATGGCCTAGGGATGATTTCCATGTCTCCCCTGCACTCCAGTATTCCTTTCTCAATCTCAGCTCATTTTGTGTTGCCCCACACTTCCACTGGGTTTAATAGGCTGGGTTTTGGCTTTCTCATTTCTGTTTGTCACTAAAAATCCATTCCATTGTTGTTCTCGATACCATTCCACTGGTTCCAGTCCGGGTTGTCTTGGTTGCACATAGGTGCATTCTGGGAGGTGCGGTCCTGAAAAAGACAGCATACTAGGCTAGCCAGAACAGAGGTTGTCAGGAATTGTGGAAGGGAGAGTAGTACCAGCAGTCATGCGCAATGTGCACTATGGAAGGGCAAGGGCTGGAGTAAATCCAACTCCTTCACACCACAATTGGGGTAGGTCTGTTTCTAGCATATGCTCAGGTAGACTGTCTGCCCCAGGTAGGGGTCTCTGTTCCGACCTAACATGTTCACGACTCTTGACTTTGACCCTGTCACAAGATACAGAGAAAGTACAATAAGTATAAATATCAAAAAGCAGAGTGAAAAAGATACCAGCGTCATAGTAGATGTCAGTCACTACTGAACTAGTGCCTGGACATCAGTAAGAAACGATTCAAAACTCTCCATACGCAGAGACCCACACATGATGCAATGGCATGAGGAGAGAGATGGGTGGGCTGAAAGACCTCTGCATTCTACAACCACTAACAAATATATGGGAAAGGTTCCACCAGGACTCACAAAAGAGGCAAGCTGCCCTCTTGTACCCTGGGCAATTCTCTTGCATGGGAGTCCAGATCCGGAGAAGACCCAGCATGGCATCCCATCTGCGACTCCAAAGGAGATCATTGAAGGGACATTGTCTATTGCAGGACCCCCCTAGCATTGGAAGATTGGGTACCAGAGAGAAAACTTGGGATAGAGGATGTGGGGTTCAGAGCCCCACTAGAATGGTCATTAGTCCTACATCTTGTGATCTGCTTGTCATACTGTTTGGGAGTGATCTTGGGGTGCAGATTTGGAGTCGAATGATCAAGGCTCAAGGCCAATGACAGAAAGGATTGCAGCCGAGCAGCATGACAGGAAGATGGATTGCTGTCGGGGGATAGCAAGTGGGTTATCGAGTAATGAGGGACAGGAAATGGGTAAAAAATACATGTATGTAAAATCCTCAAGAGCTTAATTAGCAGAAGCACATAAGCAAAACAGGAAAAATGTAACAGAAAAACTTCAACTGTAACTTCTTGCAATAGTCAAACACGGGCCCCCTCCAATTTACATAAACATGTTACCCAACAGATGCCTATGTCACATGCAATGTCGAAACTTACAAGGTAAGACAGTTAAAAGTGACTAAGTGACTGGCCAGCAACTTAACAATATGGGGGCACATGCAATTGGGCAGAAATTTAGAAACACCACGGAGAGAAAATTGGTGGTCAGTGCTGTGGAGCATAATAAATGGCACAAGTCAGTAACATTTTTATTACAAGACTGCCATTTTGTACCATCATAAAATTGACTGAACCACAAATCAAAGCAGAGCATATGAAAAGCGACAAGGCAAATTACGTCAGAAGTGACAGAGTATGTAGAGCACTGCATTTAATCCAACAAATAATAAAGGCCAGATGCATGTTAGTCCCTGCATGTTTGTTGATGTAGTAGCTTCACCTGTTGTCACCGCTAGAGAGAGCTTTTTGGAGGGCAGGGCAGAAAGAGAGCATGATGACACACAATACACAAATTTAAAAAAGTCAAATTACCAAGCATCGGTCAATCAAATTTACAGCACAATAACAGAGGTTGACAACCCCAACAATTAACCACAGGGGGAGCACATGTCCCAGTGCATCGCTTTGGGACAGGGGGTAGCAGGGGGGGTATTATTGGATGCACGTGAAACTGCCGCCCCGTGCACCTCCAAGAAGCATAGTTTGCATGTGGGACTAAGACTACATGCACAAACACATTTCGGGATTGTTGCTTGAATTTCCTGCACACACAACATTATTGTGCGAATTAACTTGTGTGAATTGGCCATAAATATTATTAATAGAGAATGGACAGAATAGTTGAGATATGAAACAGATAGCAGCCCCAGCAATAACCAGGGACACACGTTCAATAAGGAGGGGATTGTGGAGCAGGTAGGCTAAACGCTTCAGTGTGTTGGTTGCCTGATAGCGGAAGGCCTATTCACTCTGCGTATTTGTAACATGGCCGTATATCATTCACCTTGAAGGAAAGGTTTGAGCTCGCAGCAATTTTGGTGAAACCCTGCATGAATCATTTTTAGGAATGCATGCCTTTTCCTAGTCTGACTCCAGCAGTCCAACGCTTAACTGGAATATATGATTTAGTCTACAGCACATAATGATGTCATTAAGGCCCCGCTTAGAGCACACAGCCACACTGTATGAGGGAAGGCCAGGGGTCAATTAGGTGTGTGCCTTCTGCTGACAGAGCATGTACAAGCAGAGCTATTATCCAATGTGTACAGTATGTCTCCCAGACCAGAAATAAATCCCAGCTTGGCCTCAACTCCAGACTCGTTATTGCCTTTTCCAGAAAGCTAAGCAGCACACAAAATGCTGCAAAGCCAAACACGCGACCCGTCCCTCGGGAGCAAGCACTTAAAGCCAGACAAAACATCAATGCTCATGCTTGCTGGTGATGCCCTTTTGAACGCCATTTTTTTTTCACTCACCAGTAATTACAAGTATAAGCATGACTCTTAAGCAGCATTATGCCCTTAAAAGGAAACCACAACAGAGTATTCTAAACACAGGACTGCGGTCTTCCTTTTAGTCAGAGTCACTAAACTTTACTGTGTGGTACAGTCAATGTTTGGCCACTGCATTAATCAAGAGCAAATGGACCTTGGGCAAACGTCCCCACTGGCTACATTTTCACTTAGCTTGGCACACAGCAGTGGTGCATGGATCATGCGCGGACAGGGCTGGCATGATGGAGAAAGAGACCACTGATTTACAACAAAAGAAATCTTCTGGCAGGAAGGAAGCCATTTATTCCCTTAGCCTTGTTTTTCGAAAGTGACGCTGTGTTCTGCTTTTCACCACACAACCTCAAATTTGGCAATTCAAGGTTGGGTTTCCTATGGTCACTGCATGACGTTCTCTATGTCGCTGCTGCATGTCGCGACTTGAGGGTCCAACTTGACAGCGCTCCCACTGCTTTCGAAGTACACTTCAAGAGAAAATCATCCGTAGATGTGGGAGAGCAAGGCACAGAATATTACACGAGGGTGTGCAGAGTTCATGGGTGCACCTGAAAATGTATTCAGTTACCAGAACCTCATCACAGCAGGACTGACGGCAAAGAGTGCTTGAAAATGAACCAAGGATACCACCAGTCGCAGCGTGTTCAGGTTCAGATCCTTCTTCTTCTTTTTTTTGTTAGGATGACTCCAGAAACCCAAAGCCAGCAATTTCCATCTATTAAGATGATGTTCGCCAAAATAAGCACCAATCAGACATCCGGGCAGGATCCAACATTTCTTTTACTAGCAGCTCCATAGGACTAGCATTGTTGTTATGTCAATGTCTGATAGGCGGGGCGCAAGCAAGCAGACTCACGACGCCTCAAACGTGTGTTGCGTCATATCGAAGAGCAGCAGCAAAGGTAAGCAAGGCCCAGCAGAAGGATATGATTGTCAGTAAAGTATCTAATTTGCCGAACTGACAAGACCTTCGGCCGTATAATAACTATGATTAAAACAAAATGTATGAAAATATAACACATGATAAGGCAACAATTACGTTAACACTAACACGCTTTCGCACATATTATAAGTGCTTTGATCAGGACTGTTTACTCCACCCAAGTTACTCCTAGGTCTGGGAGTCATTGAGTAAAACCATCAGGTTTAAGAAGCAGTAAATTCTGTCACGTGCATAAAGTGCATTAAGTGCTTCTCATACGGAGGATAAAAGGGGACACATACACATTCTCCTCTTTGGAGCAGGACCAAAGCACTAGTGAATGGCCCAATGGAAAGCAGCAGGCTCTTAACTGAGCGAGCCACCTTTATGCAGCAGCATCTGATGCCCAAGTGATAGTATTCAATGTGGCCAACACAGAATGTGCTCATTATATTCCTCTGTAATGCGGTTTCTTCTGTCTCTGCCTGAAATGTGTCATTAGTAGTGTTTTATCAGTTTCCCTGTGCACTTTAATGATACCAAATGAGTTTAAATATCATTCTAAGCACTTCATTGATGGATGTGCAGTTCTGACATCGCTCAGCCATGGGATTTTCTTGGCACTCTTCCTGAGGCTTAAGTCAGTAGACATGTCCATGGTTAAATCATTCCTTTGGTTACAACACACAATAAGTGAGAGTGATACATGCTGCCATTTACATTCATCAGTCAAATACCCCTAATTAAGCTCTACATGAGTAGGGAAAATGGGGTAATATGCAGGAAGTAGTAATATTCGCTTAAGGAAACGGTACTCGGTTTTTGTAGTCCACTGTGTTTCATACCACTCTAGCTCAGTACTTTATAAAGCAGTAGCTCTTAAGATAGTGTGACTGTTTGGCCAAGTTATTGATTAGATGTGGTATAACACTATTGACCTTTTTTACGCTTGTAGGTTGTTTGATGTCAAATAAAAAAAAACACATGTTTTGCCTCATTTGAGAGGCTACGGCATACTGATTCCCAATACAATTCTCTAAGTAGGTGTTGTTCCAGAGTCATTGCAAGAGGCTGTTCATAAAAGGGGAGATGTAGCTTGGCCTGAGAATGACCCCCACCCCTACCACCTCCATGAAGCAAGCAAATTCTTTAGAAGATTGATATTGAACAGGTTGAAGCCTTGGGCCCCTGAAAGCAATATTCTCTCACCAGTATAATCAGGATTTTGACAAGGACTGGGGACAATCTAGCAGTGTGAACCGTTTATTGCCTATGTTGGACCTGACCTATGTTGGCCTTCACAAAGGCGCTTTATATTTGGTGTTCATACACAACAAAGAAGCATTCACTAATGCAAATAGGGAAACATTGTGGGAGAGTCTCATAGAGTTGGCCATTGATAGAGGGCTGATTAATTCTGCTCATCAGTTATATTCTTATAATTTTAATGTAACCTAAGTCACGTATGAAATGAACCAATCACTGTCCTCTCCGTTAATGTATTTAAGGTTGGCAGAAGGGAGTACATTGCTGCCTTCGTCTATTTAAAATCTGCATGAACAATCTATTGTTTTGCTTTAATTGATAGCTCCTCAGAGGTGTCTAAAATCAGACACATGTATCTGCATTGCTGGTTGTTGATGATGCAGTGTTATTTGTTCTTGTTCAACTACCAATTTCATTGTGCAAGGTGATACCATCCTCACAACAATAACTTTCTATCAAATATCCCATCATAAACTTAAAAACAGGGAAAGGTCACAACATGGGCCTGGCACACGGCAACAGAAGAGACAGTCACATGTAGCTGGTATTGATATTAGACAGGGGAATCAGAAATCTGATTTTCTTTATCCAACAATATGTGGACTGATCAAATAAGTAAAAATAAAAAATAAAAAAACTGGTTGGTTCCTATAAGCCTGGCTGCTAAAGATGTATAATAAACAGGTTTGGAGAAGTATTATTATCCTGCCTCAATGGTATTTCCAGCCTATGTCAGTTAGAAGCACACTTTATGGCACAGAGCTTTGAGCTTTGTGGTTCAGAATAGACATTCTTGTAAGTTATGAAAGAAAATAATTGGATCACAACTATTCTGATGAAGTTGTATGTTCATTTGGAACTTGGACTTAGCTGAGTTAATCATCAAGAAGTCCTGAAACCACTATTTTGTTTTGTTGTTCTAACATATGTGAAGAATTAGCGGTATACAGAAAAGCTTCAAGTCATCTTTTACTGCATGGCAGCACTTACCACTACATATGCTAAGAAACCTAAGTCTAACACCTGAGGGAATAACTGTGATTCTATGAAACAAGGCCAAGCAATGACTTTACAACAGTTAGAAATGTGGTACCAAGCATGGGTGGAGGAGAAAACTGCTGTGAAGGCGAACAGTGGCAAGATCACATGAGCATACCAGGAAAGTAAGATCTGTACCAAAGGTTTTCACTATTATGTGCCCGGAAAATGTGCATCTTTTCATGAAGATCTGATTTGAACTTCTACTCAGACTGAAACTCCAACATTTTAGGTGGGGAGTGTTAATACATTACCCTATTGTCTATTTCATGAGAAGACAACCATGCATGTAATAAACCTTATGAGAGCAAGATGGCTAACCCCCCACCTTCCAAAGCGACTGTATTTGAGATGATTTACCTGTACTTGCAAGATGTGCATAGACTGCCTAAGCTGGAATAACATGCAAACTTGACCAGCACATATGCCGAGCATGCTCACTGAGAACAAAATTGATTAAGTGCATTTTTAGTTTACTAGGTTGAGTGATTTCATAAAGGTAACTGCTTATGGTATTTTAACTGTATACTGATTTGGAATGTGTTTGCTCACTGTTAAAAATCAATTAAATGTGAATATTTTGGATTTAATGTTATTTAAATTAAATGTATTGTTTAATTAATTTTAATGGATAGTTTATCTGTATAAACATGTATTTGACTGATTGAATAGAAACACATTTACATACTTAACTTCGGAAAAGACTAACACAAATACCTTTGCATGTTTTCAGAGGGTTTCATTATGTATCTGTATAGCGACGCCGAAATGTAGAATAAATGCCTTGTTCTATGAGAGCAGTGAGCCTAAATCAAGCATGTTGAAGTTTAATAATTATGGGTAATGGAAAAGCAACAATATTTTTGGCATTAAACATTGCCCACTTTATACACCTTGGGACATCAGGAATCCTGAATATTTGGCTAAACTATACATTATCTCAGCATATTTTTCTCCATCATTAACAATCCTCAATACAGATTCATTATTGAGGTGTTCAGGTGTCTGGAAAAAATGTATGATGAGTAAAGTACAAATCTACCTATTGTGAAATCTAACCTATCCAATTAGCTGAAAAACATGCTGAAAATGTTTATTGCAGATTTTCAGCATTAGGTTTGAAATGTCATAGCAGTATTATACTTTTAAAGAGGTGTTAACCTGAATCAAATATGTTCACATATTTTATAACAGAACAGGAATTATGATTTTAACAACGTCAAATAAATATAGACATATAGAATAATTTTGATTTAAAATTTGAATAATGTTATTTCCTCACAATATAAATTCAGACTTATTTTACTTAACAGATACAAATATGTGTACAACGTTTGCCCTTCGAATATCAACTATTATGAAGTTTTGCATGTTATTGCACTTGTGAGGCTTTGGCCAGGTAGTTCAAAGCACTGCTTCCTGAAAAAAAACATTTAAAAAATGTGCATACATATTTTAGGAACATGCTTTTGCAATTTTTCGTGTATTAAAAACACTGATGGGAAAATGGTGTTAGCTTCTAAAAATAATACCAGCATTTTAGAAATTTTAATATTAAAAATGTTAGTATTATTTTTTCTGCTTTCGCTCTCCTTTTTGCAAAACGTGTGAGCATATTTGTTTGTATGTATATGTTTCCTCTGGAAGAAAAACAAATGAATGATCAATAATCTTTCACTAGATTTTCTGAGAAATGAAAAAAAAAAACATTTAAAGGTTTTTCCTGAATGAAAAATATTTTAACATTTATAAATGATTCTTTAAAACTAAACGCGTAATAGGTTTGTGCATATATCTGTGCAGGCTTTACAAATTGTAGGATTAAATTTTGTTATACATTTATACTTTACTTGTTATAAATAACAATTGAACAGACATTGTGCAAAATGGATTTTATTCCTCAACAAACAAGGTTTAAAAAATGTTTGAGCAAAGGGGTTCCTCGTTTTTTCACGGGCTGGGGTGATTTGAGGATATAAATATCAATAGAAGTACTTACACCCCTAGCTTCCCACCTTCCCCACACGACAGCTTTGCGATAGTTACTTAATGAATGAGGATCACTTTCATTATACAACAATATAAAACATGTACATTATGGAAGGGAAACCCAATAAAAGGGCCATAGGCAGTGACGCATCATTATACATAGGAATTAACACATGATTTTTCAAATCACTTATGCTACTAACATCACATATTTTGTAAAGTGGTTGGCCAATTGATTACATCTATAGCAGCCAACATGACCATCTGTTTGCGATTTCTCTGCATATTTGCCTAGTGTCTTCCGATGTAACGCTCACCTGGCTCCCACGGAGGCGCTGGTCTAGTCTGGGTTGCTGTGGCCTCTTCAAGCGTGATGAGCAGAACTCGGACCACCGATTGAACAGGACCCCCAAATCTTGCTTGTCTGGCCCGTAGGAATATCCTTCTGCAGATGAGAAAGGGGATTAACTGTCTGCAGAATAGTGTGCTTGCTCCCCCCTTTCCCCCTCCGTTCTTCTCTGACTTCCTCCAAAACCCCCGGTTTAAGCTCACCTTATGGTTTGGAAGGATGAACTCTCCATCCTGCTTCTGGTGCAGGGGCACGCGTTCGTCCAGTTACTTCACTGGTTTTCAGAATAGCGCTGGCAAAATCCACTTGACTTTTCGGAGCGATACGCCGTAAGTATGAAGATTCAAAGGTTCAAGTGTGAGCCTCTTTTATGTTGTCTTCCTAACCTGTGATCTGTCCTTTATTTCAGGTGCAGAACGAAGGCGATGCGTTGAGGGGTTAAATTGCCGATGGTAAAATCAGGTGAGTTAGTGATGATGGCGACCCCTCTAAATGTCTTTATAATTCCCCAGTAATGTCTTTTGTCCTTTCCCCATAGGGGCCGGGGTGCGGTACCTGCCAACGAAGCGGCGCCGACCCGAAATGTGGAATGGTTCAACAAGAAAAGCCGGTAAGTATTATGGCTGAAAATTCGGCTTTCCTCCTGTGTTCCCTCTGCTCACCTTTTGTCTCTTCTTCTCTCCCCTAGGTGCAGAGATGTGGCGACCGGTGCTGACAGCCGCGATGGAGCCGGGAGATGTCTCGAGGACAGGTGAGTGAAGCGCGGCGCTGCAGCGAGCAACGCAATGCTTTTAAATGGAAGTCTTTCTTCAAGAATGCTGGCGTGAAGATTCCGGATGCAGGTAAGAAGTTTGAATAAGTTCTTGGTTTTCACCTTTCTCTTCTCTTCTTTCCTTATAGGTGTTCCAGGTTCTAGGCGGGCGTGGCTGGAGTCCAGGTTCAGGAGCAGACACGGTGAGCGTTCAGCTGCTGGGATGCAGAACAACGCGAAGCACGTGTGGCTGTCCGGGCGTGGCTTAAATAGCCTTGGAAGAAGTCCCAGGTAAGTATTCTTCCACAGCCCCACCCAAGTAACAAAATTGTCCCTTCAAAAAAATAGTCCCTCCTAAGCCTCATTTGGCTTGGGTCTTCATGCAGCATGGTCTGCATCAGGTGAGTATGCAGCATGGTCTGCATCAGGTAAGTGCACCAAACACTTTCCTTTATGAGCCTGGCGCCTATGGCGCCAGGACTGATGTCCAACATGAGCCTGGCGCCAAAGGTGCCAGGACAGAGTCCAAAGAGCCCCTATAAGGGGCCGCTGGGCTTTTACCCGGGGGCATGATGCCTGCTCCCGGGGGTGCTGGGCCTGGCCTGGTGCTCTGGGGGTAGGCATCATGACATCCAATAAATACGCGGATAGGTTTATACTCGCCTACCTATGGCCCTTTTATTGGGTTTTTCATAATGTACATGTTTTTATGTTGTTGTATACTCATTAAAATATGCCTTTTTTGATACTTGAATCAATGTGGACATACATGAATTGAATAAAAGTGATCCTCATTCATTAAGTAGCTACCTCACAGCTGTTGTGTAGGGAAGGTGGGAAGCTAGGGGTGTAAGTGATTCTATTGATACTCAACAAACAAGGAACAGTTGATTGTTTTGCCTATCAATGGACAAAGGAAAGTTAACCAATATTATCTTTAAATCGAATTAGACACACTGTAATAGTGAACAACTGTCTGCTTCGCAGCAAACTGTACTCCTTTTTCAACATGTGTTTCGAGGCTCTGAGCTTTCTCAAAACATACATTATGATGATTCTGACATTCAGAAAGTTCACATTATGAAAAATTCACAAATGAAAATCCTTTGCTATTACAATGTATATGAAAACAACAATTGAAATATTATCTAGTGATAGCAGCAAACACCACCCATGCCACTTTTGATTTTTATTGATTGACAAATCTCATATATTTGGAATTTGGTTCACAGCAGAAATGTATCTACTCCAAATATATTTAGGCTGAACTTGTGATGTTTCTATTCTTGAAAGAAAAATTCCAGACATTTACACGTATCCAAATTAATGTGTAATGACTAAATGTATTCGTAGGGACTGTTGTGAACGATCAAAATATGGCAAAGGTGAAATTGGCTAATTTTGATCAATTATGGCATGATGGGTGAATGGTACACAGACCTAGTCTAAATGTTCCCAATGGCAATGTTTCCCCATCAGAAAATGACATAAAACAGGTTACCAAAGTAATTGCCCCCATCAGTGATACACGTTTTAGATATTTATCTCAATGCACACATTTTGAAAGGGGTAAGATGGTCCCCTTTGTAACTGTTGCCCATGTTTTTCCAACAGAAAATGTATGTGTGCTTATATTTCAGTTCATCATCATTTTCCATCATGAAAATACATTTTCTCCTGGGATAAGCAAAATTATTCATTAGTACCCGGCGAGGGCACAATCAGAATGAAAGAGCCATTCTGATTTGCCCTCGCCGAGTCATCACCAGGCCGAGAATCCCTCAGTTGGGATTCCACAGCCTTTGTCCCCGGCGGGGGGTGTGGCAGCCCCTCAGCCAATGAGGATGCTCGAAGTGGGGCCATTCCCGCTCCGAACCTCCCCACGGCTGAGAGGCTACCTTTGCCCCCCGCTGGGGACTGAGGTAAGGCTTTTTCCCCCCTCCCCTCCCCTTCCCTTTCCTCCCTCCTCCCTGCCCTCCCCACCCCACTTACCTTCTATCCCTGGGTACTCGGCAGACTGCAGCGTTTTTTTTTTTTTTAAACGCTGAAGCGTTTCGGAACAAAAAAAAAGCTTTTAGTGCCCCGGTCACACAGTTTCTGCAGGCTGGAGTACTAATGACTATATGCCCCTCACAGCGGGGTGGTACCGACTCTGGTAATGCCCCGGGGCCTTTGTTAAGGCCCTCGCGACTATGGGCCGCAGGGCATGACCTGAGTCGGTAATGCCCCCGCCGCTCGGGGCATATTGCTTAATATTGTCCCTGGGGAGTGAAGTAGCAAAACAAGAGAGGTGATGGCTGGAAGGTTTAGAATTAATCTGAAATGCTCATATTGTCTGGGCAACCCTCCAGACCATTGTGCTTTGCCTGCCAATCCATTACAAACGGGGAAAGGCCATATGCAAATCAGGCTTGGTCCCACCCTAAAAGGGGCAGTCCACCCAGAACTGCTTGGTCACCTCTTTTCTGCACGAGAGCACCAGCATCCACAGATTTGTTTCAGCCTCAGTGGGCATCATCAGTGAGGAGTAGCTTGGGTCTCTGCGCCCAGGAGGCACGGGATCCACGTCTGGGCATACCCGTCCCACTCAGGGTGACTATAAAGAGGCCGAAACATGTTTGGGGATGCTTGTGGTTTCGTGCAGAAGGTATGTGACCAAGCAGTTTGGGCGGGACTGATTTGCATATGGTCTTTCCCCTTTTGTAATGGCTTGGGAAGAGAAGAATGATGGTTTGGAGGATTCCCAGAGCAATGCCAGAGGTTAAGATTGATTCTAAACCTTCCAGCCATCACCTCTTTTGTTTCCTAGGGAGTGAAGTGAAACTCCCCATTGGACAATTTTAGGGCCATATGATCCTGTATGGCTTGTAAATTTTGTATGGGCCAGAAATTGGACAATAAGAGCGGCAGTCATGGGACTCCCCCAGTCACTGCTGCTGGAAGGTCTCTCGGCGCACTGCTCCCTCTCATCATGAAAACTCTGCTACCTTCCTGCACTACTGTGTCCGCCCCGAGCTGCACCAGACAGATGCTGCACCTGACAGATGCTGCCTGGTCATTCTGAATTCCCTACCACACCAGCACATCCTCCTTACCTAATTAGGGTGTGGAGTAGATGGTCCCACCCACTTAGGAAAATAAATCTGGCAGACACAGACAGGCCTCTCCACTATGACTGCCCCCAAATGCCACTCACTCACCTTGCCAGGCAGCACCATTTCTGAAGTAGCCAGTTCCAAACAACCACTACAGTCAGATTCCCTATTTATATCCCCCATTCACCCCAAAGAAGGGACATACCAGCTTTACAGGCCACACCGCTGGCTGTGATGGGAGTTAATCTCACACTCAGGCCTTTTACTCAGTCCTTAGGGTCATACCTCTCGGTTTGGCCCTCAGGCTAGAGCTAGAAAGCTTAAACAATGGTGCTTCCCAAAATACTATCATACTCAAAGTGACAGTATAAGATGCAGAATCCACATATTTAAGTGTCTTTGATATGAAATAATGTTCCTGACGGATGAATTCTGCTGATTGATTTGAGGATGCACTGTGCAAGGTATCACAGCCATAAACCAGCAGAGTCCGCATTAAGATCCTGGGATTCACAGAGAGTGCCTGATTGAATAAGAAAGGCTAGAGTGTATGGGATGTTGGAAATTCCTGGAGGGAAATCTGTGTAATAATTTAAAAGGTAATCATGGCTCAAAAGCCCCCATAATTTAAAAGCATGACTGGAGCACATTTTGAACCCACCACACAGCCGACCTATATGTATTAACTACCTATGGCCCCTCTAAGTTACTTCAAAAAGACAATCAACTCATTACTGAATTAACCACTCTAGGAGATTGTTAAATCTCCAAGGCCAGGGTTTACTTTTTATGCTAAATTCGCATTTCCTGATTTCAGACCTTCCTTTCAGTACATTGACTACCAGGGTGTCTGAGTTTCACATTAATCAATTCAACATGCATCAAATCAAGACGGGACTGTGGGGCACTGTCTGGGCATTTTATAGACTTGGACCAAGGATCTATATTTTTCAGGACACTTTGTAAAAATAGCTTTCATTATACCTCCTAGCAACAAGACAGCGAGCCAGCCCTGTAGTTAACTTCCCACCGCCCAAGTTAAGGTCCCGAGTCATGCAAATTGTGTTTTTGAAATAAATAATTGGTTGAAAAAAAAGGCACTATTAGAAACCTTGTAGAGAACTGCATGGTGCTAAGTGGCAAAGGGGGGAGCAGGGAAGGGAAGAGGGTGTTGGATACCAGGTTACTTGGACCGCAGGATTGTACCATAGAATTCAGCCCACGTTCCGAGAAGCCTAATTGGCCAGCACCCCCTCTCAGGGTTCTGATGTAAATAAGAAACATTGTTATAATTAAATGCCCTCGGAGTTGGTTCCTTTAAGAGTTCCTGTTATATATCTGTAACACTGGATCATAAGCACAATGCAAATCAGACCTGCAAACTCTTTTTCAAATCCCACTGATATTTGTCCCTCTGCATTAAGGTATTAGCTCATAAGTCAAACGAAAAAAGAAAGGAACACATAACCATTATTGAATTATAGTTGTCAGAAATAATCTAATTTTAATGTATATGTTTATCCAGCATCCATGCCTTTTAATACCAACAACATTCACTTTCTCACACATCCTAAACTTGGACGAGGCCACCTGCTGGAGTCGGCTTGTCTGCCCCATACTTACCATTCAGGAACTTTCCTGCAGTAGCATAAATGGACACTGCAGTTATGTTAGGTCTCTATATCTGCCAGGATTTCCTGAGCATGCTCTTGAGTCCCTACAGTACAGAACACTACTACTCATTCTCTAAAATATAATTCTTCCAGAACCACCAAAATATATTAATGTTCAGATTAAGCCAGCACATACCTTTCTATGTCACATTGCTCTAGAAGATAGTCTGTATATAGCGGACTAACACACATTCAAACTAGTACAAATCATATCGCTCTGCCCCCTGCCCCCTTAATTCAGCCTACTTTCAGGGGCACAATATACCAAGGACAACAAGTGGCCACTTGACACTACTACAGTGGTGATTTGGCGCAGTAGAAAATCATGTTAACATGATATAACAAAACAAACCACCGTTTCAGGTCACAGGTTATTTCTGGGATTATGGATCTATTGAAACTCTACATCATTTCACTCATTGTGCTCTAATCCTTACAGTCAGATGCTGCAAAAGACAATTCGCTACATAATCACAGAATTGCCACACCAGAAGATACATATCTGTGATCCTGGAATGCAATATTGCAAATGTGTATAGTGAAAATAAGTGCAATGTGTGCAACAACCATGGAAAGAAAAACTATAGAGAATATTAGTTAGCTGTGCCATCAAAAACAATCATGGTTTAGAATTTAGTTTGTTGACATTTTATTTGGAATGTGTTGCTTCTATCCAGATTACCATGCTGGAATTTTGATGCAAATATGATTATCAGTATATATATATATATATATATATATATATATATATATATATATATATATTCACAGAAAAAACGTTGTTAAAGCGATGTTATGGTTAAGTGGGACGTTATGGTCACAAAACAACAAAAAAATGAAATTCACCAGTTATGGTAAGGTATGCAACCATAACTAGCACCACCGCCGTGCACTGCTAAGACACCCAGTACATGAAAGATGACATCACAAATGTCATTGATGACATAATTAAATTGTATAGCGTTTCATTAGTGCAACTTAACCATAACGTCCCTTTAACAATGTTTTTTCTGTCAATTTCATGGGTTTTTACCAGTGCACCCTTATTTGCAACAACTTATTAATATCATAGTTACCCCAATATAGCAACATTTTTCTCCATTTTAAAAAAGTGTCACCTGAAAACTCTGCCATGCAGGCCATGCCTCTGCCTTCTAGCATCATGTTTAGCACTTCAACACACGTTTTGCAACTTTTTCCAGTGTTTTTGAGTTCTCCGATGTTCGTAAAAGTCTGATGTCATTGCATACTTTTCGGACAGTGTCACGTGACCACCGATTCGTACTCATTATCCGTTAACAATCTAACACATGGCACATACTAGGAAGAATATTAGGAAAACTGCTGTTTATCTTAAAAATGGCATTAGTTATTGCCAACCCTCTTCCCCAAGAGCAACTACCAGCTGGAGGTCCTACACAACGAAAGACGTGCAATACTTCAAAAGAGAATCAAGAAGACCAGGAAGATGAGGTAGAATTGCCTTCTTTCTAACACCCGGAGAGAATCATGGATGTGGCAGTTCTTTACCAATGTTGGAAATGTACCAAAGGCTAAAGCTATAAAAGTTAAATGTGCTAAGTGTTACATTGTTCTCAAGTCACAGACAACCTGGTCAGTACTCCTACGGGACCACCTCCATGTGGCGCCACACCAAATCCAACAACCACAATGCTCTTAGAAAGGCTGTTCCTTTAAGTAGTAGGCTGTTTTCCTCTACCTCATCTTCCTCAACCAATGTTGTAACCACACAGCCTACTTCTGTGGGAAAAAAAATCACACCAGCTACATTTCAAGCCAGAAAACAACAGTACTTTGTATATACTGCAACACCATTCTGCAGGGGGCAGCAATTCCGAAGTGCTTTTGAAGCTGTAATCAAGGAGCATGAGAAGCACTGCCCCCTACCTTAGATTTAACACACATGCAATATCTTCCCCTGTCTACCTGCCCCTCCATATATGTAGTTGGTGCCCCTTCACTCCCACCTTACTTTCTGGCCTCCCCTGCAAAAAATAAAAAAATAGAAACACATGAAAAAAAGTTTATTTTAGGAACCACATTTCACAGTTAAAAATATATATACAAAATAAGCTTGTTCTACCTCTACTTTACATTTTTAAGTAAAGTAGTTAGATTCAACAAGATTCTCCAACATTTTCATTAGCATTTTCTACTATGCTAATGGAAATAAAGGAAAATTGTATACTAAAGAAAAAGAAAAAAGCAAAGGAACGCATTTTCATCTGAAATGCTTCTCTCTGGTATACAATAAACACCACAATTCATTGCCTTTTTTAACTATCCACAGTCTCCGCATTCCCCTGTCTAGCCCATGCCTTATTAGAAAATCCGGATTGCACATGCACAAAATAACACAAAATAGCCCTTCTATTCTTTTTACTGTTATGTTTGTAAAAACACCCCCATTACCTGCTTTAAACCATTCACACATATATCCACCAATCACTTAAAATAAACTCTACATATAGCCTATCAACATATTAAACTTCCATCCACCAACTGCCACTTAACAATTTTCTACAAATCTTTTGCATCTACATTTCCCATATGTGTACCAAAAAAAGAGTACATAGTGCTCCTATAAATGCACATATGCATTGTGCAGTGACAGAAGTGCATATATAAAAGGGGCAGTACGGATGGACAAGTGCTCATTGAAATCCAGGCGGGAAGTGCCAAAGGATTCCAAGATGGGAGGCCACTAGCTAACTGCTGGGGCAGAGGAGTCCCAAAGGTGGGGTACATTTTAACTGTAACGACCCTTTAACAGAATATTGCCTGTCAATTGAATAGGTTTTTATTAGTGAAAATGTTTCATAATGTTACATCACTGTATATAATGTATTAATAATTCCTCTTTTAACATATATGAAAGAACTATAAACAAATGTTTTGTAACACATACTTATGCGAGTCGTTATCAGCAGAGCATACTCAATAGGCAAATCTGAGTAGAGATTTGTCCTTGCGGAAGGCCAGGCACTCTGCACACAGTAGAAAAGTTAGATCACAATTTTTTGTACTTACTTTTCGACCATTTCAAAAATGTTAAACAAGGGACAGATTTCCAAAAACATCCTTTCAGGTCCTTGCTGATGCTCCTCGCACAACCTTTCTGTAATCACATTCAGCACTCCAGGCTGCAACCGAAAGCACATTTTTTTCCCATTTAAACCTATAGCTTCGTCCATGCTGCATGCCCGCAACTTTGCTGCAATCCCGTCCAGCACTCCAGGCTGAAGTCGCAAGCAGATTTTCTTTTCCCATTTAAACCAACAGCTTCAGCCATAGCGCATGCCGGAAAAAGTAAATCAAAGTAGGCATTCATCCTTGCCAAGGGCCAGACCCATTGTCCATGCAAAAAACATATATCATTATTTGTTGTGCTACTGCCCACGGCAGAAAAGTTATACAACTCTTTTTTGTACTTGCGCTTCCACACTTTCAAAAAAATAAAACACAGGCCAAATTTGCAAAAGCATCCTTTTAGGTCGTTGCTGATGCTCCTCCCGCAAGATTTCAGCAATCCCGTCCAGGACTCCGAACTGCAGCCACAATCAGAATTCATTTTCCCATTTCAGCCAAGAACTTCAGCCAGGCTGCATACTCTAATAAATAACTCAGAGCAGGCATTCGTTCTTGCCGAGGGCCAGGTCCATTGTACATACACAAAACTTGTATCACTATTTTTTGTGCTTACATTTGGACACTTTGGAAAAATAAAACACAAAACAGATTTGCAAAACCATGCTTTCAGGGCTTGCTAATGCTCCTCATGCAGGTTTGTTGTCATTCAGTACAGCACTTCGGGCTGTAGCCGAAGCAAAATATGTCTTCCCTTTCAAACCGGGCGTTCGGCCATGCTGCATGCTCCAATAATCAAATCAGTGTGCACGATTATCAAGTATTTGCAGGGCGGTAGAATGTGTAGATCACTGTGCTTTATCCAGTACTTTAAACAGATTACCATGCTGCTGGTTCCCTTCCTTCTTCAAGTGTAAGGTTTGGCATAGGAGAGTGAGCCCTGTTCACCTCAGCCATGGGTTATTCAATAAGTAACTGCTGTCGTAATGAAGTAGTATTCAAAACCATTCTTGATGCTATATTTATTGTTAGAACTCAGCCGACACGTAATTCAACTCTCTAGAGTCTTTCGTAAGGCATATGAATTGTCGGCCAGTCATTGCTGCGAGGTTGTCGAAATGAGTATAGCATCCGATCCCAATATCTTGTCCCACGATGGTTGCAAATAAGGGTGAGTAATGATTTCAAGGGATGGCCTGATGACCACATGGGCACCTGGTTTGGCGTGCTTGGTAATTATCTACGATAGTCACAGCGATCTGTTCATGCAATCCTGTGCAGCACTTCGAGCTGTAGCCACGGACGAAATGTTAGCCACGGGCAGAATTTATTCTCCCATTCAAACCTATCCCGATTATCAAAACCTTCACCACATAGCCAGTCCCTGGTGGCCTTGCCCACTTTACACCATTGTCAGTCTCTTATGGTCATGGCCAGTAGACAGATTATCTGAGTCATGGCCTTTGTCCATGACTTAGACAATCTGGCCACTGCCCATGACCACCGGCTATACCTCAGTCACCATTGGTATATCGCTATTTTCTGTACCTACATTATGAAACTTAAAAAAAAAAAAATGACACAGACACATTTTCAAAACCATGCTATCAAGTCTTTGCCAATGCTCCTTGCACAACTTTCTTATGAATCCATCCATGTTTTATTTTTTGAAAAGTGTCAAAATATATGTACGTAAAATAGTCATATAACTTAGCTCCCAGTTAGTAAAATCCATTCAGACTTTGCAGAAAAATTCAAGGTTGGGTCTATACTCTTTCTAAAATCTTTTATGCACATTCGTCAAACGGCAACGTTATAATCCATCTAAAAATGTTAAACCCCCTCTAATGTTGCCCCCTCTTCACAAAATCCCACCAAACGTTGCAAAAACGTTCAAATCTGGGCCTTACATCTTTTTGCAAACATTTGTGCAGAATCATGAAATGCCACCAAACATATAAGAGCTTTTCAAATATTGTGGGACCCCCCCTCTAATTGTGTTCCTTCTTTGAAAAACAGCGCCATAATGTGTATAAATATTGAAGGTCATGTCTAGAATATTAAAACAAAATTTCATGCAGTTTCATTGAGTGGCGCCAAACTTATATGCCATCCAAAAACTGCTTTTCACCAACACTGTAATGCAAAAATATGTATGGATGCCCCCGAACATTTGGGATGTTCGAGAACATTACAGAGCTAGCCCGAACCGCTTGCAGACATCGGATATGAAAAACCACCCAATTTTTGTTTTTTTATGGCCATGTCCCATCCCATCCTCACCACCCCTCACCTCCCCAGAGATTGGTTCATTACTTTGACAAGTGCAATGTTTTGTTTTTAATATGTTTTTACCACGATGTTCGTGGACAAAGGGTGCTGTCCGCGAATCCAACATGGTGGGCGTTTCCAACAAATATGACACACCTCGCACTTTTCACCATCCAATCAGCAGTCATGTGTGATGTCCGCGGACATCACGCCGCCCTCTGGACCAATCAGGGGCCCATCCACAGACCAAACAGGGAAGTAGGTCTATGGACCGAACCCAGATATGACTAATTTGTTTTGCTCTCCTTTTTGGCAATTGTTTTTAAAAGTACTGGCTGGATTTACACTAAATTCAAAAAAGCATGCTTTCCGGACCAAGCCGCCGCTCCTGGCACAATTTTGGTGAACATCTGTCCAGCGGTTTGGTCTGTAGGCATGAGCAAAACTTTTTTTCCATCGCGTCTATGGGAAGAACCACACAATTTGGGAACACCCGTATAACTTCCTCTCCCCCCCCCCCGGTACGAATCCTCATCAAACTTTGCAGAATCAATCTATATTAGTGTTGTATAGATGCTGTGGGCATTTGGTTAAAGATATGCATTTGTTATCAGGGGTAACCGTAAATATTTCAACTTACAAGCTACGAGCCAGACATTCAGTCACTCACTCCCTACCATGAATGTCAGGTCTCCACATGCACAAACCACACCATTTCTACTGGCCACGAGTGATTTATACGCTCACCAATGGCTAGTGGCCAGTGCACATTTAGGGGGCATGTATAAATAAATGTGTGCTTTAGAACTTCATGCACTGTAAGCCTAGTAAGGGTTATGAACCTGTACTGAATAATGCGTGCAGGAGTACGTGCTTCTGATGTCCTAATTATAGGGTTGCATTGTCAGCCGTCCCCGGTTTATGCACCTTAAGAGGATTGAAGGAAGTGTGATCTTCTAAAGGATGCAAATTCCAATTACATGACAGGTACAGGGCTTTCACTGCGTCCTTAGTCATCCGGATCAGCCGTGCACTTGGCCTACTCAAGAGGTTAGCCTGATTTCTGACGACTGGAAATTGAATATGAAATATGTGAAGTGCTTGTTGGCACTGTTTTAAACAGGGGGGAATGGATGCCATTGCGGAAGGATTAGAACAGGAGTAGCAATTCTAAGATTATTTGATACAGTATACTCCATGTGGAGAAGTTGGGCCATTATGCTTTGAATGCATGAAACTACTATGACAACTATGAATAGTGCCACTGTAATAAGGCATCCTTGCTAAAAGAACACCTTCAAAATAGGTTAAACAAAAATCCTGATGAGAATTCTAAAATGTTATTGTAAGCTAACTGCATGTCATATGTGCTTGTGTACACACACACACACACACACACACACTTTTGCAATATCTTCCCAGGGCCAACTAGCCATGTTGCACCAATTATATTAAAATCCCTCTGCCTAATAATTAACCAGATCCCACATTGCAACAATTAGGCAAACAGACCATGTCCAATTTGCAATGGCATTCCTTAGTGGCCCATATCCAGCTGCCTAGCAAGTAACCAGAACCCATAGTTTAATGCCTGTGTCCTCTGTACCGGTTGCACCATTTACGCAGAAGAATGATGGCCCACGGCCAAGGCCATTATCCCCTCACTAGTAAATTACCAGATCCTTCCGGCAATGGGCACTGTTCCGGGTGCACCAAAACCACTAAACGTGCATGGGCCACTCACCATTGACACATGTCCCCATTTTCTTCCTTAACTTTCATTTCCGCTGTATTTTTGCCCAGGAAACACCCATGGAAACATACTGCGGTCACCACAATGCCACCTTGTAGCTGAGTGGTAATCATTACTGGTAATCATTCCTGCAGTAATGCATCATTTTGTGATTACCACTGAAAAGAAAAATGGATAACAGTTTAGAGGTTTTTCCCATCACCACTTCCATGCGCCAGTTGCACCCTCCTCCTTTCTAGGTCCCCACTACTGCCACATGTGTAAATCATGCCAGACCCTCTCTTATTACCCCATTTCACTCACCAGTTTGTGTGATGCATTTTGTTTCCCAAGCACATATTGCAACCTTTTCCATGGGAATCCTGCCAGATTCCCCCCGTGTGATAAACATATTCTGCCACAAAATGGCTCTGCAGCTCAACCCTAACTCTCACAAGATCCTTGTTCCACATCCCGACCCCTATTCTATTTTCAGCCCTTTTCTGTTTAAGCTCCCAATGGGATGGCCGATTTTCCTTTCTGAAAAACCACACTGATGCAGTGCAAAATGGGAAAAATATGAAAGATTTTCGGGACAGGACCACCCCCTTCTGCATTGCATATTTCAATAAGTACTGGATGGATTTGCAACTAACTAAAAAGGGGACTAGGTATGACACTTTGTGACCAACTTGTTTCTTATTTGGTGCAAGCGAAAGTATGTATCCGCCCAGCAGTGTCTACACTACAGGTGTTCAATGGAAACCTTTTATCTATTGGAAAAGGAATAGCAGTAGGATGAAAACCGCTTGTATTTGTTTTATTAATACATTTTTTATTGTTTAATACTTTTCGCAAATATTTCCAGTTTGGAGCGTCCTGTGGCAGTCATAGTTTATGGGAATTTGCATCCAAAACCATCCATCAAGTCAAAGGGGGTCATTATAACTTTGCCGGTGCCGAATTAACATGCCGGTATTACCATGTAACGTCACATTTCTGCACTGGCAAAGTACAAATTTGCCGGTGAGGGTGGAGAAATGACACCCAGCTAGGAGCTGGAGGTCATTCTGACACCCTACCAGCAAAAAATAGCCAGTATTACCAGCACCAGTATTACCGGTGACGGGAATACCGGCAAATCCTCAATGGAATCCTGTGGGACTCCATCGAATGGGAATTTACCACCCTTTCCAGCATTTATAATCCGGTGGTAATTCCGCTGGACTGAGTGTCTGTAAGGGTATCACCTCTTGCCTGTATCCTGGCCTGGATTTACTGCCAGGATACCAGCAAATTTGTAATGACCCCCAAAGGCAATAACATTTTGGGAAAAATCAATGCAAATTGTTTTCATTTTAGCTATATGGCAGAAAGCTATATCTTTCTATATAGATAATGGGAAGAACGGGTTCCCTGCAACCTGACACTGCAGCGAACAGACGTCATTTCTGCAAAATTAACATCTATTGAGAACATCTGCCCTGTCTTCAAGCTGGAAGTTAAGACTGCCTCCCTGACACACTGCATACCACATACAATCTAATCCGTGATTCCATCAAGTTAGATCAGCAAACCAATAGGCAATGAACCACCACTCTATGAATGCAACAGCACTACAAGCATGGTACAAACAAACATGAACATTGAAGAGCACCCCATTGCGCTGGCTTTAGTCAGATTTCCTAAAGCTCAAAAATAGTGACCTGAAGCTAAAGGCCTTCCTTCACCTCCTATAACACTCATATATAAGGCAACTCTTCATAGACGAGTTGTTTCAACAATTCTTATTGTCCTTAGTTGAATATGTTCATTTTTAATTTAACTTCATTCGAAACCTGATAAAAAGGTGCAGATGCTGACAAAACCTATTGTAGCAAAAGCAGTGATTGTTGCAGTAGATGGTCTGGGAGCTGGAGAATCTCGCAGGGTAGACAGTAAATGACAGTCTGAAATATGAGATGTGGTAAGAAGGAAGAACTCTAATTTCACAGTGTCTCGTAGGTTTTCAGATGTTCAATAAAACACAAGACCTGCCACCTGGAAAGCTGAATCAACCTCTTCACGCTGTGCATTGAAGTGTGAATATGTGGCATTTTTATAGGGCCGAGCAGGTAATGTTAATGTCCAATTCGCTTCAAATATAACAAACCCTAGATTGGAACACTAACCTCGTGCTGGACCCTATGTCTGTCAGGGGAAGCAGTTTCCAAACCTGAAATCGGAGGAGGTTTGAAGACGTAGTAGGGCTGTTGATATGGCCTTGTCGTTCCACTTAGTGAGAGCAATGACTGCTGTAAATCACAGTGGTCAAGATCACACACACACACACACACACACACACACACACACTTTTGCTACATCTTCCCCCGGGCCAACTAACTGTGTCAATGATTCAGCTGTGCTTCTAAGGAATACAGAGGAAGCCCGCCGAACATTGCCACACAACAAAATAATTGGAGGCTCTGCCAAAATGCAGCACAGGAGTGGATTTTCATTGTCCGTGATCATAATAAGATATACAATCCTGCATTAATGATGCCCATATGTATTAAGAAAACTGAAACTTTTCTGTGGTTTTGAGGTGCACAAAATAATGATGGTGTATTATTTAGATGTATGTCAAGAGAGAGTTGCTTCAATGTTTCTCCATTTGATCCTACGGCTATCAGTGATAACTGTAAACATTTGTACTAAAATGTTACAGCTCATGAACGATGACCTATTTTAACAGAGAACGAGCCACATGCAATAGAAAAAATATAGAAAAACATCTGCTTTTTTATGGTTCAAACATTGTGGGCAATGAGTTTATTTACAACTCAGAAAGTAAGCAATCTGCCTACGATTAAAATATGTCAGATACGTTGCGCCACATCAAATATACAACAAGTCTAAACTTTTAGATGAAGGACAATATCAGTATTGCAAGGAATCATACTTTGCAAACCTCTGAGTAAATTATTCTGAACTTTAATAAACAATATGACAATAAACAGAAAGAAGTAGATACTACTTATGTGTATAAACAGTGACCTCAATTATTAATTGATCTTTGGAAAATCAGAGGAGAAGCTATTGTGAAACCTGCAAATCGCCTTTGGTTTCAGGGACCCGGAGCCAATTCAAAAGTTCAAAAGCTGCAGAATTCGAGGTGTTAACTGCGCATGCCGGGGCTTCATTTCTCTGCATACAAACCTTCATGCACTGCAGGAGGTTTCCTTCAGAGAAGGCAATGCCTGAGGGTGCAAATAACCTGCACTGATTCTAAATGCAAATCTAAATCCTGGATGCATTCCAGACCATAATGCAAAGCTCAAAATTGATGGGAGCTACTTAGCTTCTGCTTGTAGACCAGAAAAGCCTGGTTACCTTGACACAAGCAGCTGCCAGATCTTTGACTCCACGGGCCAACTGGGGTCAAACTAGCTTATCAACGTGAAATTGACTATGCATTTGGGAATGTTTTTACGTGACATTAGGACACTTCTAGCAGAAATCTAAGGCATAGCACATCAAATGTAATCGAAGAAAAGCTTTAGTTTACATCTAATGTGGAAGTTAGATTTTCGGTGTGCTATGCATTAGTTCCCCATTTTCCATAAGAATCTCATGATTACTGTTATATACCAGCTGTACAGGAGATGCAGTTACCTCCAGCTAACCAAGGCTTGTGTGCGCGTGTGTGTGAATGAGAGAGAGAGAGAAAGAGAGAGAGAGAGAGAGAGAGAGAGAGAGAAACAGGGGTGAGACACTCCTGAGAAAGGGTTCAGCAAATGCAGAGACAGGTCTTAAAGGACCCATCACTACAATATCAGCTTTCACATTTCCATCCCGGTTTCAGGTGTGGGCATGCATCTGAGACGGATCAAAGCTGGCTGGGTTCTAAGAATAACCCTCCTGGCCTTGTGCTTTCATCTGTGCCTGACCTGTGGCAGCGGAGGCCAGGTGGTGGGTAAACTGCCTCAGGGATTCTCATATGTTAAGGCAAAGAATCACTTTCATGTGCACTGGTCGCTCCTCATGTGCCCACTGTCTGCAGGTGGCACAAATAAGGCAGCCAAATGACATTTGAAATGAGAGATTCAATTTGCAAATTGAGCCACTTGCATAATTTAGGATTTGTTCTTACTTGAATGCGTAGCTGCCAACGTAAGTCAGGAAATCCTTTTGGGAATATGAGCCCCTGTATTCTGTTTGTGTTAAAAGAAAAGTTTAGTTACAGAATGGCTACTGCTCTGCAGGAGTACAGGGATGAAACGTTTTTGTTTCATTTCTAAGCTCCTACTCCTGTACTACTACTGAAGTGGTCTCAATCATAAAAGTGAAAAAGGCACAACATGAGTGGTACACATCCTTTGTCTCTTTAGGATAGCATGGTCAAAAGGCAGGCTGTGCTCTTCACGAAGGCTGTGAGACAGCAAAGAAGCATCCATAAACAATACCATTGTGGTACCAAATTAAACAACATGTACAATCAAGATTCTCTAAAAACGATGAGACTTTGATCAATGTAAAACAACAGCAACTAATTAAAACAATTACAAGTAATCAATGTAATGAAAGACAAAGGATATGGAGAATATTGGTTGAATACTCAGCATTGCTGGAGGCCAAGAATCCACCAGAAGTAAAGAAATGTGCAGACTTTAACTCTGCCAGTGCAGGAAGGAAAGATCTAGAAGACAGGCCTTCTCTGTCTATGCCCCAAGACTCTGGAACCTCCTCCCTGTCAACATCAAACTTGCCCCCACACTTCTACAATTCAGGAAGGAGCTCAAGACCTTCCTCTTCAATAAATGGCTCCTCGCTAACACCTAGCTCCACACACCCTCAATTCACAACCCTACCTGAGACCAGGTGATCTGATCCCCTCTGTTTCCTTTCTTGGTTTCTTTTAGATCCCTTGCTGACAAATTGCCCACCTACCTCTCCCTCTGTTGCTAGCTTCCCACTCCCTTGTTTCTCTGCTCCCCTCAACATGTTATTCCCCCTATGATTGTAAAGTGTTACATTGCTTCTCAAAGCTAGGTCCACACTCAATAATAATACAATAATAATAAATAGACTGCTTTGGGTATGAAGACATGAGTATGCAGGTGATTGCCTTTGTAACACTGTTCAATCTTAAATATTTGTCTTTGAAGAAGGTATGGAGTAGGGACTTAATTGCCACCCAGGCCCTTACAACCACACCAGAGGGACCTTCTGTGGGCTTGACCACATCAAGCCTAATTTCTGGGTGCTTTCTGAGGGGTCAAGTCAGCACTGAGGTTGTTGAGATGGTTTGACGGTAGGCAGGCACAGAGAACTTCAACAAGTGGGAATTGGTTTCCTGCAGATGAATCCAAGATGATTCAATTAAGGGGGTTGAGGCCTCACACCCTTATATAGACAGATTGCCACAGCAGATCAGTACATTATCATAGAAAATATTAGCCATCCTCATAGTTGGTGGCCCGCCAACAATGTTGTCTATCAAATAGTGGCTCTGTTAGAAAGACCTGAATGCATTGCATAGTTGAAAGGTTAAAGTTTGTAAATGCTGTACCATTCCATTAACAAAGTAGATGAATTGGGATTTTAATCACAGGCCGCCACAGACATAGATTAATAACGGGTGCACTCCCATCTGCAATGGAATCAGAGGGGGCTGACTGCTGGTTTTGTGCACCCACAACCATTTCCATGCAGCCAACCTCAAGACCCTATGAGAATTGGGCTCTTGCTGCTGGTATTCTGCATGCATCCAAAGTGTGGAGCAGGTGCACCTTGCTTTGTGCATGCACAGATCCTTCCAGGCATTGCCCTACCCCACACGGCCCCCGTGAAGAACGTGCAGCTTGGGAACTTCATGTCTCATTGTGTGATCATGTTCTGCTGTCAAGAGGTGCAACCTGTTGGATTGTTCTAATAGGGTCGCTCTCACACTTCTTTGAGACAACCCTGTCCCCATTGCAGGAATATTGGGGAGTGAAGAGCAGCATTTATATATTTATTTATTTGATTTTTTGCTTAGTGCTGTCCCTAGCCAGAGGGTCTCGGAGTGATTGCATGATAAAGATACATAGTTAACCCTTCAATGTGAGACTTTAGACGTCTCCCTGTTTTCCCTCGATTGAGGTGTCTTCATGCAATAATATCGTTATTACATTTGCGGGTTGCCCCACACTACGGTGATATTCCCTCCTACCAAGTGGGGAAATTTATTTTATCAAAAGAAGGGACATATACAAACTTATTGACAAAACATGTTCCCCACAGAAATCTGAACACTGACCCATACAGCCACTCAGCAAATGTGGGCTGTGTGAAATCTAATCAATAACGTGTACCAATAATTTAAAATATCATATTTTAATTCATTTTTTAAATAGCACAAGTATCAAAAAACATTCTTTTTTAAAAGATACATTTACACCACATAAAAATTATACAATATTAAAAAGTGGTGATTCTACCACACACAATCAAGTTATACAATTACTTGAAAAACACTATACACTGGCAACTCAATTCCTCTAGCTTCCTACTGTATACAAAAACATTAGCCCAATTAGAATTGAGTTGCTAGTGTATAGTGTTTTTCAAGTAATTGTATAACTTGATTGTGTGTGGTAGAATCACCACTTTTTTACATTGTATAATTTTTATGTGGTGTAAATGTATCTTTTAAAAAAGAATGTTTTTTGATACTTGTGCTATTTAGCAAATTAATTAAAATATGATATTTTAAATTATTGGTACACGTTATTGATTAGATTTCACACAGCCCACATTTTCTGAGTGGCTGTATGGGTCAGTGTTCAGATTTCTGTGTTGTGTCAATAAGTTTGTAAATGTCCCTTCTTTTGATAAAATGCATGCAATAGTAGCCATAGTGTGTGCCAGAATTTGGTAGTCATGGTTCTATGGGTGATTAGATGGTCTTTCAGCCTCAGTCATGGCATTGAGATGATGCTCAGGCGGGGCTGTAGGTCAGGAAGAAGCTGCCGTTTTCTTCTCCTGTGCATATTATCAACAATGGGCTTGTTGATGCACAATCTCTAGGGTATGCGGGATGGCAGAGAAGGTCTTTTGTAGGTATTGTTTTCGTCAATTGCAAGTGCACTTATTGGCCAACCCTTAATTTTAAAGCACATTGCAGATCACATTGCTTCGCAAAAGCGTATACGCCTGTGGTCAATGAGTGGTGCACGTTGGAAGGAGAAACAGCAGCAGTGAGGGTCCCAACACCCACTGTGCATTATACATCAAACTAATGCAAAGCACTCATTATCCCCCAAACAAAGGAGACGCAGCTCACACGTTTCCAAAAAAGGAGCCCCAGAAATATAACCACATGGGGCCCGCTTCATGGAATATTTGCTGGTTCAAAGTGACTTTGCACTGCTGAAAAGTGACTTTGCGCTGCCAACACAAACCCTGATTCATGGAACCGTGCAAAGTCTGTGCAAAAGTCAGCGCATAGTCATTTTGCAGTACAAACCAGACATCTTACTGCAGTTGGCACGTAAAACGGGAAACTCTAATGGCAAGTCTGTTAGAAATCTGTATTTGTATTGTTTTTGAAATGCACACGATTTGGGAATTGGGCCAACACGCGCCTGCATTCCCCAGACAGACAATGGCCCCGCTTTCCAAGAGTGAAATTATAGCGACAGCACTGGACCAGTCCCTCGCCAAGACCACTTGATGTATGCGGCTACAAGAGGGAACCACTACAGCCCAAACAAGCAACACCACTATATTTCGGAATTATTAGAACTTGCAGACAGAAGCGGGGCTAATCCAGGAAGAAACACTGCATGCTGCAGCTGAAGTAGATCACTATTCGAAGTTAGGTCTCAGTCAATCGTTTTTAAGATGCCATGTGATCATGACAATTAGGCCTCATGGTGCTCAATAATTGAAAATGTGTGTGGGACGCAAGCTAACAGATTCGTCAACAATGCAGCGCTCGGTCACGAATCCTGAGCACTGTGGGGGCATTGGAACGGATACAAGACAAGAGACTGGGAACTTGCATGAAGAAAATATGCAGAAGGAAAGTAAGCATAGAAAGTCAAATGAGGGCAGGCTCCTGTAAAATAGCTCACTGCCGCCTAGCTCAAAGGGGTGCCTTTCTTTTTCAGCAGACACCCCACTGTACAACAATGTCCTTCTGCATAGAAATATGTGACTTTGTTGAAAAGATTGAATTGAATTCGATTTCATCTATTTATTTATTTTTGTTGTAGGTTTTGCCGAAACTCTATGTGGGGGAGACACCCGCACCTCCCTCCCATAAGCCCACTACATTATTTATTCATCTAAAACTACCCCACATATATTCAATTTCATCTATTTATTTATTTTTGTGGTAGGTTTTGCCAAAACTCTATGTGGGGTAGACCCCCGCACCTCCCTCCCATAAGCCCACTACATTATGTATTCATCTAAAACTACCCCACATATATTTGTGGCTTAATCCTTACAATACATTCGACTACATCAAATTCGAGGAGATCTGCCGCAGCCAAACCTCCCTGCCCCCTTCTGCACTGAACCTTCCAATCTTTCGAAGCCCAAGAAACAGAGCATGTTCAGTATGCAGATCTTCCAGACTCTTGCAGTAGAGACGACTGGAACTTCCCAGATATGATTGTTTTAACCTCATTCCTCGTCATGCATGTCTTACATACTCCGACATCAGTTTCCCTGATATATTAAAAAGTGTTGTTCACGGTTCTCCTAATGTGTCATTCATTCACTGGTCAGGCACCATATTCAACATGCAGACACAGGTTCGAATCCCGGCAGGGCCAAACTCAGCCTTTCATCCTTCCGAGGTCAGTAAATGAGCACCACACACAGTGGGTAATAATAAGCAGCGCTCAGATACCTGAGGGTTAGTTGCGCTATAAAAATGCTAAATTATTATTATTATTATTATTATTATTATTATTATTATTATTATTATTATTATTATTATTATTATGCAAGAGATTACAAAAAAAAGAAAGCATGAACCTAAAACAAAAAATACTATATCAAATATAGAACCTTCTTATGTAAAAGCTGACTACCAAGGCCATTCCATCCAAGCTACTGTGGAGTCTTCTCTAAGGGTAACCTTTAGTGAAATGTTTTGAGACTCCAGGGATGTCCCGGATGGAGGGCAATGTGCTGGAATATTGGATGCCCAGTCAAAGTAGAATTTCAGAATGTGGGGCCCAGCTCAATTGTGCAACCGAATCTGCCAAGCCGCTATTTGCCCCTCAGTACTCACCACCATTGACAGTACCATAATGTGATCTTGGGTGGAGTGGAAATATTCATACTTGCAAGTGCCCCCCCCCCTCTTGTCAATCACAGAAGTTGAGAGTCTGCATCAGCGTTCAGGTCATGCTCCACTGTCAAAGAACAAGAAGCTGTCGGGAGTGCAAGTTTGGAGGGCAGGGCGTGAGGGGGTGAAACTGACTACACCGATATCGGATTACAGAGAGTTATGAGCAGCTGCGTAGGGAGCACTTTCAGAATGTAATGGTTAAACTAATCCCTTATGATGTGCAAAGTATTTTACATAATGTAGGGACACAATAGCTGAACCAACTCTAAGTTCAGATTGTGCTTGTATCTGCCCGCCATTAAGGCAGTTAGAAGCACAGAGCTAAAAGTATCTTGAACTTCTAGAAATGTCATATTAACTCTGAGGGGCTATCAACAGCCTGAGTCTTGGGCCAATAATGATGGAGCTGGCCCTGCATTGGATTCCAATGCTGGCATTCAGGGACTTAAAGGCCGTGGGAGGAAGCCCCACATATCCCAAATAGCCTGTGGTGCGTCAATCCCAAAAGAAAGATGGAGAGCACTGTCCGGCCAGCGGTCGATCCCAGGTGACTGAAGCGGACACTGGATACCGATGTCTGCTGCATCCTAATCTATTCTGAGCTGAATCCAGGAGCTGATCCGGAAGCCAACCCTCACTAGTTCATATCATGTCCCATAAAAAGGGTGTATAACAAGGGGAAAAACAAAGGTTCAGCAGGGTGTCGTGCAAACACTGAGCAAAGGACAGCTGTATAAAGAGGCGGCCGGCGCATAGGGGCACGGTGGTTAAACCGTAGATAGATGGATACAAGTAATAATGAAATTACCTTCAAAGAACTGGTATTCAGACTGGACCCCACCTACAGAGGGGGAACCACATGGTTGGTCCCACTGCGTATGCCACTGGCATGCTAGAACAGACAGGAATGGAATGCTGCCCACAGTGTTGTCTGGTGCTTTTTCATCCGTCACATTTTGATTTCCTGAAATTATTAAGGTCTGAAAACAGGGGAAGTGCATGCGTGCCAAGATCCTTCATGTCAAATTATGTTTTGGGATGTGCAGAAATGCGTGAATATCTGCACTGCCGCCATATTTCCCATAGGCCTGGAGATTTAGGGACTGACTGTACATGGCAATGGCTAGAGTTGGTAAACAAGAAAAAGATGTACAATGTTGTGACACCTCTCCACGAGGAGCATCACAACAACAACTGCAAGCTGTGGTGGCCTGCAGGAAAAGCAGCGTCATGTTCTTTGCAGGAAAAGTACGAGAGTAAAGTACTGTGCGAAAATACAGTTACCTGCCACTACATGATATGATACGGTAAGTCATTTATAATGCGCCTGTACACAAGTGTTTCAAGTCTAGAGGTCAGTAAGTGGCTTAAATGCATTCTAGGTGTGCATTATCCTGGTGCTATTTTGTATTACGCACTAAGAGACAAAGATGTCAGTGCCACTGTCACTGCTGAAGGGCCATACTTATTGTTCACAAGGGGTGCTCCTCCATCCCTGCAGAATATGTGAGCAGCACGGGCGGCAAGAGAGCAGTGCCCCATGAACCATACCAGGGTTGAATCTCAGGCAAGGACCATGGGACCTTGTAGCTGACGACAGAATATCTGGAGCACAGTAATGCCCTCAGAGGGATGGAAGCGTGCAGAGGTGGAGCCAGCATGAGGAGCGCGACTACTATTCATCTGGCTAGTTGTTCCTTTATAAGGGCTCTTTACTAGCAACATGATAGCACTGCGCATTCCCGTCTCTACATATGAGCCCCTAGATTGGGGGTGGTTTGCACACTCTAACAAGCTAAACCTTGACCACATGTGAATGATAGCCATCAGTGTATCATTGCCAAAAGTTGTCAAAACTTAAGCTTTCCCAAAAGTGACCTGCACATTTTCGAGGGCCACAGAGTCAAATGTTTGGTGGCCTGTGAATATTCCTGGGTCACCTTTGAGGTTCAAACTGGTCTACCATACCACCCCAAAAGGTCCAATATCCTTGCCCAATACCCGCTGCTTCCTAGGGCAACCCTCAAGGACCCAGGAAGCCCCAACATGGACTGAACTATGTTTCTCCATTTCCAGCAGCTGAACATAGAAAGCAATATCATGCCCCTCTACTCTTTGGGGGTTTTCCCAATGCGGCCTGGGGAATGAAAGGGGCCCATAGGTGATGGCAGCAACCCGCCCTTCTTTGCAGTGCCTTCATTATGTACCCCTGGGTAATCTCGAACTCTGTGGAGGAACCGCCAGAAAAGTCTGTGAATTGTGAAGGACTTCCAATCACACAAACCTTGAGTTTAATACCCGAAAGAGTTCACACAGGGTTACTACTGAATTTCCACTACGATTATGAGGGAAATGGAGGATACCCTTGGAATAAACATAGCTTATAATTAAAAAAAGATACATAATGGTCATTTATAGCAAGCACACAATCAAATATTAGGCCATTGATTAAAACAACCAGAATTATGTTGAGACTTTCTTTTTCTCACTAAACATTTCTGTAGAAAAAAGAAAACTGCAAAGCTACTCTTGAGTATTCCCGACCAATAGAGTATCTTAGAAAAAGACACTGTGTTCTGAGTTCCAGATGGAGAGGAATATGAAAGGTTTATGGCGGTCTGTTAAGGGCTCCTAAGAGTTCATCCTTGGGATGCTACAAAGTTACGGCCATATGATTTCATATATTTTTTAATTTTATTATTTTAAGAGCCGACCTAGCTCGAGCGCAGCAGAGTGCTGTACAAGGTTTGAGTAGCTGGCATTTGGCTGGTATTTTAACAGGAGCAAAATACTCTGGGTTGCGTTTCTGTGCATCCATTGAGATTAGTCCATGGTCAGGTGCTGTTGAAATAGCCACGTTTTGGCAGATTTGCAAAATTGGAGAATTGTTTGGCATCCCGAGTTGATATTGGGATCGAGTTCCAGAGGGACGGTGCGTGACAAGAGAAGGATTGCGTTTGCAGGTCCTCTCTTTGCAGACTAGTTGTGATTCAAGCTGGCTGATTGTATTTCTGCTCAAAGAGCATATGCCACCAGATATGTGGCGTGTAGCTGGCAGGTACGCTGGTGTGGTACTCATGACTGCTTTGTAGATGATACAGTCTTAAACAGTATCCAAGCCTGGAAAGGAAGCCAATGTTATTTGCATAGGATGAGGGTGATTGGGTCAAATTTCCATGCAATGGTAATAAGACGTGCTGCAACGTTGTGGACTGCTTTTGGGGTAGCCAAGTGAGCAGCTGGGAGCTCTGGACGGAGGGCTTTTTGAGGGGTGGAGAGGGAACCAAAAGAGGCCCTGGAAATAATTTTCAAATTGGCCCCATATTACACCTTGACATTTCCCCCATCGATGGGCAAGGCCACAGAGGCTTGCACTACATTCCAGAAGTCCTGCTGCAGACTTATTCTCCCATTTGCTTTTAAATCCATGCTCACTGCACCCCTCAGTGCACACCCTATAGGGTGTCTTCTAGTACACATCAAAGATCCAATGTTTTTGCATTGTGTCTCACTGCCCGGTTCCGCTGAACGTGCATGCAGAGAACATCCACGACCTCCGAGGTCTGATATTGCCGGCGTGTAGAGGAAGCAAAGCCACGCAGAGGACAGACGGAGCACAGAGAACGAAGGATGGCTTGATAGGCAAGGTCAGAGGTTAAGAAACGGAGGACATTTCTCCATTTCTTCACACCTCTGATTGGCAGCACAGTTATGCAGTGCTGCCACCCACACATCACGGGTGCATTCTAGGTCAGTGAGATGCATTAATCACATATTTTATTTACAGCCATTTCTCAATGTCGTGCGTCATGAATGTGCAGCATGTGGACCTTTCCAGCCATCAGCCTTGTGCACTGGCGTGAAGATGTATTCTTGCAATCCTCCAGCTCCACTGTTCACACTGAGCTGAAGAAGAGAAACCCCTTAAGTGCCTGGCTATTATGCAAGTCTATGCAAAAAGGACGAGCATCCTCGTCCTTGGCACTTAAGTAGACCCGGGTGGCAACACCAAGAAAGACAGTACCAGCACAAATTTGATAACAATAAATGGCAGGTAGTGTTCAGGGTTCATAAGATACACATAATACATGGGCAGTTACAGGCAATGAGGATATATTCCACCAAGGGGCTCTGAGTGACAGCTGCTAAGCAACAAAGAGTGATGGTCTAATTGTGTTCGACGTCACTTGGCACCCCGAGGGGAAATGCATCCATAGTTGCCCATCTAAAGCTAGATGGTGTGTATGAACCGCACTGCAATTGTGGACCAGCATTACAGGGGGTGTAGAGTGGGGGCGTGTGGTTGCAGTGATCCCTTGTAGAGGCTCAATCAGGAAAGGAGAAGTGGAATGTAAAGAAATCACGCGGACGTGGAGCGTTGCGTTTTAGCCTCTGTACTTTTCAATCCAGGATTATCCGCTGGCACCCCTCTCTAACACCTCCCTTTCCCATCATCATTTCTTTTCTCCCGCACCCAAAGTGGGTCCCCCATTGAACATAATGAGGGGATGGACTGGATAAGTCTAGGTTTGACCAACTGATAATACATTATATACTTTTCTCCAATGACATCACAGTAGGAGGGTACGGCATTCAGAAAGGGAACCGTGTTCTGAAGGATTGCAATAGACGCCATGCACAGCCGCCCTCTGAGCATTAGGTGATTTAAATAAATAGGATACACAATGAATTATAACCAGGATGCTTCAAGGGTGTCGAAAATCCGTATAGGGGGCATTTTAAAGTTCCCTAGATAATACTTGCCATTGTGAGACATGCCAATTGAAAAGGATGTATGTGCATGCTCCTCAATTCTGTAAGCCACGCCCTCCTCCCAAAAGAAATCGCACTCCAGGCTGTTGTGTTTAAAGCGCAGCAGCACTCACAGGCCACAGCAAATGTCAGCTGCATCAATCTCATAAAAATGAGCACACAAACAAGAAGAACGAAAAAGACCAACATACGTTACTAAAAAGCGCGCACGTTCGAAGCAATGCCAGATGTAAGACAATTGAAACGATTGGTGGCAAAGCAAAGGTTTTGGCTTTTGTGTAGACATGGGATAGGCATCTGATATGATATGATAGGTTATTTATAACGCGCTTAATACCCAAAGGTTTCTAAGCGCAGGCCCGGGGATCAAACCTGTGTTGCTCCGTGTCAGCTTTCTTCCAAGGCGAGCACGTTGCCGCTGAGCTATCCTCCCGAGACACGGCACTGCCATGATAATACTGTAAAGGCAGAAGTTGGCAATAGCTGCACAATGTTGTGATTAACTGGGTGTATGATATTTATTTATTTTTATTTATTTATTGGACATTTGTATGGTGCCTATACACAGGTGTTTCAAGACACCACGTGACAAACAAAGGGGGGACACAGAGGAGAAGCAGCAATAAATGGTCCTACTAGGCCTTGTGACATTCGGACCATGCAAGTATGAAGACAATAAAAACAGGGGTAGGGGCAGGATAGGGCAGACGGGCTTGGAAGTGGGAAAGGGTGAGGGATAGCAATGCCTTTCTATGTCCTATATAGAAGCCAACATGGATGACTCTGTGCATGTTTATTTGAATTGTTTTGAAACACGATGCCTGTGCAAGGAACACACAACATTGACATGGCTGAAGGTACACTTGGTTAAGACATTGTAACAGTAGCACATTTACAGTCACAAAATGTCATTTACTATCAGGAGACTGTTTAGAAATAAGTCTGGCAGTAAAGGGTTGATGTTATTGCTTAATAGTGCTTACTCAAAGAGCACCCAGGAGGATGTGCTTAGGGTGAGGAGGGGTAGGTAGTGGGTGAGAATGGTCATAGGGATTAGCATGGCTATGAGCAGTCAAATAGTGGGTTACTAACCAGTCAACACCCAGAAGCTGTGTGTGCCTCCTCAAATTTCATCTCCCTCCTAGCTGTACTCCAAAGCAATCATGTTGGCGTATAGGTGAAGCCTAAATGCAACCACTTAACTAAAACTATAAGGAGACTGATAAAGAGTGTAGGGCCTACAGCTACAAAATAGGAAATTCCACTGAGTACGTCTACAGGTAGTGCAGCTGCTTCAGTGCTACTCAGAAAATGACTTACTGTGTCTACTTCAGCATATCATCTGTCACAATCAGGTTTCAGCTCCATGTTTATTCATGTAGTTCTGCAACATCAGGGCCAGATCCATATTAATACGAATAGGCATTCAATTCACACAGCACTGCAGAAATGCATGCAGTGGGTTCCTAAACACTGCCGAATCGAGTTATGAATCCACTGAAATACATGCAAGGCGCATCATACCGCACTCCAAAGTAGAATTATGAATATACTGAAATACCGGCAGGGGGTTCCACTGAAATACATGTTCGGGGTTTCCACAGCACTGCACAGTAGAAATATACATCCACTGACATACATGTTCGGGGTTTCCACAGCACTGCAAAGAAGACATATACATCCACTGAAATACATGTTCGGGGTTCGCACAGCACTGCAGAGTAGACATATACATCCACTGAAATACATGTTTGGGGTTCCCACAGCACTGTAGAGTTGACATATACATCCACTGAAATACATGTTCGGGGTTCCCACAGCACTGCAGAGTAGACATATACATCCACTGAAATACATGTTTGGGGTTCCCACAGCACTGCAGAGTAGACATACATCCACTGAAATACATGTTCGGGGTTTCCACAGCACTGCAGAGTAGAAATATACATCCACTGAAATACATGTTCGGGGTTTCCACAGCACTGCAGAGTAGACATATACATCCACTGAAATACATGTTCGGGGTTCCCACAGCACTGCAGAGTAGACCTATACATCCACTGAAATACATGTTCGGGGTTCGCACAGCACTGCAGAGTAGACATATACATCCACTGAAATACATGTTCGGGGTTCCCACAGCACTGTAGAGTTGACATATACATCCACTGAAATACATGTTCGGGGTTCCCACAGCACTGCAGAGTAGACATGCATCCACTGAAATACATGTTCGGGGTTCCCACAGCACTGCAGAGTAGACATGCATCCACTGAAATACATGTTCGGGGTTCCCACAGCACTGTAGAGTTGTCATATACAACCACTGAAATACATGTTCGGGGTTCCCACAGCACTGCAGAGTAGACCTATACATCCACTGAAATACATGTTCGGGGTTTCCACAGCACTGCAGAGTAGAAATACCCACAGCACTGCAGAGTAGACATATACATCCACTGAAATACATGTTCGGGGTTCCCACAGCACTGCAGAGTTGACATATACATCCACTGAAATACATGTTCGGGGTTCCCACAGCACTGTAGAGTTGACATATACATCCACTGAAATACATGTTCGAGGTTCCCAAAGCACTGCAGAGTAGAAATATACATCCACTGAAATACATGTTCGGGGTTTCCACAGCACTGCAGAGTAGAATTATACATCCACTGAAATACATGTTCGGGGTTCCCACAGCACTGCAGAGTAGACATATACATCCACTGAAATACATGTTCGGGGTTCCCACAGCACTGCAGAGTAGACATGCATCCACTGAAATACATGTTCGGGGTTCCCACAGCACTGCAGAGTAGACATGCATCCACTGAAATACATGTTCGGGGTTCCCACAGCACTGCAGAGTAGACATATACATCCACTGAAATACATGTTCGGGGTTCCCACAGCACTGCAGAGTAGACATATACATCCACTGAAATACATGTTCGGGGTTTCCACAGCACTGCAGAGTAGAATTATACATCCACTGAAATACATGTTCGGGGTTCCCACAGCACTGCAGAGTAGACATATACATCCACTGAAATACATGTTCGGGGTTCCCACAGCACTGCAGAGTAGAATTATACATCCACTGAAATACATGTTCGGGGTTCCCACAGCACTGCAGAGTAGACATATACATCCACTGAAATACATGTTCGGGGTTCCCACAGCACCGCAGAGTAGACATATACATCCACTGAAATACATGTTCGGGGTTCCCACAGCACTGTAGAGTTGACATATACATCCACTGAAATACGTGTTCGGGGTTCCCACAGCACTGCAGAGTAGAATTATGAATTCACGATTTGAAAATGTACTTGCTACACTGGTGCCCACGGATTAGAACACATTACACCTCTTCAGTGCTTACTAGATTCCTGGCAAATTGTTAACGTCTTCCTTAGTGGTTACCAGCTGGTAATGATCGTGTTTAATTAAAGTAAAGCATATTTTTCCAGGCCAAATGTCTTGTAATTAAGGCTGCCACTAAACCTTTACACGTTACATTTACATCTAAGCAATTATGCTTCAGCAATTAGTGCATTACCCGAAGAGGAACTGTTCAACTGTTCTAACCCACTTATACATCACAGGGCACGAAAACATCCCATTTCTTTCATATATAATTCCCAGAAAATTAAATACAACTCTATAAATGAAGCTATTTATGAAAACCATAGTCTATATGTCCAGATGCGTTCAATATACCGCCCTATGTAAGAGAAAACATATTGAACACGAGCACGTTATACAGAAATGCGTTAAGCGCCATGTGATTCATGGAATTATTTGCGCCGAAAAACGGGGATTTGTGTGCCATTCTGCCCGCAAATCCCCGTTTGTTAAACAGGGATTTGCGGGCAGAATTGTGCACAAATAGCCGTTTTTCGGCGCAAATAATTCCATGAATCAGCCTATAAATGTTATGGAAATCGAGGCAAACAAATATAGGCCGAGACACTTGGCGAGCATCCTCTCCTCTCCTTGTGCTGAAGCCATGCGATGGAAGCAGCGATGCGGTGCACTGCAACAAACGGAAACAGATGGGAAGCTCATTCCCAGCACAGGAGGCCTCAATGGGCCCATTCATGCGCCTGCGATGGGTATCTCGGCGCATAACAACAACCGGCCAATGGCAATGCGAGCCAGCCTGTGGCCATGAACCAGGCCTTCCTGGCAGCACACGGGGACACCACTGCACGCGGCGCTGACAATAAGGAAGCAGATGGTAGCCGGAAAGCGCGCATTCACACCTCCCCCAATGCAGACTTCAGCCTGAGTGAACTCGAAAGGACAGCAGGGTGGACGCTTTACTGCGCAGAGCATCTCCAAGAAGCGCATTTTCATCTGCACACCTGGATGCGCAAAAACACGCAGATCTGCAGACTATCCCTGGGGGAACATGGCGCCAGATCTAGTGGCAACACTGACAAGCCCTGGGGTTGGCAAGCAGGTGCTGCCATGATCCATGCAATGCCGTCCTGGACCAACATACTTGCCATAAGATATGAACATAGAACGGTTGCCAATGGAGGTAACATTCCAGGACAGCTTGCAATGCTGTTATCACACAATTAGTGGTATCTTTGTTGGAGCACGATGTTGCAGATGTGTGGACATTTAACCCAAAACCCCGTTCTTCCCACTCAACCTACAGCACCATGCGCGGGTCATGCTACAGTAGCATCTGTGCTCAGTAAGGGGATACCTTTTATTACATTGAATACCAAAAACAATCAGCACTCAAGTGCATAGGTGAAACCGAGCCCAATGGAGATCGAGTTCTTCCTCCTCTGAGATGGCAGAGAAGGAACTTGAGGGATTGTACTCGCAACTTGCCACCAGCACAAAGTCCGTTGATATTTCAAAAGAAGATGCAGATAGCCTACTACCATCTCCATTTTGGATTCCGAGTCAAGCCCTTCATCACCACCTTAGATTTCAGACCGTCACCAAACCCTTGGTGCTCCATACTGTGGATGTAGGGCCTGTCCTCCGTGCAGTTAGTTATCTGAGTGGCCACCCTGAAATCTGTCTACACCGCTGCGGCCCACTTCATTGCACACATAGGAACATATGGCCACAGTATCCACTGCAGAGTTATTAATGTGTGTACCAAATGTATGTACATGTCAACATCTGGTCCAGGTGGATGGCTCAGGGGCAAAACGTTTGTCTGGGAAGCAAGACAACACAGAGCAACACAGGTTCAAAATCCCAGTTCCACACTTCGAGATTGGTTTCTGCTATTACCTGATTAATCAATTTAATCAATTAGTTTTTGATACAAGACTGGCCAAAATGAGTCCATTGTCATGGGCTGCCGCCTCCAAAAACGAAATTGGGGTCAGTCTGACTAGAAACATGTAAAGAGATACTGTATGCCCACTTTACATGTCATTCTTTTTAGAATCAAAATGTGTTTGTTACTCGAGAAAAACCATCAATGGTATTTATTGTTAAAAGTCACAGAATCACAAAAGAAAGAGCATTATAAAGTAATCCGTGTTAAACATATTCTCATGTTTTTAGATACTAGGCCTCGAATACATTGCGATGTGACCTGGGCGTAAACTCTTTTGTTTGGAAGTAAGAAATCAAACTTTGTTGGGAACGGTGGTTGAAAGGAACATGCCCCTGAAAAAGTCATACAAGGGGGGACTTGAGCTTTCACAATATAAACACAGGCCTTGGCCTGCCTTCAGACTCTTATAGGCTTGAGAACTCACTATCCTGCGAACAAGTCTAGACCAAAAGCAGCAATCCATTTATCATTTTCACACATAACTTTAAAAATACATCAACGTTCATTGGTTCCAGTGATCCCCTTGACTATTCTTAAACCAGAGCTCCCCAATAGTTTGACATGTTAATGTCACCAATAAATCAAGTGCCTTTAAAGAGAGGATCTGTTCGAATCTGGTGATTCTAAGGGGTCATGTATTCCACAGACGAGGATCCCATGGATAGGCCAGTTGCATAATAGACTATTGGGGGGAACGTGTTAACGTAGAGTACATTTAGTGTGATGGATAGCGACGGAGCAGAGCTTCAAGAGAATCTGAACTCCAGATACAATTGGAATGTGTAGATCTCACATGTCACTTCTAGAAAGCAGAATTTCAGTGCTGCACACAAGAATTAGTATGACTGCTTTAAATATTAATATTGACACATACAAACCTGTTAATATCTCGGGATATGAAGGGCATAGACAATACTCAAATGTATTGACTTAATGGGAATGACGAGGTGGATCTCAAAATATAACAATAGTCGAAATTCAACCATATTTACTGCCATAAAATGATAAAATATGATATGGCTGACAAGTATAAAGTCGAGAGTAATTCTAGCCATTTAGCTAGAAAGAGATAACGCATACACCTTGGAGGCAATTAGAAAGTACATTTATCGAAACAAGAATTATGCAATTCCAGTATCGGCCCAAGTGACGTTACATCAGGGGGTGGGATGGAACCTTAGTCTTTGTCAAACCCTTTAGGCAACTCACAAAGGACCATTGCCCTTGACCTTGAGAAGCAGAGGGTATTTTCTAGGAGTGACCTCACTACAAAAAGCTACCAATCCAATTGATCTTCCAATGAGAGTTGATATACAGACAGCACCTTTAGAAGGGGACGTCCACAGTTTCTATAAAGCCCAACAATGAAGAGTAAGGGGAGAAGGAAATTCAATTAGGAGCTTGCTGGATTGATTACTGACAGCCTGGCTGTGGGAGAAAGCAGATGGGATAGAATCCAAAGCCGAATCCAGGTGGACTGATTATAGAGCAGGTGAGAGTGCCCAGGGTAAGAGGGACTTGGGAACCAGATCCTGGGTCAGGTGCCCAAAGAAGGAGAACATTACTTGGTGTCAGCTGGTGGTCACTGCCTGCATGCCTTAAAGTGTGAGAGAACCGACATCCTTTAAATTGTTGTACTTATATTCTCTAGAATTAAAAATAAATCCCTTATCCCATATATAGAATTCAAACGTGTGTTTTTTGGAATCCTGTCTAAATGATATATCACTCTGTATAGGACTATGGCACAAGGAGTACATGGCATTGGGAATCCAAATACAATCCTCTGCTGTAAGAATTGTTTATGGTCCTTTGTGTATATGCTCAGTTATACTCTAAGAGCTTAGTGTACCACAGATTGTAATTGCAAATGAAAGTTCTAAGACCTTGTGAGGACAGTAGTCAATACAATTACATGCGTCTTCCATTCCCGAAACAAATTAGTTGAGGGAAGATGCTGTTCAAGTTGGCCAAGTCATTGAACACACAGAATGAGTTAGGTTCCTTGTCAGCCCATCCAATTAGTTGATTTTAATAACACTACTGATTCAAACATTGATTATTAGCCTAACATTTTGAACACTCATAGAACCATCATTGAGATATAGAATAGGAATCTACTACAGTTATTGAAGTGTTTCCACCCAATTTAATGGCATACCAGTGTTTAATAACATTTCCAAAATTGCATTTTATTACTGACATTTAATCCTGAACATAGGATGCCAAGATACTAAAACCATTTTTATGGAAACTTGGTGATTTTTATTCTGGATAATGGACACGTGATTAGAATAACCAAATTGAAAGCATACAGGAGCACGAAGGGTGAGTTAGAGATGCTGTATACTAAAAGGTCATCGAAGGCTTTGCTATATACTGGACATAAATACGACATGAAGGCCAATAAAGCTGATAAACTGTTGACAAAGGCTATGGGAAATAAACTGCATCAAGGACTATAGAAATTATTAGGACTGCTGGGGACCATAGGTTCATGACAATTACCTCAACAATGGAAGAATGTACTCAATATTATACTTCCTTGTATTCTTCTGACTTCCCTCAAGAAACTCCCCAACTTGATTCCTTAAAGTGCCTGCCTATCCTGAAAATTTCTCCAATGGAAAGGGTATGTTTGGAACCTGAAATCACGGTGGAGGAGCTTTTGGCTGGAATCAAAACATATCCCATTAATACATCTCTGGGTTGGGATGCGTTCCCAGCTATCTTATATAAAAAATATTGGGGGATATTGGCACCTAAATTTACCACTCGGTTCAACACCTTTTGGGTCTCGGGTAAGATTATGCAATCTATGAATGAAGCAAAGGTGACTTTGCTTCCCAAACCTAATAAGGGTTTAACTCAGTGTGGATGCTATCACCCTATTGCCGTGATCAATATAGATGCAAAGATATATACCAAACCTTTAGCTACCAGATTGGACAGTATACTCCCTGCACCATTAGTACCGGATCAGTCAGGCTTTATTAAGTTCCATCAGAATTTTGACAATACAAGAAGGATCTCCTATTTAATTGAAAAAGTGATTAAAACTGGACTTCCATCAATTCTCCTCTTCCTAGATGCCGAAAAGGCTTTTGATCGGGTAGAGTGGTCCTTTGCGTTCAACACAATGCAGTACATGGGATTTGGACCTGCGTACCTTCGTTTGGTGGGAGCAAACTACTATGACCCCTCGATACGTCTATTAATCAATGGGCAACTCTCATCAAACATACAGATCAACCAGGGTACACAACCGTGATGCCCTCTCTCCCCGCTTCTTTTTGCTATCTATTTAGAACCCTTCTTGGCTTGTTTGAGGGTAACGAGGAAATGAAGAAGATTCCATTTGGGGGTAAGTGCATAAGGTATCAGTATTTGCTGACAACATGTTTTTGACATTGCAGATCCAGGGGCATCGCTGCCCGCAGTAGATCGAGAGCTTGAGATTTATGGAATGGTAGCAGGGCTGAAGTTGAACATAATAAACTCTGAAACATCAAATCTCTCTGTACAAGAAGAAAGGTTAAGCTATGAGTTGCTGTATGTTTAGATGAGTGTCAAAAGGCCTTAGATACCTGGGGATTATCCTTATAGAATCTCTCGAGATTATGTAAATTGCAAACTATATGCCTCTCCTAAAAAGGGTTAAATCCGACTTGGCCAGGTGGAGCCCTCTCACTATCTCGTGGATTGGGAGGATTACTGCCGTAAAGATAGTGGTCCTACCGATGGTATTGTATTTCTTTTCAGGCAAGACCCATACCCTTAACGGCAATTTCTTTTTTAAACCTTAAACAGAATGATTGTAGATTTCATCTGGCAATTTTTTTTGTTGCCATCTCCTAGGAATAAAGGAGATCTTTTGCTCCCAAATGTTCTCACCTACTATGAGGCAGCACAATTAAGGGTTATAAAAGAGTGGTTTTCTTTAGACTGGCAGAATATGGCTAATAATGGATAGGGCAGTGGTGGGGGCTCCACTAAATGAAGTCCTTTTGTTATAAGGGGCTCACAGACCCAACAAAATGTATCTGAGCCGAATCACAAGTTTAGTGGGAGGCACTTGGGACAAACTGATTAAAACTTGTGGGATCTCATCATTCCCATTACAATTAACAGCTTTCTTTCCTAATCCACAATTGTCACCGGAGATGATAGATGAAGCATTTACAAAATGGTGTGAGGAAAGTTGTCGGAAGCTATGGGATTTATTTCAAGGGCAAACAATAACAACCTTTGAAGAGTGCAAGCTTTCTTTTGGGATAGACGAAAGCTAGAGGCTCCAATATAATCAACTACGCCATTGGGCTTTGAGTCCCTTAATGAAGGTAGCTGCATCTAAGCCACTTATCCTGCTTGAAAAATGGTTCACTCCCCATTCAGGCTCCAGAAGCAGGATCTCATCTTTATATATATGATATTCTCGGAAAGCACCCTAGATATACAATGGCCTTATATGGCTAAGTGGGGGAGAACACATGGGACAGAAAAAATAGGAGTTCCTTTGGAGGAACAAACCTAGGTTAAAAAGGGCTAGACAACTCGGAGAGATGTTGTATAGAGTAGTGGTACATGTTTCCCGAATCCTCTCTGGATTGTTGGAGGAGATGTAAGGAAGGGGGTGACTGGAGCCATATGTGGTGGACTTACCCCTGATCTCAAGACTTATGGGGGCCATTTTCAAACTAGAAAGATGATGTGGATTCTGGCAGCACGTTTGCTAATAGCACAGAAGAGGAAAAACAGGAGGTCCCATCAGAAAAAAGAATGGATTAGAAAGGTCTGGGAGCTTGTGATGTTAGGGTGGGTCACTTACTCCATACAGCCTTGCATTGTTTACAACATGACTATGTGAATACACTATGTCCTTAAAGATTAAAGCTGTTAAACATTGTGTAAATAATATGATATATGTAACAAACGTACATACAAACGAGTGTAGAAGGGGCATTTGTGTACGTTAATGCCATTAGATTAGCGCTTCCCAGATGTGCAAACAGAAGCAAGAACACGTTGATAATTGTGCAGGTCTAATGTGGGGTGGCTTGTTAAAATGTGCTGAATCAGGTCTCAGTTGAATCAGGTATGACCCGATTGATTAATCTTACAGCACGCAGTTATGTGGCTTCACCATTCACCTCTCCAGGCCTGCATCACCTTCAATGCTGCCTCCAAGATCTGTACATCACGGATGGGCAAGACTCCATTACACCTAGAGCCGGTGCCAAGACATCGCCAGGATGGAACCCAAGGCATCCAAACCGGAGAAAACTAGAACACCAGCATTCTCCTCAAATGCCTCCACAGCCGGGAAGAACACACTCACTACAATAATTGGGACTGGTTATTTATAACGCGCTTATTACCCAGAGGTTTCTAAGCGCGGACCCGGGATCGTCGTCTTGCTTCCAAGACGAGCGTGTTGCCCCTGAGCTATGCTCCCACTACAACAACGGTATCTCCCTTACCTTGCCCGTTTTAAAATGGACTGAAAAGGCAGCAACACTGCCTACACTGATAATGGCAGGACACACAGGGAGGCAACGTCCTCCTTGCTCCACCGCCTCCATTCCATACTATGCGTTTCTTCTACTTATAGCCCACAACATGGCAGTCCAGCTCGGTGTGCACTTCCTAAAACACCCACCTGCATACATTGTGGGTGCAGCATCTAAAGAATAGAGATTGGAGTGATGATGAGTTTCAAATCTCACAGAAAGTTGGCAATGCTTTTACTCCGCATTCACTCTTCAAGATAATCAGGAACCAGAACTAAGCCAATACCTATGGGGCAGCTGATCACATGACTTTCTTGTCTTTACTCTCGGGCCTCCGTGACTCTGGGGTGCTTTAGTTGCTTTCATTTTCCTTGATGTAATTGTTTTCACCCCGATATACTGTTTGTCACCCTTAGCGGATAACGGCAACAGAGTCACCCAAGAGGGAAAGGTCACAGAAGTCTATGGTTGGACCTCACCCTGCTCTGTATATTACTGGGTGTGAGTGCTGAATGGTATGGTTTTAAAACTGGAATATGTAATGAAGCTAACACGTATATAACAGTTGAAACGTGTTTATTTCGGTGTATAGGAACAGTGTTCAGTACAACATGATTACAACATCTGTGAACCTTAGTGCTGGGCTGAGCCCTTCCACACGTGACAGTGGTAGATGGTGGTGAGGTGACACATGCTCATATGTATGTAAACATGGGTCCTAATGACATAAGGCCTGTCTTTACACACACCTTGACAAGTGATCTCATTCACCACTGTGGTGTAAGCCGAGGAATGCTAGCCGATGCTGCACACAGTGAAAATAAATAATGATCATACCCACACCTATTAGAGTCCGGATCATGGGATGAAACACTCCAGGGGAGGCTGTGGGTGGGGCCTAGGCCCCTGCGCTCAGGCGTGTGGAAAGGCAGAGCATGCCAAAACTAATGGAAGCGAGCGAGGGAGGGAGCAGAACAGCATTCACAAACAACAAGCGCTTTTGGTAATGTGCCGAAACCATCTAGTTGCTTAATCTTGCCCAAAGAGTACAATAATGCAAAGAATTTGCAAAGAAAATGGCTAACAAGACATCACTACAGAATGCGCATTCCCTCAAAAAGAGAGGGGTTCGGAAATTCAGAAGGCCGAATATATGTTCCAGTGCAGACAGGCGGGCAGCACATCCTAATAGGGCAGACTGTGAACAACTTTTGGTGCAAGTAATGAGATGCGCTTGCACCTCTCATAAATTGTGCCAAAAAATGCACTTTTAAAAGTGAAGAAACTAGCCACATTGCCCTGCACCTATTGGGAACCTGTACGTAAAGCATGACTAAGTCATTCGTGGCTCTGCCATCTATTTTCTTAACCACTTAATCACTTAACCACACGTGCATTTCTATTCCCCAAACAGGTATAAAAATGCATTTTTGTTTTGGTTTTTTTGTTTGCATATTGTGAAATGCACTCCCTGCTTGGAGCCTGCAAGATTAGAGTCGGCAGCCGATCCTCTCAGTAATGTGTGCCAGGGGCTGGCCAGTTCATCATCTGAGCCGCTACACAGCCTCCTCACCTTTGTGAATAGGGTGGACATGTACATTTTTTTTTTTTACAGTGGTGCAAGTGAACAAACGCATCCTCTGCACTTTTTTACTTGCACCAGTGTATGGCAATCTGTTCCTAACGTGCGCATAGTACTCTAAACACATAAAGAAGTCCTCAAATGAACTTAACATTCTGGATTTTCATGAAGAAGTGGTTCTCCAGTGAAAAACATCTCACATTCGGGAATAGAGCATTTAGGAAGCTCAGGCTAAGCTGAAAAGGCCCAGAGAACCGTAACACTGCTCAAAGCTAAATCTATACTCTTACTACTACCCACAATGAAATAAATAAACAAATAAACGGTAAACAACGTGATACACTTCACACCTGGGCAATTAGTGTCCATTGCTTGAGTGGTCGATGCATTAGGCTGTTAAACTATAGTTCTTATGGTAGTGCATGAACAAGTAGCCCACACCTTCTCTCTGGGCATTATTCAGATTGTTAAAATATCAAGTCTAGGATGACTAACTGTGTTGAGGACCATGGAGATAAAAAAATAGAGAACCAGTCATCACCTATAAGTGTCAACATTGAACCGACTAGAAAAGGACACTTAAGTCAAACAGCTGTAACCTCCAATTCCAATAGAATTGTGGGTATTAATGATACTAGATTTTATGGTGTAAAGTTTTGGGTTGAACGTTTCATATTATTTGACCATGAAATCAACTATTTAACCTCTGCTTATTTTGTTCATAGGTGAGGATGAGGGAGCAGGAGAGTGGAGAAACGGTGGGAGATAGGCCAAGATATAAAGAAATATTGAGAGAGAGATATTTAGAGAAAGGCAGAGAAAGAGAAAGAGAGAGAGAGAGAGGGAGAGAGAGAGAGAAAGAGAGAGAGAGAGAGAGAGAGAGAGAGAGAGAGAGAGAGAGAGAGAGAGAGAGAGAGAGAGAGAGAGAGAGAGAGAGATTGTGTGCGTGTGTACATCTGCTTGGAGGTAGCGTTGTGCTACGTCAACTATATGCAAAACAGATGGCTATTTATTGTCCTCAAAGCATACCAGTTTGCGATTCCATGATAATCAAGTACACACCAATGAGAACTTCCATCGCAACATCTAACACTTTATATCAACCTCTCCATGTCAATGAAGGGGTGGAATAAGCATTCCTTAACTGTACTAAGTTGAAGTGGAATTCCTGGAGTTCTAGTCTTTTCTCTGGTCACGAGTGCCACTGCCGATGTGCCGCAATTCCAACCAATTACCAGGACAGACATTATTATGCTCTCCCACCATTGACAGTATTTTCAACCAGGCGGACTGGCCAGATCTCTGCCCAAATCAAGAGACAGAAGGGGGTAAAAACAAAACTGCATATAACTGGTGGAATGGTGATTGGGATGTATCTTTCTCTCAATCTGCCATTATGCTCTTTTGTAGTTTAGTAGGCAATTGCACAATGCCCTAGTGAGACAAAGCCACAGTGTCAACATTGCACCTAGCCCCCAGTGCACCTGTGAGCAGGACTGGCAGAACCAGCCATGGACTGTTTCCGAAGCTCCTGAGAGAGCAACTACTTTAGAACTATGAGGTCTCAAAGAAATATGTTATTCAGGGCTGCATCTCCCAAGATGCAACATATTTAAAATCCAAACCCCGTAAGTGGATTCCGAAATGTAGTGCAGAGATTCAGAAACAGATATCAAGGGGCAGAAGAGCCCCTTGAGCCACAAAAGAGGCATGTGCTCCATTGAGGAGGAGAAGAGCATCCTGAGCCCCAGAAGAGGGGTGCGCTCATGTGAGGAAGAGGTGAGCCCCTGAGACCCCAGAAACAGGGTATGCTCCAGTGAGTGGAGAGGAACCCCTTGAGCCCCAAAAGAAGGATGTGTGGCAGTGAGGGGGAGGAATGCACCATAATATTAGAAGGAGGGGGGGTGCTCCAGTAAGGGAAGGAGAGCCACTTGAGAACATAAGAAATAGACCGCTGACCTAAGAGAAGGGGGGGGGTGAAATGTAGTAAGAGACAGAGTGACTTTGATCCCGGAAGAGGGGATGTGTAAAAGAAAATATCTGTAGAGGTGTGCTTCAATGAGGAAGAGGAGATCCCCAGGAGTCCAGAAGAGGGGTATGCAACAGTGAAGAGAGGGACAATAACAGAGTCACTTTGATCACCGGGAGAGAGAATGTGTAACAGAGGTGAAGAGCCACCTGGCCCAGAATAGGGCACTAACTAACAGTGAGAAGGAGATCCCAAAGAAAGGGATGCATTTTGGGATGCTTGGCAAAGGGAAAAAGCCCTAAAGTATTTAGAAAAGTGGAGAGATCTTGTGGTCCCTAGAGAAAACCACTAAGAAGGAGACCATCCTGTCTGAAACTATCTTTACCCCTTTACATGTACTGCCCTTCATATAGAATCCTGCTTTCGAGGACTGCATTTACCAAGAACTGTTACGTCACAGCCACACTGAAACAATTACCATGCATTATTTTATGTTTTGCTTTTTTCTTAATAAAACCCTCCCTTTAACTTTATTCTATTGTCAGTAGGTGTGTGTTCAATCAGCCATGTGACATCACACTATTGAGACTCCTTACTCATTCAATGATTGACCACTCTGCAGAGACCGACAAGAAATCTAGATGGTATTTTATTAACATGCTATTTTCAGTCCAGAAATTCTCCGAAACTACCAACTGAATGACATCACCCACAGGTCAAGCAAGTGACTGGGAACCTAGATTGGAAAAGATTTGAGGTTTTGGAAGGGACTTCCTCCTACGTACTAGGATTTCTCACTAAGATACCAACATCAAAACGTGATCCTGTATCTGATCAATTATATCCAGAGTGCGGCGTAAAAGAAGCATGTGTGGTATCTTTCATTAGAGACACAGTGTAAGCTGCACACAGCTACTTTTTTTTTTATCACCAGTGCAATCGTGTAAATATGAGAGAAAACTTAATATATCTAGACTCTCCTGGAAAAGGGGCATTGCATGCCATTAAGACAAAATTGCAGAAGGGACCTTTACTCCTTTATCTGCATCTCATTAACTGGCTTAGGATTTTGTAGAGTGGCTATTAATTATACTACAGACAGTGAAGTAATAGAAAGGAGAAATCAAAGACGCACTGTGTAAATGCTGGCAGTGTCCTTGGGCTCTCTACATGGTAGCTGGCAGGCTTTAATTAATGTGCTAGGAAAGGTCTAGTCGGGTGCATGTGGAATCATCCTCGCGGTTTAGATTTGCTGACATATTCCAACGTTGCTGTCCATCCTGGTCTGTGTTGCTGATTTGGTCTAATTTCAAAGTTATTTCTTGTGAGGTGTAAAAAAAACTCCTTAAGAGATACAAACATAATTAACTGGGTTTTAATGAAAGGGCAAAGACAAGGTAGGCACTTTCATTCTACAGGTGCTTTCATTTCAGCATTACAAAATGGTGCTCATGCCCTTGCGGCATGAAGGTAAATTGGCCAAGTAAATCTGCTCTTCTAAAAAACAGCTAATGCTGCACTGTCCCCTGGTCTAAAATCTGCATAATCGGTGATGCTTTTATGATCCATTGTGATCATGTGCTTTATCCTTAACGGGAATCTGAAACGTGACATTCCAGAAAAACCTACTTGGAAAGGCGTGGGGAGATCCTGTTTGCTGTACTACGTCTGAGTCTCTTCGAATATGTCATCAATGTTGAAATATTTGAATGTACAAGACACCGAGAAAAGTGATCATAATCAACTTAAGTTGACTTGCCAAAATTTGAGGACTAGAAAACCAAACAAAGGTGCCCAAAGGATCCAGATAAATCTGTGGAGAAATAGACTGGTGAGGAACGTAAAAAAAATTACTGATGTTGCCGGAATCTATACTTAAAAAAGTGAGTAAAAGACATGCCATTAATGATCCAGTAAGGTTTGATTACATTCCACTGTTCCAAGAATTTGCAATCAAATCAAATTCAAACTTGACAAAACCTCAGATGAGACATTGTCTTATCTATAATAAAGAAATAGCAAATAAGAAAAGACAGCTGAAGAGATATGTTCAAAAGTGTAAAAAAGAGAAATCAGGAGAGGTAGCTACGAACATCCATAAGGCAAAGCAGAGATGTGATTGGCTACAGAGGCATAAAAAAGCATTAATCAATCAAGATGCCCATGCAATGTTAGCCACCATTGTCAAAAAAGATACAGCGGCAACATTGGCCTTTATTAACGAGATTAATGCCCCCCAAGATGCCCTGTTGACAACTTCAATTGGGGACTCAGTTTGTCAAAATAACTTCTCACAAAAACCAACTATACAGAAGGATACCAAAGTGGTGTGCCATCACGGCCAGGAACTCGGGGAGGAGGGGGGGGGGGGGGTTACAAATGAAATAACTATAGATATTGACATCGAAACCATTGAAAAAATAATAAAAAAAATTGTAAGAACCCGAGAGCAGAAGGCCTGGATTGGGTTGTCCAATGCGGAATTGAAAAAAATCTAATTTGGGCTACCCTACTACATCATCTCTACAAAGAGATCCTAAGGACATCCAAGGTACCACGCTCCTGGAAATCAGCGGTGGTAGTACCAATTTTCAAAAAGGGAATAAGATCAAATTCGGAAAACTACCGACCAATTGCTTTATGCGATGTGGTGCGGAAACTCTTTGGCATTACACTGCTGAAGGCCCTCTCAAAATGGGGCAAACATATGGGCCATCACGATAAGTGGCAAGCAGGATTCGTAAAAGGAATAGGACCATTGCTTAACATATTTATCATTAATTTGTTAAAAGCAAGAGTCCTGCATCAAAAAGGGGGCCAAATATTCATGGCCTTCATTGATTTGTCAAAGGCCTTCGATTCAATTAACAGAGATCGTCTGTGGACAAAACTTGAACGATGGCAGTGTCCGGAACAGCTGTTGACCCACATTAAGGATCTACATTTTGAAGCATCTATTAAGATAAAACTCGACAGATTGGGCACTCTTACAGACGCAATTATCACAAGTATAGGCGTGAAACAAGGAAGCCCTTTGGCCCCAGAATTTTTTTAATTTTTTCTTTCTGACATTGAGGAAGCTATTAATGGGATATGCTCATTTCCCCTGCGGATTGGTGGAAACAAAATTTATAGACTTCTTTATGCCGACAATATAGTGGTCATTGGCCAAACACCAATTGGCCTCCAACGGCAATTAGATGCCATCCAAAACTACTCGGAGGAAAACGATTTAAAAGTAAATCCAGAGTAATCAAGAATCATGACTATCGGCATTGGAAGAACGGGAAGAAAGAATAAAAATTATTCCTGGTTCTTAAATGGACAACGAGTGGAACAGGTTAAAGAATTGACCTATTTAGGTGTGAATTATTAGTACCTGTGAAGCACCACGAGTAGAAGTCTTGAGAAAGAAAGCAAAACATCTGGCATCCCAAGGCAGAATTTTGATGAAAAAATACTGCCGATACTCCCTGGCTCCACTGGTGCAATTCTTCAGTATGAAGGTGGTCCCAATTTTGACCTATGGGGCGGAAACTTCGTTCCTCTTTCCTGAATATACGTGGCTCCGGTTGGAGGGTCTGTTTTGGTGAAATGTCTTGAGTCTACCAAAAGTCCTTTCGGTTGCAATTATTAGAAGAGAGTAAGCTTTAACTTTGCTTAAAGCAATAGCTATGTGGAAATCACTCTCCTCTATCCGAAAATGTGTGGATGGTTCACCAGTGGGAGGCTTTTCTATCCTAAAAACGGCTCTGCAAGATCCTAGTGAAAAGCTATTACAAGATTGGAAAAAGATATGCCAAGAGTCGCAATGGACGCTGAATGAAACAGTTGAATCCCCGGTGTCAAATCCTGATCAAACCAAATTGAAACTGTACCAATTAGAATGGATAAATACCCTAGAATCACTGCACAGCTGCAAACACTACAAAGAATTCTGCCTCTGTCCATGTCAACTAAGCCTACTGCCTCGGTACATAAACATGTTCCGCAATCCATTCTTAAGGCAGCAATATCTGCGGTTACGTTTGAATCTATTTCCTTCCAACCTACATCTGAGTGAAAGGAAGAATGCAAGCACTATACCACCCTATAGACTATGCCACCAAGACAATGAAATAGAATCTATCAAACACTTGCTATTGCGGTGCTCTGAATTAACGGTGGAAAGAGAGCATGACCTGGGAAAGCACCTCGAAGAGTACCAGGTCAGATCTGTAGACGATCATCGATGGTGAACAAACTAGTCTGGCGCTGGCAGTAGCAAAATTCTTGACATTGATCCAAGCGAGATTGCAAGAAAATCTGCCAACCGGGAACAGTGTTAATTGATCAGGAATATGTAAAAGATGTACGACAACATTTTGTATGTGTTGATAATATTTTAAGTATTCTGTTTATTTTAATTTGAACAATATGGTATTAGAAATGTTTTTCTAAAATGTAAAACCATTGATATGCCAAAATAAAAATAAAAATAAAATAGAGAATAAAATAATTGTGATCAAACAAGTGCTATCCAAGATGATGACTTTGGCATTGGTATAGACAATCTCTCCCTTTACTTATCCTTCTCAATTTCCTCTGCACACCCGAATCCGGGGCACAACATGGCACACTTTAGGCAAGCATTGAGCTGTAAGACCACTGTAGCGGTGAGTGGCAGAGTAGCTGAGTAACAAAGCAGATGTTTGGGTGAGTCCAAGCACACAACTGAACAGCTATAAAAAAGAAAATAGATTTAGTAGCGGAATTGTAAACCACGAGCCATATGGAGAATCATCATTTAATAAAAATACACTTATTTAGAAGGCATGCAGTGAGATGTTATTTTTACAAGACAGCCCCCTCGCTCCAATTTCATGATCAATACTACCCAAAACATTTCCCAAATGGTAGAAAAGGAGGCATCCATGCCCCACTTGAATGCCCGACCTATTCTGGTTGGGGTGAAAGTGACAGTGTCGGCCTAATGTTTAGCTGAAAGCGCGGTGTTGTCACACTGCACTAATGCTACAGCGGAGTATCATTAATGTAACACACAACAGAAAAAGAGCTCGGGCGGAAATACACAATGCACTTCACAGCTGTCCTCAACTGCACGCTCACAGGTGTCTTAAGCAGTCCATAAGAAATAAAAATTCGGGCTGTTCAACTTACTCTATTTTGACGGCCTCGTCCCTACTCACCCTATGCATTCCCCACTGTCTTCTCCTCACTCCATCCCCCTTCCCTTTTCTTCTCTAGTTCTTTGCCCACCCAAGATGTTGCGTAACTGGTTGTAACAGTGACTTGATGCCTCGGGGCATAGTGTGCTTTATAAATGTAAAAAATAAATAAATAAACTGCAATTTGCCAATCAGCACTGCTCTTTCCGCAGGACACTCTGTTTAGCTACCAATGACATGCATTTCCCGCATGCACCTTCTCTGGCCTTTCCTTCTGTGCTCCGTTAATGGTCCTCTCTCCATCCTCACTCTGTGACCCATGAACCTTCAGCCATCCTCTACAGTCGAGCCTGTGTGCACCCTCTTCATGAAATGGATGAGTAGAATGGCAAAGCCCTGTTCCATCAACCAAAACCACAGAGTGAATTGCACCTAAGTACTTCCATTAAACTATCATAAACACATCAATATTCACACAAATCAAGCTGCAATGTGTAATAAATCAGTTCAATGTGAACAAAATATCTTCGATGTTGGGGAGGCGGACAGAAAATGGCCAATGCATTTCGGACCAAACAGGTCCTCAGTCAGGGCAATGCCTGCCTAGAAGATTTATCAGAAGGCCACAAAAACACGTGGTGGAATACACACAAAAAAACGGACTCAAAATGACATACCTAGAGGTCTAGTGTAAAGACCATCACACGTATCAAGAATCTGTAAAACAGAAGTCTCACATGTTTCATGTGACCGCGCGAAGAGATATCATCTTCCATGGAGCTCCATCCAGAAAGGGCAGGGATTACATGTTCTCTGTACCTGTTTGCGGAAAGCACCCGCTGATAATATAGCACACACCACAAAGTGAATTGTCTCTCTGTGATAGTCATCCAACTCAAATCCTACCCCTTGCTTAACAATCCAGTGTAGTGTAGCGCGCACATTATTGTAGAGTTCCACAAGGACGTGGCGATCCCTGTGCTCAGCGGCAGAATGGGCCGGCCGAGGAGGCGATGGAGCAGGTCCTTGGCATTCAATTGGTGAATAAACTATAATGTGCAGCTGCTGTAATATCCAAGAACTTGACTTCAATTTCAGCAGCCATGAAATTGAAATCAAGTGGTAACGTGTGTGCTTTGCTCTCACTTTCTCGCTTGTTGGTGTGCTATTGCTCTCTGGCCACAATGCCTCTCACATACAATAGTTTAGGGAGGCCAGAACTCTCTGTTAGTCACAAAATGGTTTTCTTTGGCCATCTACCCTGGTCCATGCCTGTGGACTCACAGGCTGATCACCATGACACTAACTCCTACTTGGCACTGCACGTGTGCAAGGGCTACAGTGATACGGAACAATGGCTCTGACCGCTTCACCATTGACTTTGCCATGTACCCATCTGTTTTGCAGCACAAAGTATTAACACATACATCACGATAAGCAAACGTTGTCATCTCCTACTGACCTCTGTATAAATAGCCTTACATCTGCACAGTCTCATCTTTTCAGTCGCAAGAAGTCTTCCTTTTTGTGAGACCTTGTTTGTATACTTCAAATATGCCATTAATATCTATTAAGTGTTGACCCTTTAAGAATGATCAGAATCACAACAAATTCCACACCTTGGTTTACCGCTGTCCTTAATTCTTTGAAACAGGCAAAGTGTGAAGCATAAAACTGAAAATGGCAATAACACCAGACCTGATGATAAATAAATCCTATTACCACTAAATAAAACTTTAAAGACTGGCCATCCTTCAGGCCAGAAACTGTATTTGACTTACACTGTATACTCTGCAGATAATTTGCACTCAAGCGAGTGGTGTCAGTCAATGAGGAGGTGAGGAACATGGCCCATATCCATCCGTATCAGCCTCCTGCACCACCACTTTTGCTTCCCTTGCCACCGTAATTATCAACTCACGGTTCATAGAAAGTCCTCAAAACAGAAATTGTCCTACCTTGTTGAGGAATCCAACCTTGGACCACTTCTTACCAGCTGGTTGAAGGGCCCGTACTGATCTTCCGTATCTTCAAAATTATGGAATTGATAGGAGCAGGAGAACTCCAGGGCTGTCTTGACTCCCAACAACTACTTGTCCCTGCTTCACCCTGGGACCTGGGATCATTCCCCGCCATGGAAGTGAAGAACCACACACAAGGCCCTGGGAGGATGCATGAGCCGCACCTGAGGAGGGAACTTGAGTGCTGCTGGTGAGGTGAGGACATACCTGCTTTGATTTTGACTGATGCCCGGCGGTTAAGCACATGCTTTAAGTTAGCATGTTGTGCTATAAAAGAACAACATGATTAAAAGTGAGTGGGACAGTTTTTTATTTTTTTTGTATTTGTATTTTTTTTATTTGTACAAGAAAGTGGTAGAGTGCCCCAGTGCACTGACACACAAGGTGAGCATACCGCTAGACTCTCGTACAGCTTAGTGGCCAATCTGCCCAGGGATGTGGCAGGTTTCCCCTCAACTCACCTCAACCCTCGGATACAGCCAAGGAAATGCATGTGATCAATATCCGGGGATGCTGCACGCTCAGGTATTAGCATATTTGCCAGCCGAGGTGCTGAGAATATGCAATGCGCCTCTGCTGTGTGAAGAAGCGGTGACCTTTTCAATGTCCACTTAGTCTTGTAAACAATACGTGTGTGTCAACACTTTGTGTAACGATCATTAAAAACGGATCTGGCAATAAGAGCAGGCAAAGGGCAATCATCGTTCTGATAAGAACAGACGGATTTGGACAACTCTTTGCAAAACAGTGATTATGACGCGGAAGTACGGAGCGCCAATGGGGTCATGAAAATATGCTTTCATTTTCTAAAACATAACGCTTTTAAAATAGATATGCCCATATCCTAAGCTCTATCACAAAAAGCCTTCCTAGTGACAGAGTCAATTATTGAAATTCATATCGGGACACCGGTCTCCACTTGCTGACCCGCAAGTGCAGGCCGCATTAAAAGTTCATTAAATATTTTTATATGCTTGTGTGCGGCTAATTTACCTGTCTGAAGATCCAACTCGAACTTAATACCGTTGGCATATTCATCACTCGAATAAAAACTGGCCACATTTCTGTTTAGGATACTATCGACTTCATGGTTTCCTTTAGCGTAGTCCCAATAGGTTTTGTCTTGTCTGCCAGGCTCTCAGAATACCGTGTATGGGTTAGTAGTCCCGCTACATAATTCCAATGCCCCGATAGTTGAGCGGACACCAGCTTCCCTGAGCTGAGGAGAGAGTGTAAGTATCTCACCCTCAATGATTTTGTGGCAGCACAGAAATACAAAAAATGGAACTCTGATTCATCTTCCATACTAGATAAAAGCCAAACCATTGAACTGCCCCCTGCCCAGTATGGGATATGAGAGGCAATCAGTAAAGTTCCAAACCTCAATCCAACAGAAAACGATCTCCTTGCGGGGGGAAAACTTGAGATACCTTTCTAGGTCAAAATCCACTTTCTAGGAGAGATACACCGGGCCACAATGCAATCTCATTGCATTATCAAACATCTTGCTCCTTGAATTGACGATAGAGGCCTTCTTAATGCTTCTATAGGCAGCCATGTCTATGTTGTGTGGTTCTTACCACATTTTAACCTCGCTAAAATCGTACAAAGATTTTTCACTTGGGCCACCCAAGGGATAGTGTTGCCGCCCTCAAGGCCCATAAGATGTTTCAGGGCATCTAGATACTTCCCCAGATCTTTGGAACTCCAGAGTCTCAACCAATAGGGTACTGGTGCAAGAAATGCCAGATCTCCAATTGGGCGTACATCAAGTTCCAGGTATATCAGAGTTGCCAATGTTGTTTCATAAGTGTATTTTCAATCCTGGCACGACCTGGAATGGTGTCATTACTCCATATTTCTGAGGGCAGCCAGGATTGCATGCTTGCCATACAGCTCAAGGGCCGGATGGATTGCCCCTTTCTCATGTCTATTGAAAGAGGCAAGCGTAGCTCCAGCATATTTCCACAGCGTGGAGCAAGACTTCTCCAGTTGGGTAAACCATTGTCCTTTTTCATTAAAGCGCATGCCAAGATAATCATACAATTTAACCTGTTCCAAAGGGTGTCCCTCCACTGTGATATTTAGGCGACATTGCTTAGAACATTTAAGCTTAAAGACCAGGACTTTTGTTTTACCAAAATTAAGGTTCAAATCAAGATCAGAGGTTACCAAATTGGTTTCCCGTCCACATGGAGTTGTGGAAAGCAAGACTGCATCCTCTGCGTAAAGGAGAGCAGGATATTTGTTGTGTCCCATCCTTGGAAAATCCACGCTGTCCTCACAGTGAGGCTATCATTTCTCCCACATAAATACAAAATAATAAAGGAGCAAAGATGCAGCCCCGTCTTACTCCTTCTTGAACAGGAAAGGTGGCCGTGGTCTTGCCAGCCAAACCATATCTAACAACTGTCTGATTATTACAATACAAATCGTGAATCAGGGAAATCAAATGGGAGGGGCATTCTCTTTTTCTTAGGAACTGTCACAATTTATTTTGTGAGACCACATCAAAGCAGTCCTCAGATCTACTAAAACAGCGTAACATATTTATTTATTTATTGTGCGTTTGTAAGGTGCTTATACCTCAGGAAATTAGGTTTCAAAGTGCCCATAATTTCATTCATGGAATTATTTGCGTGTAAAATGCAGATTTGCACGCCATTCTGCTAGAAAATCCCTGTTTGAGGGATGGGGATTTTTGGGCAAAATGGTGCACAAATCTGTGCTTTACACGCAAATAATTCCATGTATCAGGGGCTTAGTGTTAATCAAAAAACGACCATTTGCAGAGTCACCATAAGAATTACGATAGAGTTTAGAAAAATGATGCTCCCAGGCTCCTGATGAGATGCAACATTGTAGGGTTTTTTCCTAGTTACGGTCTTTCCCTGTGACCAGCGTCCTGAAGGTGCTTGAATCGCCCTCTTCACTTGCCTTGCTCAACACCTGGAGGTGGCATGAAAGGGGTAGCCTATCAACGAAAGATCCCTCTGATAGGGTGGCCATCATCTGGCATTTGGCAAAGCAGCAATCTTGTTCATACCAACTACCTTTATGCAATATGGTGGTCTTGATTACCTGAGCTTTACTAGTTACATGTGGTTGAGGATTGTCATTAAGAAGACCATACTCTGTTGAAACCTTTTGTTCCTGTTACTTCTTCTTTGCAGATTTGAATAGCATTGTTCAGGATAGCATTGCATAATGGAACTTGCAAGCCTTGATCTAGAATCCTGGCACGTTTGACTGACGCATGTGCATTCCCACTTACCACATGAGGAACCGCCCTATCATTCGGCAAGATGCAAAATGTAGATTCATCTAAACTGAACTGTCTATTTAGCGGCTTGTTGTCACTATCCGCTTGGTTGAGAACCTTAAATGTATTAATCCTTCTTCAACCTTTAGCTGAAACACGGATGTAGTCTATTAAAGAACTATCAGTCGGACCCTCAAAGATTCGATTGGCTGGTTGATCACTCCTGAAACATCCATTGCAGGCTCTTAGGCCCACACTATGCAACATGCAAATCGTGCCAAGAGCCTGGGTGTGTGCCCTTCTAGGTTTCAGGGCTTCTACAGGTGGAATATCCCAAGCAACATCCTGCTCCTCCCATAATCCATCTAGTTCTGCGACAGGCTCCAACTGCATATTGCAGTCGCCGCCCAGCATTATGATTGACGTTTAGTGACCAGCCTGCCCCTCCAACATTGTCTAATCATAAAGATGCTCTACAGTCTCTAACCCAGCTTTGGCAGTTGGCCTATTGTATATGTTAAAAAGAAAAATGGTATTTCCCCCTCTGGTCCGTATGACAAAATGGTGTAAATCGGGTGTGTCAGTGACCCTAACATTTATCTCCCAATTTAACGCTGTTTCAACCCATATGGATAATCCACCACTTGGTCTTTCCTTGGGCCCTTGCCTAGCCAAAATGTCAAAGGAAGAATAACCTTGCAAGGCTAATGGCTCAATTGCTCAAGTCTCTTGAAATAATATTAAATATAAATCCCTAATGATATCAGTCCATTCTGAGTCCTCTAAATGCTTGGCAATGCCCGCTATATTCCAGGATAAAAATGTGCAAGCAAAGTCAGTTGGATGAGGGGCATCATTTGGCCTCAGTCAATCCACTACTTTTAGATCATCAGCCCCTGTCCTGTAGCACAAACCCTAGATGTCATTCTCATTGCCCACCTGTTATCAACTAAGGGGGCTGTACTCTGCCATATGCAGGGTTCACCTGACATTGGGCTGAGACTATATGAATGGTCTATTAAGTTTGTATCTGGGGCATATGGGCTGAGCCTAATGGCAGATCCAGGTGGTGGATATCAACGTAAATCAATGGCCAATTGATTATCTTCTAGAGAGAGTTGACACCGAAGAGTATGTGTTGAGCTAATATACACACTGTGATTGCAAGGCATTATTGGAGTATTATGAGATAGAGATAAGGTGCCTGATTTCCAAAACATTTTATAAATGGGATGGCGCAATGCTAAAAAGCTTTTGGAAATCAGGCCCAAAGGATCGCTGGGTGTGTGAGAGCCTCAAGAGCATGCTGAGGCAATCCTTGTAGACATGAAGTCATAAATTATCTGCCATGTCCATTTATAACACAAGTACATACACGAATAATAATTCTGGGGCTTGCAAACCAACTAGCTATCCTACAGAATTTGCTTAGTGTACATTTGAGGCACTGACAAATATTATTGCTCACTAAACCATGTAGGACAACTGTAATGTTTGAAGGGACATTCCAGCAATTACAAAACATGTCATGCCCATGCCCTGATGCCCGCGGGCTTTCGGCGCGTTTGAGGTATGCGCATAACATGTTAAAAGACAACACTGTTTAATTAGATTAAAGAATGTGTTTCAGTCCAGATTATAAAACCAATAGAAGGGGGAAACTGTACCAGTCGAGCAAATGATGCCGAAGGATTTGGTTATAGCATTGCTTGTTTGTATAAATACGTTGGGAGTTTGTGGTGCCTTAAAGATGGAGATTGAGTAAAAACCATCTCACAGAATAGATGGAACACACTGAATCAGACAGCTTCGTATTTACAAAAATATGCATGGTATACAGGAATACGAATATAAACAAACATGAAATGGGGAGGGTAAAGTATGGAATATGGATGGGGAATTGGCACCTATGGTACTGAGAAAGCAAGGGCAGAAAGGGTGGACCTCACGGTTTGATTCTGTGGTATGAATTGCAGGCAGAACCCTGCCCAGGCTCTGATTGGCTGGAAGCAAACAGGAGACTGGAATCATCAGGACCTTCCATTAATGCTTGCCATGTCAGCCAATCAGTGAGCACAAAACAGTCCACCGTCACCATTGGACGAAATGTTCACAAGCTGCTCGGGCGATTTTGGGTGGGAGGATTGGCTGGAATTTTGGACAGCGAAGAGTGGAAGAGGAAGGGGTGAAATCCGCCAATTCCAACTCAGATATTCTGACCATTCATGGTAAAGAACAAGCAATGTTTACCCAAGAGCTTATGATGATGGCAGAGGAAATAAAACAACAGCATATTTATAGCATTAAAGTTGAAAACTAGATAATAGCAAGACTAAGTAATGGGGAATGGGGAACAGAGCAACGTGTAATGGACACTGCAGGAGAAAGGTTAAAGATGATAATGTCCCTACACCAAAAGCATCCTTCATGCAGAAGGCATCATCGGGGGGTGTGGAGGACTAGTCATTGTTGTTTTCCTTCTGATGAACTCTGGTGCATCAGCCAGAGAGGTTGGCAAACTCTCCAAGCTATAAAGCAGGATACAGGATGCTAACATGACACTGATGGGAGGGGGCACCAAATCACGGCTCTGGGAAGTTAAGCAGATGTTACAAAGGTGCTCTCCTCAATGGCCTTCAGAAGTTGATTAAGTGGGATGGAATTCAAAGGCTGCAGACAAAGTTACTGTGTGTATATATACATGCACACGACGGCATCGTCATTTCACAATTTAAGAAAAACACCTTAGCTCAGGTGTGCTAGTATCTATGAAAGCTAGGTGGGTGCCATTTTATGTGGGCTTCTGCTCCCTGTGTTTCTTCAAGCCTTACTACGGAGTTGTTCTTTGCGCGCTTCACAGTACCTCCTGTATCCCCTTTTCCTCACCTGCCTCCTAACACTCTGAATTGGGCGAGTCATCCGTCTGCACCCCTCGCCCCTTCTGCTGAAGTTCTGTTGCCCCTTCAATAGTCTTCATCTCCACACACAATATCAACTGTCTTGCGCTGCATGTGCACTCTGCCGTCGTCCTACTTTTCTCACCTGCCGCAAGCGGAATCCACATTACTACGGCTGCAACTTCTGACTTGAACTTTTTTGTTCAGCTTTTGCCGTCCTGCATTCTTTATTCACAGCAATCTTGATCCTGCCCCTGCACTCAGCACCTTGCTGCCACTGGTTTTATCACTTGTTCAGTTACCCACCTTTGCTCACTGTTGTCTAGACGCCTGATGTAGCCCCTCGGTCCACGAGGCAAGGCGTTTCCAGGCTCTAGCCATGTATAATGAATTGTCACACCCGATTGTCTGGCTCTCCATTGCCTGTACCTGCTTACCTGTGTAGCCCCCTGCCCTTAAGTCGAGGCATTGCAATGATTCACTGTTTGCCTGTGTGCCTGATTTAGCGCATCATTCCATGAGGCGTGGATTTCCAAGCTGCAGTTACCCTTACCTGCCTGTCACAATTGCCTGTCTGGTCCTTCCTTAATCCAGTTTACCTACTTACTCCTGAACTTTTCACATGTTCAACTTGTTTGTATTTAATGTACCCATCTCATCTTCCCCTCCTCCACTTCCCTTGCTCCCTCTCTCCCACTTTGTTATGTTTAGCACTTGCACGTTCCAAATCGTCTTACGACTTTGTCAGAACGTTATGTTTGTTTGCCTACCTTCTCCCCCTGCCCACACTTCCCCTCCTCCCCCTCTTCCCCGCTCTCATGCTATAGCACGTGCACGTAGTGAATGTTTCAAGACCTTTAAGGAACGTTTTTGTTTTATCCCCCTCTTCCCTTCCCCCTTGTCTTGATGCGCCTTGAAACACAAATGTTGCTGTATAGTGTGCATTACAAATAACCAATAAATAACATCACTGTTTGGCAACAGCATCGGGACCCACGTTAAGACCCTCGTTTCACTCAGGTCTGTAACTAGGACCCAGGGTTATCAATAGGCAGTAATGGCCACCCCTTTGCAGGTTATTGCTTAAACAAAACATATATTCCATAAGAATAACACAGAATCTATGAAAACATATCGACTCCAAATATACCGGACCCCGAATGAAAGGTCGGCCACCATAAAACTCAAGCACCTGCAGAAAGTGAGAGAAAATGGTCAGAAAACGTTTTCAGAATGTTCTGTATTGCACAGACTGGCATAAATGCATATGCCGCAGGGCGGATCATTTGTTCTAACTGAAGGCAGCCCTGTTGGTGAAATTGGCTTAGGGGAGACCCATCAGGCACTAATTACCATCTAATGTACATACGTTATTCTCCCACAAAACCTCTGGGCGTTCTTTCCTAACGCTCCTTCCCGAATCGTTCATTTTTCTTACTCAGCAGACCAGTGACAAATGCAGCTGCTAGACCAAGCTTCTGCCCCTTCGTGGAAACTTATGATGAAGCAGAGGGTCATATATTAAGTAAATGCTTTGCAAGCGAACGGCTCTTTGGTTGAACAGGGCAATGCCTCGGCGGTTACAGGGATCCGGGCAAGAGCCGGGAGAGTCGTACTGTCTGCAATTGATCTGACTGGAAAATACAATGGCGCACCGCGCAGATGAGCAATCTCCGAACAACCAAATTACTGTTATTATTAAGCCTCCATGTATTCTTATCTGCCCACCTACGCACTTTATGCAAATACAGAGTGAGGGAAAAAGACGAGCCGCCTGCGAGAGGAGATCCACAACACTTGATCGCACAATGCGTTGATCGGGATGACACATGCAGGGGGCCAAGAGCCCGCGTCATTTTTTCAAAGGGAACACTCTCTTAGACTGAGATTTCAAAGAGCTCTCACTTGTAATCAACACATGTGGAAACTGCACAAACCCTTTGTTCTCTTGTAGAGGGGACATATTCGAAGGATGAGGACTTGGCAAACATACCAATATGTGTAGTGTGTAACCTTTGCAATAGCCTGGGTTGTTTAGTAGAAACATCATAGAATAAGCAGAAAAAGGAAAACAAGCATTGAAAATTAAGCATTAACCACCCCTTCCAAGGGCTTGAACAGGTGGTTTGCGCAATTAGCACCCATCCCATGGGCTGGGCTAAGGTTAATGTAAAGTATTTTCTTTACATGAATGGGCCGCCTCGCTGCGGACCGTTCACGGAAACAAAATACTATACAAACATGGCTACCATGGAAAAGGAAGGCGGGGCTCAGTATGGAGCCCCTCTTCCATTTCCATGGCAGTCAAATGGGGCACAGCGGAAGGGGCGGCAGCAGCAGCTGTGGTGGGGCACTCGCCTTCGCTGCAATGAGTTAAGTGGGGAGGGGAAAAAAGGGAAACAGACGGTGGGGGTAAGATGGTGGGCAGGCAAAACGGCCATCTTGTGGATTGGAACGTAGGCTAGATCGGCAGTATCAGCCCACGGTCCTAGCCTCCAGATTGGTTGGCTCCCCCAGCATGCTGCTATGAAAATGTATTGTGTTGTGGGGGTGCACTGGCAAATTATGCAAAGGGAAGCATATAGGAAGAAGGAGGTCTCATGTACAGCTTCAAGCATCACAAGGATAGGTCCTTCCTCTTGTGGCCATATATTGCCATTGGGCATATGCATTGCCATTAAATATCAAAGGACGTCCACAGCCGATGCAAACATATTATGCCAGCTCACTGTGTCAAGTTCTCACTTACTCACATTATATGTCAGATATGCCTGCAGTATGAAGAAGTGACCGCAAAGAAATGACCACTAAATATTTAGCTATTACCACTAAATAACCAGATAATGACAGAATGCACCTAGATTTGGCATCATAGCTTTAATTAATCCCACAATGTTCAGGTAGTGCTGTCATATGGACCAAAATTAAGAAGGGGTCTGAGGAACATAGAGGGAGTGTGGGGAATGCGACTGATGGAGCATGGGGAAGACTGCATGGAAGCAGCATAAAAGGAAGGACATTGTTAGGGAGCATGGGTCAGTCAGACACAACCTTTAAGTTGCTTCACACAGCAATGATAAAACGATGTGAGGCCTCAAACCTAGCATCAGGCATCATGGGGCTAGATGCAGCCAAGCAGATCAAGTGTCAAGGCCCCTCCATCAAATGCCCATATCCCCCCATAACATGGCAGTCAATGGCCACACATGTCTAGTTATCCACATTTTATGTTATGTCAGGTTATGTTGATTTACACCGCACACCACTACCACACACGGGCAGTCTCAAGGTACTCACATGGCTGTGCAAGAGAGGAGTGCTGGGAGTTTTAGTGAGGATAGGATGAAAGGATAGGTTCAGAACTAGGATGAAATGGCGTCTGTGAGTGTTGTTTTGCATGTGGGAGTTGGATCGGGAGGCCCTGTGTGTTGTAACCGTATGCGTTGATGTGTTTAGTCATTGAGAGATCTGCATCCAGGTGGAAGCTCAAAGTTTTGACATGTTTCAGGACAGGAATGACGGTACCATTAATGGGGAAGGAAGCTAAAGCATTGTCTAGGTTTTTAAGGCGGTAGGGGGAACCCACAATAAGCAGCTCTGTTTTTCAGCATTGAGGCAGAGGTGGTATTATTACCCAGTTTAATGGCACTGCCTGGTGTGTGTGTGTGCAATTTATGCATACTCAAACTGCGAGTGATTTCATGAGCAAAACATTGGATTTGCTACAGAATGTGCAATAAGAGGCAATGACCATGAAGTTTATACCACATCATTGTCAATAACACATAATTGTTTTCAGATTTACAAAGGATAAAGAATGGATTTGCTGCAACAAACTGAGCTCTTAAATTGCCAGCGTGCCAACCAAGTGCAGTAAGGAAAGATGTTCCAAATTATTCCATACTTGCCAGGATGTATTGCAACATAGTACAATTATTGGCAGTATTTTTGAAGCCTTGAAAATCCTAAAATTTTAAAAGAAAAACCTTTTCATTGATCAGACCAACTGTGTCTTGTGCACTTGCAGGATGCCATGCTTGTATAACACTCCCTTTTCATAAAAGTTTATATCTTTAAGTGCATTTTTCAAATTAGATACTTTTGCACGTTCCCAATGTAGTGAAAGTATACATCATACCGTACAAAAAGTTTCTTAAAGGGATGCTATGGTCGTAACACAAGAAAACAAAACCCCCAAAACTTTCCATGCAGGTTTTCTAAAGCAACCACAACTGTGCCACTGCCATTGCATTCTGAGTTTGAAGAGGTGGTGCAGGCTCAATGAATTAGAGTTGTGAAGAATCTAGGCTCAGTCAAAAGGGCTTGGGCTTTGTTGGTCGGGCCTAGTCCCTCCCTAATGCTGGAGTGTGGGTGGACAACCAGACAATGTGGTCATAGGGCCCAGTGATGGTGTAATATCACCAAAAGCCAAACATGCAAACTCTGACTATGATATGAAATCCAGGAACAAATTGCCTGCACGTTTGTCTCTCAGACACAACAGCCCATTGTTGTAGTCATTTCAGCCCTGACTGAAGACGTAGCAGTAGTCCACGTGCTCGACTCGTGGCACAGAACAGGTTCAAAGGTCACCAGATACCCACTTGACAGCCGCAGAGAAAGCCAAGTCCATGTGGCACAGAGGCAGCATTTAATTATGCTCCACTGTACCAAAACTATGATAATCAAGAGTCACCCATTCTGCAGGTAGGGTAATCCATAAATAAAATCTATGCCTATCTTTTGGCATAGTGCATGGTGCTACTTATGATCACAACCACCAAATTCAAAATGATATTGCACACGTGTCACCTCCTGTGTGCCAGCTCCACTATGGAAGGTGATGTGTATTCTGGTTAGCCGGGTGTAGCCTGCCAAATGGCAGGACGAGAACCTGGAAGGCCAGGCCTCATCTTTGATCTTTTCCTGAGGGCAGGTAACACCCTCCACCGAAGACAGCTGAACATCAGGCGGCTGTCCTCGGCCCGGGCATCAAGAGAGCACACCCATTCAAAAGGAGTAGCCTTACACCAGGGTGCTTCATCTATGAATGCCTTTATTCTCAGTAAGAAGGGAAGGGGGCAGGATTATGATTGGTAGGAGGGCTCTGGTCAATGGAAGAAGGTTTCTGCCATCTTGATTCTCACTTTTGCTCCCTCCCTTTTCTGTTTCCTCCCCTTCCGCAGGAGTAAAGCACTTTGGGTGTGACATCAACAGGCAAAGTTCACTACGTCTCGGAGCAAGGATTGGACCACTAAGGCAGGCTAGCTTTAGTACAATCACCTGCGGATGTTTGCCTTTAAATGAAGGGGTCTTCCACCAGCAGATTTGCTCAGTTCTCCGTGGATACTTTAAGGCCGCAGCTTCGTTCTGAAGATCTCACTGAACGTCCTTTGGGAGAGTTGTACTCTCCAAATCTCTCAGCTGGAGGTGAAGAAGGAATCATCAAGACAACAGCAAGATCTGTCTCCTACCACTCCCAGGGCACATCAGGAGTTTTTGCCTGGGATGGCCATCATATTGCTGAAACTCACAACATAAAGCATGTATTGATATATAAATTGTCAGATACCTAAATTAGATGTAATGTAGACTCCTCAAATCCATATATCCTCACGTCAAGTTAGACATTCCCATGTAATGTCATTTACCCATGTCTTATTCCAGGTGTTGCTAAAATATCCCTAATAAATCTACCCCCCCCCCCCAAGGAACTCATCAGATGCCAGCTACTGCCAGAAAATACCTAGCTACTCACACTACATTCCAGGTATTGCTATCCTTTAACAGATAGTTGCATCATATTTATAGAACACGCAGTCGAAGGTCTATTGTATTTTAGGTGATATTGGGACATAGGGTTCTTTTTTTCCTCACATGTAATGCTCATCTCATTGAGCAGTTCCAGGAAAAAATGTCCTATGAAGAATGGCACCATCCTCAAGCAAACACCTGCAGATATACAGTACCCCTAGTTTCATCAAGATGAACGTCATCCATATTGCCAAAAAGGCAGCAGTCAGAAATGAATACGCCGGTTTCCTCCATTACTGAATCTCAATCCTGCATTGCTATGTTCATTCACAAATTCTATAGAAACCTTTTGTGAATAGGGACAGCGTGATGCAGGCACAAGTCATCGACTGTAGGTTATTTCTAAGATATGTTTTACACAATGGAGATACTTAGAGAATGAGCAGCTACTTAAAAAAAAAAAATCCAACCCCACATGAACAGAACACAGAACATAGTTCTACATGCACATTGAGACCGTGAACTGATGGCTATAGTAAATTCTTTGCCATGCACTGTATGAAAAAGTGGTTGCAGGCGCTGGAACTGCCTTTCTATGATGGTCACCCCTCCTTTGCAAGTGGTTGTTCCATTGGATTTTGGCAGATTATCATGGGAGACAACCAGAGTGATTGTGCTCCGAGTGATTGCCAATGATATCACAATAAATGGTTGTGTGTCTGCTGAGATTACAAATGCCTACTGAAAAGGTACTTGAGCATCTTGGGGAATGGCTCCTGAGTTAAGCACTCTGCTCTGACATGGGGTCAGCCGGCACTTCTCCGATTGTAATATTTGCAGAGCTGCATCAAACCTTCATCGTGTTAAGGATGATAAACTGATTACCATGACATTGGCTATTAATACATTCTATTATCATCGCACTTGAAGTTCTGATAATCTGGCATGAAGAGCTATACAAAATCCATCGCACACAGGCATGAATAAATAATTACAATCTTTTTAGTTCCCCCTTCTATGTGGCTGCCACAACATAATGTCCATAAGTTCCTCATTTCTAGCATGCTACCAATGCCCAAATTGTACCCATTCTTGCAAGTTAGTGGCGGTCCTGGAGCACACATAAGACATAGTTTGCAAGCGTAGCCATGTTATATATTTCAGATATTCTGCCAGTCCCGTTGTCGCATTCCGTAGTGCGTTGCATTCTGGAAGTTTCTCTTGTGTTTTTTTGGAAAATAGAACACACAACATGCAAAGGGATGTTGAGTAAAAATGCTAGATTTGGCACACCGTGCTAACTAACACATGATAGGTTTCTTCTGCTCGGTGCTGCTAGAATTCTTACTTCATTAAAATGCCACCATGCCAAGCCTTTTCTGAAAGAAATGCTGCAGCGCTAAAAGCTATTTTAACATGTCACGTTTACTTCTGTGCTTATGTGTTTTCAACCAACCTTGAATTCATCAGGACTAGTGTTTGGTATATGGGATTTGAAAATAAATACAAATCCACATTGTTACTAGGGCTTAGTAGACCATCTGCTCCAGTGAGCTAGTAGGGTAGTTCAAATGGTTTGTGCACCTGCCACAGATTAAAATTCACAAATGCAGGCAGAAGGCAATAGCGAACGCCGGGGGGAACTCAGAAAGGGAGAGCCAGCAGCCATCATTCAACATGCCCCCTTGTGACATGTTACAGATCCACGACTTGAACCTTCCATTCAAATTGTTCGAATTTGAGCAATATTGAAAAGATTCAAGATAGGCAATCATATCGACAAAGCATGAGTGTAAAATGTAGGCATCGCCAGGACAACACTTATGGCACTAAATATCTGTGGAATGTGTGTAACTGATTAGGTCTATCAATGGACTTCTGTTTGTCCCTGTGTGTGTTTCATTGGTTGTGTTTGTCTCTGGGCCTTTCGCTGGGTGTATACATTCTTCTCACTGAGGGAATGCTGCTGTGCATTTGATCAGAGCGTTTGAAGAGAATACTTAGACACATTAATCATAGTATCTCGATTCCTGATTCACAAATATGAAGATCAAGACATTCATATTTTCTCTGGGTTTTCTGCATTTTACTCAGACCTAGAAACATGTTTTTCTATGAGATGTGTCTAAGGTTTGCAGTGTCTTTCTTATAGAGTGTAACAGTATTATGGATGCATCAGCACCAGGTTTCACTGGGAAACATTTCTATAAGGACACAAAATTAAACCCTCAGTGGGACTCAACCATCTAGCATGTTTGGGATGTGAACCAAACCTGAATGTATAGATTCACAACCTTTAACAAACATATGGATGGGATCACAGAAGCCTGAACCCCGAAATGCCTGCACGTTTCCCTCTATTACTGTGCGCCTCACTTGGTCCTGTTCACTAGGCTGTGTAAGAGGATTCAATTCAACACTACAGCTAAGTCAATGCCTAGTCTGGGATACTGAATGGAAACCCTTATTAATATATCTTTATGTCCAGTTCATGAGTTCTGGATGACTACCCCTATATCACCCCTCTCTTAGAATCCCCCTGTCCCCACTGAGCCAAAAAGTAGTTCTGTTTTGCAAGTTTAAAAGGTTTATTTGAGAATTTAAACAATATATATATATATATCACACTTTATAATAAATTAATATCTGATAGCACACTTAGACATATGATGTTGATCAACAATGGGTAATCTGGCACTAGCACCCTCCTTTACAATCAATGAGGAGTTAGTATAGGATGGATCAAGTAGCAAAAATACTTTTATGATTTCAAATGGATGCAAGGTTGAATGAAAATGCAGTACAGAACTAACTAATATGGTTTCACAAGATATCATATGTTCATTTTTCTTTGACATCCCCCCCCCCATTATGCAATGTAAGGAGATGAAGAGAAGAGCACCCAGTTCTTAGAAATGCAATCAACTTAGAGAAATCAGGTATGAGTTTTAAAACACCGGCCCAAGTGCTTTGAATGTGGTGGCAAGGAAGTGAAAAATATGCTGAAAATGCTTTTAATTCCCTTTAGGAGGTTCAGGGTTCAGGGTTAGTGAGAGATACTTGGGATGAGTTCAGGCTCACTTTAGCAATGATTCAGAGATGTGATTAAGAGGCAAACGAATTTTAGCAGTTCAGGCAAAAGCAGCTATCTTTTTACAGGTAAAGAAATCGGGCCAAATCCCAAATCGCGGCAAAATTTGCGAGTTCCAGAGATACGGACGATTAAATAAAGGTAGTTTTTCGGATTTAAAGTAAACTCAAAATGACAGGTGACAGCTTTGCAGCTGCAGAATTGACAAATGAGAGTGGTGCAGCTTTACAAATGACAGGTGACAGTTAGGAGGCAGTTCTACTTAGGTTAAATAGATTGAATTATGTTACTTTAAACTAAGAGATTTGGTTTTGCCCCGTCCTAGCTGTACTGTAATATATTTTGTGCCGGAATGGGCCTCGCCACGGATCTGGTCAGGTTTTGGACTGGACTCCGGTTCTGGTCTCGGCACTTCACAGCGATCTGGGTCAGCTCTCTGGTTCTGGTCACAGCGGTCTGGGTCACTCTGGATCTCTGGATACTGCTCTGCTTTCTCTGGGTACAGCACTGCTTCTGGATCTTTCTGGCGCAGGGTTTCAGGCCAGAATCAACAGCTCAGCCCGGCTGTGAATAGTCTGCAAATGATTTTTGGGCCTGCTGACAAATACTTTTGCTTGCAGTGGGCCTTCTTGGTTCAAAGTTCTGTAGTCTCTGTTTAGCTTGGAAGTCTAAGTGTAGGATCTCTGGATGTGAAGTCGTCGGTCAGCATGCTCCGCAGCAAATGGAATTGAATGTCTCTACCTGTCCCAGCAGTCTCTTTTTATGTGTTTTGAAAATAGGTGTGTGCCTGGGCCTATCTAAGCCTGCCCCTCTCTACTTGTCATTGGCCCAATTCTCCCCTCTCCCATGATTGGGGGAAGGAAATGTGAGTCAGAGTGATGCTGTAGGTTTTATGGGTCAGAGGATCCTCCCCTGGTCAGGTTGCCCACAAATCTATATTTGATTCAAATACATATTGCACAGATACACAGTTGTTTAAAATTGCATGCACCCATCACATATCACATGAGGTATACTCTGTTCAAACTCTGCTCTTCCTGGGGGCTTGCATTCAGAAATGGCAACATTTTGCACTTTAACTGGTTTTGCAATATCGGACATTTACCCAAATTTACACACATGTGCGCAAGGAGTATGGACATTAATTGATGAAGTGTCAGATTTTTAACATGCAGACATTTGGAGTCAGACCCTATTTTCCGCTAGAAACCCCCCAGATCATACCACCAGGTCCTAAAACCTCTTAAAATGTGGGCAAAAAAAGCACAAGAATTATGGTATCATTTAGATAATTTTGACAAGTCCGCACCATGAGTTATACATCTTTCTTAAAATCATATTCTGGCCAACAGGGGTGTGTCTTCCCAGGTCACATGGTGGAGAAACCAGTCTATCCACTTTCTTTAAGCTCAGCCTGTCCTCAGAGGGGGCTGCCCCTCCCCGTTTCTGCCAAGAGGAAGCCACTTTTACGACGCCCCCAATATAACTTCTGCCTGAGTCAAGGAAGGGCTTTGTTCAAAAGAAAGCCATTTACGATCCCCCCAATAAACCATCTGCCTGGGCCCAGGACAGGCCTTTTTTCAACTCCTTGTAGCTGCTCCACCCCTAATCTAATCAGAGAGGTGACAACTCCTTTTGGCAAGGGGAAGAGTGGCTGAGCAGGTTTTAACTCCTGTGGGGGTAGATGTCAGGCAGAATTCAGTTTCATTAAGCCAGGTTTCAGCTAAACGTCACTTTTTGTCCCCCAGTTTAAGTCTATTACGATTTTTACATACACATTAAATAATTACTTCCTTCGAGTCATTTCAGAGTATAGTTTTACATTGTATCCACCTCTTAGCAAGTCTTTCCTTGGTCTGGTTTTGTTTCATTTGTTCAGTTTTAAAACGCCGGCTTTCTGATAGTGGTGAGTACTGGTAATGCAACCATTTTTGGGATTTAAGAAAATGAATTCCCCACAGTTCTAGGTTGCTTTTGGCAATCAGCATTGCCATTCCCAATGGTTTCAGACTGTGTGGGTAGCCCAATGGTGGTTTTAGGCAGTGCCCTCCTGTGCTCACAACCTAGGCAAAAATGGGTGGCAGCCTATTCTTCATGCATTTCCCTGTGCATTTTCTGGGAAGTTCTGGCCATCATGATGTTTTCCATGCCAGTACTGCACAGTTTTCCTATTCTGGCGTACATGTGGGCTTTTTGGCCATCTTGGATTTTCTAAGCCCACAGCACCAAATGTTGCAGCATGATAGCTCAAACGTGGGTCAGGACACCCAACAGCTGACGAACTTTGCAAGGATATATGATATGATATGATAGGTTATTTATAACATGCTTAATACCCAGATGTTTCGAAGCGCGGACCCGGGGATCGAACCTGTGGTGCTCTGTGTCGTCTTGCTTCCAATGCCATGACTCCTCACTTCCCCTGTGTGATTTAGCCGGGGACCCTGCATCTGGACTTCCACATCCTGGATTGGTTCTCAAGCTGCATGAATGTGCATGGAGGCGGATAAAGTACCTACCTCCAAGAACAGCCTACGGCAGTCATTTTGTTGTTTGATTTTTGGGGTAACGTATGCATTCTGAATTCGATTTGTTTAGAGTGCAAGCATGTCTCCCAGTGTAAGACGAGCCTTGCACCAGGAAGCTCAGCTGGCTGGAAATGACATTATAGACACCAACTGTTTGTTATTTGTGAAAAGGCCAACTTCACAATTAACAGCCTCTCATTTGTTAGAGGCCATCAAATCAGATTTCTGGGATATCTACAGCTGGTATATCCCACAGTGGCTGAATATAGTATATACTCAACACATTTCCACGTCCTTACAATTGCCAACATCTGCTCGTACAGCTAGTGGATGATTCATTGAAGATTTAAAAAACACCTGAGATCCACCTGTTAGCAATCCTTTAACAAATGGAAAGACAACCATGTAAAAAAAGCCCTCCCACTTGTATTGTTTTTATGAACGCAAGGCATTCTACATGTCCTTAGCGTCCTGCATGCACATTGAACCTGTACTCTAAACATTGATAGAAACTGCAGGTACTACTCTGTAGAGACCCTATGCCATAGTGTAAGTGTTTACACTTTGCTTCCTGGGCCAGTGACTGAACCCTTATCCTCCAGCATTTAGGGTTGCCCACCTGACCTCTCTGCGGTTTTATAGTTCAGTTTCGTTTAAGAATGGCACATTGCCCTATACCCTCGTAACACCATTTTGTCTGTTTATAAAACTCCAGCAAAATGGCTGAACATTTCATCACTACTAAATTGCCATTTACATTAAACCGAGTCCAGGTGATCCCTTTAAACGTTTTAGGATCCATCAATATTGTTTTCATTTATAATGCGTTGTAATGCTTTAAGTTGACCGTAATTTTCAACATATCGCCACACTAGAAAAAAAATGAGATGAAATCTCTTGATCGTGCTGGTCCTTGTGAACCCGAAATACAACTTGTTTTACTGGTTCACTGAAGACGACTGACTATACAAATCATCCCATTCAGATGCACTCCATTTTCATTCGTTCCTAAATACATGGAGAGAAGTTGCCTCTTGAGGACCACCTTGCAGGTCCCTGCTCTAAATGAATTTGGTATGTCCCTGCTAATGCAGATTAGGACCTGGAAGTGGCAGCTGAGGCAATCAGAAGGCTTAAAACGGGGGCGGTTAACATGGTGTTAATTTGGTCCAAATTCTGAGCCCCGGACCCCTCCCTCTTTCGTCCCTGACTGCTTCATTATTCCACACTCCCGCGAGAAATGGACACAGGGCACTGTGTTTTCACCTGGAGCACCCCTTTCTCGTGGCAACCAGATCTGACTACATGTATTTTTAGGGTTTGCATCACACAGGATACCTCGATTGGGTGCCAATAGCCTTGGAGCCCAGGCCTGTAGGATATCCTATTTACTGGCATACCAGTGCCTCTCATTAACACCTTGCAGTGTTATTAGGCTTCCAGGCGGTATCGCCCACAGCTGCGTACTATCAGCGTATGATAGCCCTTACAAATGATGAAATGCACGGTTTGCTGTTGACCCTCCAGAAGATGGATCTTCAAATCGCCCCCAACTTCCGCATCCCTTACAGGAAGCGACTGCCAGGATGACCTAGGGTGACTTTCCACACTATCAGTTTAATTGGATCTGTCTGTGATGCTGGAGCGCACTATATCCCTCTCTCCGATGCTCACGGTCTGGGCAGTCGTGCCATTTGAAAAATGGTTAAACCTGCACTTATGTATTCTCTGTTTGGAACCGTAGAACTGCAGTGCAGAAGCCTCCCCAGTATGCCCGTTGCAATGTCTTCATTGCACCCTGGGATGCAGGCAAGAGGAGTTCGACCAATCAAAAACTGCAAAAAGCAATCAGTGGTGTTCTCCACACCAGTGCACGAGTGGTAACATTCTTCCTGGCGAGCTATATTATTGTGATGCAAACGAGGCTTGCTTTTGCTTTTATTTTCATCAGCAATAAACAGGGAAATGTTATGCATGCACTCTGTGATTAAAGCCTGCAGAGCGCCAACAAACACATTTCATGTATTTCCATTGCCGTTTTTATCTTCTAGCAATTTAAAATGCAAAGAAAGGCATTTAAATGTTTTCGCAGACAACAGATTATCTCACAGAACGTCAGGGCGGTACCAGTGTTTTTCTAGTAAAGCAGAGACACACGTGCATTGGATTATTTTGCAGCGGAGGTGTGGCATTAAACAAAACCAGCATCTACGCCACTTGCAGGAGAGTGCAACTCGGTTATCATGTTTCTGCGTTCGCCAATGAGCAGGCAGAACGTGAATGGAATGTAATAATACATTTAAACAAAGATGCAGATGGGGACAATGTGTTTTCACATTGCAAGAGAAAGTCCATGAAAGTAATACTGGGTGTCGTGTCGTGAAGGTCGGGGGGTGTAAAGTCGAGACCAGTGAAGAAGGGGGCGGGGGTTCCGGGCACCTTCATATTTCTTCTAGAGAGGGCTGAAGGCAACTGAATCAATCAAATGATGGACTGCGCCTTGATTGATTCGACCACCCACAAATGGCATTATCGTACTGGCCTTGTGTTGTCCAATTGGCCTGGCTGGAAAATGTATTTCGATCAGCGTGAACACAACATTATGAGGATTTTCTATAAAATGTTTATCCCGATCTAAGTCGAAGAAAGCTGTCTGTTTTGGGGTTAACAAACATAATCGGGGCCCTCTGATTGGTGGAAAAGTTGTGCCTTCCAGCCAATCCGCTTACCTGATTGTTCCTTGTCTGTTGCACTAGAAACAGCAGAAAGAAGGCTTTGCATTCCATTCCCTTGGATTCCGAATTGTTCCAAAGTTCTATCCACGCCTAAGTGCAAGATATGAGGAGATGCTGTAGAATATGCCTTTAGATTCAGTGCTTGGCAGCGAGTGTGTCCCAAAGAGAGTGTTGTAATCATTGTGACCTCTCAAGGGGCAGTCAAACTAGGTAGACCAGAGTTGACACTGGTTTAGCTCAAGGTCACTCTTAAGAGACCCATTATTTGATGTCAAAGACGCATTGGTGTCGTTCTTCACACGTGTAAGCCCATGTTCCCGTTTCAAGATTCTGCATTTTCTTTCAGTGCAATATATGTGGTGTTATGAGGAGTACAAAACAATACAGAGGAAAAAAACATTCTGTAGTGTGTTGTTCACAAAAAACTATATTCATGAACATTCACACGTCTTCAGAACACATTTATCTAGATGTTTCCGTCAAGAATCTAGACACAACCAGAACATATTGGCTGTGATCCAAAACACAACGCAATCATAAAGTTAAAAGAGGGCCAGTTAAGAGTTATACCTCCTTTGCCTTTTGTGGTAACGTGGTCCGAGTGAAGACTTTGCACTCAAGAGTGGTGTGAAGGTGAACCAGTAGTGACCCAAACAACATAGTATAACAGTGCAAAATAAAAGGAATGTCCAATCAAGGTGCTATGAAGATATAAACACTTTAATTAAACACACTATCTGCAAGTAGAACAAATACCAAATACGGTACAAAAACCCACCCAAAAGGAAGAACAGAGAAGATACAACAGACTTGAGAAGCAGCACTCTGAGCATGGTTCCAGGAGTGTTAGGTAAAGTACTAACCTTAAAAAGGATATATTGGTGGAAAATAGGAACGATTATGATCTAACCAGTCTCTAGGACCCAAGTGGACCGAGCGGTCGGTTCAGAGTCAACAATGCCTGGATTCAGTTCTTAATGGGCTAACGCAGTCAGACCCGGGGTTGAACGTAGATGCAAGCTGATCAGGCTCAGTTCAGGCACGTAGGATTGCGGAGGTCCCAGGAGCAAGCGAGTGTTGAGTAGGGGCTAATGTGGGTGCTCTGTGCGGTAGCAATGTGACTCTCAAAGAAGCAGTTTGGGGCAGTCCCGGGAATGCTTTGCAATTGGCCAGGCCGAATCAGGCTTTAGCTGCCAGGAGTAGTCAATGAGTGACACTCCAGTGGTTCGAGTCGGCGAGCAACGGTCATCAAAGTGGTGATCTTAGGAGCATTGATGAGAAATTGATGAGGCGGCAGTTCAAGGGCTAGCTGGGACGAGCTGTGGTTGCAACACCCGTTAGAGTCAGCCTGTGACTCTCCAGTGATTTGGTTCAGGTTCCAGCGTTTAGCATTCGTTTCACGTCTACCAGGTGGAAAGCTGTGGCTTGGACACAATGCAGTGTCGAGCTGGTCGAAGGTGCAAGCAATGTTCAGTGTGGTGAGGAGCACGCCCACCAGCGTCAGCAACTTGACTCTTGGTCCAGGTGCAGTGAACATGGAGGGACCGGTTTGGTGAGTTGAACAGGAAGTTTCTGCTATTTTCATGGCTTTAAACAAAATTTAAAATACCCTGCTCGTGGATTTTTTCTGACTGCCTAGATCAGCTGATCTTGCTGGAATGTGACAAAGTAGTCCTCTGGCCTCAATTGAAAAAAAGTCAAACTGTGCACATTGGACATGGCAATTGTGTGAACCAACAATTGAAATTAGCTTAGCCATAGCACTGAAATATGACTCTGGGATTCTTTGAATAATAAACTGAGACATTTATGAATATTCGGCAAATGAGACCTGTTTTCTGGCACAAATCTTTATCTCAGTCCATTTTCAAACCCTTGTTCCATCCCAAAACTGTTTTGACAAGAAATACTGGTTACTGATGCTACAGGTCGGAAATCAAAACACTTTCTGGAGATTTACAATTAAGCGCACATTGATTTATGTTCAGAACATTAAAGATGCTGCTGACAAGATGGCAACATCTCCCTTCACGCTTAATTATAATGTTTCAAGCTATGTGCCATGTCTTATCACCTACATCAATCAATTTCAACTTGTTTCTTCCATTTAGCCCTTTTGGGCATTCCTTTGTGTAGGTCTGTCTAGACAGCCTTAGTCCCATAGCAGACCTTTTGGTGGAGCATCTAGGAGGGTGCTGGTGTCCATGTACAGTGATGAAGAAAGTGGATCTAACTGACTGGCTCATTCGCAGACATGCCTGCCTTCTCCCTTTTAAATAATTAAATAAAAACAGGTTATTCATGCTTCATTGAAGGCCCTTTGGGGGAAAACGGCATTCAAATAACTTTAGACATGTGGGGGATTTTTTTGTAAACACCTTTGTAATCCCAATTAGACGATTATCTATTTCAAATGGGCAACCGAACACTGTTAATGCATTTCTATTGTTTTTTTGTTTTTAAAGTGATGATGACCCCTTCACCTGCTGGGCCTGCACATTGAAAGTATTAGAATACTATAACAAGGAGCTGTCAGTAGCCTGGGATGTAAGTCTTGTATTCTTCACTTGTTGTCTTTTACCTATGTTTTCATTTACATCATCTGTTTTTTACTTCTTCTAACATTTAATTAATAATTTCAGGGGCAGACCTGCTGCAAACCATTTTACTGGAGGGAGGACAGGTGCATCGAGCCCTGCAACATTTTTTTCAGTGCCTATTTTTAACGGGTTTCAGAAAAGTATTTGTGAAAAAAAATATAATATACCTATCGGCCTGCTGGTGTCTGCCTCATTTGCTGGAATTTAAATATGAGATTTACAAGCATTATTAAACGTTTTAAGGAGTAGCAGGTAAATAACGCTATCCCATGGGTGTTACGAGTATTTCCTTTTAAATAATGTATTGTACCATTATTAAGAATCTGATTTTATGAGGTAGACACTTGTAATTTAAAAACAATACTTGCCAAAGCCCATAGATTTGCCTTTGTAAATATAAAATGTAAGATTGCATAATCCTGCAAAGGCTTTACCAAAAAAAACAAATCCTCTACATTTTCAAAGCCAAAACATTTAGATTTGAAAACGCTTGTTAGAATGAATCCTTGTTATCCATTGTATTCAATCCTATGCACTGCAATGCTGCTGCATTCATGATAGTCCTACAGGACTTGTGGGCTGCATCATTTTCAGGGATGCCATATTGAGATTGAACATAGTGACCGTAGCAATACATGTCCAATACGTTTTGGATCCTGTATACCCATCTTGATTTCACATTACATGTTTATCTCCTTTTATACAAGTGATTTCACCAAAATGCCAGGGGTAGCGGAAGTGACATCACACGACCCTTGCCCTCTGATGACATCACAGGAAGTGATGTTATTTGACCCCACGCCTAAGTGACATCACGGGAAGCAATGGAACACGACCTTTCACCCCTTGACAAAACAGGAAGTGGCATCACATAGCATTGTTTCTAAGTACACTGTGAAAAATATGGTTACGATATAACTGTAAAGTGATATACAATTAATACAAAAATAGATCACCATATGTATCGTTAATATCAGCACATATAAGCCCATTTACGAAATTACTGTGAATACAAGCAGACGTCCAAGGCCAAACGATAATGATGTGTTATTATATAGTGTTTACGCTTAAGCGCTTCATATAGAACAAATATACATACAATATCACCGAACCTGTGTTGGTATTCATTTATCCAACCTCAGCAGGATGAAAGGTTGAGTTGACTTGCCGGGAGCCGAACCTGCAATCTGCAGATCACACGCACATTGCAGCAGCAAGCACTCAACCCACTGAGATATGTTGACGGCTATAGCTATCAGAAAACCAGCCACTCCAGAAAAAAAGAGCCACATGCTGCTGGCCCAAAGAGCCACATGCTGCTGACAACAGCCCAGAAAACTCAATTAAAAAAAACATTTATTTTTGGGATCACAAGGGAGACCTCTGCAACCCCTGCCGACCCGTAAATGACATCCCTGTTTTTATAGTTCCCTTCATTCAGAGCACATTTGTAGGCGGACTTCAAATGAAGCATTGTGCTATTACAGACCCAATTTACAAGCCCGAGCAGTGTATTGCAACGTTGTCATTAGTCCCCCACTTCCAGGGTGCACCATCACTCTTCTTTCTCCTACAGTATTATCCCCTAACCACACTTTTGCTACATCAATGATGGTATTGGATGTTTTCAAAGTAACGCCAACCTTCCTGATGCTCTTGATTGTTCTGCCTTTCCAGAAATCTAAATCCAGCCGGGTGTACCATAGCCTTACAATTCAAAGAGTACACTTTATCACATTATACGCCTACACCTCCATGAGTCTCCTGAGGCACAGACCCATGACAACCGAAAGGGCCTTCACTCTCGTAAAGCTCACTGTAGAGTGTTGCAAGGCCGTTAGGACATTGTGCCGTGTCCAGCCAGCAACAAAATAAATCCTGTGTAGGAGCTCCAGTAGTTTAGTTTTCCTAACGGCCTATCTATCCCCTCAAGCCTTTCACCAGAATGTAACTGAATGACACTTAAAACCAGGATAAACTTTGTGTGAATCTCCTGATGTACATGTCATTCAGTTATAGCAACAGCTAAGGGCAAAACATAGGAAGTTGAGAGGGTTCTTGGGAAAAAATGCAGCAGAGGTTTGCATGTCTGACAGGAGAAGTGTTCATTGAAGTTCCACCTGGATATACTGATGAACATCAATCTTAAGAATGCTTTTTCCAGAGGGAGGAAAATGGAGATGTCTTTCCCAAGGCAGAACCAGATTGCCTGAGAGGGATTTTGGAAGCAGGGGAAAGACAGGCCGCAGAGCTTACTCTGCATAGCTCCCTGTAGCTGTTGATATTCCTACATGGTTTGGGGTTCTAAAAAGACAACCCAAAAGTGTGTAAAACCCCTGTGCATTGAGATAGATCTTCCAATAATTATGTAATCTCCAAATTGCAATTGTAAGTCTATTGGGGGAATGTTTTAGAAGCTATGCCACTAAATGAGGACTGGGACTCTAAGGGGAATTTTGAGGAAATATATTTAAAATAAAATGCCCTAAAATTCATAATTGTGAAGGGCATATTAGTCTCTGGCAGTAGCCAAATATTACATGATCATCAGGTTTTCACAGAGGCAATGTATAACTGGGTTTGTGACCAAGGTGTACAACGTAGATCACAGATTTGCAGGGATAAATAGACTTATTGACGTGTGAAACACCATAGTTACATTCATAGAACAATCCTGACTAGAGGCTATTTTCTCTCCTTCATTCACAAGACAACATTGTCAATTGAAATAGCAAATGCAATTGCCTCTGTCAACTGAGCTCTGGATAAGCACAGGCCAGATTTATAATATTCCAGCTGATTGGCCATGGTGAAAAGGGAGCAGTTTTACATAAAGCTGACCTCTGGACCTTTTAGCTCTGTGGACTGAGCTCTGGATAAGCACAGGCCGGATTTACAATATTACAGCTGCATTGACCAATACTCATGGTGTAATGTTCACTTCATAATGATCATTTAATAATCTAAGCCTTGTCAACAAGTTCAGCTCAATCTGCATACTATATATTCTACATCGACATCTTCTCACATAGTAAACTTGTTCACTTTATGCTTCGTTTATGTAACATGGCTGCACAAATAAACACTGTTTGCATCAGGCATTTTAGTGGAAAAAATAAACACTTTGTTCGGTTACATTTTTATTTTTTTTTATGTACTCACTTGATTTAATTGTGTCTTGCACAATTTTTGCAAGGGTCCAATTCATCATCAAATTCATGTTAAAACAAGCATTAGTCCTCCACTAAATGTTAAGAAAAAAAAGAACATGGTTTCAGGAGGCAATTCAAAAAGTTTCTGGTAAATGATCTTCTAAGGAGTTGTGGGTCAATCAGTTCTGGACTGTGCTAGCTTGCTTTCCTGGTTCCTGCTCCAAGCCAATATTTCGAAGAAGTGATGCAGCAGCTATGACCAAAGATATGTGTTTGCCGCTTATTACTCTGGACCACAATACCTCTTCCTCATCATTACGAGAGGCATGGACGTATTTATTCAAGTAGGCAGATCTTTCTTTAGTTAAACCAGGACATGACAATAAACACTTTGTTCCGTTACATTTGATATTATAGGGATGAAAAGCAATGCACCATACACCTTGTTGAATAAAATGTGTTGCATTGTTCTTTAACAGCAATGAAAACAAACAGTTAAAAATGGCTTCTACGACGTAGGCAAAGAAACATTCTCCTAAACACTTTCAGTATTACTCAGTTTGAGGTACAGTAGAAATCTCGGGGGTGTCTGTCACACAAAATTGGCCATTGGAACATTCATTTGAACACTAGATAATGGTACAATGCTTAACTAAATAGGAACATCCTTCTAGCATTCGAATGTTCGACTGCAAAAATATGAGATCAATTATGTACTAACAAGTTAGAAAATATTTCTGCAAGTCAAATAACTTTATTTCGGATAAAAGTTATCCATAAAACTACAAACAGCAACAATAATACATATACCAAAGGAATACATACATTGCTAATAGCCCAAAAAATAGTTTACAACAGGGTTGTGCAATCAAGCAGTAAGAAAAGACACACATGTACAATGATTGCATTAACACATCTCTCTGTTTCAATGCACGGAGTAAATAAGAACAAAAAAAGTCACTAGTGGGAATCCGCTAAATGTATAAAACACAAGGCCGTTCTGCATTGTCTAAAGTGCAGTTAATGCAGTATTACTTTAAAAGTGCTTCCCGTAATATGACATATGCTGGACAGAAAAATAAAAGTACATCAAGTCTTTGAGGGCAGCGTTACAAAGTGGACAAGTCAAAGTGCTCCATTGTGCCATCAACAGCTGAAGACAACTTTTGAGTGACCGGCCTGAGAGGTAACAGGTTAAGCCTTGCCATCATTACGAGGCTGCAGTGGTAGTTAAACTCGGTCCAAATCAATTATTCTGAAATTTGACCAGAGGAGAAAATTATGTTTGCACAATTCGAGGGTTTGGCCATTTCACTATACTTACGTTGCATATTCAACTACAAGTATTAGTTCTGAACAACTGTCTTGTCATTTGCCAACTAAATAACCAATGGGTCAGTAAACCAAGAGTTAATGTTATCAAGAACAAGGTGTTTATTTTCAAATAAGAGATCAAGGAGATTAACCAAAAGTTAGCTTCTGATGGAAGAATAAGGGACAGAAGATGACCCGTAAGGGTCACCCTCTGTTTGCCCAGGCCCTTAGCCAAAGCATCACTGTTACTGCATTATCACATCTACGAGAGAAATGATTTAACCACTACCAAAAATATGCATAAAAGCCCACCCTCCTAAAAGTGGATACCAAAATAGTTCAGCAGCTGGAGGTCAGGTGTAGATAATGCTAAGGAGATGTACATATGTCACACGATGCCGAAAAAGAAACCTGCTCACTCAGATCCAAAGGAGATAATCAAAAGACATGCGGGGTTGGGCGCCGGTCCCACAGCAAGACACTACTTGAACATTCATAGGGCGATTATGGCACCGCCAGTTGTGAGTTTCAAAAGCCCTACACGCAGGATCTCTGGTCTAATTTGCAATGATATAGTCACCAAAATATTACTTCTCTTCAAGCAGGGACAACTAATTGCACCAGGCCTAGTGGGGGCACGAGACAAAGGGAACAGGCAGAACGCCGTTCATCCTCAAAATAAAATGTGATAACTGACCAATTCCTTGTGAAAAGAAACAGGAATGAAAGGGCAAAGTTAAAGCATTCAATTAAGAAGGGCACACATTTCACGTTGCAAGCTATACACCAGACATAAAATTCACTCAACTCCTCACTTCTCCACGTACAAGCAGCACATCCTTTCTTACTCTCCAAGAGTCAATTACTACTAGCCAACGGCTGGTGGGGAGTGCAAACTGCGAGCTCTTATAAGTGTGCAATGCTTCTGCTTTAAGCTGCAGTCGCATCTCATGATCCCGCTAAATAGCACTGTACATTTCATGGTACACCTACTCGCTGGATAAAAAGTATGTGATTTCATGTATATCTGTGTGCTCCTGACAGGGAAGTCGATACCTCTTTTCACCCCCACTTGCGACACTTCCAGACCTCAAGTACACCTACTCAATTCAGAATATGTCTCTGCCGGTAACCCTAGTCCCAGTCACCCAAACAGCAGCATTGTCCGCTTTTAACATACCAGGTAAGTGCACCTTAGAGTACTTGGTCATACCTGCCAAACATCTGCCTTCCACTTTCACCATCCTCCATACGGCAGCTCTCCCGTCCCCCTGCATCTATTGCACACTCTCTCTGACATCTCACGCTCCTGCCCAGCCAGACCCCACTGCATGAACCCCTCCTACACAGCACAAGGAACGGTTCTTTACAGCCCATACCTAAAGTACAATCTCCTCACCTACCCCTGCCATTCCAGTGAATGCAAGCACTACATGGTACGAATGAAAGTGTCTGCATGCCCTAACATTCATTGGGACTCCCTTCTGCCACTCTCACCAGTATGCCCTGTGGCACAATCAGCAGAGCACATGACCTGCCATAATATATGACACCCAGGAATGGTACATTGACCAACGCGCTACCATACACCTCATACACAGGTGCCCCGCCTGAATGATCTTTTCAGCCATATAGACACATCTTGCTTCTATTTGGTGCCTACTACCTTTGGCAGATACAGACTATTTTCCCTAAAAGCCATTACGATAACACAGCAATACAAGCACTGCATATTTATGGCTCACTCACATAGTACCCAACAAAGTTCTCATCAACACCACACTCAGATTTGTTCAGATGTACACCCACATAAGAGGCACTCCAACAGCACAGTCTTACATCCAGCATCCAGGCTCTAGCATGCAATGCTCCTACACAGTCAATGATACAAGTTCTCTCCAGTGCCAAATATGTGCTACACAAATGTCCATTGACAAAATATACAATGATCCAATTACAATTGGCAAAGGTTTGTCTCGTGAGGATAGCTCAAGGGCACGGTGCCCGCCTTGGAAGCTAGACGATACAGAGCACAACTGGTTCGACCCAATATAATTCAACATATTTGCTTATTCCTTGGGAACAAAAGGAGAAGATGTAAGTGATACTGCTTCTAGATTTAGTGTTAAAGCTCTGTTTCATGGCATCTTGATACAGTGAAAAACAAGTACAGAAAACTAAACTCAGACACAGGGTGTAATATTTAGGCATGCCCTCCCAAGACACCACGTGCGTCTTCAATTACTGACTGCTGGGCCCCAGATGAGAAGACTTGTTATCACTACATTGTGACAGCATGTAGCAGTAAGTTCGGAGCGACCAGGAATTAAATGTTTCAGCTAAAATGATTCACAGCGCCACCAAACATCTATGTAGGGTTACAATGTATTGTGGGAAAAGGTGACCCTCTCTTCTAGGCTTGGCATGATGGACCTCACCAAGGCCAAGACTCAACCTGGTGCTGTGGTCCCATGCCAGGGCAGGGGTGGCTGCTCTTGACTGTGTGCACATGTCAAAGTTATCACCAGTCTTGCTCTAAGATATGGAAGTTGGTGGTGGCATGGGTTTGGGACCAGACACAGACCTACTGCCATAATGGCGCTGTCTATGTCCCACTACTCGAGCTGGAAGACTGAATGGCCTGCATTTCATGAAACCATGCCTTTAATCGACCTATCGTGACGCCACCTTCTACAGGACGGCTGTGATGCGAGTGATGGCCGACATAATGGACAACTGAACCATTCATTCTAATTGCTGTGGGAAAACCTCTGGAAACAGCCCAACTGATTGCATAAATGCCCTGTAGGGGGATTCCATGTGATGGCACCAGATGTGTGCAGAAAAGGCTGGGTATGCGAGCATCCAGTAGGATGCTGTACTCCTTGCCACAGGCATGCAATGATTCTGAGATAACCTCTGTAAATGCACAGAGCGGAGCTAAGCATTATTTGCATCCAAACAGCACGACCACAGTGGCGGCCACCATCCTGCTACTACAAACGACAGATTGCTGCTGGTGTCTGCCGTCACAAGGAAACCGGGGACCATCTATCCTTTTCAAGGCATGCCGCAACCAAAACCGACAGATTGCTGCTGGTGTCTACCGTCACAAGGAAACGGGGGACCATCTTTCCTTTTCAAGGTATGCCGCAACCAAAACCGACAGATTGCTGCTGGTGTCTGCCGTCACAAGGACACCGGGGACCAGCTATCCTTTTCAAGGGATGCCGCAACCAAAACCGACAGATCGCTGCTGATGTCTGAGGTCACAAGGACACATGGGACCATCTTTCCTTTTCAAGGGATGCTGCACCCCCTTGAACGAGTTTGCAGGCACTCACAAAGTCACGCTCTGTGGTGTGTGTAGCTTGCCCACACAGGCTGGAAAACAGGGAAATCTTTCTCCCTGTGTTTCCTGCACTATTGTGAACAATGGAGTGAAGCCTTTGGTGAGTATCACGCCACAGTTCAATCTTGAGATGTGCTGGGGGACTGGTGCAAACTCCTTTTGGACCCATTCAGGAATGCACACCATTTTGGTTCTCAATTCTCCACTGGTCACAAACTAATTCATGAAAAGGATTAAGTCATTCATAGACTGCTTAGAATGTAGCGCCAGAGAAGGGTGCTATTCATTCATTAATCTCACGGTTAAAACGTAATGTCCCCACATTTCTTCCCAATATGTGAAGCAGTGCAGCCACTTGCAAGATCATTTGCAATAACATACACATTATCCAATATACGGATAGTCGAAAATAAGCACTTGGTACTTTCTGCTTACATACATGACAAATTATGACTGCCACTCATCTGAAGCAGTTGCTGCAGGTCAAAGACTTGGAAGAAAGTTAATCGCGTCAATTCAGAAAGCTTTGAGGTCAAATCCCCTGCCAGCTGATGGAAATAACTAATTCACTGCTCCTCCTTCTCCTCACCTCTAGCTGCCGCCATTAAGCGAAAATCACTGCATTCATCTTCCCTAAGCGTGATGTACAGGAAGGTTATTCTTCCACCGTACATGATACCGGCAGTCGTTGTGCTCGCAGGGCGACTATTCAGATCAATGAACCATAGTAATAGCGGGTGCTACTCTGCACAAATGCAGTAAATTAACTATTAGGAATCTGATGCTAGCACAGTGGCCACCATCAGGTGTGTAGCTGGATCTGTGTATATCAAAGTGGCATAGAAAAGATACAGAGGGACCGATTCTGATGTTGGCGCAGTGAGCGTGCTAAAGAGCACGAATCACTGCGCCAAATCTGGACACCCAGGCTCCACCACTATTCTCAAGTGGTCCTGGGCATCTTCGGAGCGCACAACAGTGCACTGCCTGAATTCTGACTGTTTTTGACGACAACGGGGGTAATGGAAATTCTCGGCAGCATTTTCGTTAAATAACGGGATGTTCGTTACTTTACGAACGTGCTGCCGGGAACACAGCGGCACCCGTAAACTTTGAGGCCACCTGATGTGGCTGTCCACCTGCTGAGCTAAGGAATTGAGTTTGTGATGATCGTTACTTCTCCATTGCTGTTCGCACTGGAAAACTGTGGTTCCTGATGAGACAAAAAAGGGAAGACTTTGCAAGAGCTCCTGTAAAATGAACATAAGTGCAACAGGAGAGAAGAATGCAATTGGATAGATGTCATGTTTCCCCAAATCTTCATTTTTATTCAACTTCCTGTCTCCATCTTCCTCCCTAATGTTTAGTTATTTACTGGTATCTGATGACAAGTTACCCACCTGCACTCAGCGGCCGGCTTCCTGTGGCACTCCTCCACAATACCGGCACCGAAATGGTACCGTATATGTGCGCCACTTTAATGCACATTATAAAGTGGAGGAGTGCCACAAGAATACCTGTGTTGTATGGCAGGTAACAAATGTGGCGGTTGCTAGGTTGGTTTCCCACCCATCCTAGCAACCGTCACATATATTCCGAAAGTGGTACAACCATGCCGACTTTGAAAAAATGCACCACCTTCAGAATAGGACTTAAGTATTTTCGGTACTTAACACCCACATCAGAATCGGGCCCTGATTCTCTTCTGTGAACATCTTAGTACGCAACATCTCCACTCCTTGCGAACAATTTCTGAATTTCTGAACATTTTCGACAAGTCATCCCATGCCATGTTTGTCAGTAAGGTTGGATTTAATCTCGCTTATATTGTAGGAAGCAAGGCCCACAAATCTATAATCCCTTCTTTTATGAAGTATTCCAATTAAGAGGTGAATTGCTGCTAATAGACACTTAACAAATACTCTGCAACCTCCACCATTAAGCAGTGGGTTTTAAAATCCAGGCTTAAAAGTGCATTAATCAGTAAAAGAAAATGTACCTTTTATTTTCAATATGCGAGCAAGGAACATACCACGTAGCAAAATCGAACCCAGGGTTCTAATAGGAAAGCTACTGCATGCCGACAGGCAGCACACTTGGTCCTGGAACTAAGAGATACATTTTAAAAGCAAAGTTTTCAGGAAACATTCCATACTTAATTTAGATCCTGGTATTCCTCACAGATTCCAAAACATGAGCTATTCCGAAAATCAAGATGGTGACTACATCTTAATGTTTTCAGCTGATCAAGCTGAAATGAATTCTTTCTAACCTGCCCTCTCCAAGACCGATAAACAGTAGTGAGACCCCAAATAATTCCGAGTGCTGTCTACATATACACGAAGACCCTGAATGCTGTCCCGTCTGCAGATGCTGCATGTGACTCTATGCATTCTCTTAATCCTCTCTAGATCAACTCAAAATTAAACCAACCACAACCACTTCAGCTTCACGTAGGAAACCCCCCATTACTCGTACATAGTCCTACAACCACCGCACACAGCAGTAAGCTAGATTCACGCATGATCCAGTTAGGGCTGCAATATACCCTTACCTCACTGACTGACACACTCACTCACTGACACAAATGAGTGACCATCATTCACAAATGCACTGAGGGGACCCCACACTGGAGCTTAACTGAACAATCTCCACTGATTCCCTGATACCAGTCAGAGGTTGGTATTGTATGTGTCCATCTCAGCAGTTCCCAGTTAATGTTGACCGGTCTATTGAGACTATGGGACTGATGACTGGAACTCCCTAAAGTTAGTATTCTGCCATCAATGTCATTTGGCCTCCTTAAGAAATTGACTTTACAGCATATAGTAAACAAATATTGCTGGCTATGTTCTTCACTGTATGCATTTAAGCAGCTGATCACCAAAGCAAGGTGTTTATATGAATAGCTAGGCTGAGGAACTTATCTCACTTAGACCCTCACTCACTCACCAACTCATCATTTGCCACAAGCAGTAACATATGCAGCCGTGATGAAGGACTGAAGACTAAGCAGCAAATCTTAAGACATTAGTTGTTGCCTCTGTGCCCATTTGTCTGGCATTGTGATCCACTAGGAAGCAACGAGAAGAGAAAACTTTGGTGTAAGAACATTTTCCTAGGTGCACAGAACCTGCTTTTGACATCAGTGATGCAGTTCTCCGGGGAAGAGGATGAGAGAGCAAAGCCCGTGACTGCTCGCCTGCAGTCTCAGGCCTGCGACGGTGCTACCAGCCATGCGATGTTTCTGAGAATCCCAGCTTCTTTTTATTCGAAAGGCATTTCCTGGCAGTAAGCGCTGCATGACAGAATTCTAGACTTTTTGCCAATTATTTTCCTGGGGAATGAAATCATTGGCAGTCAAGGCTTGCTGGCAGCCTAGTCAGCTTATGGCACTAAAGATTATGAGCGTCTACTCGACTATATTAGCCAAATTAAAACCTCAAAAGAGTGCGGGAGCAGCCGTCGCCCCGTCCTGGCGGCCTAGCCCTCCTGCGGGGCAAGTGCTGAAGGAAAGAATGGCTTAAGAGCGATGGGGTGCAGGCAGTCTCGTGGCCATTATTAGCATTCTCCTTGCCATATCCACGCAGCTCGATTCCTGCCGAATACATTTGCTTACCATTTACTTGTCGTTAAAATGACTGCACAGGGAAGGCCACGTGCTCCCCGACTGCTGATATGGCAGTATACTAAAGCAATATCACTCACAGTCAGCCATCTAACACGGGGATGACAAACACCAAGACGAGAGGTAATTAGCATGCAAAAAGAAAGGCAATCGAGAGAGTCCCTTTTAAGCAGCTAGCCAACCTACAAGCGCGCCCATTTTTCCAATCGACATGTACAATCTTTATTTAACTTGACATGTTGACAAGTCATCCAGGAATTAGGGGAACTGGGGGATGACAGTTTGGAGCGTTGTATTGTATTTTATATGAAAGAGAGAAAGGGGCGTCTGCACAAGCACTGAAGAGTTATTTCAGTTCTGCGCCATTATTATTTAAATAGGGCAAGTAATGTAATGACATATGTAAAGTTGCATCGCCTCTGGCTTCTGCTCGCATTGACTCCCGCCTACCGAGGTATGCAGTGGACCTACGCGCAATGAGGCCCTGCAGACCTTGCGTCACCCTCTAATAAGAGAGTCCATCTAATCAGGCCTTGGCATTCAAAGACAATCAACGCGCCAGTTCACGACAGGCTGCCTTAGTCCGTATCTACATTATTATCGCAGCTCCTAAAGTGCATTGAAGCACCGCATGCGTGTGTGTTCATTACCGACTAGAGTTCACCACTGGGCGTTGCGACTGGCGAGGGGGGGGGCTGAGGGGGCTATAGCCCCGGGTCTTTTGGTTGTAGTCCCGGATAAAGGCTCATGGGCTACAAAGAAAAGGCTAGCTAGCCCCGAGTACTGACAGCCCGGGCAATAGCCTAGCCCCAGACCTTTTCCAGACCTAGCAACACCCCTCAGATTTCCGGCAATGTCACGCTAGGGCGTGACTTTATTTTGCACATATCACCATGGGACTGAATAACATAATGCACGTATACCTCACATGTATAATCATTGCAAAGAAAATCAACAAACACGAGTCCCTATGTCGAATTAAAGCCCACTGGGTGGTGCCAGAAAACCTGTACTTTAAACATGACGCTGCTTGCATACACGGCCTGTGGCTTAGGCAAACATTGCATGTACAGTGACGGTTCAGACATGTACACCTGATTTACAGGATTTTCCCATTGAAAAACACTTTTTAAATCAGGCCCACAATATTTTAGTGCCAGGCCTTACAACAAAAAAGGTTAAACCTGAACACAGCAATGTTATCCTTCAGCAGTCAGGGCACGTTAGTCGGTACAGAAGGATTGTCTGGGCTCTGCACAGCATCAATTGTTGGGAAGCTGGTCCTCTGTAGAGTACATGTGTTAGTGCTTCCTAAAAAGTGCAGTTTACTTATGCGCAAACCGCCAATGATTCACGCAAAGGGCCTGGTTCAGAGAAGACTTTTATAATGGTGCAATCCCATTGAAAACTGCTCTGTGAATCAGGCCCACAGTGTATAGAGCCAGACCCGTGGGCAGGTGCTTGCATCACATTGGGACAGTCAGGCACACATACACAAACATGCGTGACTGCATTAGTGGGTAGGGGAGGTACCTTCAGTTACTCCAATCTGAAGATGCAATATGAGAGTCGTCACAATATTGGCCATGCAAAGGTCACGTAAATTATGGACACTGTCAAGCTCGCAAAAAAGAGGGCGTTGCTTGCTCGTGCTCAAGTCTGTCTGAGAGAACTAGAGCTCATGGAGTATGTAGAGACGACTTGGCGTCCATCATCTGCTCTGTAATACAAACTGCCCGAGACATAGGGAAAGCTCTGTCATGATGTTGGTTATTTTGCAGACGCTAGGGCAACTGTACAGGCCGGGGAGACACACTTTGAATGTTGCTTTCAATAGCTTTTTGTTTCTGTGCTGCCTGATACAATGAGGTTTTTCCACTTTTGTGCTCAGTTCCAAGTGGTTAAAGAAACATATCAAGAGCCCCCCCACAGCCCCAATATATAATAACGAGATGATCCGGGATGCAGCTGTTGTCTGTTTAGAGGTCACTGCACCTTCACTAAAGCAGTATTTCCATAGGCGCCATCTTGGAATGGTGACTTGTGTGTGTCAGCTCTGTAATAATGTTGACATTCATGTTCATTTTGTGAAACCGTTCTGCTGCGTCATGCAATGCTGTATTGAAGTGAATGGATGTCTGCATTTAATTATAGGAGTTCATTGTCACAGTGTGCATGTTAACTGTGAGCTGTGCCGTGTAATGTTGCAATGCATTAAATCGTGTTTGCTAGCAGATTGTTTTTTTAAGTATATGCATGTAAGAAGATCCACAGGGCAGAGGCAGCCAAATGCAGCCTGTCATCATTACAACGTATCAATGTATCGATATTGGTCATCTGTATTCATTAAACACTGATGTTCTCTCAGAGCAGTACCTAATAGAATATCAGAAAAGAATACAATTTCTCATAAAAAGACTAGATTTTGCAACTGAAATCTATATCGAAAACCCTAGCATGCATTGAACTCTATCTTCACGTTGACTCAATCAATCATCCTTCCAAGGTTGATAAGAGTAGCCCATTGCTTAACTAGTGCTTTGGATAGAGCAATCACTATTACACCACTGAATCTGGTACTCATGTAATGACCTCGGAAGGAAACAAGGTTGATCTGGCCTTGCCAGGATTCAAACGAGTGACTTGCAGATCAACACAGATCTCAACATGAAGGGCTTAACCTCCTGAGCTAACCTACTGCCTAAACTGAGTGCTCTTAAATTGGGCAATGATAACACCTGTCATTAAAGTGCTTAGAAGGTGGAGGAATGGGCCAGAAAGTGCTACATAAGAACACATATTGTTATGTTTATCTCCATTTCAAGGAAAATATTTTTCTAACTGTTAACCTTACATTGGGAACTTTTCAAGGAGTCTGCACCATGGATAGCGCTCTGTTCTTGCAAGGATATATCATTCGACTGTACCTCGCTGGTTTATTAAAAGAAAACACACACATGTTCTTGTGTCTTTAGAGCACAGGAGAAGAGGGTTCCTTTGTGGCCTTTCTAAGATCTATTTTGGAATCTAGATTTAAAATAGGCCAAAGCATTGTTCTGCTCCTCACTCAAATGTGTGATGTTTCAGCAGCAGCAGCAGGGTTTACTGCTCTAAGACATTCTGAACAAAAGGAGCCAACGTGCGCAGTGACAGGCGAATGCGAGGAGATCTAACATGAAAACGTGCCGCTTCCTTCAATACAACATCGGAAATGGCCATGCAGAAGTCTCACAAAAGTATAGGGAACTTCTTCTAATGTGACCAAAAGTAACCACAGCACTCTTGGTAAGAGGATTTTTAATATAGACTTAAATTATACAAATCTAAACTGCATGTGAGACATGTATACTGTGAAAATATGTTGGACGGCGAAGTGTCCCAAACGGTAGCATGCCTGTGATGTCTCCATTACAATGATTTGTAATCTATGCATTGCTTGCGGGTCAGGGGGAAATTTACAAAGAAGTTACCAGGAGTAACTCCAAGTTATTCCTGGGGCGAAATCCTCCGATTCACAACTAGGCGGCCTTAGCTCTAGTATAAACCTAATTGACAGTCGTTTATAATGGCAAAAGCCCACTGGAAACCACTCTGTGACTTAGGCCCCTACTCTTTTATTTCCAGAGGAAAATCAGAGGAAAGTCATGGTACTCCTGGCTTGTGAATCAGATAGACTCTCCCAGCAGTAAATCAAGATTCCGTCAAAGCTACCCCTAAATATTGCACAGGTTTGTTTATATGAAGGGATGGTGCACAATTATTCATAATGTGACAGACTGAAATTCAGAACACAAGTCCCCACCCTTTCGTTGTTGGACAAAGGGGACACAGCTATAGACAGCAATGACTCACCACGGTCTCATTTCACCTACAAGACGAGGGGCTACATTCTGGCATGTTCTTTCACTTTCTTTTCTCCAAATGGAGCTGCAGCAGTGCTTAATGTGCGTCCATATTCCGGGAGTGCCAGAATGCACATCTAGCAATTTAAAAAATGAAATTTGTTGGCACCAACACAATGACACCTGTCAACAGAAGGTACACGGGGCAGCCTCGAGCAACACGAATGCATGTGGGTAGAAAATCAGGGACAAGCCAGCTGCAAATGCACAGAACAGATGGAAGCGGGCACATTGGGACAGCATCATTCTGCCATGCACACATGTCCCGTTCCAACAGAAATGCTCTACTCAAGGTCCATGAACCATGTATAGCTTAGGCCGGGAATGCGACCAGGAACGTCATTTCACCAAAATACCAGAGGTAGCAGAAGTGACATCACATTGCCCTTGATCTCTGATGACCCCACCCCGAAGTGACAGAATGGGAAGCGATAGAACACGACCTTTCACCCCTTTAATGAGTCTAGCAATTATTGTATAGAATTCCAGAAAGAGAAATTGTTATTCCTATTCTTTCTTAAGTAGGGTCACTGCTCAGAGTGTCACACTTGTGGAACCCCCAGTTTTTTTTTTTTTTTTTTTTTATTAAGAGGCCTCAACAAAAATTCCAGCCACTTCAGAAACAAAGAGCAACATGGCAGTGGCCACAGCCCAGGAGCTTCAATGTAAAAATAAACAAACTAAAAAAAAACATGTTTTTTATTTTTTTATTTTTAGGGATGGCCAGGGAGACTACATGGGTAGCAAGGGAGATCTCAGGGGTCGCACCTGCGACTCATGGCAACCCACAAATGACATCCATGAATGCAACCTGCGCAGAGCAAGCAGCGTGGAATTGGAACTGCACTCCATGCACCACATATCGTTCAATGCTTGCACGCTTGAGACCAGTAAACTCTAACACAATCACAAGCGTCTTTTAAAACATACATGGGAATGATCATAAGGGGAGCCCGAATACGCTGTTTCTGTTCAGGGCGTTTCGAAAAGACTGTTTGGCTGAGGTTGCTTTGACGTGCTGATGGGTGTATGACATATATAGAGCAGCAATGTGTGGGTCACATATACAACAGTAGCAACAGGTGCAGTTGGAGAATCTGCATAGTTGATTGTGCTTGTGCGAGGAGCACCACCAAACCTCTCCAAATACCAGGGGCCAGATGGGCCATATTACAGGAAAGTTGCCCTAGTGCTAATATGGTGCACATTTGCACCGTATTAGCGCTAGGGGAAAGTTTGCCCTAGTGCAAAAAACAGTGGGGGCATATTCGAAAATATGTGCACCGTGACAAATAAAGCATTATGGCAAACCTTTCCCTAGTGCAAACAATCATGCACTTTCAAAGCATGTTTGCAACAGGACAACTTTTGCCCTAGTGCTAACACGGAATGGTATGAACACTGGGGCAAACTTTGCCCTGGTGCAAAAATGCATTGAAAGTGCGTGTTTGTTTCACTGGGGCTAGTGCCTGTAACATCACAAATGGTACTTGTGGTGGAAGAGTTTTTGAATGCAGCCCAATATTGTCTGAAGTAGGGAAAGCTTTTCCCTAGTGCGAGTACAGTGCAACATTGCACTAGCACCGGTGCAAATTATTTGTAATCTGGCCCAGGTGTTCTCCGTTTCCCTTGCCAATCTCCTTGCCAATTTTAGCCTTATGTCCCCTCTTACAGCCAAATGTGTCTCAGTCTCTCTCTTTCTCAGCCTCTCTCGGGGTGGTGCAATGTGCTACGCCCGCATATCTAGATGGCTTAAGGGCTTACAGAGGTATAACGTCACAGCAGTGTATCTGACTGGCACCAACAACATGGCAGCAGATTGCCACCCCCGTCCCCATTGAAGCGCCCCATGAAAACTGGACCACTTGGCTCTCTGATTAGGATGTAGCCTACTACCCTATCTCAGAAGACAAATGGGTACACGCCAGGGGTGGGGACACCACACTGAGATGTGTCAGCAAATGGACTGTGAGTGGGTGGCCATCTAACCCTTCTCTAGATATGAAATGGTGGACTTAGAATGAGGTCAAAGACGAGTTCTGCATCACAGGTGGGAGAATTAGGCATACCAGAAAGATGATTCTGCCTGGGAGCCCCCGCAACATAATCATTCACCCAACTCATGGGGGACATTTGAGGGTTCCACATAATAATGTTCCTGTAAAAATGTCCCCTGAAAAAAAAGTTGCCATTTTTTGCAGAGACATTATTACAATAAACATGCGGGGAACACCCCGCAACCCCTGTGCTTTTTTTTTTTTTTAATCGGAACAGGGCACATCCCCGCAACCCGAGACCATACATAATGTCGCCTTATATAATGTGGCCAATGGTTTTTCCTGGGGACATTATGTATGGGGACATTATTACCGGATAGCAATTTCAGCTGCAAGCTTACAAAAACAAAATTGCAAGTACTCTGGTGGTCACTAATGCACTTGCCAACTGGGAGGCTGCTCAGGTCCTTTTCCGTTTGTGCAAACAGCGGCAAACCTAAAATCACCAGGGAGCCTCCCTTTAGGTCGAACACCTGTGACCCATATGCCAGGGTAGAATTGGACGTTTGTGCGGCAGGCTGGGTTGCCGTATCTATCCTTGTTTTAGTGGACTACCATTGCAAGTGGTTATGCGGAGAGCAGCAAGGGGGACCATTACCTTTGAAACACCGCTCACCTTACCTTTCATGTAACACAGGCATCGTGAACATGTGGTGAAATGCTCCTGTGTTTTTGTTGGCGACATGACATCTACTGGATTTCTTCAAGTGTTACCCCGGATAACACATTGCAAATTGTATGCACCCCTTGTGTCTTTGTGCTGTAAAATGCACCATTTCTGCGCATGATTTTAAAAAGGTGTTCGGGGCTACGACCTGCCAAACAACTTTACGTTATTAAAGAGTCACCCCTGCACCAAAAGCAGTTCACCACGCCATGTCAGCGTCACGCAGATCATAATGGGCCTGTCCAGGTGCAGTGGCGGCTGGTACGGTTGAGCTCCCCCCTCTTTGTTTCTAGGCTAGGTGAAAGATATATGGCTTGATTGAAATAAATATGCGTAGCTTTCACCCAGTGTGGCGCACGTGGCACATGCCTGCGGCCGCATGACCATCGTGTAGATTGCGCACGCATGGTGGCCCAGACAGCCGGGGAGTCTGTGGCGTTGCTTGTGCTTTCTTCAAGGAGTTTGGGGGGCCCCACTGAAGGGCCAGCCAGCCAGGGGCAGGGTGGGCTGGGCTACTTTGTGTGCTATGCCACTGGTACAGACAGGTTGACCTCTCGGCTCATTAAGCTGCTTGTTTCTCACATCTCTGCGAACAGAAGCTCGCCTGTCATGCGCGTGATGATGAATTCCTCAAGCAGCAGCCGTGCCATCTTTCTGCTGTGAATGCGTAGCCTGGAAACACGGCTGTGGACATGCGTGAATATGAGCGCGCTGCTCTGGAAATACAGGGGCACGGATAATAGTCGGTGCAAGGTTGGGGGACATGCCCAATATGCACACGGTTTGCAGAAAGCATACTTTGGGAAGCCATGCCCGTTTTGTCAAGCACCGTTCTGAAAGCTCCTTCTGGTTCTCTGGAATATAATGAATGGAGATCCCGGGCGAGTGTTTCTGTTTCTCTGCTTATTGACACGGACGCGCACATGTTCCCTCGGTGGCAATGGTCCCCAGATGCTGTCACACGGACACTAGTAACAGTGCCGCGGACGGCGTGCAGGAAGGCTTAGCACATTGGGGGCGGCTCCAGGTCCTTGACTCGCTTGATCATTTAGGAAGGGCCAGGCACCTCCCCAGTGCTAAGCAAGGAGTGGCCAGTGATGGAGAGGAGATCTTAGAGTGCTGTATTGCTGGGATTCTGATATGGATTGGTCGGATATTGTCTAATTTGTGTATTAAAGTACAAACACTGGGGGTAACCTCCGGTTAGGTTTTGTAGCTGTTCTTTTACTGTCAAGGCAACCAGACAGGAGGCGCTGGAATACCTAGAGGGGGGTATCGGAAAGACTTGCGATAGGTGTTCGACTTGAGAAGGCTGTGGTGAGAAGGGTTATAGCCAGACCGGACTGAAATGCTGAACTTGCTTAATCTTCGAACATGTTCCGATGCACTGTGTCACTGTTCATGTTTCTTTTTCTTTTTTCTATAAACATATCTAATGCGAGTCTCGTGAGTAGCACAACTGTTTTCAACAGAAACACTACTTTGGGCCGACTGAAAACATGCGTGCGTGCTACCAGCACCCATGAATGCCCGTGTGCGCGTTTTGTTTGCCTGTGAACTTACAGGCAGGGTCATGATATAGGCAATGGCTGATTTACACAAACGCACGATGTAATTATATCACTTCTGAGTTTACCTCTCTCATAGAAAGACACCCCCGTTTGGGAGCCTCTCCTTATAATTAGTCTTCCAATTATCGCTGCATAGGGAGCAAACCCACTGACGACCCCTTTCCCAGGTGCCCGCCAAAGCAGAATTGCATGTTGGGAGTTATATCAGAGGAAGGGATCATGGTGGAAATATCGACATATGCCAAACTCGGATGGTGTACTTGTGGGATAGCAAAGAGAGATGACTATAGCATGTGTGTGTCGTGCCAGGTCGTGAGATTTCGGTAAAGCCCGGCACTGCATACACATTGAATCAGGGTGCGTTGTTCTCAGTGTCTCTTTACATGTCATGAGTTTATTGGTGGGGCGCGGGGTACTGGTGTCCGGGTGGAAAGACTATTGCAGAGGTGATATGCGATTACTGCAACCAAGGCGCCACCTCAGTTCTTGGCTGACTTCTAGGCACTATCGGCCGCAATGGCACTGGTCCAAGGGGTAGGCTTTGATATTCTCCCAGGTAGGAAGTAGCAGAGTCCAAAATGAATGTATATTTTATTTTACATTTTTAAAGCGCTCACACACCCCGGGGGCATGAAGGCCCTGTTAAAGGAATTTGTCTTAGTTGCGTATTTATAACGCACTGCATACCCAGAGGTTTCTAAGCGCGGACCCTAGGATCGAGCCTGTGTTGCTTCATGTCCTCTTGTTTCCGGGACGAGCACGTTGCCTCTGAGCTATCCTCCAGGGACACACATGTCATTCATAAATGCTGAAAGTGATCCTGGAGAGAACTGGGAGCCGGCGGTTGTGTCAAAGTTGGACTGAAACCGATTGCCTTGTTTCACTGTTTTATCTGTAGACGCTCAGGTCCTTTTCTGTGCCCCATCCACTCATTCCTCTCTGTGCTGCCCGCCCATTTGGCACCATCAGTTAGATGACGACAGGTGCGTTGTGTCCTCCATCACTGCTCTGTTCCATTTCCCCAGGGGAAGGGATAACACCGTTTCACGCTCTTCTGGGTCAATAGTATCACTTTAGCCTGCTACGGTAGTGCATTAATAATGAGCGGGAAGAAGAGCTTTCCGCCTTCCAACATAAGTGAAACAAGCTTCTTTCTTTCTTTCTTTCTTTCTTTCTTTCTTTCTTTCTTTCTTTCTTTCTTTCTTTCTTTCTTTCTTTCTTTCTTTCTTTCTTTCTTTCTTTCTTTCTTTCTTTCTTTCTTTTTCTTGTAAATATGTATCGAATTTGTAAAGGATTTTGTAAAAACCGTAAACAAATAAAAAAAAAAAAAACAAGCAACACAACCAACGGATTCAAATAAACTCTTCTTACGGGCTCCTGGGGGGCCGGTCTAGCAACACTGGACAATATGCTAAGGGAATGCAAAGAACATAACTCTTCAAGTCTTATGGGTGAAAAATGATGTCCTGAATTCCATATTAAATAACTGAGTCCGGCCCTCTCTGGCACTTTGAAAGAGTATATCTTGATGAATTCATTTCCAGAGCTTTGCTTAACTTCCCAACTCCATTCCCCTGGGTTTGCGCTGCTTAACAGTCTTTGGAATCCATCCTATACAACTGAACAGTTGTTTTCACTCCGCTGAAACCACATATGCAAGCTATTAGCCAAGAGAAACTGCTAATTGTGCACAAGACTACAAATATGCACTCATAATTGATCTACTTTTAATCTCAAGAACAATTAGCAAACAAGGACACAGTTCTCTTGAACTCATCTCCCAACAGGAACTTCAGGCTATCATGAGGGCAAGACTATACAAATCAAATGCCCGTTTCAGAGAACAGCCAGCAGGGGGATTCCCTAATCACAAAGTGGCACGCAGATGTATATGGACAGTTTAGCTGAGCTGCCAGTCCTTCTGTACAAAAGCCAACACATTATTGATGTCGCTAGAGGTGCAATCATTCTGAATGCAATGATCTGCTTCAATAAATGTGGTAGGTTGTTCATATACTAAACATGTAGGCCTCATCTCACAGGCAATGGGGCATTATGTCAATCATATATAACAATTCACATTCCCTGTAAAAGAGGCTTGTCCAGCAAATATCCTAATTATGGTTTATCCATGCATACGAAAGTTCGAAAAAGTTATTCCTGGTTCTCCCCGGAATTTAAGAGACTCAAAGCTTCCGCACTTAAACACTTCTACGAGTGGAAACATAACCAGACTCCCTTAACCTTGGCAGCTCATAAAGGAGCGGCCAAAGAATGTAAGTTAGCTATTGAAGATGCTAAAAACTCCTTTAAACACGAGAATACAGAGTGCCCACTCTGATGTGAAGGAGCGTTTCAAGATTCTCAAGGAGCAGGACACTCCATACACTCATGACTCGGGCCTGCTAGTTAAGGATGCAGCCTGGTGTTCTGCTATTCAGGAAGTTATGCAGGGCAAACTGAATGCAATTAAGGCAGATATTGCCCCAAAAAGAGAGAGTCGACTTAAGGTATCAGGAGAGGGAGCAAATGGGGATTTTTCTTGATGCCGTCTTATCCCTCAATTTAGCCACTCTGCCCTAACGGTTTCAGAACTCACTACTATAGTGGAACAGCTAAAAACCACTAAGTGTAAAGATGATCCCAGCTTGGCCTTTATTATTAAAACCTGTTTGCCCATTTTGCTTGACGCCATCTGTAAATTTGGTAACGCCTCCTGTCTGGAAGGCTCAGTGCCCCAGGGACCAAGAAAGCGCGGGATAACCCCAATGGTTAAAAAACCTGGGCTACCTGCGGATATGCCGCTCAACTACAGACCTATTACCAATACCCTGTTCTTGCTTAAAATCTTGGATCGGGTAGCATGTGTCCAAATCTCGGATCACCTTAATATATTTCCCATCCTTAACCACCATCAATCTGGGTTCAGGCAGGGATTTGGGACAGATTGCGCTGTTGGAACTCAAGGTCAGGCTATTGGAACGTATGGATAACACAATGGCATCCATTTTGATGCTGTTAGATTTGTCGGCGGCCTCCGACCTGGTGGATCATTCCATTATGGTCACCAGGTTGAAGGACGTAGCCAATTTCACTTTGGCAGTGGCCCAATGGATATCCTCATTCCTTAGCAATCGGTATAGTAGAGTTTTCTATGAGGAGGCAGTAGCATCACCCATAACCTTGAAGTTTGGCATACGTCAGGGGTCATGTATCCCACCTTGCTTGTGTAACATCTTTACAGCACCCTTCTTTGCGCTCTTGGAGCATAAGGGGGTGGTGTTTACAAATTACGCTGATGACACGCAGTGTGTCATCCCTAGCTTGGGGAAACATGAAATTGATGAAGCACAGCTGAACAAGGTCTACACCCTCATTGAGGGTTGGATGGTTCAAAATAACTTGGCTTTGAATAGAGACAAGACAGAGCTGCCGATTGTCCGTACCCCAAATATGCTACAGAAATTGGGTCCAGCTTATGAGAGCTTTCATATTCTTCATTTCATAACTCTTTAAGAAGAAAATGAAAATACTCTTCTGTTTGCTTGATATATGATATGATATTTTATTTCTATCGCACTCGTACACAAGTGTTTCAGAGCGCGACAAGGCAAGGGAGGGGAACAGGGGCGAACAAAACAGCGATCTTACTAGGCCCAGTGACATTGAGAACCCACAAGTGCAAGGGAGAGGGGGAGGGGAAAAGTGCATGGAAGGGGGAGAAGTGGAAAGTGCAAAGCAGGGGAGAAACAGTTAAATAACAATAAATAAATAATAAAGGCAACAAACAGTTTTAGTGCAGCCAGCAATTTGCAAATGCTAGGTTTAAGGCAGCAGATAGGGTAGGTCTGCTAAGTGCAGGAAGAAAAAGGGGGGGTTGTGTGGGTACAGATACAGACCCCAGTGCAAGCAGTGGCCCGGAGGCAGTGCGGGAGGGTGGCAGGGTGAGCAGGTACCTGGGCCCGGAGGACAGAGGGTGGCCAGGTGTACGGTGCCAAGAGAGAACAGATCAGCAGGGGAGAAGGGGAGCGAAGGCAGAAGAAGAGAGGAAGGTCTTGAGGTGCTTCCGGAACCAGAGATCGTTCTCCTCAAGTTTTAGAGTGGCAGGGAGGCTGTTCTAGAGGGAGACCCCAGCTGAAGACAGATCTACTCCCAGCTCGTTTCTTTGAAAAATGACTGGCCCTGAGGGAGTTGGAGGTAGAGGAGCGAAGAGCTCGAGAGGGGAGGTATTTGCGGAGGGATAGCTGAAGGTATTTTGGACCCAGGCCCCAAAAAGCCTTGTGGACAATGCATAGGGTTTTGAATTTAATCCTTGCATCCACTGGGAGCCAATGGAGAGATTTCAGGGTTGGAGAGATGCGATCCCAGGGCTTGAGGCCAAGGACAAGTCTCGCAGTCCTGTTCTGGATTAGTTGCAGAGGGTGGAGAGTAGAGGCAGGTAGATTTAGAAAGAGGCTGTTACAATAGTTCATGCTTGAGAGAACCAGAGCTTGGGATACCATGAGCTTCTGGGGGAAGGTGAGGAAAGGCAGAGTACCTCTGAGGAGGTGCAGTCGGAAATTTGACTTTTTAGATACCTCAGAGATTTGGGCGGAGAAGGAAAGGGTGAAGTCAAAGATGACCCCAAGGTTCTTAGCCTTGCAGGTGGGGGTAGGAGGAGGGCCAAGGGAGGCCGGCCAGAGAGTGAGGGGAAAGGATGGTGAAGGTGTGCCGATGAGGAGGATCTCCGTCTTGCTGGCGTTAAGACAAAGATTATTGGTGGCACACCAATCTTGAATGGCAGTTAGGCAATCAGAGATGAGAGAGGGAGAGGAGGTGGCAGAGGGCAGCCTGAAAATGAGTTGAGTGTCGTCAACGTAGCACTAGAAATTTGAGCAGAAAGTGGCAATGCAGTGGGAGAGAGTTGTCAGGTACTGGTTGAAAAGCCAGGGCGAGAGGTAAGACCCCTGGGGAACACCACAGGTAGAGAGGAAGATAGATGAAAGGAAGGACCCAAGTTGGACCTGGGAGGGTCGATCTGAGAGGAAAGAGGTCAGCCAGGCCAGAGCCTGATCAGTGATACCCAGGTTTTCATGGAGACAGTTGAGCAGGATGGTATGGTTGACCGTGTCGAAGGCAGAAGACAGATCGAGGAGGATGAGGACAGAGGGAATGTTAGAGTCAAGGTTGGAGAGCAGATCTTCACGGATGTTCAGGAGAGCAGTTTCCTTGCTTCTGGCAGCTCTGAAGCCAGACTGGTGGTCATGGAGACAGCCAACAGAATTACAATGAAGATTAAGCTGAGAGATGGCCACATTTTCCAGGAGTTTGCCAAGAAAGGGAGTAATGGAAATTGGGCGATAGTTAGCTGGACAAGAAGGATCAGCTGTGGGTTTCTTGAGAAGAGGATGCACAAAGGAGTGCTTCAGAGGGGAGGGGAAGGATCCTGAGGCAAAGGAGTGTTTGCAAAAATCAGCAAGGGCCGGAGCGAGGGTGTCAATGTGGTCCTTGATGGTTTTAGAGGAACAGGGATGAACCTGTTTTGACGAGGCTTTCATAGATCGGACCTGTCTAGTGACCTCGTCAGGGGAGAAAAGAGGAAAGGGCGAGAAGGATGGTGGGGGGTGGCTAACGGAGGGTCAGCAAACACAGATGGGGAGGGGAAAGGAGGGGTGTGGGTGAAGAGGGTGGACAGGATGTCCTGAGTTTTTGAAATTAAGTGAGAGGCAAGGGCATTGCAAAGAGCCTGGGAGGCAACAGGCGGGGTAGAGACTGCAGCAGGGTTGGCCAGCTCCTTGCAGATTTTAAAGAGTTTGGCCGAGTTGTTGGATTCCGCAGAGACACAAGCTTGAATGTGGACTCTCTTCTTGGTGAGGACAGAGATTCGGTATTGCCTTTGTAGCAGGCGACAGGCCAGTTTGTCAGAGGATGAAAAGGAAGTCCTCCATTTCCTCAGAGCCACCCTACACTTACGTTCAATTGTAGCTAGGTCAGAGTCATACCAGGAATTGCACTTGGCTTTGGACTTCAAACGGATTCTCATGACAGGGGCAAGAGCATCAAGCGTATCAGAAATTGAAGAGTAGAGCAGAGACAGGGCTGTGTCAGGATGTGAGACAGCCAAAGGTGGAGGGGGGGGGGAGTGGCGGCAAAAGCCTCAACTGACACATGCTTCATGGGCCGGATGTCCGAGAAGGTAGGTGGCAGTGTTGGGGTAGGTTTGGTTTGGGGAGGAAGAGAGGGAGAGATGAGAGGAGAGGAGTGAGTTGTCGCTCCAGGAGAGAGGAGTGGTCAGAGGGATGGAGAGGGGGAGGTCAGAGGAGATCAAGACATCGAGTGTGTGCCCTGTAGAGTGAGTCGGGCCAGAGGGGAGGATGGACAGGGAGAGGGAGTCGCAGAGGTCACGGAAGAGTACAGAGGAGGAGCAAGGAGAGTCTAAATGTATATTGAGGTCACAGAGGAGGAGGAGTTGAGTGGTAGAGGCCAAGAGGGAGGAGGTGAGGTCTGATCACTCAGAGAGAAATGAGGTGATTTGACCAGGAGGCCGGTAGATGGTAACCACAGCAAGAGAATGGGTAGGCGAGAGAGAAAGCCTACAGACAAGGCATTCAAAAGAGGAGTAGGTCTGAGTGGGAATGATAGAGACAGGAATCCACTCAGGAAAGATCAGGCTACCCCCCTACCGGACTGGGAGGATCTGGGTGCTGAGAGGATCTTGTAGCCATCAGGGAGGAGAGTGTCAAAGCTTGTGACAAAGCTGGCTGTGAACCATGTCTCAGTAAGACCAAGGACATCAAGGTAGTTCTTCAAGGAGGTGGCAGATGTCAGAGGAGTGTTTGACAGCAGAGCAAGAGTTGAGAGTGGAAATATGAAGAATTTTGCCAGACTTAACGACCTTCCGTGTAGGGGTACAGATCAGAGGTACACCCTGTGGAGGAGAAAGAGCACTGGAGGGGCAGAGGAGGCGGAGCAGAGAGAGGGCAAGGTGGCCAAGAGGGGAGAGGAGGGGACAGCAGGAGATGAGAGGAAATTGATGAGGCAAGGGAAGCGCCTATCAAGGAGGAGGAGATTGGCCAGAGGGCCTTGGACCATGACAGTGCCATTTAGGTAGACATTAATGATGACTTTAGAGGAATCGAAGGAGGCCATGAGAACTTCCCAGCAAGTACCACCATTAATGGGAGAGGAGGAGACAGGGCAGAGCACTGAGACCATATGAGGAGTCCATAGATCTGGTGAAGGAACGACAAAGTGGATGTCTGTGAGGGTCTGTCTGGCGGAAGCATTGGAGTAGGTGTCGGTGATAGGAAGACCAGGGTTAGAGGCCAAGATATCCTTGTTGAACTTCTTCCTACTAGACTTAGTGAGAAGGGAAGGATAGTCAATGGAGAAGCAGTTGGAAAAGATAGTAGAAACAGAAAGCCCCATTGAGGTGGAAGCGAGGAGAGGATGGAGATACTCAGGGGGCTAAGGTAGGTAGGTGTGGGACAAAAGAGAGTGATGAGGTCACTGGGCTGGCAAGTTACAGAGAAGAAACAGTATACAAGCAAAATATAGAGAATTACGCAATGGGCAGCACGATTTGACTTTTTAGCAAAAAGCAAAAACAGCAAGATCTGACTTTTCAATCTTGGAATCGGATGTTAGCAAAGGATTTTAGGAAGCACTGCGCATCAGGAAGACAACATGGGAGTAGCAAGCAGAAAGAACAGTGATAGTCAAAGGCGGTAGGAGTGAGTCCGTAAGGAGGGAACTAACCCATAGTTCTGGAGGAGGCAAAGTCAAAGGCAGTCAGGATTTCTTAGAGGAGTGAGGTGGCAGCATCTTCGTGGTTAAGGTGCAGGGAGAGCCCCAATTAGCGTTCCGGAAGCAGACAGGGGCCTTAGAAGTGGGTCTTTGCTGAGAGGGCCGGCTGAAGCCTGCCAGTCCCTGATTGGATGGAAGAAAACACTCAGCAACCAATGGGAGTGCAGCAGAGGGAGAGGTGGTTCAGCACACCCTGCCTACACAACAAAGAAAACCATGGCAGCCATCTTGGAAGGGCCAAAAAACAGTCAAATAAGCAGGCAATAGTGGGAAAAAAACTTGTGCTTTCAAAATAGCAAGGCAGCTCAAGGTATTAAAAAGCTCAAAAAATGGCAGCACGATGAAAATGCCAAATAAAACAGTCCTTTCCAGCAATTTTATGCAAATTTCGTTTTTTTTCTCGTTTTTTTCCAATTTCGATTTTTCAGGATCAATAATTCCCCTGGAGGTGCAGTAATGCACAGAAAGTGCACCTACCTAATGGAATGGTTAGCAGCCAGGCACAAACTGCACATGTGCAGGAGAACAACAGATGGCCAGGAGGGTGGAAACAGGACCTCACTCTCAGTGAGAAGCAGATAAAAGAAACCAGTTCAAGCCAGTGGGCCTTGCTGAGAGGGCAGGCTGAAGCCTGCCGTTACCTGATTGGATGGAAGAAAACACTCAGCAAACCTGCTCGACGAAATCTGATGACATTTGGTTTGGATGTTTCTTTCGTGGTGTCTTTCTGTTCATTGCTGTTGCGCCCTTAAGCATATGGGTCCATGGTCTGCACAGTATAAATATTAAAAGTAAAGTAAAGTGTACTAAAATGGTCAGAGAGTTAACAAGCTATGATTGTTACGTGTCTTTCTCAGCTCGGAATTGGGGGGGGCTTTCAGACCTTACACACTGCAACTCTTGCTTGAATATGCCACTCTTGCATTGTACATGAATGTACGGATTACAACCAATCGAAGCAAGAAACATTTGACTATATGGCCTCAGCGAAACAATAAGAAAGTGTTGCTTGAGCTCCATAACACAGTAATGGCAATTCTGCATAGGTCGGTTATACCATGTGCTCTACAATAGCAGTGCACTGGCCTGCTGGGATGTCTAGGGATTTCCCATTGGTCCTCTTCTGTGTGAGTACTTTGAATTGTATACATTGATGCACAGCACACACAGGAGGATATTGTAATTGTAATGTTTTTTTTATAACACGCTTAATACCCAGAGACCCGGGGATCGAACTTGTGTTGCACCGCGTCTTCTTGCTTCCAAGACGAGCGTGTTGCCCCTGAGCTATCCTACCGAGACAAAAACAAACAGAACTCTGCTTACACTAGAGTGGCTTGGATACCGTTTGTTTCTTGAAACGAGGTGGCCTGAATGATTAGGAATTTACCATTACCTACTCTGTATCCTGTGGTGGGCCCTCATTTGTCCCAGTTAGGCCATCTCTGCTCCTGCTGCCTCCAGAAAGAAGGTTGCTTAAGCAGCAAGCTATCGGAGTGCCCAGATGGGCTTGATGCGGTAGAGCAGGATTTCATGATTTCTGAGGAAATGAGAATTTCAGAGGAACAGGGACTTGCATTACGAGTATGAAACATGATTGACTGGCCTAATGCAGCTACTAGTATTAGACGATTTGTGTTATTGTTGCACGGCCGGTGCATGCTGTGCATGTACAGATCCACGGCCCATCCCACAAGGGATATAGGAATACTTTGCTTTGATAGCTCACCCTTGCAAATTAATGATATTGAGCATGATAAGAAGTCAAACTCTGGACACAACCAAAGCAGTTCACAAGAAAGGGTATAAGAAGTTAGCTTGTTTATCAAGTCACACATATATTATCATATGCCCCCCTCATCCTTAATTTGACTTTAGATATGCCAACGAGCAAGCACAATATAGGCTAATATATAACATGTTGACATTATTTTCAACTTTTAAGGTTAGAATCTTACTTTATCAGGGGGGGGGCATTAATTTATTGCTAATTTGCTACATAGCTCTTTCTTTTTCATATCAAACTCAGAAGTCTTTTTTTTCTGCCATGCTATTTCAAAAGATGCAGCTGAGGGCTGTGGGTGTGTCTGCACTATCCTGTATGCACAGCAAAAGCAATCCTGTCCGCCCCATTCCAAGCCATATCAGCCCAGACAGAACTCTATAGCCTGCCTTTCTGTGCACATATTCACATTGTAGTCACCAAACTTCTCTTGAAGGAATAGGACAGGTAATATAATTTCTGAATACAGGATTCATGAAAGCGCCTCGGGCACATCTCTGCTGGTTATGCCCGTCCCAGCATGACCATTGCACTTGATAACTCCCGACAATAAAATCGCTTCCATAATAAAAACAATCTGCATTAGAAAATCTATCTACAAAAAATCAAGTCAATTCTAGCTTGATTAATGCACGAATACGATTCACTTTGCACAATTCAATTGAGCCAATGGATCTCGGTTGGTAATTTGTATCAAAGACATGGCTGCAAGATAACTATTACCTCATTATTTCAGACATGGTGCCTAATAACTTCAAAGTTATTACTAAACGCAGGCCGGAAATAAAAGGACTATATTTTTAAGAAAGCATGCATACCTCCCTGCAACCATTTCCAAAGACCATTGGTTTCAAAATGATTTTAAATTATTAATTACATGCAATTTCACAGCACACCACATGAATCAGAACAGTTTTTGGTAGCGGATAGGCAACCAGGTGGTGCTAAGCTTTCATTTGATGAGTGCATTGACTATCTCCCCAGCAACAAATGCAGCTGCTATCTTTTATCATTCTAGGAGATTTTAAAGTTTTAATATTTGAGCTGAGCCCCTTCACTCCAACTTTTTTTACAGCAATAGATACTCACATTTCCATGACAAACACCATAGACTGGTTCTGATCTTTAGTGCCTTGTGCAATGACTTGGAACGGAAATCTCCCCTCCAATCAGGGTGGGCTCATTTTATCACACCTTTTTATTTTTCATTACTCCTGATGGTGTTGCCCCACCAATCTAGCAAACCACTACATAATATAAAATACATAATATAAAATGCTGGATGTTTAGACCCTCTGTGACTTTGTCTTGAGAAATGACTGCTACTGAACAAATAGTAAACAATGTTGCACAGCAATTAGATGCTCTATGTAAAATGATCAGTGCTGGTATGACCATCTGATTCGTTTAAAATTAGGACACAAACCAAATAAAATAAGGACAGACTATTAATACCCGGTACAACAAGGAATTCACTGAAATCAAATTGAAAAAGAGACAATCTTATGATCCTATGTTGAAGGTGATCTGTTCAGGTCTCCTGAAGTCAATAGAGAGGCCAAGATAAAACTATATTTAAGACATGATCTCGGTAGCCCTATCTATTTAGAATTAAGTGTGTAAAATATTAAATAAACCGATGAGCACTAAAGAAATTCACGTAACAATAATGATATATTATGCTTATACAGAAAAAAAATCTGAAATACCAGCAAGATGTCCAATCATGCGATTATCAGGCACTATTGGCCTTCTTTAAAGGGGTCCCATAATGTATAGGTATCAGGGTTCCTATACAGAGTTCAAGATAGTAAAACCTCGAGCTAGCCAAGGGATCCCTGGCCGCCACAACATTTTGAACAACTTATTTTGAACAGATCAATTGCTATTTTTCACATGTGATCATTCATACATCCTTGTCTGCAGTGCATTTCACAAATAAACTTTAAGCATGCCGTGGCCACGCCATTATCCAAGAAACCACAAGTGAACCCAGAATTTCAGCAAATTTGATGCCCCTCTCCAACTACCCTTAAATAATTAAACTTATGGAAAATACTGTTTAGGCCCACCTCAATGAGTATAATTTTGTAAACAATATGTTTCACGGTCAACAAGATGGCTGTTGGCCACTCCATAACACAACATTAGTGATTGTTGCCCTGTGAGATGAGAGAACAAGGGTAAATACAGGAGAAATGGGCACCACTGTCTTATTGTAAAGTCAGGGACATTCAATACAGTGGATCTTGGTATTCTTTTAAACAGGTAATATCAGACTGGAATAATTGTACTGGTATATTTCTTAGTTGCAGAGTTGCAGACAACAATCTGCAAAAATCCCAACTTTCTTCTCTTATTTAAAAATAATTCTTGTGATGTTCCACGGGATTCAGCCCTTTCTGCCTTACTTTTCATATTTTCATTCGCCTACTTATAAAACAGTTGGACTCGTTTGGTTTGGAATATTTAAAGAATGGCACAAATATTTTTCCTAAATGTAACCCTCCCGCTGCAGACAAAAATAACATCTTTTCTCGCTGTATAATTGACACAGATCATTGGTGCAGCCAATACTCTGTAAAGGCACTTTGGCCAGTAAGCATCCTTTGTACATCTGGCCTGTTGCACAGGACCCATGCCAATTTCCAGTAGCTCAAGTGCAAAGTTAGGGAATAATTATTGACTCAAAGCTTTCCCCTGGACCCCAAATATAATCTGTACCATCATAAGGGTTCCATGCTAAATATGTGTCAAACAGTAAATGCCACCTGTCTCTCTCTCATGAACACAAAATTCAAGTTGTTCTGGCTCTCATAATCTACGGATCGACTATGGCAAGAGGGGTCCTACCTACCTGCTCCATTGTCTGCAGAGATGATAAAAGTGTGTTCTCTGAATGGTTATTTGGATCAGTCTGTAAAGACATTTGTAATCTCCAATGGCTATCAGTATGACAAATAATGATTGTTAAGTCCTATCCACAGCACATAGAGCCTTTCTATGGCAATGGTCCTATTTTCCTAACACAGGAATTGTAACAGTACCATCCTGACCATAATCTGCGGTCTCAGTCTGCCTTCCTCTTCAACCAAGCCTGATTCACAAAGACCAAATGTATTGCTGAAACTAAATTATTGTTGAACAACCTCACTCTGCTGTTAAAATCTACAACTGATGATGTTTCCTTTCACACATTATCTGTAGCCTGATTTGATCTTGGGATATAGCTTGTAACAAATTGGTTTTTAATATGTTGATTTATTAGTGCCAAGAAGCCTTTTGGCAGTAGGTTACGCTTAATAAGTACCCTTGTCACAAATGTAGCAAGTCTGACAGATACTGCGTGTTCTGTAATACAATGCTTAACCGTCAGCCATCATTCACTTTCTCTCAGGGTTTGGCTGTTCCACAATTATGTCTTGCTTAATCAAACACACCCTCATTATTCTCGATTGTCAGTTCCTGCAGCATTAGGCAGAGTTTAGCAAAGATAGGGTCTTTCAGAAGGCACTTTGAAAATTAGGACCTGTGACCTGCACTTAGAACATGTATTCCACACCCAGTGTATTTCCAAATAACCCGATTATCATAATGTGAAAGGTTCCCACTGCAACAAGAAGGCTTTGAGAATTCTTATTACCATCTCTTCCAGACACCCCACCCCTTTCCATCCTTTCACATTCCCCACAGTCCTTGGAGTAAAGAATGAGTTATACATCTTCCAGCCTCTTTTTTCTCCCTCTTAACAAATACATGTTATATTAGGTTTTACTTCTGTTATAAAACTTTGTATTCGTGATGTATGGACAAATGTCATTTACAATTCATCACTTTAACACAATATAATTTTTCAATTTTTCTTTGGGGATAAACCCACAAATACACCATAGTGGGGTTACGCTCAATGGATACATTTGCTTTCATGGTGGAATAAGGGGCACATTTGATAACATAAAATCAAGGGCCACTTTAAGTCCACTCCTGCTCCAACCCCTAAACTCTAGCTTCCTCACACAGAAGGATGGAGAGATTGAATGGGATGAATGAAGGGGAAACAGTGGAAGAGATGGATTGTGTGGTGGAAATGGACGGTGGGCAGGGATCAGAGTTAAGATTGGATCAGCAGGAGCTAAAAGCAGCTTGTGTGTATCCAGCAATAACCAGTGACATGGAGCTACCGCTGGGGAATGAGGAGCTAGTCCACAGTGCTCTGCAAACATGACTTCCACATGAGATGCAAACATATCATTTTGCCCATGGAGTGCTACAGGGTGCCTCTCCCTCCCCTTTGCTATATAACCTCTACCTGAGTCCCCTCCTCAGACTCATTCGATGCCACGGCCTGTCTTGCTATAACTACGCAAATAACACCCAAATCATTTTCAAAATCCCAAAGGGCTCCTCCTCCGCCTTCACCAGCCTTGCATCATGTCTCTCAGAAATCGAACACTGGATGACTGCCAACCACCAGAAAAAACGAGATCATGCTCGGTGGAAAGACTGCACTCTTTCCCAAAGCTATAGCATGGCCGTGCTCTCTAGGCCCACACAAAACAACCTCCAGCACAGTAAAAAACCTTGGATGCATTATGGACACTGGCCTGTCCCTCACATCACATGAACTCTGTGACAAAAAGCTACTACCTACATATGCTCATTCTCCAATGCGTCTTTCCCTATCAGACCTTCCCACACAGAGTCTCTGTGATCGTCGCTATCATCCTTTCACGCGTAGACTATTCTATCGCCCCATACCTATCACAACTAAGAAAGCTCCAAAAGGTACACAACACTACCTCAAGGATCCACCTTGCCATAGGCCCTAGGGAACACATCACACCCACGCTTTGTATCCTTCACTGGCTACCATTCAGGTGACGATCCACCTCCAGTGTAATATGCATCACCCACCGAGAACTCCACAACACATGACCAGAATATCTGCAGCATAGATGTCCACACTACAGGCCTACCAGAAACCTCAAATCAGGTGTATCACTCCTCCTCGTCATTCAAGTGGCAAAATCAACCAGAATAGGGGACTTCTCTTTCTCAGTCCAAGCACCTACCATCTGTACCTCGATCCCATCAGCTCGCCTTCAGGGAGGCTCTCAAAACCTGGCTCTGCCCCTCGCCATCCTCACAGACCTAATCATTCTACTGGTTGAACTACCACCCACACATGATAGGAATGTGGAGGCACCCAAGGAGTCGACCAGGTGGGACATAGCCACCCACGGAATGCATATCTTTCAGGATTATGACAAATTCTGCAGGCCACATCTAACCAGCCTTGCTTTGCTGGAATGCCTGTATCCTGCCAGGGGCACGGGCCACCCACTGCCATACATCTGCAACAAACACTGCTCGACTTCACCCACCAAAACAAACATCAGCACCTCCATTAGAATACAGCCGAGTTCCACGAACGTATTCTGCTCAGCTATTCACATAATTAGTATCCTTGACTCTCCTATTCCCCTTGACAATCTGTCAAGGCACCCATCCTCTCATCTGATATCTATGGGCTGCCATCATGGGCCTAACCACTCCCTACCTACCTTTGTGCTGGCTAAAAATGCACACATGAAATCCTTCCTTCACATCTCACATCTGCGATCACGGTCTTCCGAAAGCAGTTCATCACACAGCGCTTTGAGGCCATGCCAATGGAAGTAGGTGCTATACAAATGCCATATAACATAACCTGAGAGGCACTCAGGATGTGGGTACTTCAAGGCCTGCATCCATCAATAGCATATGCTTTGCACCTGCCTCTCCCGCTATCCCCCAAAAAGCCTTCCCTCTTTTCTTACATGGCTCTGCACATTTAGAGGCAACCAAAATGTCTTAAGGGCACGATACATCACCACTTTTCATTAAATAATGAATGTAATATGTTAGCTGGTACACATGCTGCAAGGCTGTGTGCTTCTTTGCAAACTTCATATTAGCAATGAAGCAATTACGAGTAATTCCCTGTCGCTAGGTGGGTTTTGTTTGGTTTTTGTCTCAGCTATGATTAATTATTTGTACATGCAAGACTGACAGTTTAATGTGCATTCTAATTCACGCAGCCCAGGTTGTTGGCTTGGATGCTCCACACTTGTCATTATTTACCAATTAGCCTGAATACGTCCCCCGGGATTACCCGTCTTGTACACAATCCTTCTCACAATGCATGCACGGCAATAAGCATATCGGTCTCTGGGCAGCGGAAGGGATAACGTCCATTGCGCTACAGTTGTACTGCGCACTGGTCTCCGCACCTTTCAGAATACACGGATCAATGGGCGCATCTGCATTTCTGCAGCCCAGGACCTGTGCTCTAAACTGACAGTCCTGTGTCTCCGTGATCAAGGGCTGCTACGTGTCACTTCATTTGTTTGATATATTGTAAAGCAGCCAGTGATGTGTGCAGGCCTTCAAGAGGGACCATTTCGTTTTCAAGATCAGAAATGCGACATTCGTCAGCGGCTGCAGCATAATTTACAGGAGATGGGAATAATGTTCTTCCACATTTTGCTCCAACATGAAAGCAGTGCCACGCTGCCTGCCTTCCCGCTTTATTTCTACGTTATGAAGGCCTAATCAAGGGCAGCAAAACTCAAAGTTATTGGCAGAGACAAAAGCTTTCTGAGCCTCGGAGTAGGCCTAAGGACAGCATCCATTCTTCAATCTCCGCGCACCACAGATTCCGGAAGCAGTGAACCGGCTTTTTATATTGAGGCGAGATAGAAGATCCAATGCGATTCCCCTGAGATCCATTAAGAAAAACTGAGCCGGCTGCCAATGGGGTCAGCTGATCACAGCTACCCGCCGCCACCTTTAGGCCTGCAGGTTCAAGTCCTGGTGAGGTGACTCGCTGCGTCGATGTGGAGTTAACTGCTTGGAGTGAGGACTAGGAAACACGGCAAGCTTGCCATTTCTGGCCCATCCATCAAGTTTGCTGGATTTTGAGGGGTCAACTCCTATTTTGTAGCATATTTGCACAGATTTCTTTTACCACAGAGTACAGGGGTAGACCCCCTCACACACCTCATCTTCCTTCTCACATCGTGTGAGAAATTCGACCATCTGCACCGTAGGTGTGCGCTCACCTGGGCTTTTTAAAATTGTATAGGAAATTGAATGATGGTAGATCAACCTCTGGAAAATGTGTGGGGCTAATCTGCACATATTTTCCTATGCTCACCTCATGACATACACACAGACCCATGTACTTTGGGTGGACACAGCCTACAGATGCAGTCCACCCTGTCATAATTAGTTGGGATATGACAGCTAGGATTACACCATGTCATCTCAAAAGGGGGAGGGCAAAACCTTCACCCTGCCATGGCCAGCCTAATTAAATATCAAAGGCTCTGTGGATCTGCCAAGCCCTTTTGTGAAGCACTGCAGATGGTGGTAGCCATTAACATACTAATAGAGTATACGTCAAATAGGCCCACATGGGACCTGGCTGCATAGGTTATCGAAGAGACAAGAAACCCCAAAAACCTTTGATGCACTGTGTCAACCTGAAGCCAGCTCCTGCCCTTAATATTAATGGCCAGTGACATGTCATGTCTGGCACTGTGTGTATTACAGTAGTCATCCCGGCAGGGGGACCCCACTCAGAAAGTAGGAGTATGTGGATTGAAGTCACCAGGAAGTCTGTTTCTGCAGCAGCTTCAAGGGGGACCTGCTGCTTTCATCAGGAACCACAAAGAGCTTCATTAACTAGAGAGACCCTTTGATTCACAACAGAGAGGAAGATGGGTGGGACTAAGTATTACATGTGTTCACCCCTTTACCTTTTCTGTTGCAAAGCACTCTGGTTATGACCTCATGAATACAGAAGATTGTTGGTGGGGACCCAGGATAGGTTCATTAAGATAGAGATAGCCAACACCAATCACTGTGGCCAATTTGGCTTTAAAAGTGGGCTGAGCACCTCTTTTGGAAGATCATCTGTAGACTTTGCAAGGAGTGGCAAGATAAACTCAGCATTGGACCCTGGCTGATGTAAGCGACTTCAATTCAACACTACAGCTAAGTCAATGCCTAGTCTAGGATGCTGATGGAAGCCCTTATTGATGTATTTTTATGTCCAGTTCGTTTACTCTGGATGACAACCCTTATATAACACCCCTCTCTCAGAATCCCCCTGACCCCACTGAGCCAAGAAGTAGGTTTGTTTTGCAAATTTAAAGGGTTTATTTGAAAATTAAACAATATATATATATATATATATATATATACATATATATATATCACTTTTATAATAACTTAATATTTGATAGCACACTTGTGAAGATGATAGTGATCAACAATGGATAATGTTACAGTGGTACATTCTTTTTGATGGCTTAGAAGTGATATAGAGGGGATAAAGTAGCTGAGAATGCTTTTATGGCTTCAAGGACAATGCAATGATGAATGAAAATGCAGTACAGAAAATAAACTTGATATGACTTCAGCAAAAGACAATGTAATCACTTTTCTTTGACAATTCACCCCCCCCTTATGCAAGGTAAAGAGATGGGAGGAAAGCACACAGTTCTCAGGAATGCAATCAAATATAATTCAGTTCCCCCCTAGCAAGCTTAGAGGAAAACAGGTAGGAGTCTTAAACACAGGCAATATACTTTGATGTGGTTGCAATTAAGTGAAAAATATGCGAAAAATGCTTTTAATTCCCTATAGAGGTTCAGGGTGGGTGACAGCTACTTTGTATCACTTTAGCAATGCTCTATGAATGATTGTCAGGTTGCAAACGAATTTCTGCAAAGGAAAGCAAGGACAAAACCTTTTACACGTGGCTGAAATTAAGCAAAATGTCAAATCGCGGCAAATTTAGATGCGTGCGTCGAGTGTAATTACGGAGGGAGTATGAGGAGTAGCAAGTTTAGAGCTTGTTGGAAAGCTTAGAATCTCAGCTTCAAAACAAAAGTTAAATCCCGCTTCTATCACAAACGGTTCCGGAGATACGGCCAATTTAGTAAAGGTAGTTTTTCGGATTTGAAATTTGAAGCTCAGAATGACAGATGACAGTTTTCGGGTTTAAAGATGACAGTATGACACGATTCTAGGAGGCAGTTCTAACAGGCTAAAATAGTTTGGATTAGATCATTTTAAACTAAGAGATTGGTTTTGGCACAGTGCTGGCGGTACTCACACTATATTTTGGACAGTAATGCGACTTCGGCACGGATCGGGTCAGGATTGGACTGCGGTTCCCTCGCGACGGACGGTCTCGGCCTGCTCACTGGATAATTCTACCTTCTGGGTCAGCTCTGCTAGCGGCACTGCACAGCGGTCTGGATCTCTGGTTCTGACAAAAGTTCTCGGCACTGCACGGCGGTCTGGTCTCTGGTTCTGACAAAAGTTCTTGGCAAAAATTCAGCTCGCTCGGCTGTTGAATAGTTTGCAAATGATTTGGAGGCCTGCTGAACAAGGATACAGCTTGTGGATTCAGGCCTCTCTGCTACAAATTCTGGAGTTAATTTCTGGTCTCTGGAGATTGATGGATTTGAAGTCTGGATCTCTGGATGTGAAGTCTGAAGTCAAAATGCTCCGCAGAAAGTGGAAAAGAAAACTCCTACCTGGCTTCCAGTGGCTCTTTTTATGTGTTTAGAAAGTGGGTGGGTCGGCTAATTCTGCATGCCCAACCCTCTCAACTTATCGTTGGCCAGTTCCTCCTCTCTTCCTTGTTTGGGAGAACTGGGTTGTGAGTCAGAGTGATGAGGTAGGTTTATGGTCAGAGGATCCTCCCCTTGTCAAATTGCACACAAATCTATTTCCGATCCAAATACATATTTATCTATGTACCATTTTTCTAATATTATACGTCCCGTTAACATATTTTCTGTAGCACCAAACCATCAGATCCCTGTCTTTGTAAAATGTTGTGTCCACTTATGACAGAATTCTGCCCTTTTCATCCAGATCACGACTTCTAAACCTTTCCAGATTTTACACAAATGTGCACCAGGGACATGGGTTTCAGATGATAAAGTGTCAGATTTTTAACATGAATACATTTGGAGTAACAACCTTTTTTTCCTCTACTATCCCCAAGAACATACCACAGGGTCCTAACACCTCTTAAAATGTGCACAGAAAAATCACAAGAATGATGATGTTATTTATATAATTTTTACAAGTCCGCACTATGAATTATCCATCTTTTTAAAATCATGCTCTGGCCCCAAAGGGGTGTGGTTTTCCAAAGCACATGGTGGAATTTCTGGTTTATCCACTTCCCCCAAGCTCAGCTTGCTCACAGATGCAGTGCCCCTCCCACTTCTCCTTCCAAGAGGAAGCCATTTACGACCCCCCTAATCTAACATTTGCCTGAGCCAGGGACAGTGCTTTGTTTAGTTTCCTGTAGTCCCCAGGTGCCACTCCCCTAATTCAATTAGAGAGGTGTCATCTCCTTTTGGCAGGGGCAGCAGGATGCAGCCAGGCCTGGGAACACAGCTGCTGAATTCCCTCTCTATGTCGGGGGTAGTTGTCAGGCAGAATCCAGTTTCATTAAGCCAGGCTTCAGCTAAATGTCACTTTTGTTCCCAGTCTTTCTTCATTCAAATCAAACTTACAATTTTTACACATGCAGCTAGAATGCTGATTCTAAGTTCAAAACTATGACATTTAACAGTTGCAAACTATGTGGCACTCAAAAGTAGGTCACTCATTTATTTTAAACATTTAGATTTTAGTGTCTTTCAGTCCAATTTCACTTCAACTGCTGACATCCACATCTCAGCCAGTTTTGTTATAAACATTGTTTTGGGCTCTTTTTCTTTCCAGATTTTGTATACACACAAGACTACATTCTGCCAAATGTCTGCTGGTGTTCATTGAGATTTTTGAATACCTTGCAATGTTTAAAATAGGCATTTTTAGCTTGCATTTCAGAGAAACAAAGGTGATTTCAAAGTGTTTTTTTTTATTTTTATTTTAGCCACCGGCACTGCTGTTTTTCCTTTGGCACACATTTCACTCATGGCACTCCTGGCCCCAAAGGGATGTGGTAGGTCAGGGGACCATTTTGCTGTGCGCAAAACTGCGCGGTTCTCCAGGATTCTGGTGCAAATGTGGGCGGCGACAGCTCATCCCCACATCTACCCAGTCTATTGATTCAACATTGGTCAAAACCCTTGACACTGAACATACAGTCTGCCTTACATCTTCAGCAAGTGAATGAGGCCAGGACCTCCAAGAGGGAAGCACGATCCCTCCTCTAAACATCTCCCAAAGAACAGAGGGAGATACTGAATCCAGAGGACCCTCCAGCAGCTCCAGAACCGGTACCCAGCCAGCACACAGCGTGCCCTGCTAGTCTCTGCAGCAAGCTTCCTCGGTGGGAAGTGCCAGAGATTCTCTGAACCAAACCAAGGACACGCAACTGCCAGCAACACTCTCCTCAGCTTTGGGCCATCCACCTTAAAGGATATGAGCCCAGTGAAGAAGCTAGGAGGAGTGCATCGACAAGCATCTACCAACGTCTGCCTTAAAGGACATTTTCAAGCCAGTCGAGCCCCTCGAGCTACAAACGACTGCACCGCTAACTGTTGTTATGCTGCAGTCACTAATGCCATCCAAGATTCCTTGTCAAGTGCTTCAGAACCGCCAACCAGCACTGGGACAACGATTCCTGACCATGAGCAGCCGTGTAGGCCAGCCTGCAGCTGTCCATCCAGCCTTGCTCGCCGAACTGCCTGCTGCATGATACCCGCAGCAGTCTTCCATCTTAAACTTTGTCGCAGAAGCTGCAAAGTGCCTTGAAAGCAACTCAATGCTGTCGAGTACCAAGAACTCCTACAAGCACAAGATACATTGTGGTTCTGTCTCCCTGGTCCTTTACTGGAGGCCCATAGTGACATTTTACAACCCATTCCACCCTTTGGGTTGAAACCACGTATCCTTGAACTATTGTGATTAATTACGATACCGACTACCCTCCTGTCCCTATCCAGAGTGCATCTCTTTCCTTCTTTGAAACTGTCCTCTGCATTCATTTACAAGGTGGGTTAAATTTTGCAGTGTGCTAGAACTGTCTGTTGTGATAATAATAAAGTAGATATTTTTACACAACCTTGACTGGACAGTTTTATCATTGGGTAATAACTGCGGTTTCGCTGTGTTGCCAATGATCCACGACCATGCGGAGATAAGCCTGCCGTTCCGCCCATAATAACAAAATTGAACAACGAGGTTTATAATTTGCTTACGTTTCCAATCTGTCCGGATCCCTTCTGGTGTACTAGAGGTGTGGGGCTGATTGATGGTTTAGAAACCAATATTCATCCCTGGACCACTGGTGCCCCGGATGTTGGTTCATCACAACTCCCCCTTTCTATATACCCAACGCCAACCCACCATCTATATTTTTTTGCGACAAGAAAATGGGTGGAAATGCCATTCGACCAGTCGAGCAAAGTGGGGAAAATCTTTCTGGATACTGCCATTAAGCCACTGCCCCTGGGCAGCAGCAAAGCCCAACGCACGAAGGCCACCATTATGCTCAAATTCTCCATCAACATACGCCACCATTGAGAGTCTGACGCGCTTCCCTCCTCAGCCTTGTTTAGAAAAAAGCTGCATGTGAAATGTTGTTAGCATGCTGCACCGCAAGTCTACATCAGTGGATAAATAGCATCATATCAGATCATAGCTACGGAAAGATTATCCTCAGAGCCATGACAAGGTCACCGCCGGCTTCCTTACTGAATTATGCTAGTGCAACGGCATGTAATGTGCAATTCAGTTTACCCTACCCCCATGCTTGGCTTGCTTTTTTTATTCACTTCCTTTTTTAATCAAAATCATTATTTACACGCTTACATTGCATTGCCTAATTAGAAGTTTTCTTTTTTTTACATTGAAATCATCTTTGCATTGTACAGTTACCAGTATATTCATACTCTTTTATTTGTAGTTTGCTAATGAGCTGGTCAGAATTATTTTCATAATGAAATTAAAAACCTAGGATAAGGAAAGGGTACATGTGATGCAGGGTTCCCTGTCACAATATAACACCCTAGAATGCAAAAAAGGCAAGCTAGCAAACAAGGCTTGTCATGTTCAACGGTCCCTTAGGTAAGGAGTCGGCTACCTCTTATGGTAAAGGTTAATCGTACAAACTTTATTATCACTAAATTTGGGAATAATTCCTTCTGCGTCCAAAGAGGAGCACAAACAGAAAACAGATTCCAAGTCATCAACACATCTCGCCAATGAACCAACAACCAGCATTTTGGTCTTCCGTTCCACCATTAGCAAAAGGTTCACAATTATTGTGGGAAAACACATAAAAAACAATTTGGAGGAAAAGAAATGGATTGGCCCAGCAACGTATATTTGTGTTTTTTTTTTTTAATCCAATAGCCACTAGCTGATGCATAGAATCTAGTTGATGTGACGAACTTGGGTGTTTGATCTGGCTTGATGCAAGGCAATTTACAACATGCCCCCCATAGCTCAAGCTAATGCGTTAGTGCCTTGCGCAAGGAAAAGTAATCTAGCACCTGGCACGTGGGTGCCAGCCAAACAGAGTCCTTTTACGCTGGGCCATATTTGCCGGTTTAAGCCTACACAGTGGTCGAAGAGAGCGGGAGCGGCCGGGAATGGTGCTCTGCTACTTCTTTTAATTACATTTTACCGTTCCTATACTTTTAAAAAAAAAAAAAATCGCTCCGGATTGGTTTCGTTTTACAATAAAAGTGTAGGAAGAAGTTGAAACTTGCACTTTGAGTGCACTGCAATGGACGTTCCCTTACACAGCAGGTACATGTGTTTTGGGGTTTGTATTGTGCATGGGAGGGGGCATGGTGATGGGGTTCATGGGGAGTGGTGCAGGCCAGTAGAGAACATAGTTCCACTACTTCTTTTCTTACACTTCAACCACTGAGCCTACATTCAAAGACATCTGGTTGCTGATACACTGCAGCCTGGGCTGTGGTGTGCTGTGACCTTCTCCTCCCCCTTCCGATCACACACCTGACTGCTCCGCACCACCTTCCTGAATGTTCAGCAGATGCCACCATGCACTGTCATGGGTATCGCTCGCAAGGGTTCTATTGCTATTAGTACCCCGGCCTGCAAAAATTGCGTGACCAGGACACTAAAAGCTTTTTTTGATGACAATCATGCATGTGCTGTTGCAGAGTAACACCTGGAAAGCTTCTAGTGTGCTGCAGTGGATTCTCATTACGTGAGAGGTTTGGGACCTTCTCGCTGTGCTTCAAGGGAAAGAAAGGAGGAACACAGATTCAGCTACCAGTGACTGTGTTGCTACCAGTGACGTCCAAGTGCCAGCCATATTCATGTGAGTCAAGGTATAGCGATGAACACGAGGGGTGCCTGTCGGGTCCAGAAGGGACACAAGGTTCATCCCAAAAGTGCATGTCTGTGTACATAAAGCACCAAGTATCAACTAACTTTGCTTCTTAGCCATGGATGGTTAACATGAAAGTAGACAGTCTTTATCTCTGTGTATCCCTACTGACAGTACACAATACTGAGCACATGCATCCTCACCAAGTAGAGTGCTGAACCTCATGTCAATGTCTTTACTAATAATAAATATTATAATTGTGGCTGCCTGCCTGATAAAATTCGTCTACTGCAGATCTTTGAATACTTGCTAACTCTAAATCACTGCCACACAGCCTGGCTAGTAGCAGTGGAATTGCAACACCTTTCTCAGCATAATCCTATCTTTTAAGATAAGGAACAGTCTCACCTTAGATTGTAAATCCTCTTCAATACCTTCCTGTTTGGTGTTGACGTGTTATGTCATAATATCAGGGCCAGAATCAGGTTATTATGGGAGATGGCTGTTCTCCCATTAGGTAATACATAAGGATATGAAGGGGCACGTTGGTCAATTCTTAGATCCTGTTCAAAAACATTTATTTTACCCTGAAGAAATGGCGTTAGCCCCCTTGTACCATGTCCTTGGGAAGGATAGTGATTAGAAGCAAAGCAGAAATGGTTGAAAAGTGGCACCAATTCATCCCGGTAAGGAGTGGCTTTGCTGTCAGCAGTGCAGAAACGGATCCCGTGTCAATCTGCCTTCTCTAATACAAACAAGTCACCAAGACAGAGCGAGGCTGTGAAAAAAAAAGCTTTAGTGTCTCCGTCCTTCCTTGGCTTCCATCAAGAAACTCTGGAAGCACTTGGGGGAAGAAAGAGGAAGGCGTGCTGCCTTCTCTTGTGAGACAGCAATTAGAATCTCAGACTGGGAAAGAAACTGGAGAGTGTCATGCTCTGCGTGTGGCATGTGAAGGGAACCGTGGTTCAGGCGAATCTTGAAGCACATGGCATTTACATCAGCTTAGGAAGCATGGCAGAAGCACATTGGTCTTGAGGATCTGAGGCAACTAAAAGCAGCACTGGGGTGTGATGACAAATACCTGCACTTTGGTAAACACATATAAAGGGACCGAGTTAAGGAAGCAAATGGATATTCTTGAGACAGAAGCTGGTATGGGTGAGCGGCGGGCGCACCCATTCTCTCGTGACCTTTTCTTAAATTCGAATTGCATGTAGGGGGCTGCCGATGTTAGTACTTCCGTGTTGCTGGTGCACTGCGTCCAATGTTCAAAACTCATAAAGCAGAGTATAATCATGAAAGGTAAGTGAGGGCGACATGGCCTTTACTCTTCACTTTTACTCTCCCATTTTGCAAGAAATGAAAAACTGCCTGCAAATTACACTTCACAGGCGGCATTTTATAATGGACTGCAATGAAATACACCGTAAAGTTACCAGGTGTAAATGTGAGGCGAATCCATTGGTTTTACCCCTGCATGAAACTCTTGTGCAGGTGTACAACCATGTGCCCATCCAAGACGGAGGTGAAAAGCAAAACAGAGATGCGAACTCCGCTTTGCTGCCCTCCTGCATCCTTGGAAAAGCAGGGAAATGGTGCAGATGATTAAATGGAGATGTAAAAGCAATAGACCTCCATTGTACACCTCCATTTTATGACGAAAATGACCTTCATCGAGTCTTCAGATTGAAAATCCTCACATGTGGATCAAAAAAATCCGATACTCCTGGAGGATAACGAGCTGGACATGGACATTCCAACCCTTGCCTCTAGAAGGAAGGAAGGAGGGAGGCACCAAAGTTGTGGCTTCCCCGTGATCTTGATAGGGGTAAGGGATACCTTCAATTATTCATGATTAAAATGCTCCGTTGTGGGGATTTAGATTACAGTGGACAATGGCCACATGGTTTAGGATTAGGCAGCCATTTTCTGGTGAGCTGTATCTTCGAGCAGTCACATTTACAGCAAGTGCTACACAATTATCATTTAAGGTTGCACTACATTGACATTTCCCCTCCCTAGTTGTGAAAAAAACTCTGTGAAACAGCCAGTGAGGTCCAGCTGGGCAATCATCACTTGGTTGCCCTCTAAGCAAATGTCAGGCATTGAAGGGACAATGCAGCTCAGAAAAAGGCACGTTGGATCACTAAGGATGAAAGCTCCTATCCAGGATCGGGTGCTGATAAAGCCGCATTTTTATTAATTTCAGACAGCTGGACATAAAGTTGATGCATTTCATTTAATGATACCCGCAATGAGCTAGGCTGTTTTCCGAAACGTAGTTTCTTGGGTTTTTTCAGGGGCTATAGTGTTATAGGATTGCCTCTCTTTGAAACGCATACACAATCCTGATCCCAGCACAGACATTTAATGCCCAGGATCATGCCTTTGAATGTATTTCAAAGGACGAGCATCCTGCTTCCACCTGCCAGCCATAGTTGAGAGTAAGGGAAGGTTTAGTGCCAATCTGATGTGATTCCCCGAAGTTTGAGGCGTTATTATCCTAATCAGCACAGACATACTTGCCATATGAGTGACAAACTCTAATCTCTCACTCTCTACTTTCACTATGTAGTGCTTAAGACTTCCGAGCCCCAAAGGAAGTGCCCATTCTCCTTATCAAATGCCAGCAGAGCCAGGGTGGTTAGCAGCTTGTGAATAAGAGGATCTGGGGGGCTCAGCATAATCAGTCTGTCTGCGCAAAAGGCACTGCTCTTCAGAATTGCAAAGAGGCACAAAAGTCGTCTTTGCCGTAGAGTTATTCAATAGTTGCCTCGCTTTCGCAGCACAAGGTATATTTGAAAACCATGTTTGCCAAGTAGCTCACACACCGTCTGCTCTGGACCGTGCATGCGGAAATGGACATAACACAAATGTATAATGTCAAAAAAGATATTTATTTGTTTTATTGTAATTAGTCAAGTGACTTTTTACAAATATTAATAACACTAATACCACCACAAATTTCATTTCATTATTCGTAGAAAAACACCAGATACACTATACTGTAATGCAGTTTTGACAACTGACATATACACATAGAAACAATGTATGACAATACAAGCACATTTTTAACCAAACAATTGAACTAAACAAACACTAACAGTCGCATGAATGCCCTATGAAGAGATAGACAAGACTCAAATACACACTGGTGAAACATATACGTTAAAACCTCATAGTGAGGAGTTAAAATAAACTAAGCTCCTGTGCACAATTACGTTGACAGTACAGGCTCAGGTTACATCACTTACATGATTAACTATAGCAGGTGCCATTAACTTTTACGTCTCAACATCAAACGTTCTAACCTCAGTATGATGTAACCACCATAGAAGGGCGTTTAGCAATCTCATTCCAGACCCTAAACAGCGCCATGTGGACTGAATGTGTGGGGGAGTTTAAGCAGTATATCCAAAACTGATTCGCCTTGATAGAATCATAGTCATGAACCATGTTTTCATAGGTGCACAAATCGACAGTACTCAAACTGGAACATTCAGTGAAACGATGTTGCCAGCATGCCAGTAGACCTGCATATGTGACATACTCACTGATCCACGGCTAAGTTCATCTGGGCAACTGGGTAATATGTAAACATAGGATCATTCTACGCACTCCTGGTCTAGGACTTAATGTTATGTGCTGCTGAGGCTTCTTCTACTTGTGACAAACCCCCCGCTATGCATTTTAGACTTCTTAGTGTGCTCCTAATTTCTGTTCCAGTCAACCAGCTCAGATTTGATTTTAAATAAGGATTTCAAGGTTGAGCACCCCTCCTATTTTCCCAGTTTGGATACCACTTACTAGTTAAAAAGGTATTCATTGCCAGGTCGCCGTACGAGTTGTTTTGAACCTGCTTACTTTGTCCACAATTGACACCCAAGACTTGCAGGATCGGACAAGGAGGCAACATTTTGGCATTAAGATATAATTCAACCCTTTTCCTTTCCACCTGGGAAGACAATGATATCAAAAAAGATATTGACCAGTTTAGGCTGTTGGATGCTGATGCACGGAACATTTCACTGCCATTGCTCATCTTCACTGTACGATTTCAAACATCTCGAAGCTGGCAAATATTTATCTAAAAAAACAGTCTTAAGACTATATAAAAAGATTCATGGTCATTTGTACAACCCAGATTTAACCTTCGGAAGCACACATAAATAGCCCCTAAAGTAATTGAATCATTTGATGACTCTTAAGTTTTTGTAGTACAAAATGACTTTGCAAATCAGGGTATGTCGGTAGTGCAAAGTCAATTTTCAGCAGTGCAAACTCACTTTGATCCGTGCACATATTCCATGAATCGGGCCCGTAGTGCCTGAGTTACAAAAGCATTTTCAATGGAATTAAAGCACTGGGAACACTTGGAGCAGCATTATAGAAAATGTGTACTGGTTTCACGTGCAATTAGCACTCGGGCAAAAGTTGGCATAGTGGAGGAAAAAAAACATACTTTCAATGCATTTTTGTAACAGGGCACTGTTTCCCTAGTTCTAGTCCTTTGTCTGGTGCGAAAATGCATGTAAAGTGTTTTTTTTTGTTGTTGCACTAAGACAATGTTTGCCCTAGTGCTGATTGCACTTTCAACCGGAGCAGAGTTACGTTAATACCACCCTTGCTTCAGAGAAGAGGTTTTTATGTGTGGAAATGTTTTCTGCAAAATCATCAAGGTGGCAGAGACAGAATCTTTCTTTAATTGTCAAAATCATGAGCTTACATTGATTTGAATAGTCTAGGTCTCTGATGGGTATGCAAATAAGCTCCTATTATTTTAGGCACATTCATCATGTGTTGTGTAGAGTCAACTCTCCAGGCACGCGTGGTTGGTGTTTGCTGTGTATTTTTTATTTATTTAACATTTGTGTGGCTCCAATACAGCAGAAAGCTTTTCCAGGCACCACAAGACTAAGGGGGGGGGAAGGGGAATAAAGGAGGATAAAAACAACAATAAACGGTCCTACTAGGCCGTGTGACATTCGGATCAGCAAAAGGAAGTGCAGGGGTTTGGAGGGGCAGGGCAAGGGGGAAGGTAAGGGGAGTGGCAATGGATTCAGGGGGCAAGGGGCCCCAGAGTCTGGGTAGTGCTACTGGGGCCCGGACGGTAAGTGCTAGGTGAGGCATGAAGGGCAAGTGTGATGAGGGATGGGATGAGGGCAAGTAGTGTGATAAGGGGGCGTGGTCCAGACTCATTAGTCTGATTAGGGAAGCGCGCCCGAAGGCAAATGCTGGTAGGAGAGGGTGCTCTGGTAATCTGGTCGAGGGGGGGCATAGCCCTTGTATGACTCAGAAGGAACCAGGCAGCCAGTCGTGTCAGCACGGGGGCATTAGCAAGGAAGGGGGTGAGTGGAGGAGGAGAAAGGGAAGGTCTTAGAAGCTTCCAGAACTTAAGGAGATCCGGCTCAAGTCTGAGAGTGGCAGGGAGGCCATTCCAGAGGGAGGCACCTGCTGAATAAAGAGGTCTAACTCCACAATCTCTGCTTGGGGAAACATGGGACCTGGAGAGAGTTAGAGGAGGAGGACCGAAGGACTCTAGCAGGGTGGTATTGAGGGAGAGAAGTTGAATGTAGCATGGTCCCTGGCCCCAGAAAGCCTTGTGGATGATGCAGAGGGTCTTGAATTTGATCAGTGCATTCACCGAGAGCAAGTGGAGAGCTTTTAGAGCTGGAGAGATACGGTACCTGGGATTGAGGCCACCTTTGGCACCTACACTGAAGATTGCCACACAGGGTGTACAGTCTGCATAGGAATCCCTACTACTGCAGTCCGAGTCTACTTTAACTAAATGCTATTTTGTTTTTCTTAAATATTTTGGCATTTTCACTAGTTGACACCATGTGAAATTGTTCCCTTCAGGAAGTCAAGAAGATGGTGTAGCGGAAGGCAAACCACATTGGCAGGTAGACAGACAGATGTTTACAGGCACTGCATGCAGTTCTTGGAGATCTCGATCATTTGGATCAACTGATAATTGTATAATGAAAACCTCAGGCTCTTTGACAAGTACCCTACAATCACCAGATACCAGGATTTTTGACTATCATGCTCATGTAACGGGCATGGTGTCAGCAGACTAAGCACTGAGAGGCCAAGCACAACTGCATAACCAGACCAACAACTAGACACCCGCTGTGGCAGTCTTTATTTGTGGGTGCCAAAGGACACCTTCAGGAAAGCAATGCTGTCAAGAACCCATACAGATAATGTTGCTCCCTCTCCCCGATTATTGGTTTGCCGGTGTCTACAGGGGGTCGAGATCTGCTGTCTGTGTCATGGTTCTATTGACTGAGAGCAATTCTGCTGTGAACTGGGGTCGTGTACAGGTGAAAGCTGCACCTTGTTGTTTAAATAATGATATCCGACTGGCAGTCACATGCCGCTTGGGACCACCTAGTGTGGGTCGGTCTTGTAATCTTGTGGCAAGTTGAAGCGAATGTCTTGGCACACTCTGTGCATATTAAGTCGAAGCTCGTGATTGCTTGCAGGGATATTTCATCAAACAGCTGTCTCATTATAGCACAAAGAACGACGACAAGATGTTGCTTCGAATATCTCTTCCAGCGCTCTTTCTGTGCATGCTGAGTGACAAGTCTTTTACAAAAAGCCGCCCATCTTGAAATGAGACTTTAGTAATGATAGTACCGAAATGTAATAGCACAGGATTAGGGTGCCCTATAATTTAGTACAAACGACTTGCATATAAATGCATGGGTAGAGCGGGATCAATAAAGTACTTATTTCTCATTTTTTAGCAACAACAGAGCCAGAATATGTTACAGCCTGGAACAAATGACTTGTACATTACAGCGAAAAGTTTCTAAGTTTCTATACACCTATGAAATGCAGACAATTCAATAGAGAGAGTCAGATGTGGGCAGTGCTTAATTTGTGGGGGTGTTTGCCAGGGCTCTGCCCTGCCACTTATTTCTGAACCACAACACTTATTGGGTAAGATCACCGGCACACTTGTTTCTGGACCGGCAACCTACAAGTCTGCCTGCCGCAGCCGCTGTGCCCGACAAGTCGGACTCTGCAGGGCGCAGAACCCGCTGTAGGCAGACTTGTCACAGGAGCACCAGCATCGTTGTTAACGGTGCTGATGCTCCCGTGTCCCCAGTCCCAATGTGGATTAACACATGTACCGGTGCCTCACTTCCTGGCCGCCAGACTTGCAATGGCCCGGTGGCACTGGGAAGTCAGGTGCCCATAAATTATTACAGGTCTGGGTGCACTGGATGTGGGTTTGAGTGGCTTTGAAGCAATCCCATTGACTGTCAGCGTGTGTGGCTCGGTTAAGTATAAAAATATTGCTATCAATTCAAAAGGAAAAAGAAGCTGGGGGGTCCTCTCAAAAGAAGATACAAAGCTTGGCTGCAAAATGCAACATTCATTCACATCACCTGGACAGCTTGGAAACTAGGTGTGAAGGGTTCTTGAAAACCCAGGGCTCTGAACCCAAGTTGCCATCCCCATCGACAGTAGCACATGCTACCAAAGCACAAGCTTTCACGCCTCCTCCATGTCTCTGATGTCAAGGTTGCAAACATATTTCACAGTCACGTGTAGTTATTTTAAAGCACAGCCCATCCCGTGAGGAGTCTTTAGCACTTGGCCAAAGCCGTAATGAGTCTGCGTGTGTTTTACCACACGTGAACCTGAAAAAAGCAAGCCCCTTTTAAAGTACTGCTGCCTCAAGACTATCCCTTATGCTTTCAGTTTGAATCCTTGCAGCTCAGCATTCAGTGCTGCATGTTGAAAATGTTCATGTACAGCCATTTGCGTGAGCCTTGATCCTATGGCAGAGCCCCTGACGAAGGGATGCATGGGAGCAATGCAGGTCATTGGGCCGGCTCTCTCTGGATTCGAGATCACCATTTGGAGAAAGAAAAAAAAAACCTGCGACGGCACGGAGTAGGGGGGTGGAGCAGCTCATTGCCGCCATGAGCGCTCTGCTGGTTCCGCCTCCTTACTTGTACACAGCAGGACTTTGATAAAGGTCACAGCTGCAGGACACACAAACTAACTTCCTCTGGTGACCCCATGGAAGGGGTCACCAGAGGAAGTTACAGTCATCAGCCACAACCCGGTTTATTTATTCATGCAATGTTTGTCAGCTACATGGACATGGATTATTTATTTATCTATGCAATGTTTGTCGGATACTTGTATCCGACAAACATTGCATGAATAAATAAATATACAGGTATCTGACAAACATTGCATGAATAGATAAATACCCCTATTAAAATTTCAACTATCACACATGATGCAGCCACCAAACTGCTTTCAGAGGGGAGGTGCAGGAGCTGTGCTGGGTGCGATTCAAGTAAAAGAAAACGTTGCTTACGGCGAAAAGAAATCACCTCATTTCAATAGTACCCAAAGGGGAGTTTTTTTTTCTCCAAAATGGGATACAAATTGTGTATTTTAAATAATATTTACTCAGCAACACTGGTCAAACTATTATCTGCATAGTGAAGTAACTCATCACCATTGCCATGGAAGTAGTTTAAAGTGGAATTGATATATAGTTTGGAAAAGAAGCAGCATGAAAGAAATTGTGTTGTTTTAAACTATTATTTTGGACATTTCCTTTGATCGGTGGTCAACTTCCAGTTCCGCCTCCCCAAAACCTTGCCTCCTAGGGCAGCCCCCTAAACTCTGCCCCCACCCCGGACCACGTGAGATCCCCCACCAAATTCGTTCCATTTCCACCACTGCATGTGAGATGCGTTGTGCATGTGTATTATTATGTGGCATGGTACACCCCCACGGCAACGCACTGCAAAGCAAAACATTGCACCGACCATAGGCTAACATTCTGGGGGCCTAGTTCACAGAACGTTTAGCACGGAGCAAAGTCACTTTGCACTGCAAAGGTATTCTGCACCACGCTAAATGGGCCTAATTCACAAAAAAAGCACTTAAGACCACGTGCAGACTTCATGCTATTTTTGTGCATTAGGCCCATTTAGCATAGTGCAAGGAGTAGTTTTGCAGTGCAAAGTCGATTTACTCCGCTCTGTGAATTAGGCCCCGTGCAAAGTGTATTTTCGTGGTGCAACGTCACTGTGCCCCACACTGTGAATAAGGCATTCAAACTCTTACTGCAAGGTGCTTTGTTACTACCTTTGAAGTAAACTACTAGTAATGTCCCAATGCAGAAGGCAAAAAGGAATATCTCAGAATAAGAGATCGATTGAAACATGCATCCATATTTAAAATGACTATCATACTTTTGAACGAATTAATGATCACTCTTTCTGTGTCTGATGCACACTAAGATAACATTGGAAAAACATTGGAATAGTTAGAGTAAAGTAATCTAACGAAGACAATCCCTGGCAAGTCATATTGCTTCTAGCAGGGAAAACAGGGGGGCAGACCAGGAAGGCAGCCCTGCTCCAGGGTCAACCGGGACTACCTACATGTCCACAGCGGGCTGCCGGAGTCAGTAGATTCCAAGAGAGCGCCCGTTTCCTGCAGATTCGTTAGTGACTGGAGGTACAATGGAGCATCGTCCAGTCACATCCCTGAAAATGCGCGTGTCGCCTCCTTAAACTGGAGGCATGGGCATTTTCTAAAATGTCTGAAAATATGCAAAGCTTGTGCACGCGCACCGCTTCAAAAATCAACAACTAGATAGGAATTGTTCACGGAAAATATGAGTGGTCGGCCACCCAAGCTGTAGCCCGGGTTCCAGGGGTGTTGCTAGTTCTGGAAAAGATCCGGGGCTAAGCAAATGTTGGGCTGGTGGGATTCAGGGCTAGCTATAGCCTTTGGTTGTAGCCCCTATGCTTCTATGCGGGGCAACAACCAAAGACCCAGGGCTATAGCTCCCTCAGCACCCCCACACACCCCACTAGCAACGCCTCTTCCAGGTTCTAACAATAGCACCCCTAGCTGGGCGTAATGACTGGCTCACTGCAGATTGAGCAGTGTCAGGCAAGTGGCAAATGGTGTGTGCCCACAGCCCCACTCAGATGGATGAAACCCTGAGGCGGGCCGGGCCCTCTGTTATTTGCCACAGTGCTTCTTCCCTAACACACACTTCACCTGAAAAATAACTCTTGCGTAGCTGGACTTGTATTTTATTCGTTTGGTCACATTTCTCGACCACCGTTGGTCTATGAATTCAAATGTATGTGGGAGGTTAATGCAGGGGGAGTTCATTGATAAAGACCTCCACATACAGTGCAAGCACTGCTATTTAATGAGCACCCCGCGAGTCCTATGTGTAACAGCAGTAGCCAATTACTTCCCAGCGGAGGAAAATATGCTTTTGGCAATCACACGCTAATTCTTTAAGCCTTCCATCTTCATTATTGAAAAGAAGTATATTGTGCAATCAACAGGCTGCGAGTTCAGAATTAACCTTGAAACAAGATCATTTGTCTCGCACTATATGCGTTCAAGAATCCTTTGATCCTTGGTTAAGCTCCATTTGATTGCAGAGTACAATGCAATGTCTTAATTTCCACTTTCCCTATTTTACGGATGTAAGATACTATTAATAAAAGAGTCTTTGATCAAGCCAGAATGAATAATTAAGGGCACATAAGGTTTGCAATGTTGGATGTAGTTTCTATAGTTCGGTTTGAAGGTGCCAAGAGGACTGAAGCCTTATTCAGTTGATCGACATTCACGTTTATTGAAGCATGCCATTCTTTTTTTAATTTAATGATATAATGTACTGCCGCTCCAGCAACTCTTTGTTAATGCGGCTCTCCCCTTCAGGATGCTTTCAGCATCTGCTGGGATACTCTCTGGTCTCTTAGATCCTTTGAAAATGTGCTTTGGTTTGTGGAACAATGACAGAACGGAGTCAATAGGCCACACCAGTAGTGATTTCCCCTAACACCACTGGCATGCGTGTAGCCACAGCCTGTTCCACCTTTTACTACATTGATGTGGTGCACACACCAAAATATAATGAGAAAATGTGATTAGCGCTGAGCAGCAATCAACAACAACACACAAACCACACGAATATCCAACTGTTGGATGCCACATGTCACAAGCGTTTCTGTCTCAAATGAATCTTTTGACGCATTTTCAAAAACATGTGTTATATTTAGCAGAATGATGGTATGGACTGTTGTTGCATGTTCCATTCCTGAGAAAGCATTATTGATTTGTTAATTCCCATCCACTTGTAGGAATTAGCCAAGATGTTCTTAACACTGGAAAAGTGTATACATTTCTTCTGAGGCATGTTTTCTCATTCAAAGTGTTCTCTTGAAGAGTAGAAAACATGATAGTTTGTGTTATACATTTGGTTTCAGTTTTGGAAACCTGAGGCTGTGGGAATGGCCAGGCTCTATTGGGATATGTCTCCCCTACCATTTCTAATGCCAGCAGTCATATTACACTATAGGTAGGTTGGGGAGCCCTATCTTGTCTTGGAGAGGAGGTCTTTGTTAGAATATAATAATATGCATCTTTCTTAGCCCAAGCTAATCCTTTTTGCGATCAAAATCCCGTACTTTTTGTAATATTCAAAATGGGGTTGCATTTGCCAGTCATTGAGTAAAAACAAAAACATGTCTGTGGCTTCCTCTGTCAGTCATTACAAGAAAAGGCTGGGTCCGTGTAGAGGGCATGTATCAGTCACCTGAGCTTCACTGATAAACCTAGATTAAATAACATTAAGGACAGGTCCTCCCATTTCACGAAGCAGGAAAGCCTGTTCCAATATGGCTCTATTCTCTTCCCTAAATGTTATGTAAAGACGTGATGAACTAAGCAGAAGTTAATTACACAATGAATCAAAGTGTTCAGCCCTTCCACTTTGTTAAACACACAAAAGGTATCTTTTAAAGGTTGTGCGAATAGGGTAACCATTGTTGGAACAGAGGGCTGGTCGATTCTGTGTTTAAGTCTTCAAACATAAGTCACTGTCCGTGAACTGGCGGAAAGAGCTAATTAAAGCCATAAGCAAAGTGCAGACAATTGACATAACAATAACATATGTTGAATATGTAATTTGTTCTGCTTTTGGGGGACTAGGTGTTATATTGTGTATGTAGTCTGAACATATTTGTGTTACTATATCTTGCAAATGAATAATAATGACCTATGCTGATGCAGGATTATATAAAAGGAGATGTGTACTGTTCAGACACTTCACTTCTCCACTCTCCATGAAATACTAGTCGTGGTTGAACCTGAAGTCCGCTCAAGTGTATGATATGGGAAAAAGAAATCTTATCTTGCAATTTTGAAACTAGTCTCAGATACTCTACTTTGTTTAAATTATAGCGCATAGAAGTCTTATCTTTGCTACCTCTTTCTCCCATCACCAGATAATCATGCATATTGTTGTACTGCACCTCCCACCTCGGAAGGATTTGGTGGAATAGAAGAACGTTTTAAATTTGCAAGCAGATTCTTTCATGATGAAGGACTCATTTACTAGTGCAAGACTGAGAGGACAATTTTTGTATTCCAGTCAGCTATATTTAAACATTCTCAGCACCCTATTCTCACTGGCCACTTAAATGTATAGCATGAAGCCAATACCAGTGTAAAACCGGTTCCCACATGGAAACGATTGATTTATGTATTTAAAGGACCACACATCAATCATGAATATTGTTGCAATAGCTTGTAATGCCATAACACCCTCACACTGTTCAAAGGCTCCCACCTCTGACCACTTGCGCGCAATCAATGCTTACCCACATATGTAATCAGTTGTTGTAATGTATCTGACTGTGTTCATATACAACATTCATGTTTGTCAAAATAAGTTCACAAATATATTATTGCAATTCCATCAATTTATGGTGACACGTTCTAATGTTATTGAAAGCAAAATATACTGCAATTCCAGTTTTGTTTGCAATTTTGGACTGCTCTGCTGTGGGGGCCCAAGCAGTTATTAAGCACTACAAAAGAAGAAAAGAAGCCAGGTTACTATATGCCGAATAAAGGGGGTTAACAAGGAAGAGCAGGGATGGAAGGAAGCAGGATACATATGTGTTGAATGAAGGGGTTTATGAATAGGAACGGGGAAGAAATTAAGCAACATACATATGTGTCGAAATTAAGTGGGTTTACAAGGTGGAGCGGCTGTGAAAAACAGCAGGAAATATATGTGACAAATGAAGGGGATTTAAATGTTGGAATGGGTAAGAAATGAAACAGGTTAAATAAGTGTCAAATGAAGGGGGTTTACAAGGTTGAGCGGGGAATGCGGAAGGGATGTAAATAGGTGCCAGTGTGTCCTTAGCCTGTACATTGAAGTTTAAGTGGTTGAAAATAAAAAATAACTACAAAAACAACGATAACAATTCATAATTTGATGACATCACTGTTATACATTAACATTTCAAAATAGAACTATAATGTAATCCTTTGCTTGTCCACTAATCAAGTACTTTGCTTCAGCTAATTATTTGGCTAGCAACCTCTGTGGGGTCTAATAACAGTCCCAGAATCAAATGAACAGAATGGCCATGTTAGCCCCAAAATGTGCAGCAATACCTTCTTGTTATGGGAAGGCACACTGGCAGACTGAAAAGCAAGCAACAAAAAAAAAGAAATGCCAACACTGCTAAGGTGCCCAGTCAATTCAAACTGTATGTACGTCTGCAGTGGAATCAAGGAAAAGGGAACCAGAAAGGCACATTTTGACTGCCAAATTAAAGGAAGGCCGCCTTTAATGTGCATCTACCACATCAAAATGATGTGTGAATGACAAAGAACTAAAAAGCAAAGTCCTTCCCTTCATTACCTTTTGAAGAAAAATGAAGAGCAACATTTCATTTGAATCTGCCACATCTCATAATGCTGTTGCAAATAAAGAGAAATCCATTTACTGATTGGGCCTTGCATGTGATTGATAAAGCCAGGGATCATTTAAGGGTTATTCTACACTGAAAGCATGGCATTTGCAAACACAGAATAACATTCACAAATATAAGTGTCTGTTTCTAGAGGCATGACTAAGTTTATATTTCCTGAGAAGGGCCCAGTTTCTATATGAACGCTCAAGTGACCGGAAAGAAGTTTATTGGGGCCTGTTCACCAAGATAGGCAACAGATAAAGTCATTGGCCTTGGGAAAAGAAAGGCTGTTGATTTCACATCAGTCTAAAATCAACATTCAAGCGGCAGACACTGGAGCAGATATCTAAGGGGAAATGAATCCTTGGACAAGAAATTAAACCTAGTATGCTGTTTGATGGTCAGAAATATGCATGTAATTATATCCCCATAGGTTTATATTAGGAATCACAATGATGCTTACACAACTGGGATATTTATTTTAAAGCTTATCCCATGGTTGTTTTCTTTCCACAACATCCATCACAATTTGACTGTGCTGTGGGGACAAGAGTTGCAACCTAAAATGCACTTCTAGCACCCCAGAAAATGTCATGAGGCCAAAACACTGGGAGGTAGTAGATTAGTGAATTATGCAATGTGTGTACAATTCAATGATACTGACTTTTATTTTTTTTTTTAAAAATGTTTTATTTGATTTAGTTGAAATTAAACAACTTTTCAAATACAAAACACTTAATTAATTTACAATTTAAAACAAATTATTACGTTACATTACAAAAAACAAAAACAACATTATTTGACTAGGTTTTTCTTCCTTTAACACTTGAATTCTGATGATAATATACAGTCTAAAAATTGTGTTATGGCTTTCATAAGTGCTAATCTCGCTATTGAGAACAGATGTTGCCAAATTTCATCATCACTTTTAACATGATATATATATAAACCAAGTCCTTAAAATATAACATTCTCTGGGATACTGACTTTTATTATTTGTGTATAAACTGCAAAAAATTACCGATCGCACCTGCAACCTCCTGCCAAGATTCAGTCATCTTAATGAGTCCACCATGATTAGCTGAATCAGAATATATGTTGTTATGTTTATTTGTAAAACAAATGTTTTCGCCACATAGGACTTTTGAGCGAATGATTTAAGTTTCATAACTTCAAGAGCATATCCGGAGAGTGGTGCTGGCCCATGGGGAGGAGCAGGGAATAAATGTCCAATGAAAAGTCAGAACCAATAAACTGGCACCTCCTCATTTTTATATTTTAGAGGTGTGGCTTTGAGGATAAAAAGGCTTATACAATGGTTTGATACCTTCCCCTTAGTTCATGGGTGGGTGGTTGGAAGTAGATCCGCATTATCTATATATATATATATTTGTGGAATTGTGTTGTATGTTTGGGGTTGGCTCCAGCCCCATAACAGACATTTTGCCCAAGGTCACCATACCTGTCTGGGGTGTACTGGTGATAATGAAATCTGACCAACCCCACCCATTCACCCTACACAGGGGTGGAGCGGGGTCTGATCTTGTGCTATTAGTATAGGTGATTTCGGGAAATTGCAGAGTTTGCAAATTTTCAATAATATGAAGTTATGACACAACAAAGCATACACAAGGCTATGGTAGACCCCCATTTACATGTCAGCTACAGACCCGAGCAATGCCGGATGTTACCGCTAATATTTTGATAAACAATTATTCAATTAATTCCCCTATAGCCAAATAACACGGGATGATTTTGTTGACATTCAAAATTAACAAAATTAATTTCCATTGTGATTGAAAACTGTAGTCTGTCAATGTTATTGGATACACAAAATGTTCTTTGTCAATCCCAGAATTCCCTAAAGGGGGGGGTGTCTTAGTCCAAAAACGAAATTCCTAACTTGCCACCATTCCTTAGATCTGGACTTTAAGCAGAGGGTTGCTGAATGTAACTCAAGGTCTGGGTTTGGTACATGGTTAGAGAAGTGCTTGGTTAAATTAAACAAAGTGTAATTCCTAACTGAAAAATGTACACTCTCTCCTGAGAGTGAGAAATTGACCCTGATAGAAGAGAGACTGTGGGGTTTCATCAATCCAAAATTTTATTAAAGGTCTGTTGTGCTTTCAAAACTGCTAGCATGTTTAGGTGTGCAAGGAAATTAAGCCTACAAAGTGCTGCATGTGTGAAATTGCTTTTGAAAATAGTAAAATGTTGCATTTTGTTTAAATATACATCTTATCAAGGAATGCTCATGCTCATGATCATGTAATGTTTCCAGGTATTGATTAATTTTGACATTTCGGGGTTTGTGGCACAGGAGGTTTGAACTGTTTTGTTGCCCTGTGTCCATGTACATGAGACCCAAAAGTGACATCCCAAAAGTGAGTTTTGTATTGAAGCATTGTTTTGTGCCACACTGAAGGTGGTTTGTGTAATCATTTGGTACATATATTCATTGAACCCATTATTTAATAATAATATATATTCTTTCTGTACCCCCGCCCTGGTTCTTGTCTTATTGGTGGCACAGGGGGAGGGATCTACATGGCTCTATATGAGCTCTGAAATATACCGGTAACGGATTTCAACAGACATGATTTCCCGTTATCTAGATTAAGCAAATGTAACAATTTCCCCTTAAATTCTATCATGAAATCATTTATTGCTTGTTCCATCCAAATCAGCTGATTTTTTCTTCTATTAATGTTGGATGTTAGTACTCAAAAAATATTGGAGAGCACCATAGGATCATTTAAACTAGCTACACGCATTTGGTGCTCACTCAGCATGCCATCACATGTCTTAAACCGATTACAAACGAGAAACAGATCACAAGTAACAAAAATAAAATTAATTCATGATTTTTGTATTCCACTATTCCAAGTGTGAGTGCCCTCTAAATTTCTCTCCACATTTGCTTTTAAGGGGATCAAGTCCCATTACTTGAAGAAACGGGCTCAGGCTAGTACCAATTTACCCTTTTTTGCACTTAAGCCAAACTCCAAACTCCATTTGCCAGTCTTCCCCAGACTATCAGTATTAAAATCCCTGGCAAATATAACCAACTTCTCCATATGGTTATCAAACCAGTCTGACAAGACACTCTCAAGTTGCTCTGATAAAGTAAATTGGCCAACCTCTACATAGTTATAGTACAGATTCATAACAAATATTTCCATTTTATCCCCAAGATCTGTGTCGCTACAGGCAAGAAGGGTATTTCATTACAATTTGTACTTCCCAGCCCAAGCTGTACTGGCAGCCACCTTTAAACCCACCTTGGCCTCCCTATCAGACCACCCAAATCCTTTTGCTGGTATGAAAAAATGTGTGGTTGCGCTTATTACTTCATACGCCAAATTATAATATTCAAAAAGAAACTCCACTCAATTGGAATACAGTGATTCAGATTAAGATAAGTGCCCTTTGTGATAACACGTGTTTTGAAGGACTCGCCGTCTTTCTCAAATCAGGGCTAATAGTGTTGTATACAACAGTTGTAGCACAAACGTTATAATTATTATGACACACACAAGAATAGTAACCAATGTCACACAGACATAAAAGGAGGTGGGGAAAAAAGGGAGGATTTTTAAGGTAAAAGAAATTATTAGCATCAAAGCGAATCAAACAGTATCCATAATCATAACGAAATTTAAACATTTATAATAATGAACAAACAAAAACACAAGGTAGTGGGAAAGGGAGAGAAAAAAAACAGAAAAACATAATGAGTTCATTTATCTCTTGAAGAAACATGTAAGAAGAAAAAATCTTTAGAATCTAAAAAATCAAGGCTTATCTAATGGTATTGTATACAAATGTGGAACGCTGCTTTTCAGCAAAAGAATTGAAAATGAAAGTCTCGGGTTAAATCCCAACCTGTCAAATGAATTTATGGTAATATATATGGTATTAATACACCCATTCTTTCTTAAGGTCATAAATTCAGAAAGTGATAATTGCACTGTATTTTAAATGTATAATTATTATCTCTATATATGCACCCCTTTTTTGGTTTCTCCCGGTTGGTGGCCATTTTACGAGTTAAATTTATACTATACGTTCGTGAAATGTCTAAGATACTGGTGCGTAAATGACATTCAGGACTCAAAAGACTACGCGATAGACTAACATCTGTATCTAATTTACTGGCGGTCTCTGAATAGGGCAGAGGACTGCCGTACGAGCTTTAAATAAAGAACCCTACAAACTGGTATGTCTTACCTCTGCAATGCAAGAAAGAGCTCCGTACGATCCTGTCCGCGTTCACCGGACAAACAAAAATGAAGGCTTTAAATAGTTGTTTACATGGGTTTCCCTAGTCACCACAAAAGTCCTTCTACACTTTCAAATATGAGCGCCATCTTTTGGGCTACGAAAGGCTAATCTATTGGTCTCTATCTTATGTGCCCATACTATGCTCAAATTAGTGCTTCACTTAGAAAATAAAATAAATGTATAGGTCAGTAAATATCAACTGGTTCTAGGAGTTGCAAGATAAAAGTTGGAGGATGTAAATTCAAATTAGAAAACGAAACACCATTAATTTTGTTTAACTGGTTAAAAAATAGCCGTGGTTAAACATCACAAATATACATAAATAAAGTTCTTATGTAACCCTAAGTCTACTTTGCTGGAGCTGTTGGATGGAATGCAGAGTAAATAAATTGCATACAACATTTTTCATTTTTCACATGGTTCACAATACATAACAAGTAACAGGTTTCAAAGAAATGAAGACATTTCATTATCCGAATTCAGGCCTCTTTCTACTGAACGAAAACAACATATTAGTTTGGCTTCTTCTTGTCTTAATTTCTTCTCAAGGTCTCCTCCTCTTGGTCCCAGTGTCACATTTTTTAAACCTACGTATGTGATGTCTTTTTTGTTGCTAAGTTGGTATTCTTTCTGCCAGTGGGATGCCAATGGTAAATTAACATTCTGGCTTCCAATCCTAATTCTCATTTCCCTAATGGTACTTCCGATGTACACCTTTTTACATTGACAAATTATTGCATAAATCACAAATTTCGTTTTGCAATTAATGAAGTCCGTAATTCTGTATTTGATGCCAAAAGAATCTTGAAAAAGTTCTGTATTACCCGTTGCATATTGGCACATCGTGCAGGAGTTGCATTTTCGGAATCCTGCTGGTAGCTGGGGTAACCATGTGGATGCTGCTGGACACTTTTCTTCTTCTGGTAGTAGAGACGGACTAAGGATATTTTTTTAACATTTTTGCTCTTTTAAATATTACTGAAGGTCTCTCTTCAATAAATTTTTGAATGTGCGGATCCAATTTCAAAATTTCCCAATTCTTTTTCAAAATTTTCCTTATTACGTCATTATTGGAACAGTAGGTTGTGATAAATCTGATTTTCTCTGACTGGCTCTGAATTGGCTTTCTGGATGTCAGTGTTTGTTGTCTGTTGAGTTTCGAGGCTTGCGCACGAGCTTTGATAATATGTTTCATGGCATATCCTCTGGCTAGAAATCGCAATGAGATCAGTTCACATTCTTGATAAAAGGCTGCTTTTGCCGTACAGTTTCTGCATGCTCTTATAAATTCTCCTTTAGGAATATTTTTGATAACCGGATTGAAATGACAGCTTGTCGCGAACAGGGTAGAGTTCGCCTCTGTTGGTTTTCCATAGGTCCTAGTCATTAGTTCATTTTCTTTAACATAGATTGTCAAGTCTAAAAAGTTAACCTCCGATGTGCTGGATGTTCCAGTAAATTGGATTCCCAGGGTATTCTGGTTTGCACGCTGTTTAAATGCTTGTAGTTGGTCGTCATTCCCCTTCCAAATGAGAAACAAATCGTCTATGTATCGAGTCCATAAAACAACATTGTCACCATAATTCAGTTCCGAGTAAATATGGTGGTCTTCATACATAGCCATTACCAGATTGGCGAGGGCCGGGGCATACTTCACTCCCATGGCTACTCCACAAGTTTGTCTATAGTATTCCTTGTTGAACAAGAAGACATTATTTTCCAAAGTCAAAAGTAACATTTCCTTGAGCATCTGAATTGACTGTTAACTTGATGCTGATTCCTGTGAGAAAGTGTAATCTATGGTATCTAATGCTATGTTATGCTTGATTGATGCGTATAGTGCTGTAACATCCCAGGTGGCTGGTATACCCATGTAAAGTGATAGGCATTAATAAGAACATTTCTTGAAGTAAGGTCAACTCATCACCGCCAAGCTTCATGATGGAATTACACTTTTTGGGTAAAACCATGTGAATTCCAGGACAAAGGTTAAAACCTTAGCCTCTTAATTCCTGCCTATGGGTTTGCATCCATAAGGGACCCCACTATCCAGGAACAATATTCAGGTGGGGATAGGGTGCCCAAGACTTTGTCTGCCATTTATGACTCTCAGAGGAGAGTTATTACTTGGTGAGCAAGAGATAGACATTGGATACACTGGCTGTGTCATCCTATTTATTTTAAGGCTAGAGTCAACATCCCCAAAAGGATGTAGATTGTAGCCTCATAGTCGAAGATCATCAGTAGAGGAAGAGGTGTTTCTGAGCCAAAAGAGACTAGATGTCCAATGCTACAATGTCCAATCTGTCATCTTGAATAAGCTTGACATGTGCTGCGTCCTTAGAGGAAACAATCCTTAAAACAGGGATAGTACAATAAAGATAGGATAGCGTGAGGATTCAAAATGGTATTTTCTTCAGAAGGAAGAATAGATTCCAGAATCAAGCGAATATTGCCAGTTGAAGTGTTTTCTGCACCAGTCTCTCTACTTTCCCTTTCCCACACAGTAGTATGCGATTGGTAACAGTGCTAATTTGGTAATAGCTCAGAATCTCTGCATTGAACGGTGACACTCTTTAGGTCGTTCTGGGGTGGTCCGTCCTTTCAGAAGGCCCAGTCATAGTGAAACAGTATGCTTGTGACATGATCTCCTAGCCTTTTTCAGTCAGATAAAGGACTCCCATTTGCGCGCATGGGTCCTAGGCCCTTCTGGTGTCGCCCTTGGAGTCACCTAACAAGCAACATTTTGCAGTGTAGTAGGCCTCACCAGTTGATCCCCTGTACTTCCTTTTGTGGTCAGGGCCACTTTAGCCTTGCCAAGCTCCCTAAAGATTAGAGCAATTGCACCAGTCGATGAAGCATTTTGTATACTTTATGGTTGGTTAGCTTCAGTAATTTCAAGTGCACAGTCATCTGATAGGGACAAAGCTTGAATAAAGTTTAAAGATGAGCTTTTGTTAATCCTTTTCGTTTTGGCATTCTTCGTTTTTGTTTTGTTTCCCAGGGTTCTTTGTTCCTTTTCTCCTCCAGCCCTTTCTCTTCTCCAATACCAGAACATTGTTCAGGTGTCTGCTAAGACCTTGTCGTCCTCATTGCCACATGGCAATTTAGCCAACCTGGCCAACTGCTCCAGAACCTCTTGAGAAGGAGCGGTATCTACTTGAAAAAGAAGTTCCTGTTCTTCTTCATATACCTCTATAACTGATTGATTATTCTTATTAAAACCATTCAGCTTAACAACAGAATTACAGGCAAAGTCGGCAAGTAAGCTTTTCCTGTGAGCACGAGTGGCTGAGTGCACCTGTGACTCCTTTTTCAGATCCTCAAGAGTACAATGATTGCTGTTGTCCCCAGCGGCCATTACGTCAGAAGTATTTTTAAGACACGTAGTAAGATCATTCTGCATGAACACAATAGTACATGAATGAACCTGTACCTTTTCTTCAAAGATCTTGAATACTTTGGCAAAGGAGTTACGTACAAAATGAAGTGCTGACAGGGTAGACTGATTTTTGTCCACCCTGGGATTCGGTTGGTGAGAACACTCCGTCGAGCACAAGGAACATGAAGAATCTGTATGTCCGTTAGGCTGCACGGACTCCTGGGTGTCAAATATTGCCAGGGTATCAGAAAGGGAACACTCTTGAGAGATGGTTCCATTCTCAGTTAGACTGGGAACCACGCCATTTTGTATAGGCGATTTTCCCTACGCACTGTACACTACTTTCAGCTGTAATTCCAAAGTCCACCACCCGTCCACTAATAGGCGCAGGAGAGGAAGCAAAGCATAGGGCCCCCAGTCTGGCACCACAGCCCTTCAGAACAAAGTCGGTGATGTTCCTTTTTTATTGAAGTCGATGAAAGAGTATAACCACGATGAGGTACTGATGGCGATACATAGCTCTCAACCATTTGTGTCGCAAAGGCAGGTGAAAACACCAGATTTTATTTTTGGCGGGTGTGAGGCTCATTGAAACGAATGGGCTTGCAGGAGGCTTGGCGGGTGAGTCAGCCGTTTACAAAGCGGGTGACACCCGCCAAAAGCGTGCGAGTTGAGAGCTATGCGATATATCGATGTGATTTATTGCCGGACTTCCAGATGATGCCAAGGCCAAGGTTCCCCCCATAGAAATGACAATCGCTGTCAGGGAATTGATTCAGCTCTCAATAACATCGGCTTGATTGTGGTTCGTCCCACAGACTGGCACTTTTCAAGTAGTACATAAGGCCAATTAAAACTCACAGCTTGGCTAGTACAGCGCCTCTTAAATAGTGCTATGTGTCCCAGTGGTCGCCTGAATTCCACTGTTAATACTGCATATTTAAGATTCCAGCAGTAGAAATGTTTGATTGTAAAACGACACAGTGGCCCTCATTACGATAACGGCGCTAAAGCATGGCGCTATTAGCACCATGGTTGGTGCCGGTATCGTAACGTGTCCGCCATGGCGAAATGGGGAAATACCGCCCCATTCCAAGGTTGGTGGGGCGGTATTTCCCCATTTCCCCATGACCCTTCCCCATTCCCATTTTTGCCCCAAAGGGCATAATGGGAATGGCGAAGGCGCTAAGTACGGTACCGCAAATTGCGGTACCATACTTAACGCGAAGGTCCCTTTGCGGGTCCCTACCCGCAAAGGGACCTCGTAATTAGGCACTAATGGGTTAACGGCGCCGCAGCCTTTTATGGCGCCGTTAACCCATTAGCACCAGGGTCGTAATGAGGCCCAGATCTCAAAGGAACTTATCATACCCTGAGTCCTACTGATAGATCCACCTGCCGACCGTCACCTGATGGCAGACTGCCTACTGCTTCCTCCACTTAGCACGCCCTTGGCATGGTTGGTTGGTTGGTTGGTTGAGTTGAGGTTGAGTTGGCATGGTTGGTTGAGAACCAAAAGCCCCGCCTGCTTTACTAATACCGTAAGACGGTATTAGTAAACCAGGCGGGGCTTTTGGTTCTCAACTCTGTTCAGTAAAAGGGAGCTCCAAAAGAAAATCAGCCTTCTCGGAGCGCACAGAGGGTATGCCTGCCGACAACTTCCTCCCCTTAGCAATCACTTTGGGTTGAGTCTTGTATTCTTTGCCTCACTCCCACCTGGAATTAAAGGTAATTTCAGGGGTTTAAACAGGCACATTCAACTCTAAAAGTGAAAGAACAAGAGCTACGCTAGCACTGTGTATTTAAACCTGCATCTACAGATGTGGCGAACACCTTCATGCCATCAATAGGCAGGGATGTGTAAACAAGCTGTTGCAATAAGAGACCCGGGCAGAAATGGGCACACGTTTATAGATTTTACACGAATTTTGCAACACTGATTTCACTCTGATGCAGATCCATTCCTTTAATGTGCCGTATGTTTCTACTGTTCCGTTTTGTAGCACCTACCTCCATTGTCTTGGCCTTGAAGCACTTTAGCTTCTTTGGGAGATTGGCATTCCGCAGTTTTAACATACATGGGAAAACAGTACAATGCACTTGAGGAAACGGACATTTTATGATAAATGTACACTTTACAATTCCCAGGAATATTACTTCTTTGTCAGTCGTGACTAATACTGAAGTGTGTATTTAGCAATGGTATGTGTCCCGTGCTGTGTGGGGAGTTGTGTGTATTGTTATGAATACGCGGTTGCTGGTGTGAGAATTAATCTGGGCAGAGGGCTTGGCCAAGTAATATGGCAATGCAGCAGTAAAGGGAGGAGAGAAAAGCATGCATGGATGCGACTGTCTATCCCTCGAGCAACTCACTTAATTTTGATAAGTGTTCTTTCCACCCCTGTTGTACCATCCCCTCTTTGCACTAACTTATACCAGCACAGCATTTAACCCTTGGATTCCCAGGACACACTCCCTGCTTTCCTTTTTTTGCCCCCTGGCTGTTGGTTGTCCTCTGGAACGCAGGTTGTCCCACAGCATGCAAGGACACGCTTTGTGTATGTTACAGTTCACACACACCATGCGCTCCTGCTTCCTCTCAGAGGGAGAATCTTTAAGTGACGCGGAGTCTTTACGCTTCAATAGTTCACTGGGAAGCCAGAGGTCTGTACTAGAAACACCTTCAATAGTAACCAAGAGTGATTGTCTAGTAAATGGCTTTCAATCAGACTTGTTCAACAAACCAATCAGCCTTTTTTCTCTGTTTGTACTGACATATACAGATCCCTACGTTTTCATGGACATACCAACTGTGTGTCAAATGTATCTCTCCACCAAGCAGAGTCTTCATTGCAATTAAGTCAATTATGAATTGACTTAATTGTGTTATTACCACATACCATGGGAGGGTTTTACAGTTAAACAAATCCTTGAATATAAACTATTGGCAGAAGTAGACTAGTGGGTGTGTGTGTGTGTGTGTGTGCGGTCCCAGGCAAGCGTGGGAACTCCAAAACTCATCATGGCAATGTTATTGCAGTCAAAGTGGAGTGTTTGTAAGATTGCTGTGAGAAATATCGAGCATGGCCAAGGCTGTAGACTCAAGCACTAAACTGCTGTGAAAATAAATGGAACCCAAAAAGCAAACTAATGCCAACAACACTGCACTGCTTCTTTCAAGTATGGTGCATTTAGTTCATTGTAGGGAGAAATGAAGAAAAATGGAGGTGATCTCAAGATTAAGTGAGGGAGGCACTAGAAGAATGCATCACTCCATTCAATATGTTTTGCTTCTCACCAGCTACCATGACAAGGGTGTGCTTATGGGATGCCATTATTTACCTACTCCATTGAGAAACAGCCACTGACAAATGAGACAGAGCTTGTCACATATCAGCAATAATATTGAATTGTATGATGCATATATGTACTATAAGACAACATTTTAAATTGAACTATCTGTTGTCTTTTAAAGTGAAACTTTGCATTACTAGAAGCATGTGATGACAACTATACAAAACCAGTGCCATTTTCTACAACCAGGAATACAAGTAAACTGGTGCAAAGAGTGAGTTTTGAATACATTTATATTAACAACCAGAAATGCTGAAACCTCAGTCCTTATAAAACTTGAAACTTCATATACAAACTTTTAACACGGCCTGTGCTACAAAAATATAATTGTTAATGTTCTAAAAGTCAAGTGAATTATTCTGTAGATTCATAAGATGTTGCCAACTTTTCCTGCAAAGTATATCAAGGAAAATAAGAGGAGATTCAAAGTGACTGTGTATCACTTATTCCAGCACCTGTTAGACTAGGTTTATAGTAATATGTTGGAATTTAAACAGTGCATTACTGTGTAAATGGGTAGGCAATCAATGTATTTGTATAGCTTTAAGAACACTTATTTTCATCTCAGCCCTATAGTGAGCTGACAAAACAGTTGTCCAACATTTTAAACCAGAGCAAACTAGACCCTCAACCTTCGGGGCTCATTTCAAGAAGATATTCTCACATAAATACACTAACTTTCCAGTAAAATGAAATCTGTGGTAGGAGTAGAGATTAGCATCTGAATTGACAAGATGGTTGAAGCTCTATTCTTTTATCGCCAAAACTCAAAGGGAAATCTTGCACTAATGTGACACCTTTGAACTCTTCCTTACAATTAAGTCTGCCAGATTGTGGGCCTGAATGGATGGAGACAAAGAGAGATCTGTCATATTCCTCAATCGATAATTAACTGAAGTCATTACAAAGACTTACATAAGTCATTGTGCTGATTAGATGGAATGCCTGATCATATCTTTTCTCCATGGTATAAACACAACCAATATTTGCAATTACACTTTAGCCACAAAAACTAGATTTACTAAAATGCAGCAACTATATAATTTTGAAACAATGTGAAGGGTGTACTGATATCGTGAAGACCTTATCTATTCAATCAGTATACAGGTGGATTTCCTACATTTATTAATTATTGAGAACATTATTAATGTTGATAACTTAATAAATATTCATTGCACAAATTAATCTGCCGTATCCAGTACTTTGCTTTTGCCTGGAGATCACTTGAATCCATAAGTTATCAATGTGGCCTTCTGCTGTGATTGAATATATAAGGACAATCAGATTTTGCATTAAAAAAGTTGCAAGCAATCAGCCTCCTCCTTTTTTAAACTCCGAAATATGAACATCCAATGGAGATTGGGGTGTGTATTCCCTGGGAGTGTGTAACTGTTCAGCAAGCCAATGGAAGGACATAACTGATTAAAATGTGCAGCATCACCAATGAAAAAGTGCAGGCATATCTCAGCTCATGAATAGGGAACAGAGAAACTGTTATGATTATTATGGATGGGTTCATCAGAGAGACCAACACAAGAGCTGAGATTCCATAAGGACTGCTGAAGGGAGTATTCCTGTTGCAGGCAGGGAAGGGGAACCGGAGGCCGTTCTATCCTCAAGGAAGCATACCAGATAGATTCTATCTAGCTCGGAGATGTCCAATCTGTGCTAGTCCATGCTGATCTAAAAACGGAAAGGGTTAATCCAAGGTGAGTATGATCATTCCCGAAATGTAAATGATATGTGCTCTATAGAACCATTTCTACTAAGTGCCAAATGTCGGTGGCCTGCAAAGAGTTATACTAAAGTACACTGATTTAGTCATGGGAAATTAACAGTGCATTCTCACTGCAATTCAAATCTGTGTCATTTCAATCCATCCCAAATATATATTTCTGAGTTGTGTGCAGACTGTAATTCAGACAGCGCGTATGGGCAGCCTGTGTGTTGCTCTTTGTCAACAACGACCTTATTTGATTGTATCCAAAGCATTTTTACAGAAATAGTTACCATTGGGCTTTGATTCATTGATGTAAGCAACATGGCCTAATGAAGAACAATTGCTTGATAATGTGTGTTCTGTGAAAGCCATAGATAGTAAACAGGATTGGGAAATTAAATGGAGACTAATAGTGTCATGTCTACTTCCATAGAAATGATGCATATGTAAATCCCATGCACCCCTCACTCTTCACTTTACGCAGTGGGGAAAATTAATTGTGCGCCAGTGGGACTCAATTTCAAAATAAAAGGGAGGGAACACTCTTACTTTTACTATACCATCCTGAAATTAATTTCCTAGGTTGGGTGGGTGAAGCAAAATTCTGTACATTATGAATTGATAACAATGCTTCCCTAACCCAAAACCTGCAGACCTCTGATGCAGCAGATTGTAAACATACTTTAAAATTGCATACACATACCACGAACCCACAGCACCATATTTACATGTCGAGTGTGATGCATGCAACATTTCTGGTTCCAGCAGTTGTTGGAGATATTTGGGGAACGCACCATTCTTTGAATATGTCATGTAACCATATATGCAATTAAAACATGTTTGTAAGTAAAGAGAGTTTTGATACACTGACCAACAAGCCACAGAATTGCATCGAAAATGTATATTGCTATTCAGGATTAAGCATAAAAAGATTTGATTATGTAGATGGATCCATGCGTGTGAGAGGGAGATTCATGAAGGCAGGTTATTTTCATTGTTTTTACAGATCAGCTGCCTGTGGTTGTGAAATACAGTGGCGGCATCACCTGCATCAAACTTGGGACCATCCTTGCATTGATTTTATTTTAATAAAACCAACTACTGATTCCTAAAACAACCTGTTTCATGTCCCCAGAATTGTGGGGTGGAATTGTAGGTCAGGAGCCATTATATCAGGAGGGACATCTTTGTGAAACAAACCGATATATATCAGTATGTTTCTCTGACAGTATACGTAGTTGATGTACACTGAAAGGTCAAACTGCTCTATTGATGATTGAAAGTGTACAAACTGAATACAGATCGCATGGCAGAGAGGCAGTAATAACTATACAAACAAAATAGCTTCCAGCATGCCATTGATTCTACCGTTGTATTACAAACTGATTTAGATGGTTAATAATAGATTCACACTTTGCTTAATTGTTTAGATTGAGGTATTTTCCCAAAAGGAGAATTACAGTACTAGCGACTGTGCAGTTATGTTGAGAAGACCCTGTATCTGCAGCTGTTTTTAAGGATAAGGATGAATTAGTTCTTTGTTAGGTTCAACACAAAAAAAATCCTAGACATTGACACTTGGACAGGAGGAAAGCAATCTTTGAGTCAATGGATTTCCTTGTATGTGATGTCTTTTAAATACATCTCAGGATCATCAGTGTGCTGGCTAATCTTTATTCTGAGCCCTTCTGTGGCTTCATGTTACCAAACACAGGGCTAAGAAACACTGCAGATCCTGGACATAGTCCTCAGGCCACTGGTCCTGCTATGATCTGCAGTTACCCAAATAGACTCATTTGTATCTACAGGTGGTGCATGATGAGTTGTTCAATAGTACAATCTTGATGTATCACATGCAGGTTAACAACATGTTGATTGAGGTTTGAAGATGTTACATGCTGTCAAACGGTTAAGTACAACCAGGAGGCAGTGATTAAGTTTGCTTTTCCTGTGTAGTCCTTTACCATTGGCTTGGATGGCTGTTGTCCCAGTACTGCATCTGGATCAGAAGTCAGATTGGTACATGTGTATGAGATAGTTGTTGTTGATTTGTTCTTGGAAACAGATGTAGGCTGGCTTCTCAATTAGCTTCCTAGGATAGGCAGGTGCATTTTTAGGTAGGTGGTTGTGGCGGTAGAGTGTGTGGTGGAAGATTCTATGAGCGAGGACGAAATTTGCTATGTAGAGGTGCAGAGTGAGCATTTCTTAAGTAGGATACTTCCCGATACTAGTTGAGATGAGGTTGATTTTGTAAGTGCCGACCTAAAGCTATATGATGATGTGAATAAGGTCTATGAATAACAGCATTTTGAAGGTAGTCTATACGGTAGAATGGAAAAAGCGGTGGTGGCTTGCTTGGTATTTTCAATGTTGTATTGTATCCAGATACATTTTGTGGAGCATATCTTCACGGAGTTGAGACATTGCAGGTCTGGAAGTGGACTGATGCAAAGCTAAACGCGTACCCTGAATTCTTCAATCCTGGCGGGAAGGGAATCCCAATGCATCAACTAGATGGAACTGCAGAGCGCACTCCTTTTCTCCCTGCTGGCATTTGCATCGTGAAACATGGGATTTGGGACCAATTTATCATGGAGAGTAGGTGGTTTATCAGCTTCTACTTGCCTGAAGTGGGGTATCCAGTCTTTGTCTTTGCTCTCATGTGACTTTAAACATGAGTGACTTTAATCAAGTGGCCTGGGAATGGCCAATCTTAGTAGGAAGGTGACTACTTTTCCACGGTCTGCTTGGAAGCAATGTTCTTCCATTGAAATGATAATTGAGAATTGAATGCATGGTAGTAGATCCCCAAGCATGGACATTTACTTCCCGCCCATCACATAGACCCCCTGCAGCACTAACATTTGTTTAAAAGAAAGACAGAGTTGGTGGATTTCCACCTCTGTGAGACTATGGGGTTCTTTATTTAGGTGTGGTGGTATGGAGGACGTGTGTTTTAAGCTGTTTTAGGCTGCATCCAACTATAGGATTAACAAACGCATGTTCGACGAGCATGTTATTGGTACTCATGTGCCAGAGCGATAACATGGGAACACTGGGCCCACTTAGCTGCCAGGCCCAGTGGAGGAAGACCCATTTGTGGAATCTCACCCTGCAGGGGAATACTGACATAAAAGATGCATGGCAGGCTCGGCCATGACAGAATGCTACTTGATGTGATAGTGTTCCATACTTCTCTAGCAAGCCTTTATTAAATCAGTACATTTTTCTTATGTACATCATTAATTCATGATGGTTGTTGCCCATGCACTTATTATTCCTTCTGTGAGACACAGATTTTTCCCTGCTACTCCTGGACAAGCCGTGGGTTCTATCCTAACTCTCCAGCGGTCAATGGATGTGTTAATCAATGATTCCTTCCTCAGTATCGCACATGTGGGGCAAAACATGTCTCGATCAGGCACCCAATTTCCGTTCAGTCAATCCAGTACATGCATTGCATGTTTTTAGAGCGGCAGATACATGTTCAATTAAATCTTGTCAGAAATCGTTCAAAATGTTCCTCTATTCAGAATTGTCCAATATTGATTATGTGACTGCTCCCTTTTGCACTGCATTTCATTTCAACTGGTCTCTGCAGCCAACCCATTGGCTTGTACTCTACATAGCAGAGACTTCAAAAGTTAAGAAAGATGCCCCTGTCGTTGGCCAATGTAGGCAACCTGCTGTTGCTTGGGGACCAGAGCTCACGTGGTTATTTGCCGATTGCGTGGTTTGCTACACTTTTGTGTAAGTAAAGTTCACCAGTAGAAATGCTCGTGTTGTGCCTATGTATTGGTGAGAATAGCCCTTGGTTATTGAAAAGGAAGAGGATTCAACCTGGGAATCCTCCCATCACCTTCACACTTGTGTGCAGAGGACAGGAGGATTCCCAGGTTGAATCCTCTTCCTTTTCATTGTTCAGTGTAGGGGTTTTGTGCCATGACCCCAGTTCCTCCCCCGCACCTAAAATCGATTAAAATTAATTCTTGAATTGTCTAACAATTCTCTATGAACTAAAGGTGTGCACCTATGTACAACCGTTTGCAATAGCCCTTGGTTATGCAGTCACAATGTCGTTTGTCCGCTTTGTCCAGATGTTTAGTGAATCGACCGTTGCTGCCCGCCCACTCAGCCTAAACTGCCAATTAAAGTAGCTGTGTTCTGCGTACATTCCTCTTGCTTCACTCACCAGCGATACAGTAAATCTGACAGTCCGCGTCCTTGTTCTACATACGCCTGACAAGGGTCAGTGTCAACTGCCATAAAGGCAAGAACTATTTTGAAAATATTTTTTTTTCACTCCAATGCCAGTCCTCAAAAAGGTTGTGGAAGTTTTTGTTTCCTTCACGTTAAACACTTCCTGTTGGGGGCACAGAGTAAACAAACATACTACTTTCCTATGTGCATTCTTTGACAAGCTAAAACTATTCAATCCTTGTTCAGTTTGACATTTTTCTAGATACATTAACTGAAAAGCGCCAATTATTAAAACAATGCATCGGTTTGTTAGGCATATGCCAATTAGCTTGTAGGTGCATTATTCATAGCTCAAGTTCAAAACAGCTGTAACTTCCTGAATCCAAATCTCTCAATCCTCTCGAAATCAAACAGACATAGGTAAAATGGGCACAATTATGTAATATTGTAATCGCCCAAAAACATTTCCCTAAGATTTGAGATGCCTCCAAATGTTGAATTGTATTGCTATATCGTCTAGGTTCTGCATTGGCGATCATTTCAAACATGCACCCGGTTCAAGACAGCCTGTATGGCTTGCAACAAGGTCACAGCCAAAACGCTGCTATATCTGGCCGGGAAACTCACCATCTCTGGAGGCCAACACCCACCAGAAGCCACTACAATGGCAGATTGGAACCAAGAACTGAAAGAAGGGGAAAGAAACTCTAGGAAACAGGCCTTATGATTCTACACACACTTCTATGGAACAAGGCAACAATGCAGATAAGCCTGGCCCACTCCACCATTCCCTCCTGGGAGGACCTGTGACTTGTCAGTCACTGATCAAGCAACTAATCCCATCTTCTCCTCATCTACAGCTCCTAACCTGTAACACCATGGGTGCTTCCCCTATGTATGGCACTACATTGCTTCCCAGCCATGTGTGTGCCTTACAAATTAAACACTTATATATATTGCATGACCTAATCTTATTTACATCTTTCCCCTTCAACACCTACTGTAAGTGGTACACTTCAAGCTAAGGGAAATATGAAACTATTTTCAGCTGTGCAGGGCGGATATCCCTTTTATTCCGGAGGTGGGCTCTACTTTGTCTAAGGAAGCTCAATTCACCAGACAACTTCCCTCCAAGAAGAGAAGGAGATATAAGGAGGCTTTCGGGTGTCAATTCCATGGATCTTGAGAGGTGGGCTTCAGGGTAGGAGAGCAATGGTTCATTATCTGCAGATGAATAGGGCTGACTACATGCAAAGGATGTGGAGAGAAGAGAGAAGCAGAAGCAGACCCTCACTTAGCATAACAGAAGCATAGGATCAGTATGTATCGGACTTCTAACAGGATGCAGAGTTTGTAAGCGGCTGAGTCCAATAATTGCCAAAGGTGTGGTAATAGAGGAGCAGCCCAATCTTGCGTGCCCTGCCCGACTGTAGTAAAGTTGCTCAATAGACCTTGAAGAAAAATAAGGTGGTCACAAATGCAAATATTTTGACAAATGTCGATCTCACGAGCCTCAATTCAATACCTGCAGTGCCTGAAACGGGTTCATCTTGGACCATCAACAGTCTGATATACAGCAGGGGGATGGATGCACTCTCAAATCAGATGTGAAATATCAAAGTATGACCTGTTTATAATGTGGTTTTCATATCTAGTTAATGCCAGGTTCAAAAGGTTCAAAAGCAGACAGGGGAAACCACAATTACATTTCCAGGCAAAGGTTCTTTCAACAAGACACTTCCTTTCTGGGAGGACGTGCTTTTCACAGCAACATCCTATTTAACACGCCGGAGAGAAAGCTAAAACATGGCAATATGCTTTCACTTTCTCACTGTGTACTTTTACATGATGCCTAATGCGTGTTCATGTTAAACACACTGCAGTTTAACTAAGATTGCAAATAAAATACTTATAAAGACAACCTTGATTTTTAAACACTACAAAATAAAACAGCATTTAATTAACTAAATGAGTATGTCCATTTATTTTGCTCACTTTTAAAGTAACGTTTTTACTTGATCACCACAACTCCAAAACATGTAATGCTACAACCACTATTTGCTCGTAGCCTTCTAGACCTTGGAGGGGTGAACATTTTTTTTGGATAATGACCGTTTCCCAATTTATGGTTGGGTGGTATGCTATTATCCTGAAATAATGATCCCTTTCCTCAGTCTATAAAAGTTTGTATTATTGTAGTTGATACCAGTTACAAACTTGTATACCTAGATTTTGCTGGCTTCCTTTAGTTCTTGTGTTTTAATGCTCATTATGCGAATATGTGCATATGTGTTTGTATGCTTGTATGTGTGTGTCGCTCTCTCTCGCCATTCCCCCCTACTGGAAATTATTTTTGTGTTAGAAAATAATACTATATTGCCTCATTCCAAGTACGGCGGTCCAGAAATAAGGGTGCCGGTAGCAACGTACCGGCATACTTTCTGGACCGCCATACTACAAGAATGCCGGTAGGGGCATGGATCCCCCGGCAGGCCTGACCTGCTGGAAAATCAGGCCCCTACCGGCATGTCTCTCATTGATGCAATGGCACCATTAGCAACGGTGCCGGTGCTTCAGTGGCCCATTCACATGGAGTCCTATGTGACTATGGGAATGGGGATTTACCGTTCTGCTGCCACTTGCGATATCCTGGTGGCACTGGGATATCAGGGGGCAGAATCAGTGTCACAGGGCTGGCGGCAATCCACCAGTAGCACCGGTGGTTTATTGCCAACCTCATAACAAGGCCCATAGTAATGGAGTTTTGGTGGGTCTCTTTTGTCTTTTTAACTCTATTTTACTTGCTATGATGGCAGTCGGTTGATTCCGAAATGAATGTTGAATAACCTGTAGTGTTTTTGTTTCCCTTGGGTTGTTGCATACCGCAATTAACACACACTATTAATACTGAATTCAATTTATATGATTAACCTAACAAAAACATGGCGACTAACAATGCATACAAAAGTACAAAATATAAACTACAGAAATGTATACTGAAATTAAAAAAAATAAAACGCAGTTACAATTTCAAGATGTCATAAAACATGATTACATTTTGTACTATTAATTCCACGGTTGGATTATTCACTGCCATCCTTTTTTTATTGTTTTCCATTACAAATGTCTATTTGTGCAGACTTTCCAGGTAAAATGTATAACATCAAACCATTTAATTTGACTTTGTATGCACATTTCAACAGTCCTAATTCTCATCATATGTAGCATGTGGCATGTGCTTCAGCTAAGATTGTCTTATGTCAATCTTGTCTTATGTCAGAGTGCCAAGAACAGAGAAACAGAAAATGTAAAAATCTAGGGGCGGATGTGATGAGGCACCCATACCTTAAAAAAGAAATCCAGCAACCTTTTAACCCCTTTAAGTGAAGTTCCATGTGGTGGCTTCACTGAATACAAAAACGTCTATGATAGCCAACTGGGTTTATAGCACCTGACATTCCCAGATCATGTGACATGATCCAGAAAGCAGAGCATGATGGGGAAAGGATGAGGGATACAAGTCTTAGGGCCAATTCAATTTGAAAGATAAGAGAGAGCAATGCTATACCAATCTGGGTTCTAGAGTAGGGGTATCAGAAGAGTAGGACTGTGAAGCAGCATGAGGCATTGTCTGGAGCACTGGGAGGAAGCATAAAGCTTCTGTACTGAGGGGGTTGTGGGGACAGTGACTCCCAGTACATGGCTGCCACAGGCAGTGGCTATTCCTGGAAAAAATGTCCTGCTACATTTTAGATAGTTGCGTATGGCCTGGGAGATGTGTTGTGTCATCCTAAATAGTGTCTGGAGCCTGCCAGTGCAGCTGAGAAGCCTGAAAACACATGCACCCTCAGCGGGGCATTGAGAAGAGTTAAAAGGTTGCATGAGGTATGCTGACAGATTGGATAAAGCACTGATAGTCAGAGTGGGGTGCGAGAGCCTGCACACAGGTTTTTCTGCACACTCTGCGTATTCATGGAATTGTTCATTCAAAGTTAACCCTATACGCAAGTTGCAGCCGGAATGCCCACAACACGCCCACACGCAAACCACACAACAAACCTTGCCTCACCATCCAGCACCCTTGAGAACAGTGTGTGATCACCCATGAATTTGCTTGCACACAAGTTACGATCAGCACCACTCAACTTACGATCAGCATCACTCAACTTACATGGACCCAAGTTATGAGGTGCTAATCGTAAATTAAAGAGGGCATGCAAGTTGAGTGGTGCTGACCGTAGGTTTAGTGATGCTGATTCTCAGTTGAGTGATGCGGATCATAACTTGAGTGATGAGGATCAGAACTTACAGAGGGCATGCAAGTTACGAGTGCTTGTGATTTGTGTGCACCCCTGCAGTTGTATATGTGGGATATATTGATCCACTGAACAGTATTCACCACATCACCAAGCTGGATTTGCGCAAGAAAAGGCAATATGGCTGCGCTGGCTCCTGTGCACCACAGGACCTCCAAACTGCATTTTTGCAACAAACAAAACGATGGCTGCACCGTCCTGCCGAGCACACTTCAGGCAGGATGGAACAAGGGGACACACTGAAGGAACATACCAGTGTGTTCTGAAACATAAATGGAATGAAGTGAAAAGGCAGCACTGCTTTGCTGAAATCCCAAAACTCCCCTTCAAAATTAAACTTTTCACCCATTAAAAACTGCTTTGACGCTAATTCCATCTCTTCATTCTGAAACCACTGTGATTAAAAAGGCCATGTCATGCTCAGGCTATTTCACTTTCTTTCACCAAAACTAGGCATAATTCCTGAGTGACAGACCCAATCAAACCAATTCAAAGAGAAATCAATAAGCAACTTCACTTTCACTTGCACGGGAACATGCATTTATTTCTTTCCAAAAGTATCCAGGCTCAGAAATTCAAAGAGACTTTAACTCTCTGAGCCAGATCAGTGTCAATGATTCTATGCTTCAGATAAAACTCCTGCATTCAAGGAAATGACTATAGCTGAGAAAACAGTGTGGGAATCTGAGGGAGCTGCCAAACCAAATTTAAAGAAAGAAATGCTAGCAGTTTTCAACACGTGTAAAAATGGGCTTTTGCAAAACTAAAGGGAAAACAAATGGCCTGTTTAAAAATAAACGGTTGAGTGAAAGCCTGCTCATTTAGCAATGTGAAGGGGTTTTGTTGCTGGTGAAAAGACATACATGGGATATTTTCTTTCACAAGTTTGTTTAATCCAGGACCCAAAATAAGAAAATAAAAGTTTTAAAACACATGGGCTGAATTTGCAAGCTCTCAAAAACCAGTTATTCTAGTTGTCAGCCCTGAAGTTTCCCCCTGAGGAAGGTAATCACACCATAAACTCTCAGCAGGGACTAACAAACCACTGATAATTACAGGGTGGGAAAGAATCTAGTCTACAGAATCCCACTGACAATGGGACTAACAGGGCAAGGAAGTTGGAAATGTGAAGGGGCAATAAAACCTCCAATCAAGATGAGAAACCCACACCTTGCCTTGAAGGAAATGACAGTTGGTTGCAATTGAAGGAAAATAAAATGATCTAGTGACAATGGACTGCCTTTTGGTTCCAAAGACTATTTCATAAATAAACTTTAAAGACTTTTATCTCAACAGCAAGACTTTGTAAAAATGTAGAATTTTTGCAGTGTAAAAGTGAATTTTTGGGCTTTCTTTTAAGACAGGGTAGAATTCATTGACACCTTGGGGACAGAGATGGGAGAATATGGAGGATTACAGGAAAAGCATCCATGTTGCAAATGCTAATTTGTGTACATACATCCCTGATGATCATCCACATCCATGTATAAAGTTATAGAATTGTGAGTAATATAAATCCCATTGAAAAGCATGAAAAACTGATAGAAAAGCAAAACAAGGTCTTGCGCACTGGAGGATTGTACTGCAATGTGCTGCACAACACATGTAACCTGTGCATATAATTTGCTAAGAAAGTGAAACTGTATAAATTGATGTTTTTAGCAAAATTGGATTTTAGTTAAAGGAACTGTGGGAGGTTTTTGGACATTGTAAAACTCACACCATAAATCTGACATCATTTTCCTGAAATCCAACCAGCTGAGAGCGAGGTGGAGACTATCTCCCTTATCCAATCTCGTTGTTAGAGGCGAGTTTAGTTAAACCTGCCCCAGACATATACTTTGATGATGTCATTAGGCATTACAAATAAGAGTCCCTGACAAGATTCGAGAGACAGACACACACATACACAAACACACACTCTTCCTGATGTTCTTGCGCTGGCGTCCTGTTCCTGTTCCATCCATCCAGACTCCAGATCCCAACTACAATGCCCAAGCATTGCTGACCCTACTCCAGGGCCCACTGCAAAGCCCAAGCATTGCTAATTCTGCTCCAGCAAGGCCAAAATTCAGAAAAACCTGCTAAAATCCCCAAATGATCAAGGGGAAAGCTGTGGTGTTTTTGGGAAGCATCCTGATCCCACTAACTGCATCCAGAGGTACCTGTGCCATCCAGCTCACCTGTAGTATCCAGTGACTAGAATTGCCAGTCCAGAAGTGCTACCCGGTGACCAGAACTACCCAGCTTTTTGCCAGCTTTTAGCTATTCTTGCAACCCTGCCTTGATTTTTAGTGTTAGCGCCACGTTTCTCTTCTTTTCTGTCTTGCATTGATCCTAAGTCATTAGCGATATTGTGTTTAAATAAATTAATTTTCCCTTTAGAAAAGGGGTACACTGCATGAAGGGTTACAATTGCAGCGTAACTTTTGATATTCACCGATTCCTCTTTTCACTGCTCTATTTTCCTAAAAACAAACCTCACTCTATCTTGCATAACTCACTCAATTTACCAGCTAGAGACTTACTTTCAATTCCATATTGTACCTGTGATCTATAGCTATACCCAAACCAAGAAAACAGTGTATTTCACCAGTTTTTATTAAACACTCTTTGGGTAATTTCAGGCAGGAATTGCAAAGTTTGCAAAGTTTCCAACGTGTCATTTTGCAACAATCTGTTTTAACACTGCCACTCATTTTCTAACTGTATGCTTTTTGTAATCCATTCTTTGTGATTGTCAGTGTATTTGGATTGTTGCTTTAGTGAGGAATTATATTTACTTCAAGGGTTTTAATACACATTCATTATTTAATTGTCCATTTCCGAGTGTCATTTTACCACATTGTAAGGGGTTTAAAATCCGTTTTTATCTCTTATTTGGGGAGGGAAGGTCAGATTTGAATTATGTTCCCCATTTGTCATTCCTGATTACCTGCTGCTTCTGTTTATCCACTCAGAATTGATTATTTGTGGGTTGAGGGAACATTGCATGGGCAAATTCTAACTTAAGTGCTATTTTACCTAAACCTAAAGTGCTCCTATTCTGCTGTGCTGTGTATATGTTCCACTAGCAGGTTAAACCCAGTGCATTGCTCATATTCTCATTGTAATTATCATCCCATTGGTGATTGCTGCCCCATATTAAAAAGTGTATGATTTCTTTTGAATTTTAAAATAAATAAATATCGTATTTTACCAACCAGCCTGGTTCATGGTCCATTGCAACCATGGGTATTTGAAAAGGGGTGTGATATGAGTGGTGTACCATTTCAATATTGAATCAAAATAAGTATTTCAGTTGTGCACTGCATACTAGGCGGAGACCAAGGTGTGTGTCGGCTGATTGAAATCCTTAACATACGTACCGTCACCCTTAGGATGGGCGTTTTGTGCACTCATGGTTTCCTATGGGCCTTTGAACTTTATTCCTGCTATCATGTGGCGTATGGTTCCTGGGGTTTGCATGTGATTTTTCACGATGCAACTTTCAGAGTTAAAATCCATGAATACGGTTGTATTTGTGTTGATATGGGCATGCGATTGCTTGGCTGTGGACCGTCCCTCAACATGCCCACATTTTTGCGTGTTCTTCCTCATTCTGCATGTTCTGCCCCCTATTTGGGTTGTTGCGTAGACCCGGCCCACACTCTGCTTGGAGTCTCCCACAAGGTGCTCATCCACTCGCACAGATGTGCCAGGCCTGCATGGAATCTACGCAAGACCAAAACAGAAAATTCCCACAAACCAGCTTCCTATCCTTTTCACTAAGAGCGAGTGTTCACAGATACCAATGCATCAGGTCATGATAACCCCCTACTCAAAAGAAGGGCGAATAACCATGTGGTTTATCAAAAAATATACATATTTTAATTTTATCAACAACACATTGTACTCAACATTATTGTACTAAAAACAATTATACAACAACACCATTTGGAATTCATTCCTCTGTTTATATATGACTTGTCTATCTGGACTAAGAATTCATATACCAAAAACCCTTTCTGTACCCCACTAGGGGGTCTGTGTGTTAACCCCCAATGATATTATTTATGCCCTTCCTGATTTACATGGGCAAGGAGAGTGTGCCCCTTTCTGGGGTACAGAAAGGGTTTTTGGTATATGAGCCCTCAACTGACATTGATGGTCAATGTCTCAATATTGTCATGGACGCTCTTTCCACTAAAATCTTTACTTAAATATTTAGTGAGAAGCTGTTTCTTCGCAACACAATCCATCTGTCATATCATCCCACACCTGATGTTCTCATATAGAACCAATGCATTCATTGATCTATTTTGCTTGAGACTGTATTTTGCCAACAGCCTTTACCTATTCCCCCTGAGTAGTGATTGAACCACCTGCAAAATGTGCAAAACAGCAACAGAACACCTGCTAAATTCGTTCATTAAGCCAATGTTCTTCCTTATTCCCACATTTCACGAAATACATGCAACCCCACACATACTAAAATGTAATGCCTATTAGCACTCTCAATACCACAGCTAAGCCACTGAAAACGCCCTCTGTTTGGCTCTTCACTGCTTCTGATGCCTCCCATACGTACATCCCTCCTTAAAGGCCGGCAGCTCCCTTGATAAACATGGCGGTTCTCCTGTCTTTACAGATAACCAAGATTCACCACCACAAACTACCAAGAATATACTGGCATACAGGAATCAAGTACTTCCGGCCTTAATTCATCATCACATTGACATTCATATCTTCTTCTTCTTTTTCCCTGCACACTGCTCGTCCGCTTCTCAACCTTCTCTCCAAGAAACCTGGACTAAAAGGCCACTAAAATGCCAGAGATTACCCCACATAACATAACTTCATACACATTACATTATCTGACATGCATCACCTGTCCCTTCTCTTAGTAGACATGTCTTTGTGCTTGCCTGTTTGTGGCTAAATATCTGTAGGATTCCTTCATACAATGAACAATTAGCTTGAATCCATGGTGTCAAACAGGTGCTGAATCTGGAAGGTGAGTCCATTGCTTGCGTGAGAGATCTGTGAGATACTTGCCATCAAAGGTTCGATTCCTGGCCAGTCTGGCTCAGCCCTTCATTATTTCACAGTCAATAACTTCTTTTTTTCATGAAATAATTTTTTATAAAGTGTGAAGGGGGGCCTGGAGGATAGCCCAGGGGCAAAGCGTTTGTCTTGGAAACAAGAAAACACAAAGCAACAATAATTCAAATTACGGTTGTGTGCGTTAAAATTCCAGTTCTGTGCGCATTAAGTGTGTTATAAAAGATTTACTAAAGACTATATTCAGATATTACGGTAAAAATGAGTTACAATCAGTGCAGGCATAGCTGTGGCTATGGGGAAGGGCATATATTAGATGGGACCTTAGATTGCCACATACCTCAGTGCTTTGAAACCAGTACGGTGGTATTTTGGCACATTATACATAACATAAAAGCCATAGAAACTCCAGCCTCGGGAAAAAGCAGGAGTAGATGGAGGAGAAAGACAGAGAAGAAAGGGTGGGGAAACAGGAGAGGAGTGAAGACAAGGCCACACGTCTGAGCAGTTGCCCGACTACAGACATCACTGCAGGTTGATTTACATTGCAAATACTAGTTCAGAGTATTGGACCAATCAGTTTGAATCTTCAAAAATATTTTTTTCCAAGAGACGTTTTTTCTAAGCTCCTAATTCCACGAGACAAACCTCGAATGATGGACGAAAGGGTAATTTTCAGTTCCTCGATATTTCAAGTTGCGCGCCCCAGATTTGCCGTCATTCAGGTTGCATCAAGGGGAATGGAATAGTGGTGCTGCTGCAATCCTGAGCTCATCCCAAAAGTGCATTAGCGTTTCACAGAGTCAGAACATGTCCTGCTGAATTGGTACATGTCCTACATGTGGCACAGTCTGCTGATCCGAGTGTGTACTCCCTCGCCGGTGTACAGTGGAGCCTGGGGTGAACAGCGCAGCAGCACCTGTGGGGCACAGTAGTATATGTTTTGGGAGAATCTTCCACTGCTGCTGCGACAGCACTGCACCCATGTCGTTATGCCACTTTAGAACCGCAGCTTCCAGATCTTACCATCTAGTGCTTCAATCTAGAGATATGCTTAATTGTAATTATTGTCAGGATAAACCATTTCAGGCACAAGGTTTATCAGTGACATGGCCTTTGCGGGCAGTGGTTTAGAGGCTGCCACTACATCAATCAACTCCCTGGAAACGGTTCTTTCTCCCTCTCTCAGGCAACATTCGGTCTGCTGCTCTTCAAACATGTTAGCCCCACCCCTAGGCAGTATTTGCTCCCTTTCTATTCACTCAGGGTAGTCCTTCCTACTGAGCCAAACCATAACCGTGTTGTTGGCTTGTACTTGTAAATGAAGCGAAGATGAGTAAGAACTTCTGCCAGGCACTGGAACAGAACCCAAACCCTCTGATCAGAAGACTCACTGCCACCACTGAAAACCCCTTCGACCACTACCCGCGGCCCATCACGGCGAAGACACTGTGAAACCAGCTGTACTGTGACAAGTCCACACAAACCAAGAAGAATCCTAACCCACGACTACATACTCAACCCGAGTATTCAACTATTACATTCCATGTCCGAGGCATCTGCATCCCTAGCAGGATAAGGAGGCCGGGCATAGTATAATGTCTCGGGAGGATAGCTCAGCAGCAACATGCTCGCCTTGGAAGCAAGACGACACGGAGCAACACAGGTTCGATACCAGGGTCCGCGCTTGGGAACCTCTTGGTATTAAGCGCATTAGGAATAACCTATCATATCAATGCCATTCCCTTCATTAGTAACATACGACCCAAAAACACGAGTATTAACTGTGCCATGTGGCAACGTGTTAATACGTTGCTCCATAAAATAGATCACAAACCATTAGAATTAATCGTGACAAAGTCCTGTGAGAGGACCCAGAAGGACAAAAAGAAGAAACCTGCTTTCTATTTTACACTGTAATTGTGGTTGGATGGCCCGGTGGGGGTAGTTGCCTTTGCAAAGAAAGCCATACACTGTCCACTCCCTCCACAGCCGTGACGCTGTACGCATCTGTGAATGAGCGTCAGCTCACTGACGCCAAGACTAGTGCATCTTGCGAGGTGCTGCCCTGCCGTTCCATCTAATGTAGCCACTAATTCACCTTGCGTAAAGGTCAATACGGATGCCACGGGAGGCTTCAAACAAGACTTCCAGATGCACCAAAGCAGAACTGAGCGGAGGTGAAAAGCACACATTAGCACTGTCATTACCTAGCGTCCATTCATCACGGGGGAATAGGGCACGCTGACAACAAAGGTCACCTCATTAGCCGCTGCTGTTCCGGTGTGTTAAATAGAATAGACGTGCAAATGGATGCGCTTCAAAAGGCATATGTTTATTGCAAGTGCTGTAGCATGCAATAAACAAATTATTTCACCACACACGGATAAATAAGACCACGTATTACTTTAAAAATGTGCACCATTCTTGATCCCTAGCACTCATAGAATATCCCTACCTCCTATAGACCATGGGCCTGATTCCCAGAAGCGTTTTATAATGCTGCAATCCCATAGGGAGACGCTCTGTGAATCAGGCCCTGTGTCTGCCTGACATCTTAGCTAAAAATGAGATTTGCAAAAGCAATGACATGCAATTGCCCGGACAGCATTCAGTTACTTGCCCTTAACAAAACCTTCTGCTGTCGTATCCAAGATATTCATCGACTGTGTTGTTGGATATCACACCAGTGCAATGAGTGGTGTTGCTCTTGTAGGACGATCTACTCCGTGGAGTGTACACTTTCTTGTGAGTTATTTTTCTTCAGGACTGTGAACAATAAAGGGGGGTGCGGTAAGAGACACGGCAGGGGGGGCGGGAAGGGATCACTTCTTAATGCCACTGCAAACACATGTTATATCACTCACAAGAGTATCATGACTGTGACCATCTCTCAACAAGTGATATTTTGGACTGCAGACTTTGAAAGAGTCGTTATGAATGAAGGCAAGAAAGTGAGGATACCATTTCAGAGAGACATTAGAAGCCAAGCAAGGCGTGAGACATTCTGGAGGTCTGTATGCAACACTGTCTCTTTTAGGCAACCTCAACAGAACCTCTCTGCGGTCAGACCTTATCCTAACCGATGCTTAAGATAATGTTGACTAATTTGATATGTTGTTTACTATGTTCTAAACTCTGCGCCAGTACCCATTAATTGAATTGCAAAATCAAAATATTACACTCAAATGTATAAATTGTACAATTAATATTATTTCATTTTGAGCTGAGCGCCACAAAATACAAAATGCAGGCACATTAAAGGACTGGTGAGAACGAAGTATATCTTGAGATAAATCAGAACTTTTGGAAATCGGTTTTGAGACAGAGGCGCTGAGCGCTTAGGTTTCAGGAAGTAGAAATAATTGTGAAGATTTTTGGTTATACACAACGGTGTTCTTATTTGGATATTAGAATGGGAACTTGATATAAGAAGAGTTAGTAAGACTAAGAAACACATATCTTTAGAACAAATTGGAAAGCTGTGATGAAAGATGTTCTAACACCCTGATGAAGACCATTGTGTTTAGGGTCGAAACAGGTGTTGGTCATGTCCACACGACAAATGGAAATTAAATAATATCTATTGTACAACTTGTACATTTTGAGTGTAATATTTTAATTTTGCAATTCGATCAATGGGTACTGGCGCAGAGTTTAGAACATAGTAAATGTTGCATTTTCCAGGCTTCTTCCGGTTTGAAGCTTTCTTTTCCTCTGCAGCCTAGAAGTATCAAGATGTAAACGAGTGAGTTGAGCATAATTGGAACAAGTGATTGTAAAAGTGGTTAGTGCAGTGGAGTATAAGACTATAATTTGGTATGTTGCCTTTATTCAGTGTATGGGGGTATTAAGCACAATAGTAATATATGTGTATGCTTTATATTTCTGACACAGGCACCATTCAGGGATACCTCCTAATTTCTGGAGGCAGCACTTTCATCATTAAACTGGTTGCGATTCGCCAGTGTAAATACCCTTCAAAACAACAGCAATTCATGTCAAATCCTAGCTCTGTCTTGTCACCTTAGCCATCATGATAATGAGCGTCTTCTCTGATTTCTGAAATTTCCGTTTGATATGACAGGTATGAGTCGAAATAAATGAATTCCGTCTCTCGAAAAGTGAGGGATTCCAAAGCTGTCGTGACATTTTTTTTCCTTCAGACGCATTCTGCCCTTTTAGCCTGAAGCTGTCAAATTCAAAAAGTGTAATAACGTCTGACAGGTGACACAAAGCAGGGAGGCAGCTTGCCGTGCGGGAACTCCCCCACCAACATTCCTGGATGTGCTCTTGAACATCATGGTGTCATCTCTATGCACTGGGCTCCAGGTAGGGTTCTGAAACAGGCTTATTCACTCTCTGCTTTTGGAAGTCAAGTGTTGAGAAATCTTGCGTCATTTGCCTGTCGCTTTCCCTCTTTACTCCTGCACTGGTCCACAGTTTGATGGCTTGGGCATTTTGTAACAGGGTCTCGCTGTACTCGTTTTGGTCCATCCATCTCCAGATCCTCTCCTTCTGTACTTTCCACCTCCTCTTCCTTGGCTCTGCGCCTTCTCTACCAGCAGTTCTGCGTGTCCTGTCTTCTCCACCCAGCTGTGGCATCCCGTGTGCACATTTCCTGGTACCTGTGCTCATCCTTCCTTGACCTGTGCCTACCACTGAAGCCCTATGGTCGCACCCCCTCTCTATGGTCAACACTCCATCCCTTCGCTCACCTTATTAGTGTATGGAACCACTGTGTGACAAATGATGCACGTATGTGAAAGTTCAAATGGAAGCTGGCTATTTCAAGTGGAAAAAAAGGGGTCAGTTACACAATACTTGTGTGATGGATGCGTTGGGTGCCCCAGTTCTCCAAGGAGTCTTCAAAAGGAAGAGTCATAAGCATTTTGTAGTGGCACTTTGTTGGGTTCCAGCATTTAAAGGGATGTTCATTCAATCAATTGAGAAAAAGATGTTAGAAATAACAAGTCTGTGCTTGCAAGCCTAAATTATGGTGTCTGCCGCTTCAATGTTCACAAGCTCCAGTGTAAAAGAAAATAGTGAAAGGTGTTTGACAATGTCTTTCTTGGTGCATACACAAATTGATGTGGTGTATGCTACCTTGTGATGAGTTATCTACTTAACCTGACTTCCATTTTGGCAAGTCAGGCTGTGTGTTTGTTGAGTAAGTGGTATGTTATGTTGTTTGTCCTCCTGCATGAGACAGTCGTTCCTGATAGTGGGTGTTTTCTCTCCTGTCGCTGAGTCTGTAAGGGTCATCTCTCTATGTGGTGCCTGTTCCCTGTATCCGGTTGGCCCATTGGTTCTTTCATTTCTATCTGTCTCTCCCCTCTTCCTAGATAGCAGTGTGTCTGTTGTGTCTGTGCTCTCCATCTCTCTCTCTCACTGACTTTTGTTTGATCACTCTGGTTCTGTGTTTGGTTTATAGGGAGGTGTGTGTGGTATCCTGGCCCATCATCCCTTTGTAAGATTTTGTTGTGGAAGAAAGGGAGGTCTGTAGTATCGTGTAGTCCCTCCCCTCTGTGTTGGAGAGCCATGAGTGAGTGATGGAATGGATGCGCTCCTTCCTAGAGGTTCCAAGAGCTACCGTTGGAAGAGCTGCCGGTGGGCCTTCTCTCTCTTTTCCTTGCACTTGTAACCTGTATACCTCAGACCTAATAAAGGAACCTGCTTCTACCTACATGAGCCTACGGATGTTATGTTACTACAGCTCCCTTACTGTTCCACTCCATCCTCATATGGATACTTCTCTTTTCATGTTATTTATAATTGGTTATTTATAACACTCTTAATACCGAGAGGTTTCTAAGTGCGGACCCAGGGGATCGAACCTGTGTTGCTTCCAAGGGGAGCACGTTGCCCCTGAGCTTTCCTCCTGAGACTATTCCTCAGTATTACCTTCAAAGCATATGTTGTGCTCTGTAGTACTCTCTTCTTCCCTTTACTGTGTGCCCTTTACTCATTGCTCACCTCTCCCCCTCTTATCTCTTCTCTGCTCTCGCTTTGTTAGCAATGACGCTGCTGTCCTCCGTTCCTTCCCTATGCAGTCCCATCCAATCTTTTGTTCTCTCTCATGCCTCGGTTTGCCTTCTTCTGCGTTAGCCCTCCGTGGCCTACTTTTCCTTGTGCCTCCCTATGCTCTCTGTCATCGCCCTCCCTCATTCTGTCCTTCCCTCTCTAGATTTTCCATCTCCCTTTTGTGCTCACTCTTTTCTTTGCTGCTCTCGCCTCTGTTTTGTGACTGCCCTTGATGCTCTTCTTCACCACCTGCACCCGCTTCAGTCCTTCCATTCCTGCCCCCATATGCACTTAGCTTCCTACCCCGATTCCTCTATCGCACTGCGCACCCTTTTCCAATTCTTGATTTCCCTTTTTTATCAATGCTCACATTGTCGGCATCTATGAAAAGATCACTGTGTTTATTTCAATTTCCACCCTTTCACTGGACTCCCCCGATCCCCCTATACACCAATCACCATAACCCAACAACTGCCAACTCTTCAGGATTGCCAGTTTCTCCCATTCATCATGTGTACATACATTTCCCACTTTGTGTCAACCTTCACACGCTGTGCTCTCTTCCCCAGCTTTCATTTACTTAATCACCTTTTGCACCACATGGTTTTTTTTTGTCCCTCTTATCACCTTCAACTTTTAGCTCTCCTTTTCCCTGTGTCTTATTTTTTAATTCCAATGTGTGTCATCTCTCTGTGCTCTCCTCGCCTTACCCCTTCGGTGCAGTGTTCGCCTTCCCTGTGTGAAGTCATCCTGCTGGTTTTCCTTTCAATCCCTTTGTTCCGCTTCCCACCTCTGTCTGGTTCTTCTTGGTGCATCCCCTGGGCCTCTCCATTCCTTTCCCCAGTGTCCATCTTACTGGCTTGGAGCTCTCCTCATTTGCTGCTTCCCGTCCACTTTTGTGGCTATGTTTCTCTTTCCCTTACCTCCTCCACTGAATGTTTTCCTAGGGCCAACCCACCCTCCCTTTTGGTTGTCCTTACCAGCCCTACAGATAAGGAGTGTATCAGTCACGTTTACTACCAATAAATAAAAATAGGGAGTAAAAATACTCTCAGCAAAAATAGCCCCCTGCTTTTATCCACACAGCTCCATCAATATGTTTGGCCCAGTACTACACGTAGTGCCATCGGGAGAAACTATTATTGATGCAAATAAGAAAAACATATGACAAAACATTGTTTTACAGACAATGCATATCTCACTCGCGTATTAAATACACCCTTTGGGAATGGGATTTACTTTTTTACTCCCCAAAAATAATTCCTCTACCAACTGTAAAAAATAGGGAGTAAAATACTACCACTTCGAAATCTTAACTGGAGCGCTGTTCTATACCCCGGTCTGTCTTGCTTGTTCTAGGTTTGCCTGCCCCTCCCAGTGTTCACACTAACACAACACCATGTGTAGTCACCCCTCTGCTTCACCCTGCACTCTCCGAGTGGCATTACATAAAGTGTTGTAGCTGGTACAGCAAGAGAACATATATATCATGTGTGCTGTGCCAGACATAGCACGCTGTGTGGACTAGCCTTGGTGTGCCTTTCCGCATCTGTGCTCATGTCCCCTTCGCCAGAAGTCACGTTGTGCATTCACTCTTCTCTGTTTAAGGCCACCTGGCAGCTAAGAACCCACATGCCGCCTGTGTGTGCCTTTGGTGGGCCTTCCAAGTGCTCTCATCACACTGCTTTCTTACCAGAGTTCCGGAATTTTCGAAGGGAGTGAACATGCTTGAAGTCCATTACTAAGATTCCTAAATGTCAGTTCAATCTCATATTGCAAGACCATTGATTATAACTCGGAAATATGACTTCGTGAAAGCCACATCTCCCTGGAAAACAAGTTCCTACTTACACTGAGTTTTACTTCGTGAAAGCCACATCTCCCTGGAAAACACAGTTCCTACTAAGTCTGAGTTTTACTTCGTGAAAGCTACATCTCCCTGGAAAACACAGTCCCAACTTCCACTGAGTTTTACTTCGTGAAAGCCACATCTCCCTGGAAAACAAGTTCCTACTTACACTGAGTTTTACTTCGTGAAAGCCACATCTCCCTGGAAAACACAGTTCCTACTAAGTCTGAGTTTTACTTCGTGAAAGCTACATCTCCCTGGAAAACACAGTCCCAACTTCCACTGAGTTTTACTTCGTGAAAGCCACATCTCGCTGGAAAACATATTTCCTACTGCCACTGAGTTTTACTTCGTGAAAGCTACATCTCCCTGGAAAACACAGTTCCTACTTCCACTGAGTTTTACTTCGTGAAAGCCACATCTCCCTGGAAAACACAATTCGTACTTTCACTGAGTTTTACAAATTCCCTGGGAATTAATTCGCCATGAGGAAAGTACCAAACAGTACAGTTGTGGGATTTTAAACATTGTAAGCATGAATTGTTTGGTTAGGTGACAGTTGTATGTTTTGCACCATTGCCTAAGCATGTTGAAATTTGAGCCATTGAGATGTCAAGACAGCTCACATATTTCCATTTGACACCTCCCATGCTTCTCAGAAGTATGAAAAGGTCTATATGCCCTGCAAAGTGTCCTCTACTGTCCCATGTCGCACAGGTGGAGAGCCAATGAGGCCTTGAGGGGCTGCACCCTTAGCTTGAAAGCTTATTGGTGTTTTCCAGCACGAGGCAGGTGTCCTGTAGTTGTCATGTTGTAAGGATCCCACAATAGCCAGGGTGCCACCCAGGCATGACTGCAGGCAACCAGTTATCTATAAGATGAGGGATCTGGTCTGAATCAGCACTGCACCTATATCGGTACATGTGATTGGGCCATGGTAAGTGTGTATCTGACATTACTTGTGCTGGAGAAGGCAACCGATCTAGACTAGAAGGCAGGATGGTAATGTGCTATGGGTGGGGAGGTCCAGGAGAGCCTAGAACAGGGATGTACAACCTTTGGCTGTCCAGATGTTTTAGACTACAACCCCCACCTGATCAACCTGGCAAAGTCAATGGTGGTGGACCGTGGAAGTTGCAAGCCATAACATCTGGAGAGCCAAAGGCTGCAGACCCCTGGCCTAGAAGAACATACATGGTCAATACTGACGTGCACAGGGGACTTAACATGATTTTTAAAAGAAGTATGAAGCTCTATCAGTTTCAGTAACACGCCAGAAACACACCATGCACGGAGCCCCTTTCCTCATTACCTTCGTGAGTCAGCGGGGCGCCTAGAGGAGCCTGCCCTCTGGGGAAAGTTACCAGGCGGCTGCACTATGTGTTCCACTGGCCTCTCCTTGCTTGCTTGAGCAGGAGACATCATGAAAAGCGTGTAATTAATTGCAGTGTTTTGGAGAGACTTTCGAGAAACGCTGAGCCAGGCAGACCTGCACACGCCCTCGCCTTTATCTCCCGGTGCATTTATTAATTAAAGCAGTCGTCAGCCCCTTGCATGGTACCCGCTATCCATGATTAATAGGCTCACAGGGGTGTGTCCGCGCGTGCCGTGTGTGACTACGACTCTCCAGGGCCACATGCAGACATGCGCTCTAGTGTAGTGTTCTGTTACAGACGAAGACATGGTCCAATACATGGACCATACGCGTGTGGCAACATGTCTTATGCAGACATATTCAAATAAAAAAATAAAAAAAGTATTTCGAAGCTAGTGGTTTAAAGAGGTGCACCGTCTTTTTGTTGCAAAGGTTAAGTTGTATTCGTTCATTTCGAAAAATAAAGTCTACACGTGTGAGTAGGAGGCTCCACCCATTATTATTGCGTGTTACAAGATCTGTTATAACTATACTTAACATCATTAGTTTATTATTATCCTTATTATTGTTATTAACACAAGCAATAGCATGCTAACTACGGTATTGTAGACTTATAAGTAATACGGCTGCCCATTTGAGGCACACTAAACGGGTGTCATTGCATGTAACTGTGTATAGCACCTGTGTATGCTCCCTTATGATGGAACTGCATAGTACTATTTTGATGCTGGGCGAAGCAAGCTGCACCTTTGCAGCAAGGGCTTATGGGAGGGGAATCCCCAGGCATCATTTCTATAATTGTACTAAATAGTTTGCATCGTTCGTTCGGGGTCCGAAGACTACAAACACAAGATTGATGGCGCAGAAGGGGAGGTACCATTCTGCACCACTCCCACTGCTGGGTGGCACCACTAACCCCACCCCACCCACCTGTTGAGTGTGGCCCTTTTAAGTGTGGGCCTGTTGCCATTTTAAGAATGAGTGTAAATAAAAGGGGCTCTGCTGGCACGAGGCGGCAGTGCAGCAGAGCCCCAGGAAGCGGCAACTCGTGTCTGCGTCCTTTATTGCCCGGGGTTCTGTCGTGTGATCGTGGCTTATTCCTGCAGCCTGGCCTGGGTGCTCCCCAGAGCATGGGGTGCCATATCCTGGGTGCTCCCAGCGGTGGGGAACTGTCTGGTGATCCGCAGTTCTCCCGCTGCATGCTCGCATCATTACTGGTACGCCGGGGGTCCCTGACACATGGCGTGGGCCGCCCTGGTGACCTGTGGCGGCCCACCACACCCCCACCACCTGTGCTGGCCCTCGCTGCATACTGTGACGATCTGCAGGCCGCTACCTGGTAGTCCCATTCGCTGTATGTCACACTGGGTGAAGTCATCTTTAGTGTGATGAGCTGCGGGGCAAGTGGCCTAGAGACCGCGATTCGAACGGTTCTAATGGGGCACTCTCACCGTAACAAGCCCTTCTCCTTCACACATGCAATCCCCCAGCTACCTTACTTGTTTAAATGGATGTCCACAGAGGAAGAAAAGGCATTTGAAGTTGCTAACAAATAGTGCGATGGAGCAACTAGGTCCATTACTCTGTGCCCTTTTTCATCAGTGCTCTCCTCTGAGTAGCCGGCTGCAGCAGACAGAATCCAAATGCATCCTTAAACCCAGGCCGGCCTTCTACTGCAGAACACTACAGGACAGGAATGGACTTTTCCCCACCCTGCAACAGAAGACAAAGTAACAAGCATTGGCAATGCCAACAGCTTGAACTTTTGTGTAGGCATGGGAAAGGCACTTTCCAGGCACTGCCATAGTGGTACTAACTGGCCATTCATTGATGGTAGCAGGTGCAAAATGGTGTGAGTACCTGGCATCTAACAGCAGTGCCAGCAAATGCCAAATACTTACACAAGCCTAAACTGTTGGCTTTCCCCATGCTCGTTTTTAACAGGGCTTCAGTGAAGGACACACATGCTGCTTATACATCCAGTGCTGAAGGCAGACCTCATTGCGACATTTTTATTACACCACAAGCACATTTACAACTCCAATTAAGGGCCCGATTCATGGCATTTTTAGTACGGCACAAAGTGATGTCACACTGCCAACAAACACCCTGATTCACAGAGCAGTGGAAAGCGTATTGTTGCAGTGCAAAGCCACTTTGCACTGTAAAAGTACTCTTTGCACTGCGCTAAATTGGCCTAATCCATGGTGCAAAGAGTACTTTTGCAGTGCAAAGTGACTTTGCACTGCAAATAATACACTTTGCACTACTCAGTGAATCAGGGCGTTTGTTGGCAGTGCAATGTCACTTTGCAACGCAAATAATACACTGTGCACCGCTCAGTGAATCAGTGCAACGTCACTTATCACCGTGCTAAAAATTCCATGAATCAGGCCCTTAATTGGAGCTGTAAATTTGCTTGTGGTGTAATAAAAATATCTTAATCAGGTCTGCCATCAGCAGATCGATTCCATGAATCAGGCCCTAAGTCATGAATTCTCAGGCGACTATTTCGAAGAAGAAAAAAAAACTGGCAGGAAGTTTGTGTGCAATGTTTAATGGTAAGGCTCGAATAAAGGCAGTATTTTGGGCAGGGAGGAATGGCCATAGGAATTAGCATGGTCACTGGCAGTCAGTAAAAGGTTCTCAATATAAACACAGGCACGGCCACACACGCATTGAGACCCACATTTGGTGAATAGCACTGCCATCACAAAATAGGTTGTCCTTTCCTTTAGGCACATATATTTAAATATTTAAAATTTAGGCACATATATTTAAATATTTAAAAACACGCTCCTGACATTGCACATAGAGACCATGCCGGCCCTTGGTGCGGGTATCTGGAAGAGCCCTGGACCGCGTGTCAGGTAGTGCAACTTAGGTAGGCACTGCGAGAGGCTTGGCAGGACAGTGGGCCATGACGTCGGTCCTGATCCAGGTTTCCTCAGCGCCCATTGGGCGCCAATAAACCGGAGGCTGTTCCCCAGTGCAACGGTGGACGCAATAATGTCTTTATTCCTCTGTTTCTACCAATGCCAATAGCAGCGGCTACATACAAGGGGCTTTGTTCAGTTAATCGTGCTGCTTATCTCCCTTTCATGTCAGCGTTGTGAACAATTCAGAGTTTCTTTAGGTGCAAACTCAATATCGTGCTTGATTCAGCGCGCGCTTATCTGCCTAATTACACGCATTCAATACTTCTGGACAGAGCCACAACACGATTTGTATAATGATTTCAGCAGCGTAAATGCATAGGGATTGACTAACCCACAACACCCCAGGAGCGCATCCAAGCCTCTGAAAGCGCAAGCTTGCTTAAGTTCCTCACACCCGCCTGTCCCTTAGTGTCCCCATGTACACATTAGAAGACAAATCCAGTAAGATGGCTGCGTGGGTTAAGCGTTTGATTGCGGTGATCTGTGCTTGATCTGCAGGTCGCACGTTCAAATCCTGGCAAGGCCTTTCATCTTCTGAGGTCAGTAGAGTGAGTACTATTATTGATTGGGTAGTGATAATAATGTATGTAAATATGACCTATGTAAAGTGCTTTGGATAAAAGTGCTGTATAAATAACGTATTAATACAATACACAATGCAATGGGGCTTTAGTAATGATAGACGAGATTAGCTTCAAGTTGCGCGACTCTTGCGACTGTAAATGGACCAATCAGTCAATGTCTTCCTAATATACACATTACTTTGAAAAGTGGATGCTCCTCCCTCCACTATTGAAGGAGTCTTCTATAGGCCTGATTCTCTATGGGTACTGACATCACAGTCCCATCCCTTGCAAATTGTGTGCTCGATTCCCCAATGAAAGAAGACGACGCATGACAAGCCTGTGCACATCCAGGTTGCAAACTGTAGGAGACCTGTGAATCATGGCGATATGATCCCATGAAAAGCAGCTGCAGGTCAGACGCATGCTGCCATAGAGTGCTTCCTCTAGTTCCATCAGCGGACCTAGAACCTTCTTGGGGAATCTCAGCATGAAGCTTCTAGACCACATCACGCTGGCATTCAGTGCTCTACTCTGCCTCCCGATGTAGGAATAGCCATATTTGAAGATCTAGTGTCTGGTCTTCAAGGCCCTCCATGGTATCACTCACAGAGGCCTATTCTGATTGAAAGATGCTGAGTCCAGGAGCTTCTCTTTGGCCACACACAGGAACGGCAAACGTATCATCAGTTAAGCATGGGTAACATCACTAGATTATTTCATCTTTGTGTTAGCCAACCGGCACATCCATCATCACGCTCAGGCTACTCACCACCTGTACGCATCATTCTCTACATTCCACAGCCTTGAAGACACCACCAATACACCGGTCCACAAGGCCACACTCCACCCATCATAAGAAAACATCACACGACTGCAGAAACAGTGGGGAATAGGTGAAGTATGTTTGTTATCCGCACACCCCTTCCCAGCCATGCTTCTGAAAAGGGCACTGCCTCTCAATGCTCAAATACTACTCAGACACTCATTACCCCCATCAATGCCACTGACAAACACTCCTCACATACCACTCTGACAGTCGCACAATAATCTTCCGCCAATAGCATTGACAAAAAAAGCTCAACTACAGCACTCACCTTTGCTCTATCCAACACTGCCGCTGACAGGGAACTCAAGAGCACCTAACAAGAGTAACTGCATCCCTTGCTGGTATGATCCCCTGCACCCACACCATCAAAGAAAACGTGCTCCCCTAACACGCAGTTGTGCACTAATTATTAATGCATCCACGTGCCTCCCAAGAATGCAGTCATGCACCTGCAATCAGGTGCATCCAGATGGCTCCCTTGCAAGCAATCAATCATCTGCAAAATCCGAAGTCTTCATATTGCTTCCATAGCATGCATGCATACAGCAGGGCAACACATGCAACTATATACACACACAGACACGCCTCACTAGCATGTGACCCTAATTACCATTCAGAAATGGCACGTTTTGAAGTGGGAGAATGGAACAAAAGACTCCCACCAATCCCCTCACGCCCCTGGCCTAGAGGATCGCGGCCCAGACACCCGCCACGAGAGGAGTTTGCCTATCTACCAGACGACCAAATACCCTGGTACAGGAACATACGGATGTGCCCACCAGCCTGCCCACCAGCCTGCCCTGCCCATGCCGACACCTGCAGCATGGATGAACTCGACTGGACCATTCAACAGTAAATAAACACATCGTTAGAGATGCCATGACGACCTAGCCAATGGTCAGCACACCCGTGCAAACATGCACACTGGGCACTCTCACACCAATCCACACGAAGAACATATTCAGTGTTATGACGTAGGTGACGGACACACCCACTGACGCGCATCTTTATTATTTTTCACATAGGTTTTTCAAAATGCAGAAACGCAAGACGCACAACAAACTCATCTAAAATGCTTGCTGACGCTTCTCCTAACCCATGCATTACAATGAGAAATATAACGAAGACACGATACTGGGGATAAGGCAAAATGATACCATAACCTAAAGCGCCGTGCATCAAACATCCCCACCTATGCACCAGGCCCAAGTAGGCCGCAAGCAAGAGGCTCCATGAACATTGAACAAGCAAGAGTCCAATTGATGACCCTGCAGAATGAGCCCGGCGAGAACAGACAGTCAAGGGCACAATGTTGCAAACTCTCATGCCACAAGCCGAAGCCAAGGTCAAACCTGCAAACTAAGCCAGACACACAGTGGAAAATGCAATATTAAATGTGCAGAATTCTGCCTCAACCACGGTCTCTCCTCACGTGACCAAGCCGAACCTGACAGGGTGCCAGACCCAGGAGGAAGGAGGCGCCTGGATCCCACGTTTTGAGACACAAGCAGCAACAATGAAGTGACTCAATGGACATCTGTGGCGGTGGGAGTAATCTGCCCTCCAGCATATGAACAAATCCTCGCATTGTCTGCACATACCCATAGTTATACATTGTTGCAAATGACAGGTGCACCGCGAGCTGGGGACAACGATGGTCCCAGACTGGGGGGGCTCGCGAGTGGACCAATCAGAACATGGGGCACTTATCACTGACGCCATTAACACTAGCCAATCCTCAGGGGTCTTCATGTAACAATTTTCATGTATCTAATAGAAGGGACAACCCAAGTATACCACCTGACTGACCCTCAACCACTAACAGCGCTCTCTATACGTATGCTATACTAACCCTACCACTCGAGGAACCAATCCAGAGTGGCGATAGGTTTTTTGCTAACTTTCCCAGGTGACGCAAGTAGCGCGTCATACTAAGGTAAAAAGGGCCTGCGAGCACCACGAATAGAGAGAGAGAGTCAGGACGGACGCGTACGATCCTTGACCCATCCCTGCCGTTGTTTAATAAACAGCAGAACCACCTTGCTTCTTGCGTGTGCCTCATACTCATTTTTGGGATACGCGGGAGGAGTTGGGGCCTCCCTGCCCAGGGGTCCGCGGACGGCCCAGCAGACCCCAGCAGAATTTCCCCCCGACAAGTTGGAGGCACTGCTGAGATCTTTTTAAGATCTGCTTTTATTTTATTTTTCCGAGTGCTCCCGTTGCGAGGAGGCCCAGCGGCGCGGCCCCCTCTGCCGCTGCCCACTTTTGAGGACTACAGGACCATCGCGGAACTGCGAGAAGACTGGACAGCGCAATCCGGATATTCGCCTTCGGGAGCCGGTTGAGAAGTATCCCGCCCGCGGTTGGCGAGTGTCCAGACGCGGTCCAGACGAGGGGAGGGGCGAGCCGCTTGGAGGGGTGCATGCAGTCGAGTGGCTCCGCATCAAGAGAACTTGGTGAGTATGCCACGCCCAACAAGCAATGTGAAATTGTAAGGGAGGGGGAGGGAATATAATACGGGAGGCGGGAGGTGTTACATAGGTGCACGGCGAAGGTTTGATAAATTAGTGTTGACGGTGAAGTGAATGGTAGCTGGACAAGTGCGAGAGCAGTCCGCTACGTTACGGAAGAGGAGGGGGCGGAGCACGAAAACATCACGTGCGGCCGCTCGCAGACACTGATTGGCCTAGGTCGCGACCAAGTGTAAGAGTGTGTATGTGCGCGGTTTCTTACGACTTGGTGATTATTGATCAATGAGTAGATGAGGATCCCTATTGATCGAGCAGGAAACTCGATAGATAGATGACGTTTCCCTGTAGGCGGTAGCTAGCTGGTTGCCTAATACGGAAGATAATTGGCTGGTTAAGCCCTCCTGTCGAGGGGCGTATCACACGGGAGGCGACGCAGCGTGCGCAGTCCGATTATATTGTTGATTACCTTGTTCCAGGCGTGACAGGAAGACAGCTGTGGGGTTAACGGGGGTAGATTGCAAGCGTATTTTGAACTTTTAAAAACATGTAAAGAACTTACCAGTAGTTTTGGAGGAGATCGGTGACGTCACCAGCAGGGCTTTCATAGGATATCTCGAACACAAGGCATCTTTCGGAGAGTGGTGGGGAAGAGAATAATGGTAAGGGAGTGGAGACGGAGATAAACGGTAACGAGTAGATCGGGGCAAGGTGAAAAGGGGGACGTGGCCGCGCACGGAGAATGCCGGCCACGACAAGTGAAGAAAGAGGAGGAGGGGTAAAAGAAAGTGGGACGGCTGTATAAGAACGTCACAAGGGGCACGCAGCCGCAGGGGGCTACGTGCGCCTCGGCCGTAGGGGGCCGTAAAGGTGTTCGGTAAAGGAAGAAAAGAAAGAAAAGAATATACAAATGCAAATGCTATATTTTACTATTTTTCCTTAGCGGACAATCGAAAGTCCCCAAAATTACGGGGCCAGGTAAAGATCTAAGATTGTATAGCGTACACTGTTAGCAAGATAACCGCTACCAAATAGGGGTAGGATAACAAGTGAAGTGCTACTATGTCATACGGGACAGGATCGGGATGGTGGGGGAGCACCCTCACTACCCCGCTACAGCATATATGTAAAACACTGTCTCCCCATAGGGAGAAACTGATCAAATACAGCATAGAATGGACACAGGGGACGGACAACAAAATGACAACACCATGGCCGCCTAATGGCAGTTTCGATCCATATACTCAACATTCACTATTAACCCATCTGCATAACACATACAAGGGGAAGAAATTGACACACCACGTGGAGGTGTTTAACTTATGGAGGATGTTCCAAGGGTCCCGACCAGGACCAAACAGAATGTTCACTATGGGGGAAACAACGGAAGAGAAGAAGATTAAGGAGGAAGGAGAGAATGGGGAAAAAGAGAGTGAAGGCACACAGAACACGGGGAACGGACAAGAGGGAGGAGAAAAATGTAACGACCTCAACGAAAAGGAAATAAAAAAGGAACAGAGCGACGATATGCCCCTAGCGAAGGTAGTGAAAAAGGAGGAAGGGGGGTTATATCCTTTAACAGAACTATGAGAAATGGTAAGAGAACAATTAAGGGCGGCTGAGGGGTACTCAAACCTGGCATACAGCCCGCCACCATACACAGCTACAGGTGGCCACACGGGAGGGGAACAGACTAGTACGACGGGATCAGCCCGTACGAAGATGCCCGCAGGGGAGGGGAGGACTGGAGACGAACAGATCACGGGAATCGGACATGATGAGTGGGTAGCTGCGCAGGTATTATTACAATTACGAGGTTCATTAACAGGAGAAGAGAAGGAGGTAGTAAGGAAAATGGACGAGGATAATACCCGAAAGAGTGAAATGAAAGGGGAAGAGGGGAAAAGAAAGGAGGAAGAGCTGTTACGACAAAAGGAAGAGATTTTGGAGGAACGATTAGCAGAATTAAGGGATGAGCAGAATGCACTGATCAAGCAGCTTGAGAGAGAGGAAAGAGAGAGAGCACGGGAAAGGAAAGAAAGTAAGAATGAGTTGGAAAAAATGAAGGAACGAACTGAGGAGCAAAAGAGAGAAGCCGAAAGGGTAAAGGCAGTAGCAGAAAGGGTATCCAGAGCAGCACTGCGTGACAAGAAAAGAGAAGAAGAAGAGAAAGAAAAAGAAATGGAAATATGGAAGAGGAGATTACTATCAGAAACGACAAAGAAATACAAAGAAGGGAGGATGATAGAGAGTATATTAGAACGGGAAAGAGCGAGATGGGAAAGGAAGAGAGAAGAAGAAAGGATATTGGAACAGACGAGTAGTGAAGTAATGGAGGAATTAATAAAGAGAAGAGAGGAAATTGGTAGAGAAATAGTGGAGAAAAAAGAAGGGGAAAAAGAAGATAGGAGAGGGGAGAGTGAAGTAAGGAGGTGTGTACGCAGAGACACAGAAGTAGCAACAACATCAGCACAAAGGGGAGCAATTGGTAAAGGAGAAACGGGAGGAACGGATCTAATAGACTTAAAAACAGTAACGATTAGGGGGAAAAAGACAGATTGGGGGTTGCCATTCCTGGATGACTTTTGTAGTGAGGAAGAAGAAGGAATGGAGAAGGAAGGAAGAAATAGTGAAAGGGAAAGCCTAGATAAATTATACATCACCCGGACAAATAGAGAATCACCATGGGCCTGCAGGAGAAAGGAAGAACTGGAGGGAAGTGAGGGGGAAGAGCAAGGAATGGCGGGAAGGCAGACACGTGCAGCTACACCCTCATCATCCCGTCCAACATGCTCCACCACCCCACACTGATTACGAGCAACATGCCCACCTAAACTCGCACCCTTGCCCCACGAACTGACACCCTATGCAGGCAGGCTTAGAGACCTCCCTGGACGCAGGCAGGGAGAACGAATATACACACCCACATTAAATAAAAGAAATGATAAAAGAAGGGGAAGAGATGGAGGAGAAACAGTTACGAGCAGGGGAAATATGGATGCAATTGACGATGTAGAAGACACGGAAGAAGAGGAGGGGTGCACAGACTCGATTTTGTGGAACCCAGGTGGTCAAACAGGACACAACTTAATGCCACTTCTGGAGAGGGGAGGGGTTAGACCACAATACGTCCCTTGGAAGCATACAGACAAGGAAAATATAAAGTGCAGGCTCCCATCATTAAGTGGAGGTGCGGGAAAATGGATATATGAAATGGAAAAACACACCGCAGGACAGAAACTGGCAGTGGGGGATGTAAAGGGCCTTCTAATATCAATATTGGGGGATGCAGCAGATGACATCTGGAAGAGAGCAGGCTTCCCCGGGGTCACAATAACAAACACATCACCCAATGGGGCACCATTCGCAAACTGAAGACATGCATTATGGCAAGCGCTCAGGGTACAGTACACCGACACATCAGACATAGGAGCAATTATCTCACGCAAGATGCGTGAGAACGAAGATCCTGTTGATTATATCCAGGAAATTCAAGAGAAATGGCGTATGGAAACTAGAGAACAATGGGACAAAACACCAGCAATATTCTATCATATACTAATACAAGGGCTCCCAGAAGCAGTTCAGAAACAACTGAAGAAGATAGTGGGGATGGAAGCAAAAGCATGGCCAGAAATACAACTGACGATAGTACATCATTGTAGGACATGGCAAGAAAAGATGAAACAAAAGGAAGAGGAAAGAAAAGCGGAAGAGGCTAAATTGGTACAGAAAAAACTTACTAAATACACGATGGAAGGTGCGCTAATAACTACACCTACAACAATGACTCAAAACCCCACACATGTAGTGGCTGCACAAGATCCCTCCCAAATACAATCATCACAGATTGTAGCACAACAGCTGCCACCACCCCAACCATACACGACTAACATGGGAGGAGGATACTCAACGCCAGGAGCTGGATATTATAATTACAACAGGGGAAGGGGAGGAATGATGAGGGGGAGCGGATACGGCTATAACACACAACAGCAAGGGGGAGGATTCAGAAATTTCTACCCCACCGGGCAACCAGTATATCAGGACAATTCAGGGAGCTTCCCATGGCAGAACAGGGAACCACCGGTATGTTGGATTTGTGGATTACTAGGGCACATGTCACGCACATGTAGAATGAGACCAAGCACACCATCATGGGGAGAACAGGGACAACAAGGGCCTACAAGGGAACAGCAGGACACCCAACAACAGCAGGCACTGCAACCGGGAAATGTGCAGCAACAACTAGTAACACAACAACAGCCACAGACATATTCACTACCACAACAACAGGTAGCGATAACACAACAACATCAAGTGCAGCAAGTACAGCAACCTGCCCAAATTCAAGACCATAAAATAACCTCTACCAATACACAACTACAGCAAACACAACTGGGAAGGGTGACGGTCCTGGGACACAACCCTTACACAGGAAGTGGTCAATCATTATACCCACAATAGGACAGCCCACAGACGGCCTTGGTGTGTCCCATCCTGTCTGTAACACCTAATAGTGCGGAGGAACCACGCATAGAGTTAACGATAGGTGACAAAAAATTATCATTCCTTGTTGACACCGGGGCGACCCGGTCTTGCATAAGGGAAGGTAAATTTAAGATGTCAGGTGAGGCCATGAACAGCCAAGGATTCTCTGGGGCTAGGGGGTTGGTTCCCTTTACTGATAACATTCCCTTATCAATAGGGGATTATGACATGTCCGTCCCGCTTTTATATTCTAGGGCCTCACCAGTAAACATACTCGGGAGAGACATAATGAGCAGGTTGAATATGACGATCTCCTTTACGGAGGACGGCATAATTTGCTCCACTCCAGGAATAAACATGCTCACTGCACGGCAAATTATGCAAGCATACTGTGGACAGACAGTGATTAGGGCTGAGCCAGTAGATGGCGAACTGTTCCAGTACGGAACAGACATGGCATTCTCATGGATGCCAGGAATAGAAGGAAAGATCTGGAGGAGGCCAACAGCCTATTTGTTTAGACCAGAAACACCAGCCAATGAACCAGAAGGAAAGGTGATTTCAGTGAGCATGGAGAGCATTATAGCAACTGCTGATTATATCGCAGTACATGCCCAAGACAGAGAAGGAAGAGCATGGAGGGCAGTGATAGCCCTAGCAGAGGGATGCAGGCTCACCCAGGTGTCAGACGAGGAGCTCTTTTCAGAAGAAAAGGAAGAAGGTGAAATGGTATTTATGATGAGTGTAGAAATATGGCTAAGAGTGACATACAAACAAGTGGCACAGAAAATTGCAATGGCACTTGAAACACCCGCATCCACCCCAGTTCCCTTCTTTGAGGAGGATATGGAAAAAGTCCCAACATCATTATGGACTACTAGTCCCTATGACGTGGGGTGCATAAAGAGTATAGGGGGAGTAAGAATGAAATTGAAAAAAGGTGCAATACTCCCTAGAGTGAAGCAATACCCACTATCAAAAGAGGCAGATGAGGGCATATATGAAACAATCACAGCCCTTATAAATAATGGCATATTGGTACCATCAGAATCACCATGTAACACAGCCGTATACCCAGTGCGCAAAGCTAAAGGAGGGTCTTGGCGTTTCATCCAGGACCTCAGGCCCTTGAACAACATAGTGTAAGCAGAATACCCCATAGCAGCAAACCCGGCCACAATATTGTGTGGCATTCCAGCAGAGGCATCACGATTTACAGTGATTGACCTCAAAAATGCCTTTTTCTCAAGACCCCTGCATCCAGACTCACAAGATCTAACAAGCTTCACGTACAGAAACACAAAATGGAAACACACCAGATTGCCACAAGGGTACTGCGAGTCACCCTCAATTTTCAACAGAGTAATACAGATGGACTTGGGAAACATTGAATTGGAAAGCACAGTGTTGCAGTATGTTGATGACATAATAATTTACAGCACAAGCGAAAACAAATGCAGAGAGGACTCATTGAAGATGCTGACAATATTGGCTGAAAAGGGTTACAAGGTAGACAAAGAAAAGTTACAGTACTGTCAGGAACAGGTACTATACATTGGTCAGCTCATATCTCAATACGGAAGAAAGATAGCACCACAAAGAGCACAGGCCATATCAAAAACGCCGTTGCCACAAACAGTGAGGGAACTGCAGCAGTTCCTGGGACTGTGCAACTACTGTAGAGCATGGGTGTTTGATTACAGCTCATACATAGGACCCCTACTTGAGGCATTAAGAGAAGCTAACAAAGGGGAGAAAAAATTGGGGTGGACAATGGAAATGAAAGAGGCCTTTGATGAACTGAAAGATGCAATATCAACTGCTCCGGTACTGGCCACCCCAGATTATGAACGACAATTCTTTATATTTTCACATTGCGACTCAGCAGTAATGAAAGCAGTGTTGGCTCAAAAAACAAGCATGGGTTACAAACCAGTAGCATTTTACAGCGGTCACTTGGATCCTGTAATGTTAGGACATTTCCCTTGCGAACAAGGTCTCGCTGCAGCTGCCTTCGCGGTAGAGAAAGCATCATCAATTACAATGGGGTGCCCAACCACACTATTTGTGGAACATGCACTAGTTGCAATATTGAACAAGCCTAAGTCCACACTAACCACGCAGAGGGCGTCAGGTTATGAGATCATCTTATCTAGACCAGAATGATCAATTGTTAGATGCAGCACAGTTAATCCTGCAAGGTTTATAGCAGAAGTCATTGAGGAAGGCGACTATGCACATGATTGTACGCAGACTACCGAAATGTACTCATGCACTAGAAAAGTTGAAGAGGATGCGCTGAATGGAGGAGAACTCTTGTTCATTGATGGGTCATCAACAATAGACCAAAATGATGGGATAAGGAGAACTGGGGCAGCAGTGGTAAAAATGACAGAGGAATTGGTGTGTGTGGCGGTGAAATGCGTACAATTACCACAACATTACTCTGCTCAAGAAGAAGAATTAGTTGCACTGATCTTGGCATTGAAGGAAAGTTTTGACAAAAAAGTGACTATATATTCCGACAGCGCATATGCCACGTCTACTGTCCACTCAGGATTGTCCAAATGGAGGAGAAGAGGGTTTAGAAGAGCTGACGGCACCCCAGTGCAACATGCTCTCTTATTAGCTGAATTAATTGAAGTGATAAATGACCCCCAAGAATTAGCTTTGGTCAAATGTACCGCACACACTAATGGAGAAGATCATATCTCAAAAGGAAATGCAGCAGCAGACGCACATGCGAAGTATGCTGCATATTTTGGTGAGATATGGAACCCCCCAGAGTCAGAGAGAGGGAGAGGGAGGGGGATAGGTAAAGAGATGTTGATAAGAGAAGGGTACACCCATCTCCCAGCCACACAGATAATGGAGTTACAAGCGGCTGCACCAATGGCAGAAAAAGAAATATGGGTAAAAAGAGGATGTACAATGTCGCCAACTGATGCACTATGGCGCCAGGGCAACACTGGAAAGATGGTAATGCCATTGGCACTATTGAACACCGCCCTGAGCCAACTCCACCACCCAGCCCACACAGGCAAGGAAGTTATTGCAGCACGAATTAGGGAAGATTGGTTCTGTCCCGAGTTAAATTCCCATGTGACAAATTTTATCAGCAATTGTCTCACATGTCAACAGTTTACGGCCGGTCACACGCTGAAAGTGATAAAAGGTACCATACCCCGGCCAGAGGGACCCTTCCGGCACGTCCATATTGACTATATGTCAAGGGAATAGGTATATGATTGTAGTAGTATGCCCATTCTCCAGGTGGATTGAGGCAGGACCCTGCTCACATCCAGATGCATTTAGAGCAGCCAAATTTCTAGTGAGGGAGGTTTTCCCCAGGTGGGGAGTGTGCGAGGTACTGCAGTCGGATAATGGCCCACATTTCGCTAATTAAATGTTCCAGCACATCACATCCTTACTGAACATCAAGCATAAATTTGCATGAGCATATCACCCGCAGGCCAACGGTATATGCGAACGCCTGAATGGCCTACTGAAGGAGGCAATTGCAAAGATACAGCAAACAACAAAGAAGAGTTGGTTGTATTGCCTTCCGTTAGTTCTATTTGAGCTGAGGAATAGACCAGGTTCCGACCACCACCTCACTCCTCACGAGGTGGTGAATGGACGTCAAATGCGCCTTCCTCTAATGCCAACATCAAGAGCATTCACAGACTATGAAAACACTGCAACTGTTCTTGGTGATGAAATGTACCAATATGTGTCTTCTTTGATTACTAGTGTAGTGTTTGTGTCTCAACAGCTCGAGCGCACACGGGGCGGGTCTAAGAGTGATCAACAAGAAGACGCGGACAAAGGATCGGAAAAGGAAAAACTGTGCCAAATTGCTAAAGGTGACCACGTGCTACTTCGCAATTTCTATAGAAAGTGGAACAGCCCACGCTTCACTGGACCCCACCTTGTAGAAGAGGTATCTACGAGAGCAGTAAAGTTGCAGGATAAGCGTGCTTGGAATCATCAACACGACGTAAAGATCTGCAAACTCCAGACCCGCCCTAGCGTCACCGACAGGGCCATTGGAAGAACAGCGACAGCGTCACCCACGGAGGAAGAGACTTCTACCACAGCTGACGACCTAAGTGTCTCCATACCCTGCCACCCCCCAGATTCCCCAGAGACAACTACTGAAATAGAAACTGGTAATTCCCATACCGCCCACCCCATGGTCACACAATCAAGGAGTAAAGAGACTTCCGCCAGTTGAACCCCAAGCCCCCTGCCCATCGACCTCCTACCCACTACAGTAACCACCCAATTGAAGGACATTGTCTTGCACATATACACATGTAAACACTTGAATGTTCTCTTTTTTCTTCCTCGCACATGCAGGTACCGCATATTATTGTATTGCTAAGAAAACAGATAACTAACAAAGTTCATTGCCCAGGAGTAGATGCAACCCTCAGACGATAACTACCATGAAGCCCTATCACACCAATTTGTCTATCACATAAAAAGGCCAAAGTACCTAAAAAGAAGGAGCGTACGTGTCTACTACACAGCATTTATCTTGGCCATAGAACAATCAATGCCCCATCTTCACCAACACTTGCCTGCCCTAAGAGACAGATCGCTTAGATTGGCGTGGGAACAGCTCTTCGCCTGGGCACTGAACGACTACTTGATAGGGAAAGCTTGAAAACAACAACTAACACTAATAACAAGCCTATTGAGAATTTTCAGGTGGGCAACTTTAACGTCGCAAGGATAAGCTGCCGGACTGCAGCAAGGTAAGAGCAAAATGCCGGTGAGACTAGCCTCTGTAATAAAAATGATAGGGATTTTGATGATCACCGGGTTTTTGGCTGCCTCTGTATGGCAGAAAAGTTATGCTATCAATATTTTGGCTGTACCCAAACCTAATGTACCCCCACCCACGGCTGCAACAGGTGTTACCTCAGGTGGTACTAGCAAGATTCCACATAAGGGAAATAGAGTTAAACGCAGCACATACTCAGATAATAAAGGTATTGATAATTACATAACAGATTCAGCACAAGTCTCGAACAACATGTGGTACCAACACATGACCCAAATAGGTAAGCAGACAACAGAAGACAGCTGCTACGTCTGCTCATTGATCCCATACGCCATGAGCGCTTCTCGGACATTTGTTGCCACGGAAATAGACGAAAAGACAGCATGATGTATAATATACCTGGCACTGTTCCAAACGAAAGGGAGATTTCAAGGGACGGTGGTGAAACTGGTGTGGAAAACGCGAGACACATATCCATCCGAAAACAACTTCCTCAAGACTTATTTGAGTTACCACAAGAACAGTTTGCATGCTGAAGCATTCAGATACATGACAAGTGGTCCTGAAAAGGGAGAAACAAAGAAAGTAACACTACAATACCTACCATGTGACTGGTACGCCACTGAAGTTCCTGGTAAACAAGGATGTTGGGAAAGACCACTGGTAACAATAACAGGGAAGGTGTACATGGACAAAAAATGGGACATAGGAGTGATTGGCAGCAACATGGTAACAAGAGAAAATATTAAAACTATTGATGAACACAATAACAGATGTTGGACGATTTGGGGCAAGTACGTACCCATGCTGACGTGGATGGAGAAGGATGAAGATCCAATAAGCATACTGCCGCTGTCTGCACCTAAGATATGCTACCAACATAGAGGAGAAGTGGACGTCGGATACAACACCAACTGTGCAAGCGTGATGGAGTTACCTGAGGGGGGAGCAGGAACAGCAGTATTAATGGACCATTACTGGGCCTGCGGAAACAAGGCATACCACACACTGCCCCCTCTGTGGAATGGTATATGCACAATGGTACACGTTAATGTACCATCACTAGTGGTGCCCCAGAAACATGTGAACATGGCGAACTTCCCTAAAATGGATGAAGGAAACAAGAGGAAGAAGAGATCTGTAAAACCTCAGAAGGGGTCAGAGAACGAAAACAACAACAACAACAAACTCCTGAATAGAAAGAAGAGACAAGGAGAACCTCTGACAGGAAATTACCTATGGGGAATGTCGGAAACAGCACTCACTTCAATCCCACCAGAACACAGACTATTCAGTAGAGCAGCCATGTTCTTCTCATCAATAATACACCCGGGACTACAAGCTTACGCAAACGCAAAATGGCTCCAGATAACTCGATGGGAGCTGATGATGACAATTAATTCTACAGTAAATGGATTCAACGCAATAAAAGAGGAACTGCAAGCAGTGAGGATGGTAGCACTACAGAACAGATATGTATTAGATCTCCTTACAGCAATGGAAGGAGGAGTTTGTGCAAAGATAGGACAATCATGCTGCACATTCATTCCTGCTAACGATGCTGACAATGGTACACTGACAGAATCAGTATCACACCTGGCCCAGATGCACTCCAAAATGATGGATGAAAGTAAAGGAGTGAAGAAGGATGACAGCTGGTTTTCAATGTTATGGTCATGGATGCCATCTTGGCTGTCGGACAGACTGAAGATTATAGTTGGATGCATAATACTGGCTGGAGCTGCATTGATCATAATAAGATTTTGGAAGGCCCGGAAGGCACGCACTACAGACGAAATGATCGAAATGGTTGGTATGCACCCCTTGATGCCGGCAGATGATGACCAGCACACGGACACAATAATAAAAGAAAGAGAAAAACTGCGGAAACAGATCATCACCAACCACCTGGACCCACCATCTGTGAAGCTCGAAAACCCAAGAAACCCAAGGAGCTACATAGGGAAATGGGTATACTGCACACCTGGAGCAACCTGTGTATATAAGTATTGGTCATTTGAAGACCATGTCAACTACTATGGACACTAGGGAGGAGTAACAAAAATATGGAGAGTAAGAGGAGATAAAGAAAAAGATATGTTTGTGGTCGACAAGTCGACCAGAGGGGGGACTGAAGTGTGAGAATGGAACAAAAGACTCCCACCATTCCTCTCACGCCCCTGGCCTAGAGGATCGCGGCCCAGACACCCGCCACGAGAGGAGTTTGCCTATCTACCAGACGACCAAATACCCTGGTACAGGAACATACGGATGTGCCCACCAGCCTGCCCACCAGCCTGCCCTGCCCATGCCGACACCTGCAGCATGGATGAACTCGACTGAACCTTTCAACAGTAAATAAACACATTGTTAGAGATGCCATGACGACCTAGCCAACGGTCAGCACACCCGTGCAAACATGCACACTGGACACTCCCACACCAATCCACACGAGGAACTTATTCAGTGCTATGACATAGGTGATGGACAAACCCACTGACGCGCATCTTTATTATTTTTCACATAGGTTTTTCAAAATGCAGAAACGCAAGACGCACTACGAACTCATCTAAAATGCTTGCTGATGCTTCTCCTAACCCATGCATTACAATGAGAAATATAACAAAGACACGATACTGGGGATAAGGCAAAATGATACCGTAACCTAAAGCGCCGTGCATCAAACATCCCCACCTATGCACCAGGCCCAAGTAGGCCTCAAGCAAGAGCCTCCATGAACATTGAACGAGCAAGAGTACAATTGATGACCCTGCAGAATGAGCCCCGCAAGAACAGACAGTCAAGGGCACAATGTTGCAAACTCGCATGCCACAAGCCGAAGCCAAGGTCACACCTGCAAACTAAGCCAGACACACAGTGGAAAATGCAATATTAAATGTGCAGAATTCTGCCTCAACCACGGTCTCTCCTCACGTGACCAAGCCGAACCTGACAGGGTGCCAGACCCAGGAGGAAGGAGGCGCCTGGATCCCACGTTTTGAGACACAAGCAGCAACAATGAAGCGACTCAATGGACATCTGCGGCGGTGGGAGTAGTCTGCCCTCCAGCATATGAACAAATCCTCGCATTGTCTGCACATACCCATAGTTATACATTGTTGCAAATGACAGGTGCACCGCGAGCTGGGAACAATGATGGTCCCAGACTGGGGGTGCTCGCGAGTGGACCAATCAGAACATGGGCCACTTATCACTGACGCCATTAACACTAGCCAATCCTCAGGGGTCTTCATGTAACAATTTTCATGTATCTAATAGAAGGGACAACCCAAGTATACCACCTGACTGACCCTCAACCACTAACAGCGCTCTCTATACGTATGCTATACTAACCCTACCACTCAAGGAACCAATCCAGAGTGGTGATAGGTGTTTTGCTAACTTTCCCAGGTGACGCAAGTAGCGCGTCATACTAAGGTAAAAAGGGCCTGCGAGCCCCACGAATAGAGAGAGAGAGTCAGGACGGACGCGTACGATCCTTGACCCATCCCTGCCGTTATTTAATAAACAGCAGAACCACCTTGCTTCTTGCGTGTGCCTCATACTCATTTTTGGGATACGCGGGAGGAGTTGGGGCCTCCCTGCCCAGGGGTCCGCGGACGGCCCGGCAGACCCCGGCAGAATTTCCCCCTGACAGTTTCATACCCACAAGCCTCTGTAGCAGGCTTGCAACCATCAATCCTTCTATGCTACATGCAACCATATCCTATAAAGCTCTGGCATGCATAATGGTACGAAACCTTATATGCCTCAAAAAACAACAAAGCATTTAAATATCAAACCGAATTATAGGAATCCTACCACCTTGATTTGATTTTAATTTATTAAGCACAACATTCATCAAACAAATGGCATCTTGGCGCCAGCCCAGTGCCAAAAGCACTCAGGAAAAGAAGGAACTAAAAAAGAAAGGTCTTCAAGGAATAGAAGATGGTTCTCAATAGCACAAAGAGCTATAGGAGTAGAATTCCACAACTTGGCCACTGCCACAGAAATAACCGCGCTGAAACATTAGTTAATCTGAAACTTCATGCCTCGACGTTAGCCCAATATTTCAAGACACAGAGGATTCCACGCGGATTAAGGGTGAATTTGGAACCAACACTCTGTAAGGAGAATCCCACCTTTGTCATAAGGTGGCATCAAATACTCAACAAGTGTTCACTGGATTTGATATTGTTAACCATAGAGGAATTGGCTCAGAATTTGAAAACCTTAGACGAGGATATCGAAGGATTAAAATCATCACTCAGTAAAGGTCTTACGGCCGTTCAACTCCAGGAGGTTTTGGATGATACTAACCAGAAGCTACAGAAGTATAAACAGGAATTGGAGACCAAAAAAATCAGGAAGTTTAGACGAGATACATTGGATTACAAACTTGACATTGTGTACACGTGGCAGGAGTACTACGGCCATCGCCCCAGCAAACCGTACCCGGGCCATACACCAAAACCGGGACCACCTGGCAACGAAACCACGACATCTGAAGCATCCAGTACGGAATTGGAAACTCCACCAACTACGGAAGCAGGAGGCAGTGTCACTCCACACGAAGAGCCACCAACCGCGGATAGAGCCAGTTTTTTAGAAAAGGACCTATCAGACGAGGGAGTAAGAAAAAAGCTGCAAAGAAAGAAACTACAAAAGAAGAGCTAATAGTGAACATATTCTCCTATCCTCTGTCACGTCTAGAACTACAAGTGTTGAGGAAGGGACTGTCATTTGTCCACCAAAGTAATAGTACTCTTTTGAAAGAAAAAATTGATTTCTTTTGACTACTGGGTAAAATGAAGCTGCGGCTTTTCTTTGAGGGGCGGGACGAGAACCAGGACCAATCTAGCCCTTCGACACTCCTGGAAATCAAACCTAAAAGTGTGTTTAACCCACCGGGTCAGAATCACATCCTGTCGGTGTTTGAGAAATCTGTTCTTCGTGAATTCAGGAAATTACACTTTCAAAGTAGAGGATATGGTAATTTTACGGTGCGAGAAAAACAGACACTGAGGAACCTATTGGATAATACCGATATTATTTTCAAACCAGCGGATAAGGGAGGAGCGTTGGTCCTGATGGACAAAGAGGAGTACATTAATGAAATTGAAAGACAGCTTGCAGATCCAGAAACTATAGGGAAATTCCCTTTAATCCTACAGCACAGGTTCTACACTTGATCCAGGAAACGCTTGACGACACAGTGGTGAGAGGTGTTATATCAGAGAAGACACAGATTTTATTTGGAAAATAAGCATCCTATAACACCGGTTATTTATATTTTACCAAAGATACATAAAAGACTCTTGCATCCCCCAGGGAGACCAATCATTGCTGCTTCGAATAGCTTACTGGAACCTTTGGCCCACTATTTGGACAAACTGATACAGAATACTGTTACATACTTGAGGGACACTATGCAGTTTCTACAGAAACTGCAAGAAGTACAGTTTGAAGTCGGACGGGATATCCTCTTTGTTAAAGACTCCAATCAAGCATTCCCACTAAGTCAGTGCCTTGTCTGGGATTGCTCAAGGGAAGCCCTTATTTATATATTTTTATGACAAGTTATAATCTGGATGATGAATCCTTGTATAACGCCCCTCTCTTAGAATCCCCCCTGACCCCACTGAGCCAAGAAGTAGGTTTGTTCTGCAAATTAAAAGATTTATTGGAAAAATTAAACAATAGATATAAATCACACTTTTATAATAAATTAATATTTGATATCACACTTAGACATATGACAGTGATCAACAATGGATGATGTTATACTAGCACACTGATTTAATTACTTAGGAGTAGTATAGTGGATAAGGTAGCTGAGAATGCTTTATATGGTACAAGGAAATGCAAGGCGGAAAAGAAGCAACACAGGAATAAACTTGATATGATTTCAGCAAAACATAATATAATCACTTTTCCCCTTTTGGCAATTCACTCCCCCCCCCTCTATGCAATGGAAGGAGGTGGCAGTAACACACACAGTCTTCAGGAATACAATCACAGTACAATAAGAATTCAGTTCCCCCCTAGCAAGCTTAGAGAAACAGGGATGATTTTAAACACAGGCAAAGTACTTTAAGGGTGGTATGCAAAGAAGGGAAAAATATGCTAAAGACCCTCTAGAGGTTCAGGGTGAGTGATAGCTACTTTAAATTAGTTCAGGATCACTTTAGGAATGCTCCATGAATGATTGTCAGGTTGCAAACGAATTTCAGCAAAGGAAAGCAAAGAGCTGCTATTTTGACACGTGAAGAAATTTGAGCCAAATCGCAAATCGCAGCACTTTTTCCCGAGTGCGTCGAGCGCGATTACGGAAAAAGTATAATGAATAGAAAGTCGGTTCAGGGTTCGTTGGAAACCCCAGAATCTTATCTTTAAAATGAAAGTTAAACGGTTCAAGAGATACGGACGATTTTGTGGAGGTAGATTTTCAGAAATGAAATTTTAAAGTTTCAGAATGACAGATGACAGTTTTGCAGCTTTAAAGTCACAGAAGCTCACACAATGCTATGGTGTAGTTCTAGATAGGTTAAAATAGTTTGAATTAGATTATTCTAAACTAAGAGATTGGTTTTGCACAGTTCTGGCTGAGTGCTCACACTATATTCTGGACAGGAATGTGACTTCGTCACGGATCGGGTCAGGATTGGCTGCGGTTCTCTCGCCAGTGGGTACTGGCTCTGTGCACAGCGATTTGGGTCAGCTCTGCTCTGCTGGTCTGGCACTCGGCACTGTACGGATCTCTGGACCTCTGGTCTCTCTGGGTACAGCACTGCTTTCTGGGTCTGCTACTGTTTCTGGCAAAAGTTCTTGGCAAAGGATTCAAACACCTCGCCCAGCTGTTGAATAGTTTACAAATGATTTGGAGGCCTGCTGAAAAAGGATTCAGCTTGTGGATTCAGGCCTCTTTGCCACAAGTTCTGGAGTTAAGTTCTCGTCTCTGGAGATTGATGGATTTGAAGTCTGGAGTCTCCCGGCAAAGCGTCCTGCAAGAAAGTGGAAAGTGAATGTCCCTGTCTGGCTTCCAGTGGCTCTTTTTATGTCTTTTGAAAGTGGGTGTGTGCGTAGCATAACTGAGCCTGCCCCTCTCAACTTATCATTGGCCCAGTTCTCCTCTCTCCCTTGATTGGGGGAACTGATTTGTGAGTCAGAGTGATGATGTAGGTTTATGGTCAGAGGATCCTCCCCTTGTCAAATTGCACACAAATCTATTTCTGATCCAAATACATATTTCCCAGATACACAAGTGGTTGACATTACATGTACATTGTACAGATTACTTATGGTACATTCTGTTCCAACTCTGATGTTTCTAAGAGCTTGCATTCAAAAATGGCAATTTATTTTCGTTTTTAGTTGGTTTACCAATATCAGACGTTTACCAAAAATGGCACACATGTACACCGCCTTTCTACACATATTCCAGTAACTTTTCATTTTTCTAGCGTGAACCCCGTGTCTGCAATCTCCATAATTCATGGGGTTTTGCCTCAGAACATGGTACAGAATTCTAACACCTCTTAAAATGTGCACAGAAAAATCACAAGAATGATGATGTTATTTATATAATTTTTACAAGTCTGCACTATGAATTATCCATCTTTTTAAAATTATGCTCTGGCCCCAAAGGGTGTGGTTTTCCAAAGCACATGGTGGAATTTCTGGTTTATCCACTTTCCCCAAGCTCAGCTTGCTCACAGATGCAGTGCCCCTCCCCGTTTCCTTCCAAGAGGAAGCCGTTTACGACCCCCCTAATTTAACATTTGCCTGGGCCAAGTACAGTGCTTTGTTTAGTTTCCTGCAGTCCCCAGGTGCCACTCCCCTAATTCAATCAGAGAGGTGTCATCTCCTTTTGGCAGGGGCAGCAGAATGCAGCCAGGCCTGGGAACACAGCTGCTGTTCAAGTTTCAACTCCTGTCAGGGGTAGTTGTCATGCAGAATTCATTGTGTCGGCTGAGGTCAGCAGGCCAGGGGGCAACTCTGCATTTAGTTAGCATGTCCATGTGATCTCCTGGGCTGTTGCTGGTAAGGGCTGGTGTGAATGCTTCTCATGGACAGAGGCCCTTTGAACTGTTAATTGAATCAGCCTGCCTCCTGGGAACAGACCTTTGAAGTCCCAGTTAGATCAGGATCCTCTTGCATTCCTGAGATACAGTTCTACTGTCAGAGTTTAGACCGCTAGCGCTGGCTTGTGTCCAAAGCTGGTACTGCACCCATTTTTTTAGGAGTTGTCTTGAATTAATGCATTTCAAAAAGGGGATTTTGCTTGATAGTATATGATCCTTGCTTAGCATTGTTTTGATGGGAATCCTTACAGTAGAATAAAGAAGAACACTCAACCAGGGTTGAATTTTTGTTTGGTGGTTTCGTGACCATGATTTTAGCAACTTTTTTACATCAAGAAAAATAATTCCCAACAGTTCTGGGTTGCTTTTGGCAATCAGCATTGCCATTCCCAATGGTTTCAGGCTACTGTGTGTGTAGCCCAATGGTGGTTTTAGGCAGTGCCCTCCTGTGCTCACAAACATAGGCACAAATGGGTGGCAGCCTATTCTTCATGTTTTCCCTGTGCACCTTCTGGGGAGTTCTGGCCATCATGATGTTTTCAATGCCAGTAATGCACAGTTTTGTGGTAGGGCATGGATGCATGGGTAAAAACATCCCACATCTTCACAATGGATGTCACATCCCTCTATACTAACATTATACATGCTGCGGGCTTAGAAACTGTTGAATGGATCCTATTAAGATCTGACAACTGTCAGGGAGACCCACTTTTCATTCTAACACTTCTCAAACTTGTCCTAAATAACAATTTCTTTAAATTTGGTGAGAGATTCTTTCTTCAAACTTCTGGCACGAGCATGGGGGCAGCCATGGCCCCATGTTATGCCAACATATTAATGTACTATCTGGAGCATGAACATGTATTATCCATACCAAGATGGCAACAACATTTATCCCTGTATGTGAGATATATCGACCGCATATTTGGGATATGGACAGGACCAGCAGAGGAACCTAATGCAGTCTTCAAGATGATGAATCAAATGCATCCAAGGATTCGCTTTACAAGTGAAACTAGCCAATCACTTTTTGGACATTGAGATCTCCACCTTGTCACACAGGCTGGCAACGAGAGTGTTTACCAAGCCAACAGATAGAAACTGTCTGCTATTAGCTACCAGTTTCCACCCACGGAGAACGATTGAGAGTGTCCCAATGAGTCAGTTTTTGAGATACAGGAGGAACATCTCGGAAGCATCTGAATATCAGAGACAATCAACTATATTGGAATAGAAGTTTATATCGAGGGGGTATGATGCGACATCTATCAAAGATATTTCCCGAAGGACACTATCTATAGAAAGGTCAACCCTCCTAACTCCTAAACCTACCCAAACAGATGACCATCTGGTGTATGTGACTACATACTCAACCCAGAGTGCACGAATTAGGAGGATAATCCAAAATCATTGGCAGATGCTACAAATGGACCCCTAATTACAAGTATTATTTCCCCGAACACCTAGATTTGCCTATAGGAACAATAAAGCATTAAGATCTAGCTTGATAAAGGCTGAAATTCGGGAACCCACAACCAAGATTACGCACAAGGGCACGATTCCGTGCCAGAATTGTCCGCATTGTGCCAACATAATTAAAGGGAACAGTATTACACACCCACACTCTGGCAAACCAATTTGGTTGAAACACTCGTGTACCTGTGATTCCACAAACATGGTTTATGGACTGAAATGCCCCTGTGGCCTGTATTATGTGGGGTTAACGACTAGGAAGGTGAAAACACACTGGTCTGAGCATAAATCAAACATTCGCAATAATAACCCAAAATCTCCTGTGGCAAATCTTTTTCACATAGCAAGACATTCTGTAGCTCAGCTTAAATGTGTAATCCTTGAGCAAGTTAAGACGAGCCCCAGAGGGGGTGATCTTCATAGAAAGCTCCTTCAAAGGGAGATCATGTGGATTGATCTATTGGACTGCCTGAGCCCTAGAGGCATGAATGTTGAATTTGATTTGATGTGTTTTATTTGAAATTGGATTTGTTATCTGTTAACAGTTTTATTTTTTGTGATGATGTGAAATGTAACAGGATGAGAAAACGTAGCAGTCTTAATTGATTTGTGCTTGCTGTATGTGTGTTATTGAATTGACGAGGTACATGGCTGGGTGTAATAGCAGTCATCTTTGAGAAGTTTTTGCTAAATATGTTGTCCTTTTGAATGATGAATACAGAGCATTTTGACACGCTGAATTTTGATGTATATACGAAACTCTCTGTACTGCTATTTGCATGCATTACTTTTTTGCATTTTTACATTTTGGAATTTCAAATTGATCCTACAATTTTTTTTTTTGAATAACCAAATTGATTTCATTCATGTACATGGGGTGAGCCTGTTGGAGTGCGGACATCTTTGCCCATTGGGTCACTGTTAAATTGACATCTTTTACCCATTGGGTCACTGTTAATTTTTGTTTTGCTGTTTTAAGTTACTGTGCCCGATGACTAGCTTGGGGACTGGGGCAGATCTTGTTGATCTGCCCTATTTCCCCTCTGCTTGGTCATTTATTTGGATTGAGGTAGCATTTGAGGTTTTAAGTTAATGTACCCGATGACTAGCATGGGGACTGGGGCAGATCTTGTTGATCTGCCCTATTTCCCCCTCTGCCTGGTCATTTATTTGAATTGAGGGAGCAGTGCAGGGCTGCTCAGTCGCTTTGGACTCTTCACGGGGTCTATTGTGGGTTGGGCTGTGGCGCAGCACCCTGGACAGGGTATCTTTCACTTACCTATCCAAGATGGCGTACAACGTATACGTACGTTCATTGTTCCGTCGTTCACGGCGGATCCCGCTATTGAATGCCATTTATACATGCGCACTCGCACCAGGAACCCGATCCTGTCTGTCGGGCCGTTGTGTGCGGCTACCGACTCGTAGGAACTTTGGATTTTGAATCAAGGGAGTTTTGGGTCTTTAATTGGTAAGTGGACTTGTTATCCAGCTGCAGCACGTATTGTATTGACTAATGCGGTCGGTTCACGGTTAGGTTCTTAACGTTGTGAAATACTTGTGTTTCTATTTACACAGGCGAGTGATGACCACGGTTGTGGTTTGATTTGTAAGCAGAGGTCCGGTCATTCCGGTACGTGGTGATTTTATATTTTAACCACATTAGGTTCTATTACCTCCCCTGGTGGTGGTTTCCTGATTCTTTTTACATGGTAATGAGAGCATGGGACTAGGGGGGACTGTGGTGTCTTATGAGCATTGTAGTCCTGTGTGGTCGGTTTATGTTATTTTTACCTTCTGGGATGTTTTGTAGTTTCATCTACACGGTGTGAAGTTTTTATTTTGGGGCATTACTATTAGCACTTGGTGTTTTGCTGTAAGTGAGAATATGGTTAGCACTACCTAAGTTTCATTTGTTTCCTATGGATTTTGTTTTATTAGGTCTGTGTTGGGAGACTTTTTTCGATTGTGCCACACGTTGAGGTTGGTATGGGGAGATGCTTGTAGTAGGTTTTGTCAATGGTTTTTGTTTGGTTCTGGATAGTGTTGTAATGGGAACATGTCTGTACTCTCACAGGTGCTCCTCCCTGAGTGGATTTGATTTTGGAACATTTAGGCTGTTTATGCACTGAAGATGGATTGTTTTCCAATCCGAAACGTGTTGGCCATATAAGAACACCTATTGAAGCCTATTTGGACGTACAGTTGCAAAGAAGTCACGTGAAGCAATTTAGCTGTGTCTTTTCAAATTGTAACTGTCTCATTTGGAAACGGAGCAAGAAGCTATATGAAGCATATGGACGTTTAAAAGTGTGAATCACGTATTGCACAGTATTTTTGTTGTGTATACTTTCGAGCTTTATAAGTTAATAGGGACACATTGTGAATCTTGTTTACTTCATTGTCAAGAACGAACAGAACAATTTTTGTGAATGAACAGAAAGCTCTTTGAAAATATTGTTATTTGAAGTTGATTAATCTGAACTTGTTTTTCAATTTGATCTTCAATTAAAACCCTTGTTGGGCTTACATTGTGTGAATACCTGCCTATATACTTTGAAAATTTAGCCTTATATAAAAGTCGAGTGGCGGCTTTGACGTGGTGCGAGGTCCCAGAACAATATATCGTTCAAGTCTCTGTGGGTTCGGAGGGACCCTTTTTGAGTGCATCCTGGGGGTTACTATACGGCGACGTACGAACTTGTTTCGCTGCCACAGAAAAACCTTCTACCAACCAACAGCAATGATACATATATCAAAGTCAAACATCGAAATCCATAACCTTAGGGAAACTCTAAGCCCCAGAGAAACATTGCTAAAATTGTAGATACACACCTATATATTAAAACAAAGATCACTTCAAACAACATAAGACTTAATGTAACCCATTCCTGCTATCCTTTAACCCCCCTTCACCCTTTTTTGCTCTGCCCCGCCTTGGTGCTCTCCCTCTCCCCTATATGTTCTAATTGCTTCTCCATCACCTTTCCTCCTTCTCTCATTAAGTCAGGAAGGATGACATTTATTTAGGCATCACTGCTTCCTCCAGGCAGACTATCACTGACATTCACTTTGCTGTTCCTTCCTCTGACTTATGGACTCCCCATATGATCTCTGCCCTCACTCGTTTTTCATTTTCACCCATTACTGGTGGCACCAGATGGGAAGTACTCTTGGCTCATTTTGCATCTTCCAAGTGCACCATTAATGTCCATCACATTGGCATTATCATGGCCTAGGGCTCTCAGCCCAACCTCCTCCTTCTTGACAGATTTCTCCCATGTCTCTTCAACTTCCCCCCTCTCCTGTTGACAAGATCTGTGACGAGGCCCATTCCTTCCCAAATTAGGAGTGAGTATCCAGCCAGAGCTGTGCAAAACCAATCTCTTAGTTTAAAATAATCTAATTCAAACCATTTCTACCTATATAGAACTGCATAGAAATCGTGTGTCCATTCTGTGATTTCAAACCTGTGAAAGTGTCATTTGTCATTTGAATCTTACTTTATTTCTGAGAATCTACCTCCACTAAATTGTCTGTATATTTTGAATCTTTTGAACCGCATGTTTTGAATCTCAGGAGTGAGATTTAACTTTCATTTTAAAGCTAAGAACCTAAGCTTTCCAACAAGCCCAAAAGCGACTTTCTACTCCTTATACTATTTCCGTAATCGCGATCGATGCACTCGGAAAAAGTGCCGCGAATTGCAATTTGACTCAAGTTCTTCACCTGTCAAAAATAGCTGTCCTTTTCCTTGCAACTGCTGAAAATCGTTTTCAATCTGATAATCATTCCTGATTAATTGCTAGTGTTGACTTGACCTAATTCAAAGTAGCTGTCACCTACCCTGAATCTCCTATAGGGAATTAAAATCATTGTTAGCATATTTTTCACTTCATTGCAAATCACATTTAAAAGAATTTCTGCCTGTTTTAAAGCATACCTGTTGCTCTAAGCTTGATAGGGGGGGCACTGAATTGGTATTGCATTTGATTGTATTCCTGAAAATTGTGTGCTCTCCTTCCATCTCCTTATATTGCATAGGGGGGGAGTGAATTGTCAAAAGAAAAAGTGATCATATTATCTCTTGTGGAAACCATCTCAGTTATTTCTGTGCTGCATTCTTTTCCATCATTGCATTTCCTTGAAACCATAAAAGCATTCTCTGCTACCTTATCCATTCTATACTAACTCCTCACTGATTGAAAAGAGTGTGCAAGTGTAATAATATCCATTGTTGATCACTGTCATATTCATAAGTGTGTTATCAAATATTAATTTATTGATACAAGTGTTATATATATTGTTTAATTTTCAAATACATCTTTTAATTTGCAAAACAAACCTACTTCTTGGCTCAGTAAGGTCAGGGGGATTCAAAGAGAGGGGCGTTATACAAGGGTTTATCATCCAGATCTATGAACTTGTCATAAAAATATATAAATAAGGGCTTCCCTTGGGCATCCCAGACTAGGCATTGACTTAGTTGGAGTGCTGAATTGAAGTCACTTAACAATACCCTAGGCATCACTGACAAGGCACTGGTGTGGCTGACCTCCTTCCTTTGAAACAGACCCTTGCAAGTTCAAATGGGTCTGTTTCTCTCCTCTACCTCACCCTCTACCTGTGGTGTCCCTCAGGGCTCTATCCTATCGCCACGGCTCTTCATTTATTTATTTATTTTATTTTATTTATTTGTTACACGCCCAGACCCTCAGGTGTCACGGCGAGGTTATAAGACAGCTTAGAAAATAGTCATGTTCAAACATTACATTGGTTACATTGCATGATATAGGTTACAATATATTAACAACACTAAACAGTGGCCTAAGTATTTACAACAGTATCCGGAGGAAGGTGTCCTATCCTTGGGTGCTAATATTGGTTGAATAACCAGGTTTTAAGCTGTTTTTTAAAGATCGTGAAGGAGGATGCTTTTTTGATGATGATAGGAAGGGAGTTCCAGTGTTTGGGGGCTAAGGTGGTGAAGCTGCTGCCCCGTGCTCTTGTGGTTTTGAATCGGGGGGGGGGTCCAGGAGGAGTTTGTCGTTGGATCTCAGTAGTCTTATGTTAGTTTTAGGGTGCAGGGTGTTATTGAGATAGATAGGTCCTTTTTTGTAATGCATTTGTAGGTGATGCATAGTGTTTTGAAAATGATGCGGGCTTTGATGGGGAGCCAGTGTACATCTTTCCTGGTCTTGGAGATGTGATCTGATTTTTTTATGCCTAGCGCTGCCCTCAGGACTTTGTTTTGCAAAAGTTGCATTTTAGCTAGGTTAGTGTTGGAGGTGCCCAGTAGTAAAACATTACAGTAGTCCAATTTACCAGTGCTCTGGCCAGGGTGAGGCAGTTTGCTGGGGTCAGAAATTGTCGGCTGAGTGCAATTAATTTAGAAGTGTAGGCCGTGGAAGAGGAAAGTGCATTGATCTGTTTAGTCATGGTTAGGCTGGCATCGAGGTACACGCCCAGTGTTTTTACTTGTTTAGACACTGGAATATTGGTGCCGTCGATGTTGATGGTTGAATATTCTGGCTGCAGGGTAGCTAATTTGGCTGGAGCTCCTACGATGAGGACTTCCGTCTTCTCATCGTTGAGACATAGGCTGTTTAATGCCATCCAGTTTTGTATGATGGCGTAAATTTTGTTGATTGTTAAGGTGTCCTGGTCATAGTTGCCTGTAAGGGGAATAAGGATCTGGGTGTCATCCGCAAAGTTTGTGTATGTGACACCCATGTTGTCAAGTGCTGAGAACAGGAGCTTGGTGTATGCGTTATACAGCGTAGGAGAAAGGCAAGAGCCTTGGGGCACTCCTATGGGGACTGGGATGGGGTTGGCTGCTTCTTTGCCTATGGACACTCTGGAGGTGCGGTCGGTTAAGAATGATTTCACCCAGGCAATGGCTGCCCCAGAGAAGTTAAATTCACGGGCAAGTGAGTTGCAGAGTTTGTCGTGGTCCACCAAATCAAACGCGGCTGAGAGGTCCAAAAGTAGGAGAATGCAAAGTTTCCCTTCATGACCTGGTCCCTTTGGCACACCTGATATCCACCTTCTCTCCTCATTTACAATGTTATGCTGATGACACACAGCTCTCCTTCAAGCTGCCCTCCTCTACCTCCTCCTCCTCCTCCTCTCTCATACATGACTGTCTGACTGCTATCCAGACATGGTGGTTTGCCAATGATGTCATCTTAATGCCAGTAAGATGGAGATCCTTCTCATTGGGGTGCCTGCTCCTTCATTCCCCCACTCTCTGGCCAGCCTCCTTGGGTCCCTTCCCCTCCCCCACCTGTGAGGCAAAAAACCTTGGGATCACCTTTGACGCCTCTGCCTCTTTCTCCTCACACATCACAGACCTTGCCAAGAAGGCCAACTTTCAGCTCTAGCTCCTCCGGGGCATTCTACCTTTCCTCACTTTCCCCCAGAAGCTCAATGTTTCCAGAGCCTTGTATCTCTCTAGGATGAACTACTGCAACAGCCCATTCCTCAATCTACCCCATTCCTCACTTCTCCCGCTTCAACTGATCTAGAATAGGAGTGCAAGAGATATCCTTGGCTCAAAGCCCAGGGACTGCATCTCTCCAGCCCTAAAATTTCTCCACTGGCTCCTGGTGACTGCATGGATCACATTCAAGACCTTCTGCATCATCCGTAAGGCTTTCTGGGGCCTGGGACTTCTCTACATCCAGCTTTCCCTCCCTAAATACCTCACTGCCAGAGTCCTTCAGGTGTCTGGCTCCAACTCTTTGCAGATCAAACATTTCTCCAAGCAGAGAATGGGAGGTAGATCCCTTTCCTCAGTGGGTTCCTCCCTCTGGGATGGCCTCCCTGCCCCCCTCAGACTTGATCCAGATCTTCTTAAGTTCCCGAAACTTCTCAAGACTTTCCTTTTCTCCTTTTCCTTCCCTCTCCCCCTTCTTTGCTAATCTTTGCCTCTGCCACTGTGACTAGGGCCTGGTCCCTCCAGAGTCACACAGGGACCAGACCACCCCCTTACCAGTCCCCCCAGCATTCCTCGCCAGCACTTGACTTCAGGCACCCTTCCCAAGACTAGCCCTAAACCTGGTCCATCCTGTCCACTGCACTCATCCTCTCTTGCCCCTCTCCCTCTCCTGGCGCTTGCTGTCCTGCCCCCCCCAGCACTTGCCTACCCCCCACCCCCTTTGGGCACCTCACTCTTGCACCTCTCCCTCTACTCCCCCCTGCACTTACCACCTTGTCTTGCACTTGCACAAAGGATTGTCACAAGGCCAATATAATCGTTTTGTTGTTGTTCTATTTTCCTCCTTTGACCATCTTGTCTTCTTGTGCCTGGAAACACTTGTGCATAGGCACCATACAAAATTCCAATTTATAAATAAAATAAATGCTCGACCGTTAAGAGCTCTCCATAGAAATTAGTAATATACTGTGCTTTACCCACCCCTAAAGATTCCATCACGACAAGCACCAATAAGATACAAGTCAAGCTCCTTTCCTCAGCCTTACTGCAGTGAAGGCAAGGGAACAACATGTGACATAAAATATAACAATTTCACGTTGAAATAATCTCAGACTACATAACTCAAAGTATCTATTATCTAATCAGATTGCCACATTGCCCTGCAGTGTATGTAACACTGGATTTTATATACTGCAAACCTACCTATCAATATTCAGAGTGCTGTGCAACAAGGGGATACACTAAAAGCTTACAATAATAGGCGCACAACCAGAAGGATAGACTATTAAGGATGCAAATAGAAGGACATGGAGAGAGGAGGCAGGGGGATACAGGCTGGCGATACAAGTTATAAACCCATTCTTGCCTGAGTAGTTGACCATGTGGCAGCTGTGCCCCATTTAATAAATATGCCTGTCAGTTTCATATAGTTTGATCTTCCTAAATGGGTCAGAATGAGTGCAACCTTCCCCTTTGCGTCTGCAATGAGAAAGAAAAAAGTGTACTCCCTTTAACCCCCCCACCCAATACCCATAAGAGTGCAAAGGCAAGCTATGAAGTACCTCCTGCTACATGTTCCTGCCTTTTTTATGCTGAGGTTTACAGCTTTAGAAACCAACTCCAAATGTAGAGTCTTTCGAGGATTCCAAACGTTTGGTTAACACAAATTAACATGGTTTTTAATATAATGTAGTTGTTTATTTTCTGTCGTTCATATGTAATGTGACCATCACCCTTTCAAATTGCACAGATTGCTTTATTTTCAGCTGCTCCTCATAAACGGTATGCCAATAATCTGCTGCACCTCTCTCCTCCTTCATAATATATACATTGTGTTCTAAAAAATGCATAGTCAGCCTTCTCATTCAGGATCTTATTCAGATAATATTTTAATTTTATTAATCTTAATCTTTTACTTGTTTTTAGGCATACTCTTCACATCCCTCTCCAGTTATTTCATCGAGTCCCTCAAAACCATTAGTTCTTTGTCCCTAGCCGCCTTTTTTTATCCCCAATAACCTCATTATCACTCCTCTCAATACACATTTGAAGCTCTCCCAAACTATGTATATATCCACCTCTCCATTTAGAATACAAGCCATGAATTCCTCTGCGTCTTTCACCAATATCTCCCGCAATGAATCATCCTGCAATATATCTGTGTTAATTCTCCATGTGTGTGATCTAAATGACGAGTGATTTCATTTTAGATACATTTTGATTGGTGCATGATCAGAGACCACTGTACTCTCAATTTCATAGCTGCTGAAATTCTGTGTTATCAAAATGTTGTCTATCCTTGAGTAGACATCATGTGCCCCAGAATGAAAAGTGTATTCTCGGGTGTTCCAGAGAAGGCATTCGACAGAGTTCGTTGGACATTTTTATTCAAGACTCTGGAGAGGATGTATTTTGGGAAAGACTTTTTGAGTGTGATAAGATTTCTATACACAAACCCAACGGTCTGAAGTATTAACAAATGGAATGCTCTCATCTAAGATTTAATTGTTCCAAGGAACGTGTCAGGGTTGACCATTGTCGCCAATGCTATTTGTTCTTTCCTTGGAGCCGCTAGCAGTGTCTATGAAATCAGAGAGTGGAACAATGTGTATCAATTTCAATGGAGTGTCACAGAAGATATGGCTTTTTGTGGATGCTCTTCTATTGGTTTTGCAGGAATTGACAATGCCAGTCCCGATATTGATGGATCTTATGGAAAAATGTTGCACTATCTTGAATTACAAAATATTTTGGTTCAAGTCTGAGGAACTGCCTTGCTCAATCTTGTGTAATAAATTGGAGATGGAAAATCTAGGCTTCAGATGGTACTCTGAAAGGATTAAATATCTTGTAATTTGGCTTACGAGAGATATAAAAGATATGATGGATGTAAACATGAAACTAATCATGGACAATATAGCAGCAGACTTTCAGCGTTGGAATTGTCACTAGGTGGAAAAGTGAATGCAATCAAAATGACTACTGCACCTAAGATCACTTATGTAATGAGCATGATTCCCACCACTCAAAGGAAATCATTGTTGAAACAGCTGGATGGTATGATCCAATCATTTTTATGGGAGAATAAAACACCAAGATTAAAATTGTGGAAACTTCATAGTGAAAGAGCGGACTAAATGTTCCTAACTTTGCCAAGTGTCATCAAGCGTTTATGTCTAAGCACTTCATACCATTCTTAAGGGAAGCTTATAATGAATGGGCTATAGCGGAGACAAGTATGGGGGCCCCATTAGATCCATTGGCCTTACTTTTGAGCACAAGCAAAGGTTGGTGACAGTGTATGTTGACTGAGTCCTTGAGGTCTACTTTGAAAAATATGGAATTGTCTCTGGACATGGAGCCAGGCTTAATGAGTTCCTCATCCATTTGGATGAATCCAGCAGTACAAATCAATAATAAAACAAGGTTTTGGCCAAAATGTTTCTTAGAGGGAGTTAGAGTGAATGGTGACCTTTTTGAGGGTGGATTGTGGCTCTCATTTTGAAAATTGAAAGATACATATGGTGTAAAGAGTATATAAACTACTAAGCAAAAGGAAGGGTGGAAATCTGATTTCTTATCTATTGTATGTTCTTTTGTGATAAGAGGAGCATTGTTCATCCTGTGTCTGTGTGTGTGTGCATATATATATATATATATATATATGTATATATATATATATATATATATATATCAAAATTACTAAACAGTGAATGGCAGCCTCCTTCACAATGACAAGGGTTTTGATGCTGAACAAGGAAGAAAGACTCATTATATTCACAATCATTCGGCCAATTCACTCACAATTCCTATGACTCATGTAGTATATTAAGGGTGTTTTTTTTTACAAATATCTGCAAGGCAACACGCCAGTCTAATGTGTAGAATAACACATACATGGTGCATTGATATTAATGCAAGCAACCCACACTGATAGCTAGATAGTACATTGTTCCTTCCCTCATGCATCCCATAACATGCATGTATAGATACTCACTTTTTATGTTCAGTTTTGAGTTACAAACCCCAAACACTCTGGTGATAATCCTCAACAACATAACCTGCAATAATTGAAAGCAAACCAATATGGCTGGTGTGACTGCACAATGCCGAGACCTGTAACACCACTATGCAATACAGTGTCAGACTTTTCTACAAAGCTCTATACATAATTTAATTAAATATAAATACCTGAAATAATGATCAAAGTAATCAGGGCAATCATGTGAATGACACAAACATGTCAGGTCACAGAAATTCACAGAATGTCTCTGAAAGACAATTAATACTATAGAAAGGCTAACAACTAATGGACACAAACTTGATTTGTGGCGAGATGGCTCGAAATGGCAGCATTCGCTTTGACAAACATGGGAATGACATTCTTAATGTCAAGGAGACAAGGCACACAGGTGAATAGTACGTATATGAATTAACTGCTAACAACCAAGTAAAAGAAGGACTTTTGTTTTCAGTTAGACTAACATTCTGGACCCATTTCAACCATCAGCCTCTTGCATGATACAACCACATGTATAATGATCCAAAACCTAGTCATTTTGAAGGATGTAGCATGTCAGATAATGGGGCCAATGAAATGTGCACGTCTAGGATTCAAACATGTCCACAACAAAGACCCATTTAATTTATACATTTACTATACCAGGGGTTTCATAGCTCAAAATGACCACAACCAATTGTAAAATAGGATTAACATGCAAATCTATGCACAGATCTCGCCTTATGACTTTCCATGCAGGTTCCTACCCATTTCCAGAAGAAGTGCTATTGGGGGGATATCTTAAAGAAGACAATACAATACAAGCTAAATGTGCACAGAAAGGCAGCAGTGTCACTCCCAATCGAAGAGGGTGAGTGACAGCTCTATGCAGTTTGCCACATGCATTGCTTTAAAGTCCATATTCAAAAACCTGTTAAATAATATTTTAATATTATTTCAGTCATTCCATTTAATTAGTCACAGGTACTTAAGAAACAGCTCCTGATGTGTTCCCAAATTGTTAAAAAGGGGTTAAATGATTGGGATAAGATTGTGTTGGGCATCTCATTTTAATGAATGTTGATACCTAACGGGTATACATTTGCTAACATGTATTAGCGGTAGTCCGTTAAATATAGCAATACATTGTTAAAATGAAAGTACACAGAATATATGTGCGTAATACAGATGGCACTGCTGGGCATAGAAGGACTACTGCATCATCACTTTGTAAATATGAACTTTCCTGCATAAGAAATTGTATAATATATAATAGGTTTTATTTTTTATTTTTATAATTAAACAATGTTTTATTTAGATGACAGATGGGAACATATACGATTCTTTGGACTAAGTAGCCATATAATTCGGGAGAGTCATACAGGATGTTCGGTATCTTATGTAATAATATTGAAAGCAGCAGTCAAACACCTGTGCATTCTTGGACTGAATTGTACATAGAAGAGCTTGCAGTTATAGACAATGTGCACTTTGCAGTGAGACTGCACTGTGATACAAGCACCATTAGAATGACAACAGGGAACATATTACCTCGCCTTAGGAATAAAGGGCTGCAAACGACATTAAAATACATTTATTTTTCAGTCAGTAGTCACAAATTGCCCTCTTTGTTAATGGAATCATATTTATTTTAGAAATATTAATAGAAACAGATAATAAAAGGAACACTGGTGTTTTCGTTTCCTTTCTAAATCCTCAATTACTTCTAAGGGAGAGAACTTATTTTACAATACAGCCAATTTTAAAAGTGTATTCTTTTGGCATAAATCTGCATTCGCACTTTGGACAGATCAGACAATTACATGTAATGTTTTCTTACAATAAACGAGATCAGTATTCATTTAAATGTGTAGACCAGTTGATGGCCCGGTAGTTGAAGCTTTGAAGAAGATTAGAAAGAACGAATCTAAATGACTGGACACATGATACTGTCAGCCTACAACAGCGCCTCTATTGTATTTGCTTTTCTTCCCTGCCTAAGTGCCCTCCATCCTGATTCGTCCAGAAGATCGGAAGGACTTTACATGTGCATCCTCTGCCAATGGGAGGTTTTGCTGCCGCATATATCGTCGTGGAAGAATTCAAATCGTTTTTTACCACGGATTCTGTCGAAAATATATGTGGGAGGGTGGGTTTAGGTGGATAATTAATGTAGGGGGGTTGACGGAGGAGGGCTGTGGGGTGTCTCCCCCGCAAATGCATGAGGCAAAATCTTCCCACAGAAATAAAACTAGACAAATTCTTCTATGATGGAAATAAACTGGACAACATCACATAGAACCCATCTTCTTCCTCTTTTATTGGCAATGAAATGCCATCTTCTACAGACCAAGCAGCCAGTCACCTGGAAAACATGTATTATTATTATACATAATAAAAATACTGTTTGCAAACAATCCCGCTCTCCAAGATATGTGTGTTGGCGTCCAGTGTTGTTGGTAGCCATTGCCAGTCTTGGTGCCTGGAGACCCGTCTGTCATCGGACCTCGTTGGATTAATCTCTGTTGTCTTGGATCCTCAGGCACGTTTTGAAGCAGAGTTTGGTTGTCCAGAGTTGTAAAAGCGGCCCCTATAGTCTGAATGTCTTCCCCACTTACTGCCATGTGAGTCCCAGGTCTCCAGAAATTCCATATGTTGTGAAAGACTATTATTTTCAATGTGTTTGCTTATTGTCTGTTTTTACAACTGTTCCTATTTTAGAAAATGTTTGAGTGCATACAAGTATTTTGATAATCTTTTACACGGGATCTCCCCCATTACAATGAAACGGTCCAGGGATGTATACTTACCTTTGCCACTCCCCTCCCAATACCTGTTTTTCGTTTCCACGTAAGAAACGAGTTCCTTGTAGATATGGGCAACACAAAATCCCTGTTCCTGGCTGCCAACATAAGGTAAAGCAGGAAAGGTGTGATAAATGTCCTTTGACACTTGGATCCAGTCACCCACTGCGATGGGTGTTGCTAGGTCTGGAAAAGATCTGGGGCTAGGCTAATTTCGGGTATGTTGGGACTCAGGGCTAGCTACAGCCTTTTGGTTGTAGTCTCTGAGCTTCTATCCGGGGCTACTAACAAAAGACCAGGGCTATAGCCCCCCACCCCCAGGAGCCCCCACATTTTTAAAAGGGAGCCGGCAAGAACACAGCGCTATCCCCAATGTCATTGATGGCCACGTAAAGGCAGCTATACCCTGCCTTCCTTCACGGGAGTTGGAGGTGGTAGAGCTTCTGTGGTCACTGGAAGTGGACTTCAGAAGCTTGACATACATGTCCCGGTCAGGAAGGATATGGTGGGGAGGGATCTCACTTTGTAAATGTGTATTTGGAAATTCCACTTTGAGGCACAGTGTTGGGAATTGATAGAATAGGGGTGATCTTTGCCTACACCACTCTGATACTATATCCAAAGACAGAACCATCATATTTCATGGATCTTCTCATCATATAAATCACTTGTGGTATGGTATCCACTCGAACAGGGTTGTCCAACTCCGACCCTTAAGGGACGAAATCCTGACAGGTTTTCAGGATAGCTTTCATTAATATTCATGACAGAAAATGTGCATACATTTAGAATCATTGTATGCAAATGTATCTCATGGATATTAATGAGGGGTACTCCAAACATCCGACATGTTTCCAGCCCTCGAGGCCTGGAATTGGACAATCCTGCCCTATGACATCCACGCTACTCCTCTTACACCAATGCAGCTTGTCACAACTTTTACGAATGAACCTGTGAGCGGAGTGCTGTGAAATGTAATGACAGATCTACAAAAGGCACTGCCACCCCAACAAGCATCAACGCATTGAGTGCACGAAAGGTAGTATTTCTAAATGTTAGCAGGCTCCGTAAAGGTAAACAGTCCCCTAACACGCTACTGTAATTTAAGACAGCAAGCAGGTGGAAGGCGCAGGTAAAGAACCCAAAGCTGGAAAATTAAAAAGAACTGAAAAGAGCTGCTATAGAAGCGGAGTGTCTGCTCTTCTCTTCACCTAGAGCATTTGAACTCATAATTATTCAAAAGAACCGTATAGTTCAGCTGCTATGGTGAGCCTTGTGATTATGTATCATGATAAAAAGGTGCACATCTGTATCAGAGATGCTGCTGTTTGGTTGAGTCAAGTGGCATGGTCATTTCTATCCAGGGTTCATCACATTATCATGATGAATGTAACAGACAGGATGAGGAACCGCCATTCTGCATGCAAGTGTATTGGTGACATGATATGCTTTGGTTACAGACGTGATCAAACGTGACCTTCAGAAATCTTCTCTGATGGTCATTTTGGGTTTTCTGGATAAAATGGAAAACCTAAGGAGAACAATTGTACATTTTATCATCCAAAAGAAACATCTACCCATGGATTCCAGTTTCCGACCTTGCTGGGCAAGAAGTGTTTAGGAATCCTCACAAGCACTAGGCTTGTCCCGGGAATGGTACCAAGCAAAGGGTGGTTGGTGCTTTGCTGCTATAGATGATAGGGTAAGACCTTTCCTTCCGTTACCGTTTCTGCAATAAGATGGATGCTGCAAGGAAAAGGACAGGAACGGTGTGCAAGATGGCTGGCCCGCTTTGGTCCTATCAGCTAAGAATGAACTTGCGTTGGATCCTCTCTGACAGAATATATATGGTTAATTTCCCATTTCCTCCATGCCGGGAGGGACGATGCCTGTTTCTGTCTCTGGATGAATCAGTGCATGGGAGGGCAGCTTAATTGGAGCAAAACGTTTAATCCAGCACATTCAGCAGCCAGTATCAACCGAGCCTAATTTGCCATGAGCCTTAATAGTGATAGGAGTCTGACTTCTTTACGCCCTAAGCCTTCCTGAAGTCTGAAATGCAAGGCCTGACTCTGCCGCTCACCCCTTGGGCTCTATGTGGTCCCGGTAATGCACGGAATGGATCCCATGTTAAACCCTCTCATGGCAAAATATGCCTCCACTTTCTCAAAGATCTGTTTGTGTAAAAAGGTGTTCATTTACCTCAATACAGAGTTCCACATAATGTTTAGGGAAGAAAGTCTTGCTGAGTTTTGGAATTTGTATTTCTGAATTATTAGGAGGCCAGAGAGGTGAAGACGAAATGTAAGCTCCAGACTACCTTAGGAATCACAAGAAAGCCCTCCGAAGGGTAGCCTTGCTCCTCTCGCGATTGAGAGACGCGCGACCCTCTTCTGAATGCACGGGGCACCACCGGCTCAGGCAGAGGCTAAAAACCTTCAAACGAAATGCACAAAAGAATTAATGCAATATGCACAAAAATCGAAAAGCACTCCGCTCGATTGATTTCAGTAAAGGAGAGCCCAGGTTTCATGTAAAACAAGCTGGAGACACTGTGGCAAGGAGGTCTGCAGACCTGATAGCTGCCAGAATTCTAACAAGTTCCAAATAAGATCATTCTGCAGTTAAATTGTGTTGCTGCAATTTAGTATGCAGCAAGAGACCACAAAGAAAGTGTAGAATACCAAATGCAACAGTGGAATCTCCGAAGACACGGGCCCGTATCCACAGAGTGTTTTCCAGTGGGGGTTTGCCATTATAAAAAACTTCTGGGAATTGGGCCCTAGAGCCCTGGACTACTATTCAGTGGCCCAGGCAAAGTCCCCACTGTCACAGGCAACCCACTCCCTCGGTATGAGAGAGGGGCCATTTAATGGGGCAGACATAGATCAAGAGACGCGCCGATTCTGCAATAGAGATTGGGTGCAGGCGGACCCTCCACTCCCTCACTCCAGCCCACGAGGCAAATGCAGTGGGACAGGAGGAAGGCAGAAAACAATAAAACTGCTGTTGATGGTTTGAGTGTCTTCACCGACACACAAAACTGCTCCCTAATCTTTGACTGCACCCCCCCCGCCCACACCCTGTGTGCACCCCCCAGCGCAACTCATTGCCTCAGGCAAATACAGGGGATGCCTCAGGCCACGCAGACTCAGCAGGAGCTGTCACCACTGTTCTGAGGCTCACCGTGGTAGTGTCCATGCTTTATGATTACTGAAGGGCTCTTTGACCAAATAAAGCACACGAAGCAGAGTAGCAGCAGGCACACTCCCTCCTGCTCTGCACCTTGTTGAAACCTTTACCATGCAAAGTTTAGGACACATAGTCCATTTTTTTTGGGAACGGCTCCTATGGACTACTGGTGCAACAGTATGTGCTCTACGCACTGGTGCTTTGTTTGTTTTTAGGCTCCATGAGCCTGAGAGGAACTATATGAAAGGAGTTAGGCATACACATAGGACTGTGGATAAAGGGATCCGGAAGGCTCATTGCCCCCTCAATGCTATGTTCCATAAACCTTGCCAGATATGCAATGGCAATGAGGCCATTCTGTGCAATGGACGTCGAGGAGCCATTCCTCACGTTAATCAACCAAATAAAACATGTTTTCCAAAGTTATATATGTAATCAGAATTAAACAAAATGGATATGAGCATCACGATTATGTAGCCCACTGCCACCTAATCAACTGTGAGGCTTAACAAAGCTATAGCAGACCTGATATATTATTATTATTATGATTATTATTATTATTATTATTATTTATTATAGCAGCTCTGACTTGTTACACTTTATTTTGTTAATGCTTCTTAGAATTTCACAAATCTAGAAGACCTAATGAGCCCAGTTCACCATGTATTTATTTATTTATTTATGTATTTATTTATTTATGTTTAGCATTTATAAAGTGCACTGGCAGCCCAGGGCCATTGAGGCGCTGTTACATGAAGATGACTTAGTTACCTGGAAAGAGCATGTGATACATAAGGATGACTTGGTTACAAGACATTAGGTGTAGAGGAGTCTTGGCAGCAGTAGGTTCAGACAAATAACACTGTGGTCAGGAAGGTCATTTCAGTTGATGTGCCAGTGCACCACCTAAATGTGGCGGCCATTTCCGTGTGCTCCACACACAAGATATGGGAGAAAATACCCGCACTCTGCAGTGTGTGGTCTAAGACTCATCATTGAGATTAAGGGCCAGGTTCATGGAATTCTTTGCACGCTTCAAAATGACTTTGCACTGCTAAAAATGGGCGTTGCACTCCCGACACAAACCCTGATTCATGTAACTGTGCAAAGTGTATTGTCAGTGCAAAGTCTGTGCAAGGTCATTTTCGCAGTACAAAATGACTTTGCACAGTAAATGTACACTTTGAACGGCTCCATGAATCAGGGTTTGTGTCGGCAGTGCAAAGTTTCAGCAGTGCAAAGGCCCTTTGTACTGTGCAAGAAATTCCATGAATCGGACACTAAGTCCAGTCCATTGGCTGAATGTGGTGAAGGAGCATGCTGTGGGCGTGGCTGCGCTGTACTGAATCGGAGACTAAGTCCAGTCCATTGGCTGAATGTGGTGAAGGAGCATGCTGTGGGCGTGGCTGCGCGTGAAGGAGCATGCTGTGGGCGTGGCTGCGCTGTACTGAATCGGACACTAAGTCCAGTCCATTGGCTGAATGTGGTGAAGGAGCATGCTGTGGGCGTGGCTGCGCTGTACTGAATCGGACACTAAGTCCAGTCCATTGGCTGAATGTGGTGAAGGAGCATGCTGTGGGCGTGGCTGCGCTGTATCAAAGTAAATCCTGATGAACACAACAAAAGCATCTGCTTAGATGTGCGACACACCGGGTGTTCTTTCCTCTACAAAGGGACGCCCACATCGGAAACAAGGCACAGTGAAGCGAACAATGCTGCCAGGGATCTGCACAGGCCCGTGCTGCCGTTGCTCAGACACAAACAGAAATACACATGCAGTGCCGTTTCTATTTATCTTTTATGTCAGTCACCCCTGAAACGCAGGTGGAAATGTTCACTGCGTTTGCACTGCACAGGCGTACTGACCTCATAGGGGGTGCACTGGGGTCAGCCCCTTACTGATGTGTGGTCAGGAAGCTCATTTGAATTGATGTGCCAGTGCATTCATCAGTGTCAGGAAAGGACCACTTAGGTGTATGCCTGGCGGGGCTTGCTGTGCAGGGTTTTAAGTGGGGCGGGGCTGGCCGTAGCCGAGCCCCGGCAGTCTCCCAAACCCGAGGCTCCCTCCCGACCAGCAACAAAAGACACTTATTTGTTGTTAGTGCAGACTGGGGATTCAAACCTGAAGCCTGCTGGTAGCAAGACAGTGTCACAGCCACTGTGCTATTTCAGAGTTGCTGGAGTGTCTTGTTTTATTCAATAGACTACTTGATGCGATGAGCTTCAGGTTTCAGACAATTGAATGAAACAAAAAAAGATGCCAGCACCTATGAAATAGCACAGTGCCATTTCGTAGGTGCTGGATTTATTTTGTTTCATTTAAGAATGCTTGCCACATGAAGCCCACAACAAGCTTTGTGTGTCAAACAGCATATTGAAATAAACCAAAAAAAAAGAAGTACCTATGAAATAGCGTGGAGCACTGTGATACTGGCTTGCCAGCAGTGGAGCTCGGGTTCGTATCGCCAGCATGTGACAATAAAACAAATAAGCGAGGAAATCATTTATTTTTTATTTTCCTGTGCTGGGGATTTGAACCCAAGCCCTGCCAATGACAAGCCACTGTCACTTCACACTGGGCTATTTGAGAGATGGTGGACTACTTTTATTTCATTCAATAGACTGCTTGACACATACATCCTGTGTGAAGTAGGCTATTGAATGAAACGGTGTTCGGGTATAATACCGAGCATTGGGCAAATAAAAATAAAAAATTAAAAAAGCAGAACTGACGATGAGGAAAGCCACTTTTTTTTTATTGTGTCATGCTGGGAACACTTCAAGCCATGCCCATCATTTAGGCCACACGCCCTCATTACAGCCCTCCCACCCCCATTTCTCGCCCCACTTAAAGCACTGTGGCTGTGGGTCTCTTTCATGCAGAGCCAGTACCTTTAATTCCTCGCAAGACGTTTCTGTGAATCAGGGGCAAGGAGGAAACTGTTGGTGCAGAGATGGGAGGTGTAATTGCTCCTCGCATTCTTCCCTTCAGTTCTGCGAATCAGGCCCAGTTTCAGTTCTGCGAATCAGGCCCAGTTTGTCCCATTATAATTAGATGTAAGTATAGTTTAATGGTGTGAAGATGTAGGTGCTGTCATAAAAAAAACAATTACGTGGCTTTAATCTCTTATCATTATGGTTGCTTCGGTGGTGGGAGGCACGGCACTCCACATCATGCATGGCTAATCTGTTTGGCATCCGGTTGCAACACTTTGTCAGGCTGCAAGAGCTATCTTAGCGTTGAGAGAATGAAGCATCAACGGTGCTTGAAGAAGGCGTTTACACAAGTGCACAGCTGCACATGCGCTGCCTGTTATGACATGATAATTTATTTATAAGGCGCTTAATACCCAGAGGTTTCTAAGTGCAGAACCGGGAATCGAACCTGTGTTGCTCCGTATTGTCTTGTTTTCAAGGCGAGCATGTTGCCCCTGAGCTATCCTCCCGAGATGAGTCAACTTTGTAAAAATCCTTTCCAGCTACTCGGGTTGCTTCATTTATTCTGTGATCAGCGTTTCACTCACAGTATTGTGTATTTATTGTGTGGCTTGCTTCTGATAACAGCAGTAGTTCGCTTGGAGCAATCTGTGTGCCTCATGGTACTTGCTTTTGTTAACCAAGAGGAGTGGTTCACTTAAAGCCTCCTGTGTTTTCTCTTTGCTTAGTTTTGCTAACTGAGAGCAGCAGTTAACTCTTGAGAACCCTGTGTTTATCGTGGTGCTTGGTTCTGCTATTCGTGAGCGGCGGTTCGCTCGGAGCATCCAGTATTTATCATGGTGCTGTGTTCTGATAACAGTGAGCAGCAGTTCACTCGGAGCATCTGGAGGCGCCGCCATGGCCCCTATAAGAGCAGCAACATTAGGGGCTGCCTTGTGGGCCATGGTGAGCCCTTTTTTGCCTCTAAATTGAATTCTGGGGGATGAGGGGTGTGGTGGCAGAAAGGCTGGGGCTGAACTTACATCCGGTGGAGCGCTTATTAAAGGGGTCAGAGGTGGGGCTTTCTCCTCTTTACCGCTGCCTGTGCACTGACAAACTATGATTTTGCTACCCGGGTTGTGGGTTGAGTGGTCCACTCGTGTCCAATTGGCCAAGCAGGCATGGACTGTGGTGAGGCCCCTCGGGTTGCTCATTGGGTAGTCGAGGCTTGGGCATTGGACTGTCCGGCTGGACATTGGATTCAGCAATTGAACCCTGGAACAGCTCAGACAGCAAGAAGGCTAAACAGGCGGCTGGCAGGTCAGGAGGGCTGCTAGGATCAAGGTCATGGTAACCGATTATGCTTGATCTAGAAGCAAGAGAGGTCCCTGCCATGATCTATGAGAATGTTGATGTTAAAAGTATTTGTACCGCGCACCGTCACCACCGCTGAGGTTCCCATTCGCTCTGGCAGATCTTAAAATGAGGGTGTTTAGACGGGGTAGAGGGGATGAGGGGGTTAGGGGATAGGGGGAATAGGAAAGTGAGTGTGGTGCTGTCCTGTCGGCCGCTTCAGTTCGGTTTGCACAGTTCGCTGACCTTAAGTGTGGTTATTGATCGGTGCCAAAATTCCCATGTGCTGTTGTGGTGGGTTATGTGTTGTTTGTCTGTTGCAATCTGGCGATGTGTGTGCAGATTGCTGTGCAGAGAGAGGATTGTGAGAATGTCTGCATGTTGAGTATGCAGAAAGTTGACATTTTAACGAATCTATGTGATCACTGCGCCGCCCGTAACTGCGCCGATGAAAATGTTGACGCCAAATTCAACACTGCGCAGTGATCAAATAGATCACTTTATCCATGTCCCCCAGCCCGTATTCCCTTACCCAACCCCCCCCACACCTCACTTACCTTTACGGTGGCACACTTCGGTGTGCGCCGCCGACTCCCCGCTATCCCTGCAGCGTCGGTCCTCCCACTAATGTGGGTTGACGCTGCTTTTTTTGTTTTTGTTTTGTTTTTTTACTTTCTTGTTCCCTGCTTACCACAATGGTAGGAGGGGGGGACACCCGCGCAACCCGACTCCCATTACTGTGCCCAAGGAAGCGGGGGACACCCCCAGCTCTGCTTGGGTGCAGTAATGGGAGTCAGTATTTTGTGCGCCCCCAAAGTCGCAGTAAGTGTGCGGGTGCACTACTGAGGGCGACATTTTTGTATTATTCCATTTTAAGGTATGGTTATAAGGATTTTCAAGTATTTGTTGATTCCTTACCACTTTTTAGTTTTGTTTCTGCGCTCAACCTCTATGGTTATCCGCAGTGTTTTTAGTACTCTACTTTGACCGCCTCCTCCCTCATATGGGCCGGGCAGTTCCTTTGCGGGTCCAGATGGAGTTGGGCCCGCATCAATTCTCCTGCAGCGATTTTAGCCGCTCCTCCCCTCTGCGGGTCGCGGGTGGGGGAGGGGCAGCGCCTCCTCGTTGCGGCCGACGCCGCCCATCTGTTTCTCCCCTCCCTTGTTGCGGCAGAGTCCGCGTCCAAGGTGGGGGAGGGGCAAAGCCACCCATGCGGCTGATGCCGCGGGCTTCTTCCGTCTCCCTCAGGGGACGGGCAGGCAGCTCGCCCACCCTGTTTTCTTCGCGGGCCCAGTTGGAGTTGGGCCCGCCTCACCATCTCTGCTTCGGGGCATGTGGGGCCCCTTCCCTCGTACCCATTGTTGTGGGGGTGGCTCCGGATCACCGGGCAGCCCCCATACTCATGTCGGGGTCACCGGACGGGGCTCACTGGTGCGGCGATCACGCCGCGGACTCATGGGTGGGGGTCAACCCACCCGCTCCTGATCACCAGAGCTCCACACGTGGCCGGGGTACCTGGCGCACAGCGGCCCTGGCTCTGGGGGCACCCAGGCTGGGGTCGCCACATTAGCCATGTTCACATGGCAGTGGGATCACCCAGGGACAGCGTTGCCCTGCAGGGGCACCATCCTTGTGCTGGGCCCCGTCCTTGGGCCCAGCACCTGCAGTGCAGCACCAGCATGGTGCTTCAGGAACGACACTGGAGCCGGATGGTGCTCAGACTGCCGGGCCGGAAGTGGCTCGGACCTTTTATTAGGTTGGTCACATGGGTAACCATGTGACCACCAACGACACAGTGGGAGACACCATGGCCCCTTACAGGGGTACCATGCAACAGTTGGCAGGCAAGCTGAGTAGCGGGAGCTCTCTTTTGTGTAGCCCCAGTGGTTTGTGTGTCTAGCTCATATCCGATACTCCCCCCTGCCTTGTGGCAGGTGACGTTTTTGTCACAGCACTTGTCCCTTATTGTCCATCCTGTTGGTAGTCCCCACCTATCCAAGTATCCTTTAGGATTGGTGGTGTGTGGGGCTGGGTGGGCGTAATAACGTGCAGCCTGTTTACCTCCAACAGGATGGGTGGTACATTGTGTATGATACAATGCGTGTTTCACAAAGACATGGGCACATATGAGTGCACCTCTACTGTGTTCATCATCTTACTTGGTTCTGCTAACTGTGAGCAGTGGTTCACTCTGAGAATTCTGTGTTTATCGCGTGGCTTGGTTGTGCAGACTGTGAGCAGCAGTTAAATAGGAACATCCTCCACTGTCAGTTTGTTGCAATTCATCAGAACAGCAGCAGTACAGGCAAAGGCACTTCCTGTAAATGGAGGCGAGTCCTGTCCATTGTCTTCAGGAATTCTAATAATACAGTAACAGCAAGATGATTTGTCTCACTGCTATTTTAGATTCTTGGCTTTGAAACTATTTCTTTTAAAGGAGAGCGACACAAGGGAACACCCGAGGCGGAGAGCAATCTTGAGTCTGTGTTCAGGTCAACCTTTTCCCCGGGCAAAGGGTGGAATGTAAACCGCTAACTGTGGAATCCAGCATCAGGTGGTAGTGGCAACCAATGTGTTGTCTAAGCGTCTTCCAGTAACCAAAGCCTTGCTTTAGAGAATCTTAAAAATCTGAACATAAACATAATTTCGAACTAACATGAGAGGGGCTTTGCATACAGAATCTGTGGCATCTGAAGGAGTCAGTCACAAGGTGCCTGCTGACTTCAAGGCAATTGTAAAACAGGTTTTATTTATTTATTTAAGGGAGAGAAAGAAATGCGGAAACCGATTTGCAGCAACTTGAATGAAGATTGGAATATGAGATTACACATATTAATGTTTATTTAAAAAAAAAAGAAATACACACATAAAGGGGAAAGCGATCTAAACATGTGTTCCTACCAGAGGCCCAAAAAAGCAAAATAATAATACAAATATCTCCTTGTTGCTTTTTTTTAGCAAGCACACATTACTAAAAAGCCTCTTTCCATACCCACACAGTGCTTATAGTCTTTGAGTGGTGAGGTGTTTTTTGTACATTTTGAACACTTTTGCGAAAGTTGGGTTGGAAAATGTGTTCCTTGCATGTGCACAGAAAGGACTTTGTACATCAGTTGCCGCCTGTCAATAGACTGCTAGGAAAAGCGCTCGCCCGGCCGGCTCCACGATGCACCTCTGCTCAGGACATTCTAGGGTGATTTGTTTGAATCCCCTCACAAATCAATGGCCCATTCATGGAACCGGTCATGGGTGGGAATGCAATGAGGTGGTCATGTGAGGTGATAAACCCAATTGAAACCACAGGGTAATGTACAGGGTGAACTGTAGTCCTGGGGTTTGCACAGTGTGTACTCAGGCTTGCTTACCATCTTCCATCTGTGAGGTTTAATGGCAACAGCATCAAATGAACTGAAAGGGCAGGTTAAACCCAAACTTTGCAGCAAGTTGCATGACATAACGTGACTGACAAACAAAAAGCCCAGCAATTCATCATCATATTGGAAAAATGGGACACCCTGTGTCCTTTTATAAAGCAGAGAGGTCATGGATAAGTGGGCCTTCTGCAGATTGAAAACCACAATACAATGCTGCTTTAAATTGAAAGTAAAGAGTACAAAATGGGCCATGCAAAGTGAATGACAAAGAGCTAAAATCAGAAGCCTACCTTTTCACTATGTATAAAAAAAAATGAAAGTCACTTTTCACAACCAAGAACAGCATGGGAAACTAAAGATATTTGCAGCCTGGAAGGAAAGTAGCTATGCACCAGTGAAACTCCCTGATCTAAACCTATCAAAGGTATATAATAATGTGAAGTGAAACATTTGCAATTTTGCAGCTAAGGACAATTTAGACCTAGGAAAACAAATCTCCATGGCTAGAATCCATTGAATGTACATATGAGGATATAAATATGAACATTGATGGCATAATGCGAGATATCAAAAAGGCCTCACATAAAGAGTAAATGTGACAGATTGGAAAGCGAGTGTTTCTCCTATTCAGAGCACAGAGGCTTGTGCAAGTGTAAAGACTTTTCTCCTGAAAGTTAAAAACAGTGAGCTTCCCTCTTCATATGCCAGGCTCTGCATCTGAAAGACCCTTGCTTTGATGTGTCAAGGCCAGAAATGAAGCTGTACACATGCATGACAGAGGAATTAATTGGTGTGGCTGGGCCAACGGAAAGGGCTCCACAAATTAGTTGAACTCTGTAAAATCCCCAAAATTCAAGAACTTATGTGGTCCATCTCTTGGCTGACTGGGAGGGGGGGGTGGCCTGCTATCAAGATTGTTGCATGAGGCCAGAAACCCATGTGGACAGTGAGATAAGATGGATCTATGTGATCACTGCACCACCCATAATGCTGACTAAGAAAATGACGACCTCCATTATGGTATGGCGCTGTGATCACATAGATCCCTTTTTCCTGCATCCCCAGCCTGCCTCCCCTTTATCTCCCTACTTACGTTTCAGCTGTACACTTCTATGTGTGTCGCCTACTCCTCTGTCCTTGCAGTGTCAGTTCCCTTCCACTAACGTGGCTGGGAACTGGTGCTGCAGGGTCCTTTTTTTATTTCTTTTTTGTAAATTCATCACCCGCCACTATCCATGTAATAGATAGCGGGGCACACCCCTGCAAACACCTGACTCGCATTACACCGAACAAGGTGAGAAGGGGACACATAATTCCAAAAGGTAGAAAACACAAATACACAAAATGTATTCTGTGACTTTTATTCACTTTGTGTCTTCCACCTTCGGAATTATGTACATACAATGTCGTATGAAGTATATTATGTCCCAGCATTTCCCTCTGGAATATTGTCTGTGTGTAAACCTGTGTTGAACTCTCTCAATAAATGATGTGAAATTATGGACTATGATGATTGAGACTGCTGCTCAAATGTAAATATTCTTGATTAAATCAAGAGAGCAATAATAAACCTAAAAATCTCAATTTTGTTTAAATGAGATGCCATTATGTATTGATTTAGTTTCATATGAATAAATTGCTAAATAGATGCTGATGACCACTGGTAGGAACACCCTTTCTGGGTACTATTTAACCACTATGAACTGCTCACTGATGGGTTTTGCCATGAAGCTGCACATTACATATGATATTGTTAGGTCATGTGTAAGCCCCCTTCACAGAATATACATACGGTCGTTTTGGGTTCCCCCAAATCAACCCCTATGCTCAATCATCTTTTGATAACCAAAATGTTGCAGTCTCAGCTACTGATGAATGTGCTACAGAGTGTTTCTTTTTTTCTTTTCAATCTTTCTCTGGTTCCATTTGCAAGGCCCTTGTCTTCTCCATGGCTAATCTGGGTCCATCCTTGCTGGAGATGAGTGATGAACAGTTTACCTCTTTGGTTATCACCCCAAGGATTTCACTGGATGCGGAGACACTCCGGCTAAGAGCAATAACGTGATTTTCTCCACACAATGTATTTGTTGTGTTAGCGCCAAATGCCCCATGGCACTGTCTTGCAAGGTGTCCACACCAAAGTCATAAGCATCTCTCTAGAGAAAGCTCTGGCACTCTAATTTTCAATAATCCAAAGCTCAGAATGAGTAAATATTTATACATTAGCATACTGCATGTGTGCCTCAGTGTTTGTGTCTGCACAAGCCCAGATTTCTTCTTCATCAATGCCTTTTGACGTCATATACACATCTAAGTCAAAGGAGCACTTTCCTACTTCCCAGTGCACTGTCAGGGGGTTTTACCAGGACAAGCATTTGAAAGGTTTCAACCCTCAATTGTCTATCAAAATGACTGGCCACCAAATCTGTCAACAGAATTTCTGCCTAACATCAGGCCTCATGACGAGGGTACATATGGGTGGATGGAGTCCCCCAACTTTTTTCAGAAGTCTCCCCACTTTTTTCCCTAGGGCACCTTGATATGCTAATTTCTGGTGACAGCACATTCAACTAATATGTTAATGAGTACCCGCCCCCCCACATTTCATTTTTAGGACTTGACCCCTGCATCGGGTCTACATTGAACTTTAGGAGCAGGTGCCTCCCGCCCAGCGGCCAGAGGCTGCAGGTGCATAGTGCATTGAAAGCAAGTAATGCCGTGATGACCATCTTTTGTGACCTGCGCCTGTGTCAGTAAACACGATACACGGTTACCTGATTATTCAGTCACGATGTCGCTTATTTGACCCTACTTGGATATAGATCAAAGGTGCTCTGTCCATGCCGATTGAGTTTGACGCTGAGCACTGAACTGAATTGGCACCCGTTCAAGATGTGTCAGAACTAAAGAAGACGTGAGCCATTGGGATCCAGAAACATGATCAGCAATGGAGCTGAGACGCCGGGGACTGTAAAGGGTGTGGCAGCTCTAATCCTGAGCACAGCAAATTATGGAATCCTACAGAAGGAAACAGCTGAGTTTTGTGTCAAACATTATTTCTTTTTGGTCGATTCACCACAGAAAATAGCTGTGAACTGTCAGAGCCATTGCTCTGCTTGATGAGTCAAATGAAGTACATTTGTCTCGGACCAGAAGTGCTTGGGCCTGTTCCAAAAGACCATCATCTATGCACCTCGCATTTCATGGTGAAGGAACATGGAGCAGCATAGATGACGTCATTGTGTCAACATTGCGAGGGTTGATGAAGACACAGTATCCATCGCTTAGTCCATGAAGCATAAGATGGAACTGGAAAGCACAATGCAGAAGGAAAGGAAACAAAGTCGCCAGACAATGGCAATAAAAGCGTAAATGGGAGCCAGACACGCTTCGGCTCATTGCAAAGGTAGGCAATGTGTGGAACGGCAAAAGGATCCAAATAGAATTGAAGCATCGTTCTGTGTAGAAGAGTTGAGATATGCACTGGACAGGGACACCTCAGAGGATGCTTTGTCTCCACCGCAGCCTCAAAAGCCCACGACAGAGCACCTGTCACTAAGGAACGCAGCAGGAACTTGACTCACTGTCAATTGCAGCAGCAGTAAGTTTGTGCCTGGAAGCAAAGAGAAATTTAGAGAAATGAACTGTGAAGCAAACTCATGAAGGAGAGGCGAGAAGTAGATTGTTTGTATGGGTGTTATTATGAAGGTGTTTTTATTAGCTTATCAAATAAGAGTGGGCACTAGTGACATGGGCAAATGTCCAGTTTGCAGAAGAGCTGAAAAATCAACCACTCTCTGCTCCATCCTAAAGAGACATGAACAAATCTCAACCTCAGTCATAGAGCAAGAAGCAACACCCGGCGGATCCATTTAGATGCTGGCGCCCTTGAACAAGGCTGCTCCAACCAACACTTTCAATGCAACACACATTAAAAGCCCTGAATGCTCCTTAATATCATTGTGTTGTTATTGGTGTTGGTCCTGGTGCAGACCATTATAACAAGCTGGTTGCCCAAACATTGTTTCCACATCAGTAGTGTATCCCCAAACATCTGCAGAACCAAAGCTTCCAGACACTCAGTAAAAGGGGTCACGCCCTCGCCAGAAATTAGAACCAAACTCATAATTAATTTAAAACAATTACACAACTTATTTCCAAATGTCGGATTGCTTTGCATTATTAGTTTGTCCACTGCCCTAACCAGCCCACCGGTCCCCTAATCCATTAATGGAAGTGACCCAATAATCTTGTGCTATGTTATTAATCGAGTCAAATTGTTCACTTGCTTCTGCACTCTGGAGAGATAATCCACCCCCATAGTGGTGGAGTATTGTAAATCCAGAGAGAATAGTACACGGAAACACCCCATTACACACACAACTCATGAGAGCCAATCGCTACCTCATGCAAGGAATTCAAGATTAGGCACTACACTCATGTAGACATTTCAGAACGTATGTGGGCGTTCCAACCACAATGCGCAGGGACGACTATAATGCAATACAATACACTAGACATTGCCACATCAGTACAATATGAATCTCCATGAAGGCACGCTCAAATATGTTGCCTTTGTAAACATTTATGTCACAAACCATAGTGCCACCAAAAAGGGAATTTATACTCAAGGGCTAACATTTTTTAAAAAAAAGTATTCATTCCATTGTAAAGCAAATCAAAAATGACGTATGTATCCAGCACAAAGGCCAGTCATATTTTACCAGAGATCCAAGGGAGTGGGAAGTTGCCATGGATACACATATGAATGTTTGTGATGCTTTTTTACTGGGCAGTTAAGATACATTTTTTCCTAAAATTCCAACTGTTTTTCTGCAGCTTGAAACTCCTAATAAGTGATTTACATTCACCAATTCCAGCGGAGGACCTTTTCGCGCGCCGAGAACGCTAACGTGGTACTAGACCTTAAGGTAGCACTTAATTTAAGATCATCAAAGGTACCTGTATTATAGCCTAATAAAAAGGAATGAACAACCATTGTGCTCAACCTCCTCTTTGAATCCGCCAATTAGAAAAACACTAATACAGCATTTTACAGCTAGAAGTAGGTGCGCAATACAGCTGCAATTTAGTTAACAAAAACATCTCTTCTTATTAGATCAATGGGCATCACATTAATTGGCAATCTAATCCAAGCTAAAAGCTTGCACTGGCCAAACCAATGGAACAGCTGCCCAACAAGTAGGCTCAGCCTTTAAATTGTACCTAACAGACATTGGGCCTCATTACACGGATGGCGGTAGGGATTTACCGGTACCGGTAAAATACCGGTACCGGTAAATCCCTACCGCCTTACTACGAGGTCCCTTTGCAGGTTGGGGGATTTAACGCCTGCTTTTTGCAGGCGTTAAAATCCAACCCGCTAAGGGACCTCGGAGCTAATTACGGCACCGCAAAATTGTGGTGCCGTAATTAGCGCCTTCCCCATTCCCATAGAGCCCTATGGGGCAGAAATGGGAATGGGGAAGGGCAATGGCGGAAGGGGGATTTACCGCCCCTCCAACCTTGGAATGGGGCGGTAAATCCCCTTTCCGCCAAGGCGGTGCCAGTATTTTACCGGCATGAGCCATGGCGCTAATAGCGCCATGGCTCACCGCCTACCGTAATGAGGCCCATTGTTTGGTAATTAACCCATTGCTGCCCATCTATACAATATGGTGTGCCTGTTTGGATCGGAGGGATATTTCCCATGTGCTAAACCTCACAACAAATGATGAGATGCTGGGTAAAGAAGGTCCATGCCAGATCAACCATGGAAGAACTGGCGGGAAAACTTTCCTAGTGTCGCGCTACAGCTAAAAACCTGGGCTGCGGAACCGAATTCTAAATTCACAAGGAGTTACCAGTCCAAGAGGGATTAAATCAGATTTCTTTTATCAACGCAATTCTTCATTTTCGTGTGTTCAAATGTTTCTTTGTGTTTTAAATATTATGTTTCAAACAAATCATTGCGCACGAGGAAAGCCATTAACGAGCTTGAACGATACTACGTTGTAGATCAAAGGTGCAAGTTGAAAAATAATGTTCACATTGTCATTACATGCCAAAGAGAATTCAAGTGAAAGTCAGAGACAAAGAAAATACACAGATGTCGGAGAGGGAGACAGAAATGCTTATGAGGCCACTACAGCCTCCTAGGATTGTGCTTGTTTCCTCATAAATGTATGAACGCCAAGAGAAAGCTATAAGAGAGGGAATCAAAGAAAGGGTGAAGCATGGTCAAAGCTCCAGATGCATGAAAATGCAAGGGTGCCAGCTGGTTGGTACTCTACACTGTGACAGGAGTAACAAAAGAGGCACGCAAGCAGAAAGGCAATGGTGCCTCTGTCCTTTCTACACATGCAGCTGTATCCTATATATATACACCACAGTGCCTATGGGCAGACTTCAGTAGAAATGCCAGCCTGCCTTCCTGCTACATCCCATTCATTACATGTGCCTTCCATTTTCCCTGGCAGACACAAAGACGCTCAGAACGGATTCCCTTGTTCTTACCTCGTAAGACCAGACACACTGGGTTCCTCCAAACCTTCGGACACATCTGCCCACTTCCACGTCTTCGTGGGTCGTGTACATCTCACGCAGGCACTCCCCAATGTGTGGCACCATTCGCCGGAGCACCTCTCGGCTAAAGATCATTCCGGGCCCTCCCATGCAGAAATTCTCCCCAGGTTCAAGGCCCAATTTTCCAAGTTCCTCGATATTTCCAAGTCCAGTTTGTCCCAAATAGAGAGGCTTGCTGCTGTTTAATGAGCGGAGAAATGCTTCTAGTTTTTCACCTGCAAAGTGTCAAAGGAAAAGCAGAATTAAGCAGACTCTTCAAGACCTTTTTCTAACGTAATCCAAAATAAGATGAGATAATGAAACTTGAAAACAAGCACGGGCAAAGCCAGCCATTTTGGCTTTTGAGTAGGCATGATGCGAACATTTTCGAGTCACGGCCAAATGGTACTACCTGGCTATGATGGTACAAAGTCCTTTCATCGCAGGACGTTTTTTTTTGCGGGGTTTTTACCGGTTTTTGGGGAGGGGGGTTAGAAAATTATATATATGTGTTCGGGAATAGATAAAAAATAATGAAAGGGAATGGGGGGTTTGTAGGGGTTCCCCCCCAAAATAATTCTAAAAAAATGTGATGGGTCTTTTCATTAAAACATTTGCGGTAATAAACCCTGCCAAAAAACATCCCGCGATGAAATGACATGGAACCGCTATGAGAAGACAACAGCTAAACAATGTTGCGAGTGTCTGGCCAAAGCCTATCTAATACGTATACAAAAGCCCAAATTGTTGGATTTGACAAAGTTGGCTTTTTTAAAAAGGACTTCTCTGCAACGGACAGGAGCACGGACACATATTGCAAATAAATACAATGGTTGACAGCGCACTTGGTTAAGGCAGTTTCTTTGCACCTGGAGTGCATTTACAACTGTAATTAAGTGACATGGTTTCAGAAGGCTGCTTTGCTTTAACTCTGCATAGTCCTTTGCAGCACAGCATTGAATGCTACTACATGATCGTGCCATCTCAAAGGCATTGCAAGAGATTGACGTTTTGAGTGGGGAAGGTCAGGTACTGGAAATGAATGAGCATTGAGATAGAAGTCAATAGGTGGCTAAATAACCAAACGACACCCACAAGCTCTGCGCCTCTCCGCACATGACCTCTCACTCCTATCAGTACTTCAATGTAATCGTTTTGGCTCATAGGTGGCGCTTAAGCACCACCTAATGACAAAGACCAATGAGCGCAACACAGAAATGAAGCAATTTGCATGAATTCAGCGTAGCCATCAGTGTTCAACCACGTAATCGTTTGACTCAAACCGCAACATGGAAGGTTCTGCCAGCAGGAAAGAGGGTGTGAAACAAAGCGCAAGAAACGTCACAAGTAAGCCTGATTGGGCAAACATGTGTTCGTGTTAGATTGCCAATGAAAATGTTGTGTATTTGTCCATGTCACAGTACCGCTGTCACCTGATACACACCTTGGGCCTCATTACGACCCCGGCGCTAAACCATGGTGCTATTAGCACCATGGTCCATGCCGGGGTCCGCCATGGTGAATGGCGGAATTACCGCCCCATTCCAAGGTTGGCGGGGCGGTAATTCCCCATTCACCATGGCCCCTTCCCCATTCCCATTTTTGGCCCATAGAGCTCAATGGAAATGGGGAAGGCGCTAATTACGGCACCGTAAATTACGGTGCCGTGATTAGCTCCTAGGTCCCTTTGCGGGTTAGTTTTTTAACGCCTGCTAAAAGCAGGCGTTAAAGTGAAACCCGCAAAGGGACCTCGTAATCAGGCGTTAAGGGTTTAACGGCGCCGACACCTTTTACGGCGCCGTTAACCCCTTAACGCCTGGGTTGTAATGAGGCCCAAGGTATAAGTGTAACAATTCATTTTTTTTACCCAAAAACATGAACTTGCCCTTTGCTGTGGAAAGGAAGGAAAGAAGGATGGGGAGATGCTACTGGCAGGGGAAGCCCCCAATGTGTCCTAGCAATAGAGTGTGCCCTGCTTTTGGCTGCAGATGGTCGTGCCGGTGTCTTCCAGTGGGAACACTGGGCTTTGTTAGGTGAGGGTGTGGCTAATGCCATGGATGACGACAAAAGGAGGGACCTTGCAGGGATTTCACCTTCTAAAACTATGAACCACTGGTTAGAACTAAGTATGTGATTTCGCGTGAATCATGTCTATCTTGCAGTCTCGCACGCATACAAGAAGAAAATCTCATGAGCAAATCATTAAATGCAACATGCTATTTTCGTGAATGTAGACGCAATTTAAAATAGTCTAATACATGCACCTGCATAATTCAGAACTATGGCGCCCAGAAGAAGAACTGCATGTCGAGCAACATGTAATTTGCTGAAATGGCGCCATTCAGGCCACACCGTGAAATTACATTGACCTGTTCAGCTGCCCTGAAAGCGGGATGAAGAGACCATGACACTTCAAGACTCTGACACTGACCCACAAGTGCATTCACCTTACTGCCCCCGACAACCTCTCCCAAAGGATCCACCCCGTCTCATCTTCGAGGCCAACCAGATCACCATATACTAACATGCTCTCTGTGCCATTAGTAAAAAAAGCCAGAGCGGGCGGATCCAGCTTCCCATATCTCGCACCCACTCACTGGAACGCCTTACCTCCCACAATCCGAGGTGAGGCCTCCCTCAGCACCTTCCGCAAAACCATGAAAACCATTTTATTCACATAAGATGCCTCGCACCAGTTGAATACATCTCATATGTTCCTAATAATACATAATCTGTATTGTAATGACTAACCGTACCAACCAAAATATCACCTCTATGCCTTGTGGAAGCCATAATGTACCACTGAATGCCTCTTTGCCTGTAACCAAGCTCTTGCAAGTAACAGCGCCTCAATGCCCATGGGTTACTTGCGCGCTATATAAATATAAATAAATAAATACATAAATAAATAAATAAGTCTGATTACAGAAACTTTGCACCCGCACAAGTGTAAAGTTGCACAGTATTAGCACTGCGGCAAAGTTTGCCCTATTTTTGAAAACACTAGGACATATTAGAAAACTATTGCACCACGACAAGTGCAGTTTGGCCTGGTATAAGCACAAGTACCAAAACTGCCCCTCAGAAAAAAGTTACATTTTCCTTGCATTCTTGCACGCACCAGGGCAAAGTCTGCTGTAGTGCTAATACTGAATGTTATTAGCACTACGGCAAACTTTGACCTGGGGAAAAAGGGCATTGCCAATGTATCTTTTTTGCACTACGGCACTTTTTGCCCTGGTGCTTATACCATGCCAAACTGCCCTTGTCATGCTGAAATAGTTTTCTAATATGTCCTGATGTTACTAAAGATAGGGCAAACGTTGCACTAGTGCGAATACCGTGTAACTTTGCACTTGCACCGGTGCAAAGTTTCTGTAATCTCACAATCCCAAGCCTGATTGGTTCTCGGATGCCCTGTTGCAATTCCTTGTAACTCTGGTTACTAACACGGGCACATTCATATGGGCATGAACAATCACAAGCACACAGACAGCCTACACTGATTTCAGTACATTAAGTTCACATCCCTAGCCTCGCTTTATTCTACTACGGCCATTCTGTCACCTGTCAATTGCCTTGCCCATGAAATGCACCCCGAAGATGACTTCTTTCCATGTAAAAGCGAAACATGCATGTTGGGAAATGGAGCGAGGGGCAGTCAAAGTAGGTGTGCCTCCCTCTTGACTTTGAGATCCTGTGCGCCCAACACTCCTTTCCCGCAGCCACTTAGGGGAAAAAGACGAACAAGTACAGCACAGTCCAGAAGCTTCCCAGTAACATGAGCAGTAGACAGCATGGAGAACTGAAAGGCGCTCCGTCGCAAACACAACAATCTTCATCGTAGTTCCCTCATTGCTGTGTCTTCCACTGTGAGTGACAATGCCCCATAGACCCTCCAAAGCCAAAATGCTCGAACCAGCTTCGTATAAGTGACATTTGAATAATTTGCCATTAACGTAACGAATATTGGCCAAAGCATGGTTGTAATTTATCAATAAAACCAGTAAGCTGCTTTCCAGGTTTATTCAATGAAATAAGGAAAAGCAAAATTACTAAGACACTAATGACCACAGGGCCACATTCCACAGGAAAAGACCCCAACTGTTGAGTGAGATGGTGTTTATTTGAGTCAGGCATTAGATGGAGATCATGAAGAGAGCACGTGACCTGCTCCGGCGGGATAGATTAATGGATCATTTATCTTTGCTGAAACAATGGGTAAAGAGGGCTGAGCACTCAAGGGGGGCGGCTAAAGCACACAGTATCATCTTCAGCCTCGTTCCACAATGGACACTTGGCAATTCATGACTTATCTTCTTACCATAGCGGATTCATTGAGCTGTGGACACAAAGGCGGACTGTCTTCTGCAAGCCAAGGACGCGGAAGGCTGCTCCTCTCTAGAATGGCCCTCGGTGAGGCGGAGTCTGCAGCCTGTGCATCAGTGCAGGAATCACTGCAAATGGAACGTGTGGAGGGTCTGCGGGCACACAGGCCTAGACACAGCCCAACCAGAGGCAAATACACTTGGAGCAACATGCAATAGAATCTGCCTTTTTGCAATGGCAGGATCCTTGTCAGTGCAGTGCAGGAATCACTGCAAATGGAACGTGTGGAGGGTCTGCGGGCACACAGGCCTAGACACAGCCCAACCAGAGGCAAATACACTTGGAGCAACATGCAATAGAATCTGCCTTTTTGCAATGGCAGGATCCTTGTAAAATGATGAACTCCAGCAGGGTCTTGTATGGTTTTCGTCCTTTAATGAGCAGAAAGCGAATTGACTATAAAACTTTGACTATAAAACCGTCCAGTTAAGACTACGAAAAGCAAAATATCACCGAAGAAAATGCACGGCTGTGACAAAATGACTACTGCTCTGCAGGAGTACAAGAATGAGTAGGGGGGAGGCTATGTGTAAGGGGTGTTTGAATGTGAGAACAGTAGCAACCAAAAGAGAGCCAGTACAGCAGTCAAAAATAAAGAAATAGTCAAGAATCAATACAAAAATTCTTTAATTAAACACGCCAACAATGTCACTTACAATGATACGTCTTTGTAGAGAAAGGTGCAAATGTGTGTCTTACTAGTCTCTATGCTCCCAAAAGTGGACCATGGGAGCTGGACCTCCCAAAAGTACCTGAATCCGTTCGTAGTTGGTTCAATGGCATCGAACCAGTCTTCCCAGCACTCTGTGCATGGGGCAAACAAGGTTCAGATGCAGCAAATCACAGTGAACCAGAGTGTCAGCATAGAGCACGGGGGTCCTATGAGCCTTCCTGCTGGAAGTTTCCAGGGCTAGAGAGATGTTACCCAAACTTCCAGGGGATCAAGGGAGACACCGCCTTCTTGCCTATTATCCTGCTTGCTGAGCAGAGACAGGTAGTCTGACTAGAATCCACATCACCTTTCCATGGCTGGCCTGGACTCAATGTTGACATGTGTATGATACAAATTTGATGTGGCTTTAATAATTGTGTGAACTTTGAGTCAACCTACCAAAACCCTGGTATGGCTTATTTTTAGTGATTATCCTGCCACCACACTTATAGTTCATCATAAATATAATAGTTTTTAATCCAAGGTACATAATTAAAAACAACCTCTGTCTAACACAATTTTGATGTCACAACAGCTGTCAAACAGGACACTTTCAATTGAACCTGATTGGTGCCACTGAAGAGCAGGAGCTGCAGATCAGGAGAATGATGCAGCAGGACACAGGTGTAGATTTTGACGTTGGCATGGTGTAGATTTTGACGTTGGCATGGAGCTTTCTTAAAGGGGTCCAGTTTAGCAGATCACACTTTCTGAGATGGATTACCTGCATCATTTGATTATGAACAAAATAAAAAAAATGCTGCGGCTTCTACATCGTTGCCAGATGGCAATCGCGAACCATTGTTCTTTATTCGCGATTCTTTTTACATGCATAATTGCGATAAGCTATAACATGCGAATGAGACTGTCCTAGCACATTCTTGGCATGAAACGGTGGTCTAGTGGCAGTGGGTGGTATTCTAAGCACAAACTGCATTTGAACACTTCAGGGTGGAGAGGGACTTGTTAAATATCCTTACATTGAGGCTTTTAGAAAACCAGTAAAGCCATTGATGACAAAATGCGGAGCATCCCTTTATTCATAAAATACAGCTCTGCCCATAAAATATGGGACACATGTAGCATCCAAGCACCAGTGATATAAGTGTACCAACAACGTAGTGGAGCTGTGACTCCAGCGTGGGACAGAGTAGGAAGGAAGAGAGCAACGTGCAACACATTTTCCAAGGGTTGCAGTCATGCTGGTTGACAGCCAATTGAATTGAAACAGATTTCAGTTCATCTGTAACTGATATTCGGTGATAAAATGGAGAAGTGTGCTTTAGCTTCACAAAGAACAGTTCTGGAATGGTGGAAAAGTTTGCAAAAAAGTAGTGGAGCTGTTAACAGTAAAAAATAAAAGTAGTGGAACACCGCTCCCGACCCATCCCGCTCACTTCGACCACTGCTAAGCACTGTTGGAAAAACGCACAAAGACTAAAGCACATCCCTGAGGCAAAGAGCTGCACGCGCAGTATTCACATAACGATGCCCAGTATAAGGTTTGGGTGATGACAAAGGTAAGTCCATCTTATCTGTCTCCGTGAAATACAGCAGGAACACTGTTGCACATGAGCTATTACACCATGCATCTTATTTAATATCATGAATATCAATGAGATGCTATGGGCTCTAGTCCAAAACATTCAGCCCCACAGTGCCACATAAGCATGTGCCTGGCATTCCCCACGAATTTCTAGAAAATCCACGGAAGGAATACTCTTCTGGGGTGGGTGGGTGTGAACGCTGGCATGTTTAATGATTCGCCACTTTAAAGGAAGCTAAAATGGCTGCAACGCCTATTAAACATACTATCCAACCATTTGCAGACATTACAGGGAACTGGGCTTTTCAGATAGTCATTCAGGGCCATGGCTGTGCTCCAGTTCAATGTTCACGTCATCATGATGCCTGACTCCTTCATGAGAGAAACCCAGAAATAGAGAGATACAACACTGCCATTACGGGATTTCTAAAGGTTACCTGATATACTGCCTAGTTTTTATATCTTCTGCTTCAGATGAAGTCTAAAGCAAATTCCCCCGTGTTAGCTTAATATTCTGTTGGAGCTGCCGCTACTTGCAAACACGAGATCTTCCATTGGTCCAGGTAAGGATTCTGCATCCTTTCAAGACCCATCATCCTATGCAACAAGGAACATATACGTTTGCTTTCTTTTACACAAGGCTTGAGGTTTTGAGCAATGCCGTATTCTGAAGCAGGGTGAAGAAAGTAAGTGACAACTGTTTGTTTCTGAGAAGATGATGGCCCCACCTAACCACACAGAGAGACGCCCAGTGCAACAGAAAAGTGATAAAGATGAAAGGAAAAGAAATAAGGTGATCCGGGATGGGGGACTGTGGAGTAAATATAGAAAGGTGTGTCAGAAAACAAGGAGAATGGTGATGTAAACCTCAATCCATAAAGTAATGAGGCAAACCAAACCAAGCATTGGCATAATCAAATGGTCTGGCGTTTTATGTGTTGCTAGTACAATTTGCTTCCATGTATGAAGACAGGTCCGACTCTGGAGGGCTGCACCCTCTGCAATTATGAAGTCAACTGCAGCAAAAAACAAATGATGTAACATGTTTAAAGTGTGTCCTTTTGCATTGTGTGATGACATGCCCATGAAGATCAAGAAACCAACAGAGAACGGAAAGATGTTTTCAATGTCAAAAAGCCTGTGGTCCACTAAGACAGAAGAACGGCAGACATTTGATGGAGTGGGGTTGGGGGCGAACATGAGGAGGGTGGCGAGAGGAAGTCTGGACTGGGCTATCATGCAGAGTAGGCAGAAGAGCTGTAGACAAGTCATCAAGGCTGGCCAGTCGAGAGAATCATGGCAGACGTTCGATCCAGGACCTTCTGCCGTAGTTAGGACGAGATGAAGAGCAACTCCAGAATGCAGGAAAGTGTAAAGACATTGCATCCCTGTAAATGCAACACACACTTTCCTGGTCGGGGAGGTCGGGTGAAAGAGCGAAACCCGAGAACCAGAGACGGGGGTGAGCAGAAACCAGGCTGCAAGGACATGCTCAGATGCAGAGCAGGGGATTGGAGAAGAACCGAGATAAAAGCAATGACCGAGCGTGGAGACATTCAAGGCAAGACCTTGGGAGGAGGCGGAAGCAAGTAGTTAAGGGAAAAATGGCTGCTGGCTAGACATGGGAGGGACATTTCTTAGATCCACTGAGACATGGACCTCAAGTTCCAAAATTCTGCATGCTGGAACTTGAGGTCCAAGTACCAAGAGCCACTGAGAAACGGCTTGTGGAAAGACGTTGCTTTATGCTGGAACTTGAGATCCGGGTCCCTAGAACCATTCAGAAACTGGGGCCATTTTTAGAGTTATTTATGAAATGGAGATTAAAAAAAGAACCACAGCAGGCTATAACTTGCCGTCCAAGTTCATTAAGACCTTGGGAAATAGATCACCAAGATAACTTGAAAAGTCGCAAGTCGGGACTTGAAAGTAACGTCCACAGAGACACTGAGCCTCGGAGTGTACAGAGAATCATAGCATGCTGGAGCGTGTTGTCCAAGTTCCTTAAATAATAAAGCGTGCACACCAAGAAACCTGTTGCTTGCAGGGGATAAAGATCATTGCCTCAAACACCCTAATGAAACACTTCAAGTTGTGCCTGCCGATCCAAGTTCTCCTAGGCATTGTGGAACAGTTACCCAAGCCAAACACCGCCTGCTGGAGGCTTCAGAACGAAGCTGCAAAGTCGTCAGATTGAGAAAGCCAGCGAATGAACCAGACAACGAGGATTAGAGTTCCAGGCTAGCCACCTAGGACTTTCAGTTAAAAAACATTGCATTTTATTATGCTGTCCGCATTTCTAATTGTTAGAAATCACCAGACAAATCAAAACCGTGACAGTTCAAAAGCAGACATCTTCAGAGCACAAAGCCCCATGCTGCAAAAAAATGATGCTACACCTTTTCTTAGAATCAAAGTACATTTTTAGATAACTTGGTGCCTATGAATTTCCCTGACCAATTATCAAAACATGCCAGAACAACTGAGCAGTAATAAGCATTTGTTTAGCTATAAAAAGATGTGACCTCGTTTTTGTGGCATGCGCCTTGTGTAATCAGAAGTGCATACTGCTGAAGCAAACTGTGTGCGAACACAAATATGTGTGTTTCGACAATGATGTTACAGCTTTTTTGGGGGCAAAAAATATTATTTTAATGAATTATAGAATAATTTTGGCGGACACAGACTTATCTGGCCAAAAAAATAAAAACAGCTCAAAACATGCCATAATAACTACAAATATCCCAAGCACTGATAAATGTCCTTTAGCAAAATCGAATGATCCCGCCAAACACAGATGTCATGTTGACAGTATAGTTCCGGGGCAAGAGGGCGGGATGTGGCGGGGCGGGAGCAGGCAGGGAAGTGATGTGGGGCAGATGGGCAAGTGAGTACATTGTAGGATGTTGAGTAATAAAGAGGTGTTTATGCACACCGGTCTCGTCCAATTATTACACAACATATTGTGCGGTTCCAGGTCAGCCGGTCCATCACCCGCAGCACCCTGACATTGGCGATGAAGGGGAAAGCACGACCATAATGCACGGATGAATCCAGGTGCCCCGGGCACAACGAAGCATGCAAGGAAGATTGCGGGCAGGAGTATCACCTGTGGCTGCAGTGATGAGGGCGTTGCTCCGCCCATAAACAGAAGGCCGACCGGCGGCAGAATCAGCCTGGGGCTGCAGCGGTGATCTCCACAAACACAGCAGTGAGGAAGTGGAGAGAGGGGACATACTGTGTTTGTGCCACGTGGCGGACATCTCACAGAGTCTCTCCTTCCCCGTTCTTTCTTCTGTAACACAATGGTGCACGTGCCACTACAGGCGGCCATACAAGGGAATGAGAGGAGCTCCAGGGGAATTAAAGATACAGTGGACATAAGAGTAAACCAGACATGTCTGTCCAGGATATCCCCCAAGCTGTTAACCAGGTTGTGCAGGAAGCGGGTCAAGAGGCTCCACCTGCTACAGCTCCATACAGGCTTCCTGACTCTCTTGTTGTGCAGTTACCAGGGGCTTTTGACGTGTCGGACACAAGCAATATCGGGCCGAGGTGAGCCAGGTGGATTAGATATTTTGATCTCTAGATTGGGCAACAGGGCCCGTAGATGAGGAAAGACAAATATGCCTGCTCAAGTTGGCAGTGGGGCCTGCAACTAGGCACATTATCAATGAAATTCCTGTAACATCCATTGACTCAATTCAAGACTTAAAAGGTGCATTGGCTGGCTACTTCAAACTGCATACTAATGTGGACTATGAACGTCACCTATTTCATAGCGCAAAGCAGGCAAAAGGTGAAACAACCGACACCTACGTTATGTGCCTACGAATTAAAATGAAGCACTGTGATGTCACTAATTACTCGAACACGTAGGCCCTACAGTCCCAAATCATTGCGGGCTGCGAATCCCAGACATTGCGGCGCAAACTATTTTAAAAAGCCCGAACACTTGACAAAATCCTAACCCTGGCAAGGACAGAACTGGCGGTGGACACACAGGTTGAGAGCTTCAACACAGCCATGCCCTCAGAGACAATACACAGGCTGGAAAAAGAAGAACCTTTCTGTTATTGGTGTGGGTACGAATATCTGCACGAAGGAACCTGCCCAGCAATCAGACAGAGGCGCTCCACGTTTGGCGATGAAGCACATTTCAAATCAGAATGTCGCATAGCGAGAGAAAAAGGGCGAGACAGAGGGAGAGAGTCCATAGCTTGCTGCAGGCCCAGGACCCTCCTCACGGCAACACAAACCTCCCAAGCAGGCGCCCACTCCCACTACAGGCCAAAAGAGGCAGAAAAGAGTGTTGGAATTGGGGGATGACGAGCACAGGAAGGAGAAGCAGGAGATGAGGAAGTACATCACACGCACACGACCAGACATAAGATTGAGATGCCATGTGCGGTATCTGGTAGAACAATGTCCCTCAGACTTAGATGTCTGCTCCTCAGAGGGCAAACCCAGAAAGAAGGGCTACTTGTACACTCTGGGAAACTCTACAGCAGTGAAACATAGACCCACCCTGCTCATGGGCTCAACGAAAGACAGACAGAGGTCTTAATAGAAACGGGCGCCACAGTGAACGTGGTAAGCGAACGAGTACAACAAACTGCAGTGCCCCCCTAAACTGAAACCGGCAACTGTAGATATATACCCATATGGGGCAACATCTCCCCTGAGGTGCTTGGGACAATTCAAAGGCACATGCAGATATAAGCCTCAAGAAAAAAAAAATTCTCATACATGTGCTTGCCACCGGGAGCGAAAGCAGATGCATAATCAGCTTCAAGACAGCGACAGACATGGGTCTGATACATGGGCTGTACAAGTTCATGGTGCACAAATACATCGACCCCGTGAACATGATCAAGGAACTACACCCGACCCCATTCAATGGAATAGGAAAACTACGCAACAAACAAAATCACATTACACATAGACGAAGACATCCCACCGGTAGCACAACACTACAGAGGAATACCAGTCAACATACAGCAGAAGGTAGAGGAGGAACTGTACAAATTACTAGAGCAAGACATAATCGAACCAGCCACAGGACCCACAACATGGGTATCCCCCATCATCCCCATCCCGAAGAAGGGCTCAGAGCCATTGGCATGTGTGTGGATATGAGAAGACCTAACCAGGCCATTAAAAGACTGAGACACATGGCACGGTGCATTACGGACATGATACACTAACTAAACGACACTAGGCTCCTCTCTAAATTGGACCTCCAAAAGGGCTATCACCAGCTAGTATTGAGCCCAGAGAGCAGAGACACAACAACATTTGTTACGCATCTCGTACCCTATAGTTAAAAAAGGCTAAGCTTCCGTGTGTCCTCTGCAGCGAAATTTTTGAAGCAGAAATTCACATTGTGATCAAACACATCCCCAACTGTATCAATTCAGTGATGACTGTTAGGGAGAATTCTCTGTTTAGGCTGAATTTCCTAACCTAGTGAGTCCCCCAGCAGCTTTGCTGGATTTCTGGAGTTTGTTTTTTCCATCCTGCCAAGAGTGAGACTCTTTTTCTCCCACTCTTGGACATGAATGTGTGTAATTCCTTTGAATGTCAATGTGTTCTATGGGCTATGGGGTCTTTTACTCCATAGGGTCTCATATGTTTTTCTATGTGCGTTACACCGCACCCTCCGTGCCGTAACACTGGGGCGTTCTAGCGGACCTCCGTCCTAGACTCCATACCCGGGGACTGACTACTGTCTCCCCGGGCATGTAAAGTCACCATTGGCTTTACTAGACCTAAATTTACTAACAGAACTAGTACAAACCATCCTATTGTGGACGTACTAGTAGGGGTAATTCGATTACTCCTGGGTCTGTTATTCGAGGGGGCACTGTCACATCCCCCTCGTCGAGTTTTGGCTGGTGGCAGTGGAAACTACTTGTTATGTTCGACCCCGAATATAACCCTATGGGATTCTTCCCATTGTTGGAGATTGATACTTTTTCTCGTTAGTCTCTAACATACTACCGGTCTACTTATCTTAAATAAGTCTATCGGATGGTATTTTCTGCCAGAACTCGGTTTTTAAAATGGCGTCTGTGTTCGTCTCTGTGACTCCTAAACCAAAGGTCGAGCCCTTTGTTCCACTTTTGGCGGGCTTCTGTACAGAGACCCTCCAAAGTGGTGCCATTCTGTCTGGGTTACCACAGGGGTATGGGAGGGGGTTTAGGTACTCTGGACCGAGTTGCCTTGCCAACTCCGGTCGCACTCTGGTGTGATTGGCCCAAGTGGTGAGCCTCCCCGCTCACCACTTAGCGTGTGTTGATTGACAGCTAGGCTGAATGAATGGGGGTTTTCTGCATAAAAGCAGGGCTTTTGGGACTGGATCTTGAGAAGTCGCCACAGGACCTAAGAATCCGACGAGGGTAAAGCTGAGCCGACCTGCAACGACGACACCTCCGGTGGAGTCCTGCTGAACCGACTCACCACTTCCCGACGACAGAGAAGATCTCCCTGCCGGAGAGTCTCTTCCCCTGACTGGTGGGAACAACCAGTCTCCTTTTGCTTTTTCTTCGCCTCAGGACGCAGTGGTTGAATTGCCCGTGCAGAGCACCTCGGCAACCCGATAGCCACTACCCCTGTACCGCGACCAAAAGGTGGTGCCTTGTGCCGGAGCACTCCGCGGCTGGTCTCTTCCCTGGTGGTGCAACGATCTTCACTTTCCTTCGACGACGAGATCATCTCTACTCTTGGCAAAGACCGGACGTGCACCCACCACCAGGAACAACTGCCCCCGCCGGAGCTTCCTCTCCACAATCAAGGTACTGTGTCCGCCTGGCTTCCCTTGTTGCCGGATAGAGTGAGGAGTCTTAATCCTCGCCTCTCCATAGGGTCGCCTCCAAGCTTTCTCAAGCGTGTTGTTCTGAACTGGTCCAATCTGCCGATAACAATTTGCTTCAAAGACTCGAACGCATTTCCACTAAGATACTTTTGGGACATATCGCGTCGCCTCTCTCCGGGTGGGCCTGGCCTCTGAACTTTATAATCTATCATGGTTCTTGTCTTCTTGCCTTGCATTTGTCCGTTCAGTATTGGGACCGTGTTGATTTCGTAACCTGCTTATTTTCTCTCCCGTCCTAACAAATACTATTGTGCCATCTAGATTGAGGCATACACCTCTGTCTGCAAATAAGTGATGCTGGTAGAACCTAAACTTGTCGAACTATTGTTAGGGGGATTGATCTGTTTTCTTCGTAGAGTAATTGTAATTGAAGTATTTGCCGTGATAGTGCCAAAGTGTTTTCTATAGATGTGCCGTTATAAATAAATACCTTTATATCTTCACACTGAAGCCTTGTTCCGCGTTTGCTTGTCTTACTGTGAAGAATTGTCCTATTGTGTATACTCCGCATACTGCTTAACTCTTCTTGAGGGAAGTCTGACTGCTCAGCCACAGCTACCAAGTGAATCTGTGTGGTACAGACTGCTACCAAGTGGGTTTACTGCCAAACACCTGTAGTCCTAAATCTTTTGCAGTGGTCCCAGAGGGAACTGCACAGGTTTCCGCCTAACACTGGTGTACAGCGGTGGGATTTGTATTGAGTATACAGTTTAGAGTGCTTTTCGACACTTTAGGATAACTAACCACAAAGCTTAGCACTAAAAAGCAACTTTCAAAAACATGTCTACGATGGAAGCTTACAGTCAAGAATCCTTGTCAGGTGAAAATACTGAGAGTTTACGAGCTCTCTGTAGGCAAGGGAATCTTTCTGTAAGGGGCAAGAAGTTAGAACTAATAGTGAGATTGCTGGCGAACCAAAGTCTGGGTACTGGTTCAGAGGAACCAATTTCTCCAGCAAATGTAGATAACAGTGATGGTGTTGATCTAAATCATAATTCTGATGATAGTGATGAAGAGGCTGAAGAGGAAGAAGAGGCTAACGAAACTGTCTCCCCTGCTCCTCTACCTGCCTTACCAGCTGTACCTACGGGGCCCATACCAGGTCCCACATGTAACCCCGCTTATTTTGAACTCAAAAAAATGAAGCTCGAATTAGAATACAAACGGTTCTTGGCTCAATCTGAACGAAACCAAGAGCTCGAGTTCAGACGGATGAATGCCCAGGCTGAGCAGAAGCAAGCTGAGTTAAGACTCAGGGAAATAGAACTTAATCCCGAGTTAGAGATGAAAAAGTTGTCTATGGAAAATGCTTCTCTCTCCTCTGGTTCCTCTAGGAGCTCCAGTCCCAAACGACCCCGGATGCCGAAGGAATTAGTGGGTATGTATGAACCGAGATTGGATGTGTTGGATGGTTAAAACTGTTTGAATACAATCATGGGCTCCAGGACATCACCGGGAACGATTTACCTCCCTGGTTGTTCTCTAGGCTCCCTCCTGTTGCGACTGATGTGGTAATGGAATTGGGGGAGGCGGATAAGACGGATTACGAAAGTGTGAAACTAGCTTTGATAGCTAGATTTGGGAAGACCCCTTCCCAGTATCTTAAGAGGTTTAGAACCCTCAAAAAGCATGATGGTACCCCTTGGGCTACCTGGGTGAGTGAAGGGTTGAAAAACTTAGAGGGATGGATTGAGGGTTACAAAGTGAACACTTATGAGGGTATGAGGAATCTTTTTATGTTGGAGTCGATTTATGATGCCTGTTCTCCTGAGCTCAGACAGCACTTGGCTGATTCGAAGGAATTGGATTCCCGGACGCTAGCTAAGGCTGCTGACTTATGGGTTGCCAACAGGGCTACTCATAAGGATTCTGGGGCAACTCAGAAAAAGGATGAGGGAAAACAGCCTAAAAAAGACTCAAAAGAGAATTCTAATAACTCAAATTCCAAAGAGGGCCCCAAACAAAAGCAGAAGGGTAAGCCACAAGGAAAACCACAGTAGAATAGTGTGTCTTCTGGTGCCAAACCGGAAGGAGGCCAGAACAAGCCACCATTCCAGAAAGCATTCAGTAAATGCTTTGTTTGTGGCTCGACTGACCACGTGAAAGGAGATCCCAGATGTAAGGGTAAACCTTCAGGGGTCCAGCTTGTCTCCTTAGCCTTCGCTCCAGAGGAGGAAGTCCAAATGGCAAGTGGAAACTTGCTACTGCTAGCTGACAAACCCATTGGAGTCTCAGCCAGCGTTTCTTTAGTATCTCTGGGGTTGTGGGAACAGCAGAATTTAGATGTCTATAATTCTATCCCCGATAATACTAAAGAGTATCATAAGGACAGTGTCCAGGTGAATGGTCAGGAGACTCCTGCCATTAGGGACACTGGGGCCAGCATAACTGTGGTGGATAAATCGTTTTTTCAGGCTGAGGATGTTGCTAAGGCACCCAAACGCCTCACCAAATTAGCTGGAGGGCCTGTGCAGATGCTTCCCCAATTACCAGTTCTCATCCAGTGTAACGACATGACTGTGAAGATACCTGTCAGCATACAGAGTGAGGTACCAGGACGCGTACTGTTGGGTAACGATTTGAAAACTCTCGGAGTTGTATCGCATACTCCCAGACCTCCTAGTAAATGGTTACAGGAGCTAACCAGACCCGCAAGAGAGAGGACCATGCGCGGTACTCTCCAGGAGATGATGAAGAAAGAAATCACTCCTGCTCCACTGGAATTATCGGCCGCTGTCTCGAAGAAAACAGAAGCGAAAGGGAAACCTAAGACTTCTGCCCCGAAACCAGCAGCCGGCATTACAGTGCAGCCAACAGGGACTTCCCCGCGGTTGTCCAAAGTTACACCCGTAACTCCACCTCCGGCTGAGGCTGAGAGGGAGGTACAACCCTGTGTGGTAGAATTAGACTCTGAGGAAGAGTTAATCGAAGGCCAGGAACTCATTGGAGATCTGGATCCTGTTGACCATCCTGAGCTGCAGTCTTTACTGGCAGAAGGTGGACCCAGCAGGGCAGACTTCAGTAAGGGACAGAGAGAATGTCCAACTCTGGAAGGTCTTCGCCACCAGGCAGAAGCTCAGGCTGAAGGGCAAGAGCCTGGGAAAGACAGGTTGCACTGGGAAGATGGCCTCTTCTACAGTGAACCGACCGAGTCTGCACCTGGAGACTACAAATGACTTGTAGTACCCCAAGAGAACAGACCACAGTTCCTGCAGTTAGCCCACGAGATTCCTTTGGCTGGTCACTTGAGTTTCAAGAAGACTAAGGAAAGGCTCTCTCTCTACTTCTATTGGACGAAGATGTGGGCCGAAGTGGAAAAACACTGCAGGAGCTGCCACACCTGCCAGACCTCTGGTAAGATTGGCTCCAAGAATGTGGCACCTTTAGTGCCTCTCCCAGTTGTGGGAGTCCCATTTGAGAGAGTAGGGATTGACATTGTTGGTCCCCTTGATCCTCCAACCTCCTCAGGCAACAGGTTTATAATTGTTGTAGTAGACCATGCTACTAGGTATCCTGAGGCAATTCCTATGAGGAGTGTTACAGCTCCGGCTGTGGCTAAGGCCCTCCTTGGTATTTTTACTAGGGTCGGGTTTCCTAAGGAAGTAATCTCTGACAGGGGATCAAACTTTATGTCCCACTACATGAAAGCCATGTGGAAAACCTGTGGAGTTACTTACAAGTTCTCAACAGCTTACCACCCACAAACCAATGAGTTGGTAGAACGGTTCAACCGAACCATGAAGAGCATGATAGGTGGTTTAGAAGAACCCCTTAAGCGTAAGTGGGACCTTCTACTGCCATGCCTTCTCTTTGCTTATAGGGAAGTCCCTCAGGAGGGAGTAGGTTACTCTCCCTTCGAGCTTCTCTATGGTCATCCCATCAGAGGTCCATTGGACCTGATTAAGGAGGGGTTGGAGAGTGCTCCTTCCCCCAAGCCAGTCAGAGTGACTGACTACGTGATAGGTCTCCGGAGGAGAATGTCGCACATGATGACGGAAGCAAGCGATAACTTGAAAGCTGGACAAGCATTGGTCAAGCACTGGCACGATCAAAAGGCTAACATGGTTGAGTTTGCTCAAGACCAGCTTGTTCTCGTTATGATCCCAACAAGGCAGAGGGCCTTGCAAGACAAGTGGATGGGACCCTTCAGAGTTGTGGGTAAACTCGGAGAGGTCAACTATCTGTTGGACTTGGGCAATCCCAAGGAGGCTCCGACAGTCTTTCACACCAACCGACTCAAAGCGTATGTCTCAAGACCCGATGTAGGAGCGTTGCTTCTAGCATCATCCGAGGAAGACGAAGAGAGTGAAGCTCTTCTGGATCTCCTCAGAGGTTTACCTTTAGACGAAAAAATTGAAGGAGTAAATCTCTCCTCCAATCTGACACCCGAGCAACAAGAAGAGTGCAAATCTTTGTTGAATCAGTTTGCCTCTCTGTTCTCGCTTTCACCAGGCTTGACCCCTTGGGGCCAGCACGACATACTCACTGGTGACTGTCTGCCGGTCAAAAGCAGAGGATACAGAATGTCAGAAAATGTACCAACCCACATCAAAGGTGAGGTCAGCAAGATGCTTGATCTCGGGGTAATAGAGCCCTCGACTAGTCCATGGTCTAGCCCAGTTGTGTTAGTACCAAAGGCCGGATCTAAAGAACTTAGATTCTGCGTGGATTATAGAGCTCTTAATGCAGTCACCAAGACTGATGCCCACCCTTTGCCAAGAACAGATGAGTTGGTGGATAAATTTGGCACCGCCAAGTTCCTCAGCACATTTGACTTGACGTCAGGCTATTGGCAAATAGCCCTGACAGACCATGCCAAGGAGAAAACTGCATTTTCTACCCCCGTTGGTTTATACCAGTTTAAGGTAATGCCTTTCGGATTGAAGAATGCACCTGCTATGTTTCAACGGATGGTAAACCAGGTTCTGAATGGGATGGAGGACTTCTGCATGGCATACTTGGATGACATCGCAGTGTTCAGCAATTCCTGGGAAGAACATGTAACCCACCTGAGAGTTGTTTTGCAGGCTCTTGGACGAGCCAATCTGACCATAAAGGCGAGTAAATGCCAAATTGGACAGAGTAAGGTAGTCTATCTTGGACATGAGGTAGGAGGTGGAGAAATAAGGCCTTTGCTCAGTAAGACTGAAGCTGTGCAAAATTGGACAACACCTACTACTCAAACCCAAGTGAGAGCCTTCCTAGGCCTCACTGGGTACTACAGGAATTTCACAGAGAACTATGGGACCATAGCTTATCCACTGAATGTCATCTCCTCGCCCAAATTCCCTAAAAAGGTTAGATGCAACGAGGAGTGCAATCTGGCTTTTGAAAACCTGAAAAAGGCTCTTTGCCAAGCCCCAGTACTCAGAGCCCCTGATTACTGCCAACACTTCATTGTGCAGACCGATGCTTCAAATGTAGGAATAGGTGCCGTACTCAGTCAACTGGATGGGAAAGGTAGGGAGCACCCCGTTTGCTTCATCAGCCGCAAGCTGAAGGATCCTGAAACAAGGTGGGCAACAATCGAAAGAGTGCTTTGCTATCGTGTGGGCTCTGAAGAAGTTTAGGCCATACTTGTATGGTTCTACTTTTGTCATTCAGACTGACCACCAACCCTTGAGATGGTTAATGCAAATGAAAGGGGAAAACCCAAAACTATTGAGATGGTCGATCTGCCTGCAAGGGTTTGATTTCACCATTGAGCACAGGTCAGGGTGTCACCACCAAAATGCTGATGGTCTCTCTAGGATGTATGTCATCGACTAGAGGTATGAGATTCATCCAGGAGTGGATTAAATCCCCCTGTCCCTTAGTCTGGGGGGGGGTCGAGTGTTAGGGAGAATTCTCTGTTTAGGCTGAATTTCCTAACCTAGTGAGTCCCCCAGCAGCTTTGCTGGATTTCTGGAGTTTGTTTTTTTCCATCCTGCCAAGAGTGAGACTCTTTTTCTCCCACTCTTGGACATGAATGTGTGTAATTCCTTTGAATGTCAATGTGTTCTATGGGCTATGAGGTCTTTTACTCCATAGGGTCTCATATGTTTTTCTATGTGTGTTACACCGCACCCTACGTGCCGTAACACTGGGGCGTCCTAGCGGACATCCGTCCTAGACTCCATACCCGGGGACTGACTACTGTCTCCCCGGGCATGTAAAGTCACCATTGGCTTTACTAGACCTAAATTTACTAACAGAACTAGTACAAACCATCCTATTGTGGACGTACTAGTAGGGGTAATTCGATTACTCCTGGGTCTGTTATTCGAGGGGGCACTGTCCCGTCCCCCCTCGTCGAGTTTTGGCTGGTGGCAGTGGAAACTACTTGTTATGTTCGACCCCGAATATAACCCTATGGGATTCTTCCCATTGTTGGAGATTGATACTTTTTCTCGTTAGTCTCTAACATACCACCGGTCTACTTATCTTAAATAAGTCTATCGGATGGTATTTTCTGCCAGAACTCGGTTTTTAAAATGCCGTCTGTGTTCGTCTCTGTGAATCCTAAACCAAAGGTCGAGCCCTTTGTTCCACTTTTGGCGGGCTTCTGTACAGAGACCCTCCAAAGTGGTGCCATTCTGTCTGGGTTACCACAGGGGTGTGGGAGGGGGTTTAGGCACCCTGGACCGAGTTGCCTTGCCAACTCCGGTCGCACTCTGGTGTGATTGGCCCAAGTGGTGAGCCTCCCCGCTCACCACTTAGCGTGTGTTGATTGACAGCTAGGCTGAATGAATGGGGGTTTTCTGCATAAAAGCAGGGCTTTTGGGACTGGATCTTGAGAAGTCGCCACAGGACCTAAGAATCCGACGAGGGTAAAGCTGAGCCGAGCTGCAACGACGACACCTCCGGTGGACCCCTGCTGAACCGACTCACCACTTCCCGACGACAGAGGAGATCTCCCTGCCGGAGAGTCTCTTCCCCTGACTGGTGGGAACAACCAGTCTCCTTTTGCTTTTTCTTCGCCTCAGGACGCAGTGGTCGAATTGCCCGGGCAGAGCACCTCGGCAACCCGATAGCCACTACCCCTGTACCGCGACCAAAAGGTGGTGCCTTGTGACGGAGCACTCCGCGGCTGGTCTCTTCCCTGGTGGTGCAACGATCTTCACTTTCCTTCGACGACGAGATCATCTCTACTCTTGGCAAAGACCGGACGTGCACCCACCACCAGGAACAACTGCCCCCGCCAGAGCTGTCCCTCCACAATCAAGGTACTGTATCCGCCTGGCTTCCCTTGTTGCCGGATAGAGTGAGGTGTCTTAATCCTCGCCTCTCCATAGGGTCGCCTCCAAGCTTTCTCTAGCGTGTTGTTCTGAACTGGTCCAATCTGCCGATAACAATTTGCTTCAAAGACTCGAACGCATTTCCACTAAGATACTTTTGGGACATATCGCCTCGCCTCTCTCCGAGTGGGCCTGGCCTCTGAACTTTATGATCTATCGTGGTTCTTGTCTTCTTGCCTTGCATTTGTCCGTTCAGTATTGGGACCGTGTTGATTTCGTAACCTGCTTATTTTCTCTCGCGTCCTAACAAATACTAGTGTGCCATCTAGGTTGAGGCATACACCTCTGTCTGCAAATAAGTGATGGTGGTAGAACCTAGACTTGTCGAACTATTGTTAGGGGGATTGATCTGTTTTCTTCGTAGAGTAATTGTAATTGAAGTATTTGCCGTGATAGTGCCAAAGTGTTTTCTATAGATGTGCCGTTATAAATAAATACCTTTATATCTTTACACTGAAGCCTTGTTCTGTGTTTGCTTGTCTTACTGTGAAGAATTGTCCTATTTTGTATACTCCACATACTGCTTACCTCTTCTTGAGGGAAGTCTGACTGCTCAGCCACAGCTACCAAGTGAATCTGTGTGGTACAGACTGCTACCAAGTGGGTTTACTGCCAAACACCTGTAGTCCTAAATCTTTTGCAGTGGTCCCAGAGGGAACTGCACAGGTTTCCGCCTAACAATGACATTTTGGTGTTTGGCACAGACGTAGGAAAACATGATGAGACACTGTCCAGAGTGTTCAGTACAAAAAAGAAGGTGGGTGAGGCGCGCACTCCCGGTCCTGGTCAATTAAACCTGTTGCAAAAAATAGGTAGCTGGGTCACATCCCAAAATGGACAAATATTCACAGGGTTAGATCCCTTCTGCTGAAAATCAGGTACTCAGTATTAACAGGGTTAGATCCCTTGCTGCAAATCAGGTAGTCAGTAATAACAGGGTTAGATCCCTCAGCTGCAGTTCTGTGGTCTGTGGTTGTTCTCCTCCTAGCGCTTTCTTATCTCAAATAATCATCAGGGAGGCTGTTAAGCAGGTGTGTCTAATTAGACTCAAAGGATTCTGGTAGCTGTAGTGAAAAAAGTTTTTTTCTGTTCAGGTTGCCAGCAACCGACACCCCTCCAAAGCACAAGTCCTTCCCAAATTTGGGGGAGGGGAGAGAACCATCTTTATGATTCTCCAAAGTGGGGCACAGTCACCCCGTGGCGCTGCCTCTGGAGCCCGGGACTCCCATAGCATTCAGTACAAAAAAGAAGGTGGGTGAGGCGCGCACTCCCGGTCCTGGTCAATTAAACCTGTTGCAAAAAATAGGTAGCTGGGTCACATCCCAAAATGGATAAATATTCACAGGGTTAGATCCCTTCTGCTGAAAATCAGGTACTCAGTATTAACAGGGTTAGATCCCTTGCTGCAAATCAGGTAGTCAGTATTAACAGGGTTAGATCCCTTGCTGCAAATCAGGTAGTCAGTAATAACAGGGTTAGATCCCTCAGCTGCAGTTCTGTGGTCTGTGGTTGTTCTCCTCCTAGCGCTTTCTTATCTCAAATAATCATCAGGGAGGCTGTTAAGCAGGTGTGTCTAATTAGACTCAAAGGATTCTGGTAGCTGTAGTGAAAAAAGTTTTTTTTCTGTTCAGGTTGCCAGCAACCGACACCCCTCCAAAGCACAAGTCCTTCCCAAATTTGGGGGAGGGGAGAGAACCATCTTTATGATTCTCCAAAGTGGGGCACAGTCACCCCGTGGCGCTGCCTCTGGAGCCCGGGACTCCCATAGCATTCAGTACAAAAAAGAAGGTGGGTGAGGCGCGCACTCCCGGTCCTGGTCAATTAAACCTGTTGCAAAAAATAGGTAGCTGGGTCACATCCCAAAATGGACAAATATTCACAGGGTTAGATCCCTTCTGCTGCAAATCAGGTACTCAGTATTAACAGGGTTAGATCCCTTGCTGCAAATCAGGTAGTCAGTATTAACAGGGTTAGATCCCTTGCTGCAAATCAGGTAGTCAGTAATAACAGGGTTAGATCCCTCAGCTGCAGTTCTGTGGTCTGTGGTTGTTCTCCTCCTAGTGCTTTCTTATTTCAAATAATCATCAGGGAGGCTGTTAAGCAGGTGTGTCTAATTAGACTCAAAGGATTCTGGTAGCTGTAATGAAAAAAGTTTTTTTCTGTTCAGGTTGCCAGCAACCAACACCCCTCCAAAGCACAAGTCCTTCCCAAATTTGGGGGAGGGGAGAGAACCATCTTTATGATTCTCCAAAGTGGGGCACAGTCACCCCGTGGCGCTGCCTCTGGAGCCCGGGACTCCCATAGCATTCAGTACAAAAAAGAAGGTGGGTGAGGCGCGCACTCCCGGTCCTGGTCAATTAAACCTGTTGCAAAAAATAGGTAGCTGGGTCACATCCCAAAATGGACAAATATTCACAGGGTTAGATCCCTTCTGCTGAAAATCAGGTACTCAGTATTAACAGGGTTAGATCCCTTGCTGCAAATCAGGTAGTCAGTATTAACAGGGTTAGATCCCTTGCTGCAAATCAGGTAGTCAGTAATAACAGGGTTAGATCCCGCAGCTGCAGTTCTGTGGTCTGTGGTTGTTCTCCTCCTAGCGCTTTCTTATCTCAAATAATCATCAGGGAGGCTGTTAAGCAGGTGTGTCTAATTAGACTCAAAGGATTCTGGTAGCTGTAGTGAAAAAAGTTTTTTTCTGTTCAGGTTGCCAGCAACCGACACCCCTCCAAAGCACATGTCCTTCCCAAATTTGGGGGAGGGGAGAGAACCATCTTTATGATTCTCCAAAGTGGGGCACAGTCACCCCGTGGCGCTGCCTCTGGAGCCCGGGACTCCCATAGCATTCAGTACAAAAAAGAAGGTGGGTGAGGTGCGCACTCCCGGTCCTGGTCAATTAAACCTGTTGCAAAAAATAGGTAGCTGGGTCACATCCCAAAATGGACAAATATTCACAGGGTTAGATCCCTTCTGCTGAAAATCAGGTACTCAGTATTAACAGGGTTAGATCCCTTGCTGCAAATCAGGTAGTCAGTATTAACAGGGTTAGATCTCTTGCTGCAAATCAGGTAGTCAGTAATAACAGGGTTAGATCCCTCAGCTGCAGTTCTGTGGTCTGTGGTTGTTCTCCTCCTAGCGCTTTCTTATCTCAAATAATCATCAGGGAGGCTGTTAAGCAGGTGTGTCTAATTAGACTCAAAGGATTCTGGTAGCTGTAGTGAAAAAAGTTTTTTTCTGTTCAGGTTGCCAGCAACCGACACCCCTCCAAAGCACAAGTCCTTCCCAAATTTGGGGGAGGGGAGAGAACCATCTTTATGATTCTCCAAAGTGGGGCACAGTCACCCCGTGGCGCTGCCTCTGGAGCCCGGGACTCCCATAGCATTCAGTACAAAAAAGAAGGTGGGTGAGGGGCGCACTCCCGGTCCTGGTCAATTAAACCTGTTGCAAAAAATAGGTAGCTGGGTCACATCCCAAAATGGACAAATATTCACAGGGTTAGATCCCTTCTGCTGAAAATCAGGTACTCAGTATTAACAGGGTTAGATCCCTTGCTGCAAATCAGGTAGTCAGTATTAACAGGGTTAGATCCCTTGCTGCAAATCAGGTAGTCAGTAATAACAGGGTTAGATCCCTCAGCTGCAGTTCTGTGGTCTGTGGTTGTTCTCCTCCTAGCGCGTTCTTATCTCAAATAATCATCAGGGAGGCTGTTAAGCAGGTGTGTCTAATTAGACTCAAAGGATTCTGGTAGCTGTAGTGAAAAAAGTTTTTTTCTGTTCAGGTTGCCAGCAACCGACACCCCTCCAAAGCACAAGTCCTTCCCAAATTTGGGGGAGGGGAGAGAACCATCTTTATGATTCTCCAAAGTGGGGCACAGTCACCCCGTGGCGCTGCCTCTGGAGCCCGGGACTCCCATAGCATTCAGTACAAAAAAGAAGGTGGGTGAGGCGCGCACTCCCGGTCCTGGTCAATTAAACCTGTTGCAAAAAATAGGTAGCTGGGTCACATCCCAAAATGGACAAATATTCACAGGGTTAGATCCCTTCTGCTGAAAATCAGGTACTCAGTATTAACAGGGTTAGATCCCTTGCTGCAAATCAGGTAGTCAGTATTAACAGGGTTAGATCCCTTGCTGCAAATCAGGTAGGGTAATAACAGGGTTAGATCCCTCAGCTGCAGTTAATACTGAGTACCTGATTTGCAGCAGAAGGGATCTAACCCTGTGAATATTTGTCCATATTGGGATGTGACCCAGCTACTTATTTTTTGCAACAGGTTTAATTGACCAGGACCGGGAGTGCGTGCCTCACCCACCTTCTTTTTTGTACTGAATGCTATGGGAGTCCCGGGCTCCAGAGGCAGCGCCACGGGGTGACTGTGCCCCACTTTGGAGAATCATAAAGATGGTTCTCTCCCCTCCCCCAAATTTGGGAAGGACTTGTGCTTTGGAGGGGTGTCGGTTGCTGGTCACCTGAACAGAAAAAAACGTTTTCACTACAGCTACCAGAATCCTTTGAGTCTAATTAGACACACCTGCTCAACAGCCTCCCTGATGATTATTTGAGATAAGAAAGCGCTAGGAGGAGAACAACTACAGACCACAGAACTGCAGCTGAGGGATCTAACCCTGTTATTACTGAGTACCTGATTTGCAGCAAGGGATCTAACCCTGTTAATACTGAGTACCTGATTTGCAGCAGAAAGGATCTAACCCTGTGAATATTTGTCCATATTGGGATGTGACCCTGCTACTTATTTTTTGCAACAGGTTTAATTGACCAGGACCGGGAGTGCGCGTCTCACCCACCTTCTTTTTTGTACTGAATGCTATGGGAGTCCCGGGCTCCAGAGGCAGCGCCACGGGGTGACTGTGCCCCACTTTGGAGAATCATAAAGATGGTTCTCTCCCCTCCCCCAAATTTGGGAAGGACTTGTGCTTTGGAGGGGTGTCGGTTGCTGGTCACCTGAACAGAAAAAAACGTTTTCACTACAGCTACCAGAATCCTTTGAGTCTAATTAGACACACCTGCTCAACAGCCTCCGTGATGATTATTTGAGATAAGAAAGCGCTAGGAGGAGAACAACTACAGACCACAGAACTGCAGCTGAGGGATCTAACCCTGTTAATACTGAGTACCTGATTTGCAGCAGAAGGGATCTAACCCTGTGAATATTTGTCCACATTGGGATGTGACCCAGCTACTTATTTTTTGCAACAGGTTTAATTGACCAGGACCGGGAGTGCGCGCCTCACCCACCTTCTTTTTTGTACTGAATGCTATGGGAGTCCCGGGCTCCAGAGGCAGCGCCACGGGGTGACTGTGCCCCACTTTGGAGAATCATAAAGATGGTTCTCTCCCCTCCCCCAAATTTGGGAAGGACTTGTGCTTTGGAGGGGTGTCGGTTGCTGGTCACCTGAACAGAAAAAAACGTTTTCACTACAGCTACCAGAATCCTTTGAGTCTAATTAGACACACCTGCTCAACAGCCTCCCTGATGATTATTTGAGATAAGAAAGTGCTAGGAGGAGAACAACTACAGACCACAGAACTGCAGCTGAGGGATCTAACCCTGTTATTACTGAGTACCTGATTTGCAGCAAGGGATCTAACCCTCTTAATACTGAGTACCTGATTTGCAGCAGAAGGGATCTAACCCTGTGAATATTTGTCCATATTGGGATGTGACCCAGCTACTTATTTTTTGCAACAGGTTTAATTGACCAGGACCGGGAGTGCGCGCCTCACCCACCTTCTTTTTTGTACTGTCCAGAGTGTGCATGGCACCGGAAGGGGCCAACCTCACCCTCAATCATGACAAATGTGAATGTAGGAAGGGCACACTGAAATTTCACAGACATATTTTCAGACAAAGGCATGACCCGGACAAGGTCACAGCACTCAATGACACACCACCACCAACCAACGTCTCCGAATTAAGCTCCTTCCTGGGTCTTGCCAGCAATGGTACGCGCTACATCAAGGACTTTTCCACCATCAGTGAACCACTTTGAGGTCTGACCAAACAGATCGCCACTTTCAATTGGTCTGAAGAGTGCCAGCAAGCCTTCACTGCAATTCGCTACAGGGTGGCGCGTGCTGAGAACATGGCATATTTTTACGCTAACTGTGAGTCGAAACTGACAGTAGATGCACGCTCAGTTGGGCTATGGGTGAGCCTAGCCCGAATTGACCTTGATGATCCTAAATGCACTCACATTGTTGTATATGCCAGTCGCAGTCTCTCGGTGACAGAACAGGTGTACTCTCAAGCTCAAAAGGGGAGTCTTGCCAGAGTATGGGCGTGCACACATTTCCATCTCGTCTTATACGGTAAGTCCTTCAAAGTAATAACAGACCATCAGGCACTGCTTTTTCTTAATAGCAACCTCCAGGCCAAGATGCCACCACACATAGCCAGGCAGAGACTCACTACAAGACGACTCATTTGAAATTGTTCACAGGCCTGGTAGGTAAGAGAACCCAGCCAACATCTTGTCCCGTCATCCGAGGAGTGTAAATGCACCAGAACCATCCGTAGCAGACCGCTATCTTCGGTATCTCATTCAACAAGCAATACCCAAGGGCATCGACCCAGTTTCCCTCACTCAAGAGATGGAGGCACATGTAGCATACCACATAATTAGCAAAGGACTCAGGTCGGGTTGTGTAGGAGAGCTAAGGAGAGAGGTTGCCTTGAGTCAGATTACATCAGGAGATCGGTGGACAGGCTCATACAAGTGAAGGAGGAATTAGCCCTCTCCGAAGACAACATATTAGTAAAAGGACACACAATGGTGAAGACAGGTCTGACTCTGGAGGGCTGCACCCTCTGCAATTATGAAGTCAACTGCAGCAAAAAACAAGGTGGACGTATTGTTTCCACCAAACATATGCTACAACAAAAGGTGTGGTTCCCACAATTGGACACGCCAGTGGAGGAGATCCTGAAGGAGTGTCCGACGTGCTGTCTCATCCCACCTAATAGACACCCAGCACCTCTACACATGTCCAAGCTACTGGAAAGAGTGTGGGAAGCAGAAGCTACTGATTTCTTCAGACCCGTTGAATGAGGAAAATATGTCCTGCCTGGAATGGACAAGTACTCCCGTTATCCGGAAGTGCAGCTAGTGTCATCCACGGAAGCCTGCCAGGTCATCCCAGTCATGGACTGCATTTTCACGGCATATTGCACACGCAGAAGAGTGAAAACCGACAATGGTCCCCCCGTTCACCAGCCAGGACTTCCAGCGATTCAGTGAATACATGGGATTTCATCACTAGAAGATCATGCCGCTCTGGCCACAGGCGAAAGGCATGATTGAATCATTCATGGCTAACCTCAAACGAGCGCTACAAGTGGCCTGACTCACAGGACAACCCTATGAACAGGTCCTCCACCTACTGCTAAAGGGATTATCAGAGCACCGAACATAGCTCCACAGGAAAAAGTCCAGCCAAAGTAATGTTCAGGAGCAATGTTCACACCAGGCTACCGCAGCATGGACCCCAAGAACTGACACAGTTCTCTTCGTTTCTAGAAATGGCTGATTGTATACAATAAACTCTGAATTGCATCATAGAGAATGTGATTGGTGCCAGGAGCCTTCTACATTCTGCTTTAAGATTTCTGGCAGAGAGCTACAGCTATTTCCAGGCAGACATAAAAAGGAAGCGGGAGCAGAAGAATGAGTGCAGAGAAGGAGAAGAGAAAGGTGCAGGACTGCCTAAAGAAAATATGGGGACAGAATGGGGAGGGACAGCAGAAGTGAGTGGAAAAGAAGGAAGGAAAGGGAACTGGAAACACGGGCATCATACAGGGCCAGCAAAAATGTAAACATTCGGCTAGAAAAGTGTATGAGCAGAAATATTCTGCGGTAAACATTCTGACCGCATAAAGAGGTATTGAGCAAATAGACCTCAGTGGGTGGGTTTCTTGGAGTAAGAATTTTTAAAAAAGAAATAAAACAGCCAGGGCAAATAGATCCCCTACATGAATTTGTGAAGACCACTCATTCAGAAAGGGAATGTTCACCTGTACTACTGGTTATGGGGTACCAGGGTCTCCGGTCCCCGCCATCGTGTCCATGCCCCTACTGTTGGGGTGGCCCGACAGATCCAGCATCCGCGCTATACGCCGCGCGGCAAAGAGGACACCGACACAACTTTCCTAGTGTAACTGCTGAGTGGAAGACCTCTAAGCTCTTTTATTAGAGCGGGCCACATGTGTAGACACGTGGCCCCAACATGTGACTTGGCATGAACCACAGTGCTCATGCTCACATCAAAACATCCCATGCCGAGGGTAAAGACAAACAAATGAAATAAAAATTTAAGATAGCATGTGTTACAACAACCACTGAACTCGCTCTGACCTCATGGGTCGCCAGGAAACATTACTATGCACATATATACATTGGTGGTTGACACACCTTTGGAGCTCAGTTATTAAAAGCTTTATTAGTCCAATACGGAAGTGGGGATCACCCCACTGGCTGGAAAAAAAATGCACCGGGCATACTGGGGCCACATCGGCAGATGATCACAGGACAGTCCCTATTTGTCCATTCGCTCAAGGTGGAATACGCTCCACTAGCAGGCAAAACCGTGCCCGGGGATACCGGGGCGAACATCGGCTGTCATCTTGCCAGCAGGTCTCTGGCCCATCTACTGTAGGATGGTCCTCCAGCGGGCCGGGGTGGTTTTTGTCCACTGCAGCAGACCATAGTCTGGAGTCTTTCGGGCCCCTTCTCCCACATGCTGTGAGGGGTAAGGGAAGGACACTCTCCTTGTGTCCCTCACCAGGTGAGGAACCGCTGAACGGTAGTGGGCAGACCTGCACCCAGGTTCCCCCTGCAGGTGGGAGTTCTTACTTGCTTGCTACCGGCAGGCCCATCCTGTTGAGGTTACCTGCTGCAGGTATTGGCATGTACTTCGATCAGGGCTGCATAGTGCTCAGGTCTTCCCTCTGCTTGTCAAATTGAACTTGTGTTGATATGGCTACGGCAACGGTTGCACCATGGGCAGGCTCCCACAGGCAGGAGTTCTTTGTGGCCCGCCTCTTGCCTGTCCCCACAAGGACTTTCTTCAGGGAGAGCCACGGTCTGGCTAAAGCTTTCGCATACTTCTTTTCTCCCTCAGGAAGGAGATTTCTCTGGCTGACTCGTCCTGGCCCTACAGCCGCAAGGATAGGCAAAGTCACTGTGGAGGCTTCCATGAAGCCATGGCGGTGTTGGCAGTTGCCGCGCAATCCTTCTCTCCCAGGTGGGAACTGACGGCAGCCTGTCTGGTCCAGTCTATTTTTCATGCGCACCTTCTGCCTGACCGCATATGCACACTCACCGGGGAGAGCTGCGTTCCTGCCAGCGTCGTGGCAGGGATTTTTGGTGCTTGGTTGCAGGATGGGCCGCAGTCCAGGTCGCGCCATCTGCTGGCTCCCGTCCAAGTGGGAGTGGTTTGTGGGGTCCTGGGGGTAGCCACTGCAGCGTTCCTTTCCCCAGGAACCTCTCCCTGATGGGAAGGCCTTTCTTGAGACAATGCACCTCTCCCCAAGACAGGAGTGCCTGTATTGAGAGTCCAGAGGGGAAGGTGCTCCTCTGTCTTCTGGCAGGGGTTCTTCCGTTCCAGAACGGCAGTGGCAGTCCTTGCTGCACAGCTATTGTCGCCTTGAGTGGCAGCATGCCATTTGTGTCCCCCAGTCAGTATCGCTGAAAGTTACTGTAGTGGCATAGGACTGCTCTTTCTCCCCCGGGCAGGGCATTGTCCCAATGAAGGAGCAGCATAGGCTGATTTTCTCTTCCAGGCAGGAGTATTAACAACTTTGATTTACTATTTCTTTTCTTTTTAGTGCATGCCGTAGCCGGGCTGCACTCTCTCTCCCAGGCAGGAGATGTGTCTACTTTAGTGCATGAGGCTGTCCTCCCAATGCGCTTTCATATCACCCAGGCATTTAATCCCCTCCCGCCATCTCCCCCCGGGCAGGAGAAACTTATTTATTTTCACTGTGCGGCGTGATGCCCAGCTGCACTGTCTCCCCCAAGTTGAAGAGGCTGCTTAATCCTTTCCCATGGGGGAGTATCACTGGTCTCCCATCCCTGCCATCGTGTCCATGCCCCTGCCCCTGCTGGTGGGGTGGCCCGATGGGCCCAGCATCCTCACTGTGCGCAGCGCAGCAATGACACCGACACAACTTTCCTAGTGTAAATGCCGAGCGGGAGACCTCGCAGCTCTTTTCTTAGAGCGGGTCACATGTTTAGACACGTGGCCCCAACATGTGACTTGGCACGAGCCACAGCGGTCATGCTCACGTCGCAACCCTACTTTCTGAGTGCAAATTGGTGGATGATGCAATTTTCGCTTGCGAATTTCGTCCTATATTTTGATTTTATCGTTTCCAGAGGAGAAAAGAGAAGCATTTTGTGCAGAAACTTTCACCTGCACAAAACCCAAATATTAAAATTTCTCGTTCAGAAATTGCTGACATGTTTTAATTTCACTGCAATTTAGGCTGTGTAATTTGTTGTTGTTTTTTTTTTTTTTTAAAAGAGAAACTCGGAATGTTTCATTAGTGAAACGCGAAGTGTCAGCTGGTGAGAAATTGGAGCAACTAGACATTTCACATACATGTCTGTGACATGTCCATGATGAAACAGATCCATAGAATTGTGCTCACCTATGAATGCGAGGGCACTGGATGTGAGAATGGTGATCAGAAAACAGCCAATTCCATAGGATCGTTTGATCTTTCTCGTGATAGAAACAATGATTAACCAAAACCAGAAGCCATGTAAAACAAATTTAAAATCTGAAAAAATGTACACACACTGGACACTTGGATCCTGGAAACATGGACCCTAAAGTGGAGAGTAAGACAAACACAACACTGGGATAAAATCACAACTCACACTGAGATTTGGGTGATTATTCAACTGGGCCCATAGTAAAAAAGTGCGTTATTATCCTAATGGCCTCCATTGCACAATCAACAGAATTATTGATCTAAGACATTAACAAATGGGAAAACTGATGTGATTGCTTACTATAGCATTTAAACCACTAAGTCAGTGGGCAATTGTTGGAAACTATTCATAAAGTGGAAAATGTGCAAACCTGTTCTCTGAACACTATCTCCTGCAGTACCTGTAGGTGTTATTATGATAAATGCAGACCTGGCTCGTACTGAATATAAATGAAATCTCCCATTCCCTCGCATAGCATTTAGTGAACGGTTTAACTACAAATGCATAGAGTTATAGGGAATTGAATTAATAATGCACTTAGTCCTCCACAGGGTCTAGTTTAGCATGCTAACAGTAATATTTGCCATGTGAGATTTTAAATCCACACAGTAAAGTCTTAGAACGGCACAGATTTAAATTCCTGGCGTGCAGGTTCAGCTCTTTAGACAATCTGCTGCAGAATGTTGTGGGAATATCTGCAAGGCTGGAAGGGCAGAACCCAGCACAAGATCAGAAGAGCATTCTGCTCCCTCGCATTCCCACAAAGCGCAACATTTACAAGTGCTCACGGTTCTGCTGAGTAAATTGATAGCTATTAGGTAAGATGCTCACAGCACTCCATTCCTTGCATGCCAGCTTTGGGTGCAAAACTCATTGTTACATTTGTATCCAAATGACTTTTTATTATTCCTTGCCGTGGCTGAAAAGATTGGCTCCCATACAATCGATCATAGGCTGGCGGAAGCAGGCGTTGCGGGAGTGAGCACGTAGCAGCACACGTACACAGCACACGTACACTCGTGGTGAAGCTTGCCGGTCTGGTCGAACATGACTTACCTCTCTGGCTGTCAGCGACAGTCCTTCTCTTCCTCAGGGGGCCTTTTGCCCCCTCTCTCCGGATGAGACGGGGGGACTGCAGCTCCTTCTTCCAGCGGTTTGGTGAGTAGCGGCTGTCCCTCTACTACCCCTGGCAGCAGTGTCCCTCTCGTCAATTGTCACAGGAGGCTCAGACAGAAGCGGAGCGCTGAGCAGAGGTATCGCGAGGTATAGGCAGGGGGCATGTCGCACTAGTGATGCTTTTTACAGTCTAGCTGGTGTTACAGACTATTACAACACCGAAAGTGCAATTGTTGAGCATGATGTGTGATGTGCGAGTGCTCTTCCAATCTTTTATCTTCTATCTTGTATCCACATCTGTTTGTTCATTTAATTATTGGGGTGTCTGTCATTTTTGCACATATTATTTGACCTTTGAAGAAGAGGATGCCTACTCCAAGGCCCCATCAATTAAAGTCATCTGCAAACCCAATTGCTCATATGAACGCTAGAGATGATTCAGCTCAAGATCACTGATTTACTGTTACAGGGAGTCACATGCATGATCCTGGAGAACCAAACAGCAAGTATTAGAGCACATGCCTCCATCCAACCTTTCATCACCAAATCTTCTCTCAGAGGTCACGGGGAGGAGGGCAAAGTGAGTCAATGAATGAGAGAAGTGAGAGTGGGAAACATGGAGGATGTTGGAAATGTTATAGCGGTGAAAAGACCCAGAGATCATAGTGGGGTGCAAAAGATAGAGACTGGAGGTGGTTCCTGTCCCCAAAACCCACCTCCCACTTCTGTCTCGGAAAATTCTGCAGTGGCAATTGAATCTCAGGAGCGGATCCCAATTGTGTCACCAAACCTAGGTCTATCAACCTGTCTAGGAAAGCTAAAATAAAGCCTGGCCTCCGAGCTGAAAGATTCCTCCGACTGGTGGTAATCTCTAAGGATGCATGTTGTTATAAAACTCAACCAGAATGAAATTTTAAAAGACATTCAGCAATGGCTTGAGTCAGTCAATCATGGACAGCCCAAGGTTTCCAAGAGACCAGTGGACAGGTACTGCGAAACTATGGTACATACCTCAACAGCAGCTAGGGGTAAAAATGTGCTTAGAGGGAAAATTGATGACACATGCCAGTGAGTGCGTGAACCTCTACTGATGTCTTTCCCACTAGTATCGCCACCGACTATGGCAAGCTAATTATGTCAAACAGTACAGCCTAATGCAGATCTAGTCAGAATCACTAATCAGAAGTAAAGAACTCCTCTGTCTAGTGATCTTCGCTTAAGAAAAGCCCAAATGCCAGCAACTACAAATAATACAATTTGTGAACTAATTGAGGATAAGAGGAACATAATTATTACCAATGTGGAGAAGCCGGTGAGTAATGAACCCAGAGACGGTGTAAGGTATACAGTTCTAGGCTAGTTGCACCAGAAAGTGGGGCAACGGCGCATAAGATCGCAAGACTTGAAATGTCTACACAGGTTACGGATTGATGAATGTTGTCACTCTGGCAACAGACTGTACTGTTGTGGATGCTGTGTAATAACATGGCATATGCTCCATCCATTTTGAAAATTGTGGTTGCCCATCCATAGTATTCACTATCCACAGAGTCAATTTAGTTAAGGCTAGGGTTGCTCCCTTTATTTTGTACCATCTGCTTAGATAAACACCCTTCAGGCCTAATTTACAAAAGCTTTTTTCAATGGGAAACCCCATTGAAAAATGCTTTGTAAATCAGGCCCTTATTATTCGGGAAGTAAGTTGTCCATCCGAAATGAGAATATAGCCTAGTTTGTCATGTATTTTCAATACATCTCCTCACTGAAGAGTGTAAATAGTGAAGTGATATATCAACCATTGTGTATTTACATGCATGTTTATTGTATGGTTTTAAGATCTGATATTTGCAACTCTGATGCACCAAAGGCCTGACGGCTGAAGCGTGCTTAAGAAAAACTACAAAACTTCTAAACTTTTCAATATTCTAATGAAGAACATCGATCTGACTTTGAAAGATCATGCATCATTCCATCTCAGCATATTTTCAATTAGTCAAAAAAATGGTATCAAAACCAAACATCAGTTCACCTTAAATTAAAGGTGATCCCAGCATCAAGCCCTTGCTGACTGCTTTGGAGAGACATGGCACAGTAGCCACACATCGCTGCTGATGGCCAGCAATGCAGAAAGACACGTTGAGTGTTGCTTTGGCATTCTAGCCTAGCATTCTATTTACAGGGCTGTGCTTGTATGTGGGATCAGGCCCACATACAAACAGCCATTTCTTCTCTATTAAGGCATGGAGAGCTGGCATGCGACTCGAGAACCTTCTGCGTGGTCACCACGCTAAATACCAGGCTGTTTGGGCTGTTTGTTGTCAATGGAGGGGCTTCCACATTCTCAGGGGCTCAAAAACCCTACGTTAAATCTTAACTAGGTTTAAATGGGTAACTTGGTGGCTAATAAGGATTCCCGAGTATTTGCATTAGTCACAAAGTGTTGCAAACTTTGTAAACACCCTAAAAGGAATGCTCACTTTTTGTTCAAAATGTAACTTTGCAGAGGAATTTGTATCTTAATTTTTAAACACCAAAGCATTCATGGAATAGTTTGATTGCATTTGTGGAAGGCTTAAGCACAGCAAACACCACTATGATAAACCAAAGTAGTGCAATATCTTCTCATTGGGAGCGTGCCTGTTCTTGCAGTCATCTCTGGCCCACGCCTGAAGAGCACACATCAGACAGCCTGCAGGTAAAATTCAATTATGGCACACAGTGGTCTGATGCATTCCACACTTAGGCAAATGCACGCATCTGTCAAACGCCAGGCAATTAGCTGCAAAGTGTGTAAATTGCAAATTAACACATGAAACACAAAACACGGTGTCACATTGTGGGCTAACGTGACCAGGCTTCTTTCGATCATTTCCTAGTCTTTTGCCAAGACTACATAATCCGTTCAGATCCTGTTCTTTACACTAGGTGTGTAGTCTACGAGAACTGGATAAAGGTATGATATAGAAGAACCCACAGTCACTCCAACACACACCCTGGAGGTAGTGAGGATGCAATGCGGTCTCGACTACAGCTCTAAGAACCTTAAAGGCCTCCCTCTGGGTTCCCCACTTGAGAGATCTCCTTATGTGACCATTCTCTTATCTGAAGAAAGTAGGATCCTGGCCCCACATTGTTGTGGGTGGTTCGGTCCAGGATTGCAGAGGAGTGACCAGATATTTATCTTCACTCGCAAACGTCCACAAACATACGCAATAAAAGGCAGGTGGCACTCTGGCATGTTTAGAGTTCGCAACAGCATTTGATTTTGTGTCAAGGGATACACGATGGGTCGAAACTATCCAAGCCAAGACTAGATAAATACCTGAGCCAACCATAATGACCCTACACACAGATAACACACCTCATCCCAATTAAAGATATACAATAAAGATATACATTGCATGGCCATGATGTGGACCAGGCTGATATGAAATAGCAGCTTGTTCCAGCCTGTCATCCGTATTTGATAGGCATAAGGGAAGTGAGGGAGTTTAGGAAGGGCAGCCTTGCCTTTATGAGTTGGTACAGCCCACCATCTTGGGTCTTATGTGATGAGAACCTGCATCCAAGAAGAGACAACGCAGTGGAAGGAGCAGGGTTTCACAGAGGGGGAGATGCAGAGAATGAAGAGGAAAAAGAAAGCTGTTAACAGAGAAGATGGTCTTCGAGGTAACCAGGCCCTTGCGATATGCATCCCCGTGGACCTACCAACGTTTTACAGATGACACTAGTGCATCAATTGGAAAAATAGGAGTGCAGGTACTCGCCAATCGGGCAGGGGGTCAGACCTGGTAAGGTCCAAAAATTGCTTGTGTCGAGTCTCCGCAACCCAATTCTATGAACTTTTCCCTGTCTTTGTTGCCCAGTCACACAGTTATCTATTTGTCTCACTCTCTATGTGTGCATTAATCTTTTTATCTCATTACCTACTAGTATAACTTTCTATTTGTCTCTCACCCCACTCACTACCTCTCCAACCATATTTTCACTCCCTTTCTCTCTGTGCAAGTCGCTTCTTTTCTCAGCGTGGGCCCTTGGATCCTGACACTAAAACAGTATAATCAGCGATTTCACCCATAACCTCAGTTTAATGATGTACCCTTAATTCATTCACTTAAAATTTGATTCTGCCAGGCTAATGCAGTGACCTCTCAAAGGTGTCCTCCAATCACAGACTGATTTTGAATTGCTTTGGCACCAATATTTCAATATACAAACGTTGACAGGCTGTGAAGGAAAAGAGGGTCAAAAAGACAAACACCACCATACACATATCTATGATGTATGGGCAAACTATGGTGCTTCAAGAGAAATGTCACTGATAAACTCTCAAAAACCCCATTGAAACCTGCTGAAGGACACAGGGTGGCTGCATACATTAAACAGTGAGCAGAAAGGTCTATAACTTATCTTAATAAGTGATCATTCTAATGTTTGCTAGGCAGATTTGTTGATGTGTGTTAGGTTTCAAGTACAATGTTTCAGGCAGGTGAAGAGATTTAGAATATACAAAATATATTAGCAGGTGGCCTAGTGCTAGCAGTTCTTATTGGGAGCGGCTATTTGTAGTTAGCTTTGAAACATATTAGAAACACCATATAGCCATACAAAAAGAGCTACAATGTATTTGTGTTGTGGATGCAGTGGTTAACGATAGGGTGATGTATTTGGCATTTGGGGTAGTATACAATGTTATGTTTTAAGGATGTGTGAGTAGATAGGTGTGTGAGATGGAGTCAGAAGTTGTGTGGTAATGATGAGGTCCGGGGCTAAGGTAGCAAGAGTTCCGCCATGTTGGATTTTAGGGCATGTTAATAGATGTGGGTTTGAAAGTGAGAAAAAGCTCAAGGTGGAGCTGCAGCTCTATCCAGTTAGCCTTGAGACAAAATTACCCTTCCTTCCCAAAGAGAAACGTTCTTATGCGAAGGCCATTGGCAGCCATGCTGTGCCGATAACTAGTGCAGCTGCAGAGCTCGGAGGAGCTGGAAACGGAATGTTGGATCCAGGGTGGAAGATTAGGGATTCAGCTTTTGAAGGTTGACATCATATGAGCAGGGTATGGGTTTGGTGATGCCAAGAGGCTTGGGGAAGATTTAGAGCACTACTTTCCTCACCCGAATAGTGGTCATCCTATTTGAACTGCAGACACGTCACACTCTAGTGATCAATAAATAAGTGAAATTCAAGCAAAAGTGTGGTGCCTCGATCACGTAATTCATGGGCACCTGGGTTCCCAGAGAGATAAGGATGGAAACATGCGAGGACTGTACCACGATTTGGGATGGGAGGAGCAGATGTGATGCCAATAAATGTACCTACGTGGGCAGGGAGATGTTTGTGCGTGCCACAGTTTTTGGTATAATGAGGAAGTCCATTTAATTATCAAAGCAGAGTTGACGTCACTATTTACACTTTGATCGGGCTCCGACGGGGGATGCACATCATGTGGTGGTCAAGAATATTTACTTGTTAACTAAATGTATCATGGTAACAATGTATCTTATAGTCAATCAACTCCTTAGTTTCACAATGATGATGTAGCAGGTCAATTATTTTTGGGGGGGGGGGGTGTTTTAGATCGTTTGTGACCAAAAGGGTAATGGAATATATATAGTAATTAGAAGTGTATATAGGCATTAGCCAATGGCGAGCGCAGGGTCATGTTGTCATATTTATTATCCTTAGTTTTGTTAGTTTGCAGTTTCCAGCTATAAAAGATGTAAACTGTTTGGGTGAGGCAATCTGTGTGTTAGTTTGTTTCTATGGGACGGTCGGATACTTTTTACATGTAATAAAACATTGTCTTCCTTGAAAATGGTGCATTCATTATTTGGCCTATCTGGGATTGTATTTAATGTCCGGGTTTTGGGTCGTCCAACTTATATGTGTTACTTTGCTTCAAACGTAATCATCTGAAAGTAGCTCTGCATATTTCCCTAAGGGCAACTTACAGTGCCGACTGGTTGCAAAGGGGGCATTTTCTTCCCTTTACTAATTGGAGATAGAGGACCACTTTCCCCAACGCTGGCGTGTTGGCATTCCCTGCATGCAAATTTGATTGCTTGCACCACAAAGTGCAAATGCATGGGAATTGAGGCAAACCTAGGTTTCAGTGCATTCTTTGAACGTCATAGTAAAATCATACATGCCTTCTGCCTTGTACGTGCATGGCATGAGACATTTACATTAATGCCTATGGAATCTGCCAACTCTTGCCAGTTGCTAAAAGCTGGCAGATTCCCTATGAATCTAATGCATCTGTACCATCATCAGAATCAGATGCTTGCAGATATGCATTCATTTTTTAAAAGGTGGAGGGGATGGGGTGGTGGTCATGCAAGTCTTGTTCTGGGAACCCACCAGAGCTTCTGAATCCCTTGGAGTGAAACATGAGGTTAAAGGCCAAGCATAAATATTATACACACAGGTGTTATTCCTCATTTTGCACTCTGGGAGATTGAAAAATGACCCCCTAAATCTTGCCCAGTGTTTGCGAGGGTATTTTTGCTCAGAACTCCCAATTTCTCCAGTTAAGGCACAGTGAGAATACATGATTTTGCCCAAGATCACACACACTTTAAGTGGTGGTACCAGTATTTGAGCCAGTCTGCGATTTAAGCTCTTGGCTATGTATCTTCGCATCTGTAGTTCATATAGTATTTGTCACTGTTTGGGTTTGAAAATATTAAATAATATTTTAATAGCAATGAATGTAAAAGCACACATGTTGCATAAAACATTAGTCTGGCATTAAATAAGTCATTTAAGAAATGTGTCGAGCAAAAATAGGATTATAGCTTTATTTTGCCAATCCCTACTAGTAGATCACAGTAAAAGCCTACAAAGGTGTGTACGTTTTTAAAACTGATTTCATACTGAAAGCAAATTAATTTAAAAACGGTATTCACAGTGAAATAAAAATGCAACGCACTGTAACATCAACTTTATTTCACACAGCATGGAACGCTATGCTTCCCTCCTTTATGATCACCCCCAGCCTGGGAATCACCCTTATTGTAATGCTTATATGCTTATATGGGACAGTGGCAATGTTATTGAGTACTGATACTCTCCACAAGCTTGGAGAAGTCCCGGCCCTCATTACAGCCAAAAATAAGAAGTGCAGGTACATAGAACTGGCCTATGTAAAGCACTGGGTGACACCCATGATAGAGAGTGGCCAATAGATGTCAACGGAGAGCACACCGGCGCAATGACAATCTTCTCATTTCCCCCGCAGTTTCATTTCTAAAGGGTGACATGGTATGGATATGGGAAGGTGTGTTCGGTTTCACGGAGGATGGAGAAACCACCAAAAGGGAGAATATGTTTCAGCCAGTCACGGCATTAATGCCTCGTGCGGCAAAGGGTGTCAACTGGTAGAGCACAAACGGGCTGCATCACCGATCTGCGGCAATGTTACAAAAACTGTTTCTGTAGGAAAGAAATATTGAGTGCTCAAGTCGAGGGTACACGCGGGGGCTCGGGTTGGGAGTCCACCCACTTTTTTCAGAGGGTGGACTCAGTGCCCGCCGACCCCGGCCCCCAGTTAAAATGAGAACATTTGAATGTCCGATTTCAATTTATGTATTAAAGCCGACCTCGGGGATCAAACGGCAGTTGTCAGCTTTACAGGCCGGACACTTCACCACTGCACTATATAATCTGATGAAAAATACCCAACAACTAAAGGTGAAATGTCTCATTTCGGTACTGCAAGTTCCAGGGAAAACATTTGTATTGGTTCTTGGAGCTTAAAACAAGCACATCTTTTAACGTTTTCAAAAACACTATTAGAAGACAATTTCCTCTCTTGGTTTTGTGTGTGTGTCGATGTTATGAAAATCAAATGCCATTCGTCCTTTGCCATTTGGGTGATTACACAAAGCCAATTTAATGAAATGTGCATATTTCACCTTGATATTCGAATTGCTGGCGCATCACACCCCATTGTTTTTGTTGATGAGTCCCCCCCCCACTTATTTTTAGGACTTGACCCCTGGAAATATTGCACACAGAATCAACAGTCACTAGGTGACCAGAGGGCAGCCCTGTTGGGAAAGTGGCAGAGTGAGGAAATAACGCACCTTTAGTTATTTAATTATTTACAGCACCCAAACCCAGAGGTATCACGGCTCTGGCCCGTCTTCGGAAGGAAGACAAACAAGGCATACAGGTTACAAGGTAGGCAGGAGTCTTGGAGCGCCTCCTCGTGCGGTCTTAGTCGTATTTGTTTAACAGCCAAGTGTTTCGTTTCTTCTGAAGGGTTCTTCTTGAATGCATGTGAAGAGGGCATTCCAAAGGATGGGCAGTGACAGGGAAGCTGACTCTCCCTGCGCATTTTCTGATGTGGCATGGTGTAGCTAGAGCCAGGGGTTCAAAGGAGCATAGGCAGCGTGGTTTGGGTCTTTCGGTGAAGCTATGGCTGAGGAACGGAGGGGCAGCGTTGTGGACACATCAGTGAGTAATCGAGAGAATCTTAAACTCAAAGGGGGCTTTGACTGGCAGCCAATGGGCCTCTGGTCTTGCATGAGAGATGTAGTCAGTCAGCGTCATGCCTTAGGCAGCCCGCAGGGCATGGTTTTTAATAAATTGTAATTTGGAGATGTTTTTGAAGAAAGTGCCTGAGAGAATGGCATTACAACAATGAAATACCACAAGAAAATTAAGTACACGGGTAAGGAATGCCCTAGCGAAAGACTGATGCACAACAGCTTCAGAAACGCTGGTCCTTCACAATGACAGTGTGGTCACAGCAGTTGAAAAGTTAAGAACTTGGGTTATGCTAGCTTATGACTCCCCCGTTCTCATCTTTCTGGTTGGTTGCATCCGATTCTAAGGGTGGTACTTCACGTTACGGATCATGGAACACGAGGGGCAATCATTATCTGTTTAATATCAACACGAAAGCCTGGGATGCTTTTGATATATTATGCTTCCAGCAAACATGGATGACCGATAAACCAACAGTAGAAGGCTATGAGATAATTTTAAATCTTGCACGAATAAGGGGGGCGCTGTTGCGCTTGGTTTGGAATGACTGCTTGAACAGCTAGCTCCGTCCCGGTGACTGCATCCTTCGATATATCTACTGCTGCGTAGCATTGCCAATGAAGTAAATCTAGGGGATTAACGGATATATCCTCCTCCACACTATATCCAACCCTGGGCTCACATTTTGACCCCTGGCCGGAGATACTTTGGTGTGTTCCTGATCTCAGGCTGACTGACCCAGAAGCTGGCTCTGGCGTGTGTGGCCCTCCTTGCGCATGTACGTCGCGGTTGCCGGGTTGGCAGTAGGGGAGGGGCCTGCCTCCCGCCCGAGCCCTTTCCTCGGATCGTCTACGGCGGGACCTCACTGGCGCATTCCTCGAGAAGCTTGTGTGTGTTTTTGCCCTACTACACTTCGAACGCCAGCCCCTCGCCTTCTCTTGGTCCCACCGGGCATCAGCTTGGACATCGACTCCCCGGCGACTCTTACGGGAGGTGGGGTGCCTGCTGTGAATGGGTGACAGCCCCCACACCGAGTCCTACTGCTCCTGCCTACAACGAGTGGCCTGTGCGGGGGTAACCAAGCTGCGAGACTACCGCTGCCCCGGCCCTGCCTTCCTACGTTAGGGTGGCGAGGATAAACTGCACCCCTTGGGTGGCGTGGTGGAGCCGTAGCATCGCGGCTCATATGGTGAGTCCTTGCGTGTGACCGCCATCGGTGCATTGGACACTACGGGCATAGTACCCCATGGGCCCACAGTGTACCGCCGCTGTGAACTGAATGGATGTGCAGGATAGCCTGAATTCGAATGTATTGAACCCTGCTTGCACAGACTCTCATACTATGCGTGCAGCCCAGTGACCCTGACTGGATTACCAATGGCCTGAATGCGTGCTCCCTCCCATGGCTGGCCTTGGCTGCTGTGTGCACCCTAGCCCCCCTTTTCTCGGTACATGGTGCTGGGCCCCCCTTTGCCCCCTTTGTTGAAGTCCTTAATTAGCGAGGACCTCACCACAGCCTTCCGTGCATGAAAAGACGCACTTCATGCTGGCTGGGATGGGCGCGGCAGTTCAGATTAAGACAATCTGCCGCTCCCTCCGCTTTAAACACAATCCTTTGGGGGACGCTTGAAGAGCATAGCTGCCCAAGTGGAAGCTCCTTCCTGGGGGGCTACACCCTCATGAATAGTGGCGTAGGCACACTATATTCCACTGAGGCACAGCACGGGTGAGAACACAGCCCAGGCACAGAGACGGGAATTTAAATTGTCGACCCATTTTGAGTTCGTACTCTGGCAGTTCTGATTCTGTGGGGGCTGTACGGTTGAACACTGTTGGGATCTTTCGCTTACTCGCCTCTTCACCACTGTCCCGCTGCTGGGGACCAGCCTCTTTATCTACCTGGATAATTACGTTCTTCTACTGTGTGCTGTTGGGGCTTCGGGCTGTTCTCGCACTGAGATCTACACCACAGGATTTACCCACTGACCACTCAGTGCATTCACATTGCCGCTGGCCAGGGTGGTCCCCCCAGCTCCACGAGTTGGCGGTCAACGGTGACCCAGCGACCGCACAATCTACTACAGAACTGCACTCCACCTCAACCCTGAGGGCCCCTGGGTGCCCAGAACACCTCGAATAGCCCTTCAGACCACCTCCTGTGACCTCCCCCCTGACCTGCCTTGGCACCTCTGCTGCCTGCTGCCTCCCTGGGCCTCTGGGCTCTCCCTCCAACTGGCATCATGACCAAGGGAGCGGGAAAGAAACAGTGTTCGATCAACATGTTCACAAAGACTCCGTCGAGGTCGGTAGGGGATGCACCTGAGCAGGAGCCGTCCAACTCGATGACATCGGATCCTTCAGACTCTCAGAAAATGATGGAATACATCCGGGAGGGGTTCACCACACTCCATAGCAAACTGGACGACATGAATGGCACTATATTCTCCATCAAAGCTCATATCGAGAGGACTGACAGCCAGGTGGCTGAGATCGAGACACGAGTGAGTACCACCGAGGATAACCTGAGCTCCCTCAGGGTGGAAGTCTCCACACTCCCTGGCCGAGTTACTGAGGTTGAGAAAAAGAATGAGGACCTCGAATCGCATTTGAGACGTAACAACCTCTGCCTTATCGGAGTACCCGAAGATGGCATCAAGGAACCAATAGAGGATTACATCGAACGCACTCTATTAACACTGCTTGATTCCCCAAAGCTTTCCCCACAGTTTGCAATCGAGATAGCCCATCGTGCACTTACTGCAAAGCCCAGGCCGGGCACGCCTCCACGTCCCATTATAGCCAGAGTCCTAAATTTCCACGATCGCGATGCCTTTCTCAGGGCAGCGATAGCCAAGGGTGAACTCCTTCTGGGGGCTGCCAGGATCCATCTATACCCGAATTTTTCAGTGGCTGTTCAGCAGGAACATAAAACTTTCCTGGCAGTGAAGAAGAGCTGCGAGACCTGGAGGTCAAATACTCCATGCTATACGCCGCCAAGTTGAGAATTGAACACTCTAACCAGGTGTACTTTTTCACAATCCCTGAGGAGGCCTCCAGGTTCATCGATGAACACTTCCCTGGCTGACCCTCTTCTGAAACGCACATTTGCTAATGCTATGTCCCTTGGTTGATTACTTATGGGTTGGGACACCTAATTGTTCTAGAAATGTGCAACTTATTAACTAATGTGTGAAGGGGCTGTTTCTCGCCTATGTGGGTTTTTAACCATGACATGCATGTCCTAGTCCTTAGGCTTTTCTTCACAATCCCAGAGGAGACCTCCGGGTTCATCGTTGAGCACTTCTCTAGTTAAACTCCCCTCTACAGCGCCTATCCACTACTGTTATGTTGCTCTGCTAATTGTTGATAAATCCAGTCACCTTCCTGTTCTAGTTGTCTGGGAGGCTATCCCTCCCAACCATGAGCGAATTGGCTCTCTATTGTGCCACCGTGTCATTCCCATCCACGTGAGGTCCTACCCAAGTTACGCACAATGTCATTATTAGGCACCATGTTTATCCTTAAATTGCCTTCCAGTCCGGAGCATCGCCGCCAGGCCAGTTCACAGGCCCCCTGGCAGGCCGGCGTCGATGCTATTGGTTTGGATTTGGTTGTTCTGGTATGGGGTTATCATTCCTCTGTTTGGGGGAGGGATGTGGGAGGAGCTGGGTGGTGTTGGGTGTTATGTTAAAAAAGGCTTGGTGTCCACAGAGGAGGTAGAGTATAAGGCAGTATTGGACCGATGTTATTGCAAAAGATGGTCGACCGGTCACGGGGGTCACCACTCTGACAAGCCTTAATTTCTAACGAATACCTCTGCACTGTTGACCGAGGATAATTTGACTTTTATGAGTTGGAATGTGCGGGGACCGGGAAACTTCAAGAAAATGAGACAATTGCAGCTTCAGGCCGAACGTCACGGGCCAAAATCTTGTTTTTACAAGAAACCCACTCTTGCACTGAGCACTGTGAAAAGTTTGGCAAAATGTGGGGCCCTCAAAGGTACTTCACTAACTACTCTACCCAGAGCCGTGGGGTTATGACCTTAATCCACAGGAGCCTTAAGTTCAATTCCATATCTTCACAGATCGACCCCCAGGGCAGATATATATTACTCCATGGTACCCTGCAGAATAAGGAGGTGGTTCTATTAAATATCTATGGCCCCAACATTGATGACCCAGAGTTTTACTTGCACCTTGCCTCCCTTCGAGACAGCTTCCCGTTAATACCAATCCTCTGGCAGGTGACTTTAATACGATATTCGATGTAGACCTAGATAGATCCGTCTCCAGACCCCGCCAACTCTCCAAAGCAGCCTACACTACATTGTCATCTCTCCCCCGTCTTGCCCTTGTGGATGATGGAGGCTTCTTTACCCTGACTCTCACTCCAACTCCTTCTACTCTTCGGTGCATGATTCATATTCCCGAATCGATAGATGGCTAGTGTCTGACATATTGATAAGGAACGTGACTCGGCTAACGATCCTTCCCAGAACTCTCTCTGACCATTCACCAGTGACCGTTACCCTCTGTTGGGGCCCGGATCGTGACCGGATCAGACACTGGAGAATGAAACCTCACTCTCTCCTCGACCCGGTCTTCGGCTCCGAGTTGGAGACGTCCATTGAGGAGTTTTATTTAAATTAACACTGATTCGGTGTCTTCACAGGCCACCCTCTGGGAATCTTTTAAAGCTTATATTAGAAGTATTGCTCTATCCAAGGAAAATGGCATCCTTAGAACAATTCGAAGGGATAGTGCTGAAAGTGAGGCCACACTGTCCACCCTGGAAACTCAATGCTCACTACACCAAACTCCTGAAATCCTAGCATCCATTGGCATGGAACTCAACACATTCCGCTCTCTTGCGGACCGCAAGCTGAGGTTCCTGGACATCCCAGGCCTCGCAAGGAAATATGGTGAGGTCGAACGCCCAAGCCGCTTTCTGGCCAGGCTTCTCTGCCGCAAGTTCGGCACCCCACACATCCCTGGAGTGGAAAGACCCGATGGATCCCTGGCCACGTGACCGCAAGATATCAACTCCAAATTCCTTTCCTTCTACGAATGCCTATATGCCAATGCGGACAGTGTCCCGACACCAGAGATTGACTCCTACCTAGATAGCCTTCCCCTCTCAATCCTCTCCCCCGAAACCATCAGCTCTCTCTCGAGAGTCCATTCACTCCCGAGGAATTTTAAGACAGCATAGACTCACTTTCATCAGGCAAATCCCCAGGCTCAGATGGCATCCCAATTGAATTTTACAAACATTTCAAATCGCTCCTACTTCCTCGCATAATGGCCCTTTGGGAGGAATCAGTGGAGACAGGCCAATTTCCCCCTTCTCTCCGTGAAGCCACAATAACTGTTTTGCTTAAACCTGGCAAACCCCACACCCAAAGCGGCTCGTACCGTCCACTCTCGCTCATTAACTGCAACGTCAAAATCTACGCCAAACTATTAGCCCTACGCCTGGCCCCCTACATGCCGCACATTATTCACCCTGATCAATCAGGTTTTATCGCTCCACCTCCCTGAACTTGAGGCGCCTCTTCAACATATTAAGCAGGATCAACCCAAATTTTCACACAGTAGCTGCTACACTTGATATGCAAAAAGCATTGGATTCTGTCTCATGGAAGTATGAAAAATGTAAATTCGGCCCCTGTTTCCTTTCCTGGGATAGGCTGCTGTACTCCAACCCAGTAGCTAGGGTCCGCACCAAACACCGATGCTCTCCCCTTTTCCAAATTGCTAGAGGGACGAGACAGGGCTGCCCTTGCTCCCCCCTGGTTTTCGCAATAGTGATGGAACCATTGCACACAGAGGCCTGCGAACCACTGGCCATTCGGATATAGTATCCCTGTATGCTGATGATGCCCTTCTTTTCATCCGCTCCCCTGCTACCAATTTGGCTCTGATATTGGAAGATATTGTCCATTTCAGATGCATTTCCGGTCTCAAAGTGAACTGCTCTAAATCCACCCTTTTCCCGCTCACTGCCTGCACATGTCCCCCCCCCTTACACCCTGGGATTCACATGGGCCCAGTCAAAGTTTACCTACCTCGGTATAGAAGTGGCTCGCCAGTCGAACTGGTTTTTTAAGTGAATTACCAAAAATACCTCACGAGTCTTGCAGCAAAGACACTGGGTTGGAGTAGACTCCTGATTTCACTTGCGGGCAGGATAGGGATACTAGAAATGGTAGTATTACCCCAGCTTCTGTATAGGTTCACCAACATCCCCCAGTGGCCAGGTGAGGGGTTCTTCCAGGCGTTAACTCGTACTCTTAAGGCTTTTCTTTGGCACTCAGGCGCGGTCCGACTTAAACTCAGTACCTTGGCCGCCCCAATGGAGGTTGGCGGCTTCGGCGCTCCTGATTTCCTCAAATACTGGTTGGTAGCGCAACTCCAATACACTTCGCATTGGTTCAACACATCGGACCCCCCACCCCATGTCAGACTCGAAAGGTTGACGGTCAGCGACTGTGATGTTCGTTCCTTGGTTATCACTCCCATGCCGACAGTCTTAGACTCACTTGACCTGATGGCCTGTATGTCCCTGGCTCTATCTAAGACATGGAAATTACTAGGCACCACCCACCCCTTTCACGGTAACCTACAACTTTGGAACTTCCTCCCAGAGGTCCCACATGTACCTCCGCTCATCGTTCGCCGGTGGGCTGAGGCTGGATATGAACTGCTCCGGGATATCTTTGAACAGGGCACCTTCATAGAATGGCCAGACCTCCCATTGTCCCTGAGACGGAAACCATCCATATGGCTTCAGTACTCATCCCTCCGGAAAATCCTTAAACGCAAATACCCCACTTTCCCAGTGATACCACCAGATGAGCCTGATGTTGCAGAGCTATCTGCCCCCACTCCCACGAGAGGCAAAGTTTCCAGACTCTACACCCTGATTCAAGCCAGATCTGCCCCTACATTCGCTAAATTTAGACACGCTTGGGAGGACGACCTCGGATGGAGATGACCGATGAACGATGGACCCATTTGTGTGCACGCATCCATGGGGTATCTTTCAACTCCCACTTCAAACTGATTCAATTCAAGGTGCTCCACAGATATCACTACAACCCGAACAGGCGTCACCATATTTCAAATGACCTCTCCCCAAGATGCCCCAGGTGTGATAACGCTGTCTATATTCACATGATCTGGTCCTGCCCCTGTCTCACCCAATTCTGGAGTGCAGTATGCTCTACCATGTCAACTATTCTCGAGCACCCTATCACTCCATCCCCAATGAGGTGTCTCTTCCATGACTTTCCTGAACTCCGCCGGGACTCCAAAAAACTGGCTGGCCTTTTGCATGCTACTCGCAGTACACTCTATTTTACTCTGCTGGATTCGGCCTACACCACCTACCCACACACAGTGGCTCAGGGCGGTCACATCGGCCTCAGATACTGAAGAATCCTGGGCTGCACAACAGCCAACCCACTCAAAACCCAGAGATATTTGGTCAAAGTTTCGGTCCTACATGTCCCCCACGGATACTGCTTCAGACTCTGCATCTCCAGTTCCCTCCCCCTACCCCCTCCGCCTCCTGAACTGCTGCCTCTCCAGCCCCGCATCCACTTTGCATGTATCCCCCATGTGTATAATCTGGTTGTGAATTGGCTCTATGTGCCTGTATTACCTGCACCGCTTCTGATTGTACTTGCCTTGTATGTTTCTCACCTGCTCTTGTGCTGCCAAGCTAAATAAATAAAAGTTTTTAAAAAATTAAAAAATCCTGCACAAATAAGAAAAACAGGACGTCCCTCATCTGGCCTACTAATCATGCTCAGAAAAAATCCCGATAGCAGCATGCACACAATCAAACAGCCAAATATCAACATGAAAATTGTAACCCTGAAGACAAACAACTTGAAGACCAAAAGTCATGAGATGCAAACTATCATGAACATATATTGGAACCCAATAGAATGGGAACCTGGGAAATGTGTTGACATCATGATGTTCAATCTTGTTGAATGTCTAGCTAAAGTTGATAACCCGCAAATCATAATCTGCTGAGATTTCAATGCAAACTGACTCCCAGAAATGTACAACAGGAATAAGCAAAGAACAGCAATAACCAACCCCAACCTAAAAATAGCAAGAGGTGAATTGCTAATAAGAGAAGTGAGGATTAGGGACATGCACATGCTAAATGGCAACACAGGGGGTGACCTGGCAGCACAGCAACATGGTCCAATGGCTTAGTAAGCTCGACTATTGACTACTTTTGTATAGCAAGCAATTTAGTTGATCAGGTAGAACATCTAATAATAACAGAAACAACTAAGAGTGAACATAAAATACTAACACTCACGATAAATTGGATCCATCCCATTCTGGAAGAAAAATATCAGCATGATGTGAATCTCAGCACCGGGAGAAACCGACTATACATCACGTGTTAAGGAGTAAACCAATTATGCAAAAAATATGCAAGTGGTGTAGCAAACAAAAACCTTGAATGTAACTACGTTCCACTGCTTCAGATGTTTGAGCAAAAAACTGACAAACATATGAAATCTAACTTCAAACACAAGCATGTGGCACACACTTGTACAACAACACACGGGTTTTAAGAAACGAAATTCGGGGCGTGGCTCGGAGCCGCCGCGAGTGGCATGGCTTCTTAGGAGCTCCTGCTTGGCTCATTGCGCCGTCACCGCCACCGCCGCTTCCAGACCCCATTTGAAATCGGAATGCCTCATGCATGAATCCACCATGCAGCTGTCGCTCAAGCGGATTCCTGTCCCACGGCCGAATTACAGAGTTTCGGCGTTTTTCTCTCCGCGGGTCCCGCTCTGAAGTAAGATGGCGGCCGCGGGGCACAAGCAGAGGTTTACCTCCATGAGGGGGAGGGGCAGGCATGCTATAGCAAACGAAGCCACCTGATGCTTTCAGCTCTTCATCTCGCACTGGCTCACCCAGCATCTCCCCATGAAGTAAGCGATCACAGCCAAGCCCAATCGTCTCAAGCAGCTCTGGGATCCAAGGCAGCGAAGGCGGCGTGACAGCGGAGAACTACGCTGCCTCTAACGGAGTCCCTCTTGGTCCCAATTCGGACGCCCGCTGATGGTGCACCTCCTCCTCCCCACACTGCACGGGGATTAACTCGTGCTCCGCTCTCCCGAGACTCGGCCGGGGCCTGTCCCCCTGGGGAGGGGCTGTAAAAGGGAGGTGCCCCCTCTCATGGGCCTCTGCCTGGAGCTCGCAGCTTCTTTCCCCCGGCTAAGCCACCCAATGGGTCACCAGCCTTTGGCGGAGGAGCCCACCACAATGCGTGAGTGACATCTCCGGGGCGCTGCGGCCGGATCCCATCCAGCCCTACAGCCCAGCAGACTGCTGACCGCAGCGACTCGCCGGCAGCCCGTTCGCCCTTGGTCCACAACATACTCGGATCACAGCATACTGGGCCTAAACGTCTGAGGCCTCGTGGGATCACACAGAGTCCCCTTGCCCTCTGGGAAGCACACCAGATCAACCACCCTAAGGTGAGGAGAGGGGAGGAGCAGGGGGATATTCATCTGAAGCAGCCATATTCCTTACTCCGATTGGGATCTTGAATCACAACTCCACTGAACGCTGCTGGCTCGCCCCACTTGGGCTACAGGTACTCCCTCGAATCTCTCCTGTCCGGCACTCCGCTGCACCTCCCTCTATTACCAGGATCCACCAGTCAATCTGCTGAAGCTCACCATAATCTGCTAAGGACAACTGAAAATGTATCGCAGTCCAGTCCCTCTCCGACAATAGAGCTCCCTGGGCCGTGCCTGGTGGGGGAAACACCCAAAGTAGACTCCCGAACTTTCCCCCTGGTGAATAATATCGAAAAACCCACGCAGATAGCCGTGCTGCACAGACCCAACAGCACCAAAATGTGAAAAAACAGCAAGGCATCTAAGCAAGCATACATTGTTTCCCTAATGTCTAACACTGCTAATGAAAGATCCAGAAAGGGGGACCCATCAGAAGACACCTCCAACAACCCCATGTCCACGGCATCGGCGCCAGCCCACTGCCCATCCCAACCGGTCACCAAAGCTGACTTACAAGACCTACTCTCGGCTCTGACCAAAGAAATTCAAAAAAGCACAGAGGAGGTCACTAAGAAAATCAATTTTTTGGATAATCGGATGGGAGGAGTTGAACGCCGAACAGCCGAGCTTGAATTCGAGGTCTGTAACCAAAGATTTGAAGATAAACAGGACAGGGACAGAATTACAGCCCTGGAGGCAAAATGCAACCTCCTGGAGGCGAAACAGGAGGACGCAGAAAACCGCTCTCGGAGGAATAACATTCGCTTACGAGGGATCCCGTCCACAATTCCAGATGCAGAATTGAAAGGCTATGTCTCTGACCTGTTCAGATTCATTATCACACTTCCAGATAATGCACCTCTGGAGCTGGACTGGGTGCACAGAACATCCCCAAGGCGGGAGTCTGCATTCCCCCTGGACGTCGTAGCTAGAATCCACTTTTTTCGAATGAAGGAGGAAATCATGCGTGAGGCGAGGCAAATGCAACAGATCACCTTTCAGGGATCCACAATTTCACTCTATCAAGACTTGGCTGCCTCTACCCTCCAGAAGCGAAAAATCATGCGTCCTCTAACGGAATGGTTGCGAGAAAAAAAGATCCCATACCAATGGGGATTCCCGACCTCAGTTAAATTCAAACGGGAAGGAGCTTTGAAACAAATTCATACTCCAAAAAAGCAAATAAATTCATGATATGATATGATATGATATTTTATTTATATCACGCTCATACACAGGTGTTTCAGAGTGCGACCAGGCAAAAGGAGGGGAACAGTGGAGAACAAACACAACGATCTTACTAGGACCAGTGACATTGAGAATGTGCAAGTGCATGGGGAAGGGAAAAAGGGGGAAAGTGCATGGGAGGGGGGAGAAATTGGAAAGTGCAGAAGCATAAGAGAGGACAAGATAAATAATAAGTAAATAAATAAATAAATAAATAAATACGGTGATCAGAAACAGTGGTAGTGCAAGCCTGTGCGGGCCAAGTGCAAGGTTAGTCAGATAGGGAGTAACTGATCAGCGCAGACGAAGAGTGGGGGGGCTGTATGGGTACAGATACAGGCGCCAGTGCAAGGGGTGGCCAGGGGGCAGTGCAGGAGGGCGACAGGGTGAGCAGGAACCTGGGCACGAAGGGCAGACGGTGGCCAGGTGCAGCATTGCTGAGAGAGAAAGCAGATCAGCAAGGGAGAGGAGAGGGAAAGGCAGAGGCGAAGAGGAAGGTCTTGAGGAGCTTCCGGAACCGTATGTGGTTCTCCTTAAGTTTCAAGGTGGCAGGTGGGCCTCAGAAGGTCGGATGGGGAGTCGGAATCAGAAGAATCAATCCGCCCCCCTGGGGGAAAACCTTCCACAGGTGAATGGTCAAAAGCCGGCAGAAGGCGCAGGCCTCGGGGTCCCCCTAAGAAAAACAACAATCCGGGGTGATCAACCAGCAATATCTCAGTGGAGTCATGGCACTCTAGGCTCGGACTAACACCCTTTGCAGGTATCCTGTCTATAGAGGAGAAGCATCTCACAGCTTACAATGACTCGAGTTTCATGCATTAATGAAGCCCTCAGAAACACTCGCTTACAAGCTCGCTATCAGTGCGGGAGCAATGTTTGAGCTCCAACATTCTTCAGCTCAGCGCCCCAGTTGGCCAACGCTTCGCACTTTGGTGCCACGAGTTCCCCAGTGGCAACAGGACAATGGTTCTACTACCAGTTCAAGGTGGGGGGGTGACATAGGTTAACAGGGCGACCAGCCCAGGGATGGGCGCGCCGTACCCCACGGGTTCCGGCTTCACATTCAACACAGCAGCATGACATAACAGCAACTAAGCTTTCACCAGAACAATGCAGCAACCGATCTCCTCTAGCAGTCTCTCAGCCCTGTGGTGAGGTCATGGATCGAGGCATATCTAACGTGACAGTAAATAGCAATGGCTGATGCAAGTGAGATAGTAATACTCTCATGGAACGCCCAAGGCCTGAACTCGCCAAGAAAGCGCAAGTCAGTAGAACACAGATTGGGACAATTATCAGGAGACATCGTTCTTCTCCAAGAAACTCACCTACTGCAGTAAGACGAAAGCCGGGTGAGATTCAGTAGGTGTAAAAACAGAGCATACTTCGCCTCCTCCGGAAAGAAGAAAAGAGGAGTGGCAATTCTACTAAGTGACAGAGTCCCACTGTCGAAAATCACCATAAAAAGAGATCCGGAAGGTTGCTTCCTCCTTCTAAAGGGTCTATTTGAAGAACTCCCTATCACCATCGTCTCAATTTATGGCCCCAACACGTCCCAAGCCAACTTCATCACTAACTTAATTCCGACCATTCTAGCCTTTTGCGAAGGCCATCTGATCATTAGTGGAGATTTCAACTGCATGCCAAATCCCTAAATGGATAAAACTTTATCCCCCACGAACACAGACTTTGCTCAAGCGCTATCAATAGCCAAATTGCTCAGAGAAGCCGAATCTGTTGATGCATGGAGGCTGTTTAATGGCACTGCAAGAGACTACACTCACTACTCCTGTGTGCACAAAGGCTTCTCAAGAATAGATCTCATACTAATTTCCGGAGTCCTGTTCCCCTGCCTTAACAATGCAGAAATCCATACCTGCATGATATCGGATCACGCCCCAGTATCCGCTAAACTAGCCATCTCAGGCAGAAAACATCCTGTTCAAAGGTACTGGAAACAATGCACTGCTATTAGACTAATGCATTCGATCGGAAACTGAAGAAACGCTCTCCAACTATTTTGAAGAAAATACAACAGAGAACTCTCCCATCAACATCATCTGGGATGCTATGAAAACAGTTGTCAGAGGCACACTGATTAGTGCTGGAGCGGAACATAGAAGAGTCTCAAACATCATGGCAGCTAAGCTGGAGGGAAAAGTAAAGCACTTAGAGGACGAACTAAAATCACACAGCTCCAGGAAAACGGAGAGAGCCCTGAGGAAAGCCAAAACAGCGCTAGAAATGCATTGTGCCGATTGCACAGCGAAAGCCTTAGCATTCACAAAGCAATTCTATCACAGCAAAGGGAAACTGGCGAATAAAGTGCTGGCGCAAAAATTGAAAAATCTCCGGAGTCGAAACAATATTCTGAAACTAAGAGGGGAAGATGGAAAAATGCGCTACTCGGAGGCAGAAAATAAAATCGAAGAACTGATGAACCACCATAAATCAATCATGTCCGGGAACCCAATGACACTTGACAACTTGCCAGAATATTTGAGTACAATACCCCCACGAGATACATCTCAGCTTGAATCCCTAGAAATGCCCATTTCTACCGAAGAAATCATGGATGCGATCAAGTCTCTCAAACCCGCCGCTCCGGGTCCCGACAGCCTATCTGCAAACTTCTATAAAAAGTTTGCTAGAATCCTAGCTCCTCAGATGACAGCCCTATTTAACTCCTTCATTGACTCAAAATCAATAACCGGATCAATGGCAGAATCACTCACCGTACTGTTACACAAACCTGGAAAAGACCCCGAATTAGCAGCCTCCTATCGACCTATCTCACTACTAAACAACGACGGGAAGATGTTTGCCAAAGTACTGGCTAGTAGGCTGGGACCAACCCTGCCAACCCTAATTGATCAAGACCAAACAGGATTCATCCCTGGGAGGGGAACCCACGATAACATCAGAAGGACGATAAATATCATCGAAAGCGCTCACAAACTAAAGGTAGGAATGGCCGCCATATCGCTAGACGCACACAAAGCCTTTGATCTGGTAGACTGGGGGTACATTTGGGCAGTCCTGGAGCACTTGGGTTTTGGCCCAAACTTTATCACATGGGTAATGGCCAACTATCAATCTCCCACCACACAGCCTATGAGTCAATGGTACCAGATCCAGTAAAATCCACATAACCAGGGGCACTAGGCAGGGATGCCCACTCTCACCCTTAATCTTTGCTCTGTCTATGGAGCCTTTTTCCGCAAGAATCAGGCAAAACACTATCATAAGTGGGCTAAACGTGGGGGGCCATGAATATAAAGTAGTGATATATGCGGACGATGTCTTAATAACAGCGACTAACCTGGCAACGTCCTTGGGAGCCCTGTGGGAGGAGATTTCAGAATTCGGGGTCCTGTCAGGGTTCACGGTAAACCTGTCCAAATCCACAGTCTTGGCGGTTAATCTCTCTAAACAAGAAAAATACACTCTCAGCCCTATAATGCCAATCCCATGGTCGACAGGCCCAATCGATTATCTTGGGGGACACATCCCCAATGACCCATCGCGCCTGTATTCGAGTTACTTCCCTCAATTGATCAGAGATCTCCAAAATGATCTCAAAAGGTGGAAGCCCCAGGAAATATCCTGGTTTGGTAGGATCATGGCCATCAAAATGAACCTAATCCCCAGATGGCTGTACCATTGCTCGGCCCTGGCAGCCTTACAAAAACAAATCCAAACATTAGTATGGGGGGGGGAAACCTTGTATAGCCAGAAGAATAATGTTGAGGGGGATACCACAGGGAGGTCTGGGAGTACCAGACCTAGCAAGGTACACTCTAGCAGCGCAATTATCTCACGCCTTCACGTGGGTCCAAGAGGCAGACAGACAGAAATGGACACATCTCGAAGAAGCCTGGTGCCCGGTAACACCCTGAGCCCTCCCACACCTACCAACAATAAAACCACAGGCAAACAGCGGACCCCTACTGGCAACAATAACAGTTCGCTGCTGGAAAGAAGCAGCCCGTAAATGGGGCATCCGCGGACCCTTGGGCCCCCTAACTCCCATCTGGAATAACCCTGACTTCTCCCCAGGCCTGCTGGCACTCGGCTTTCAACCCTGGATAGAGGGAGGTCTACAGAAGACTAGCGATTTCCTAGAAGCAGGTGCACCCGCTCTCATTTGAAAGGTGCAAAGCAAAATTCGGGGTGAGGGAACGGGAAAGATTCCACTATACCCAAATCCGCCATTGGCTGTCCCATGGAGCAACCAGGGAGAAATGCTCCAGAGAATTAACAGCACTGGAACTTTCTTTAGCAACCCCTACAAGCAAAGGCAGGATCTCGACTCGAATTGAAGTCGAAGAATGGGGAAGAATTTGGCCCGGATTACATAAAAGCTCACAATGCATCACAGACAGAGAAGGGGGCTATAAACTCTGCTATAGGTACTATGCAAATCCTGCACAAATCAACAAGGGAAATCCAAATATACCCAGAACCTGCTAGCGAGGATGCCCAAATCCCGGTTCATTATTCCACATGATATGGTCATGCCCGAAAGCTGAAACATACTGCAGAGAGGTAATCAACACATCAAGGAAATCTCGGGCCTCTCCATCCCATGGGATCCTGGAATCATTCTTCTGGGTGACACAGGTGGTGGCGCATTTCCAATCTCAGGCCATATCCCCAGGCTATGTACGCATCTACTTCTAGCAGCAAAAATAGCAATGGCCCGGGTGTGGAAAAATAAAGGCCCATCCGTAGCCCTTTGGTGGGTGAAACGTTGGGACATAGCGGTGGCCGAAAAAGTCACGGCGATCCGAACGGGCTCCCTAAATAGAACCTTAAACATATGGGACCCGTTCATGGACTATGCCGCCAAATTCCCGGCCTTCACCAGGAGGCCCACATTAACCAGATGGCTCCAAGGTAGCCCGCTCTACTGAACCACAGCCTCACGCCATAGCGACCCATCATGCCGTAACCTATGTATCCCATCCGAGGACAGGATGGACCATGGACAGCAATGCCATATCCAGCATTCTGGGCCCCCTCACACCGGTTCTCCCGATAGATACTGCCGCGCTAACATATTATTGAATGCTGCTCTATGACTGCTGTTATGATCATTGTAATGCCCTTTGAAAATTCCAATAAAATGTTATGGAAAAAAAAAAAAACGAAATTCGAAAAACTCGGAAAGAAAATCTCAATTCCAAACATATTATCACAAAGTTAAAACAGAAATTTTAAAACTGGCTGATATCACATAAAAACGTCCTATTACAACAGGATGCAGAGAAAATGATGGAAATATTAGCAGATAAAAACACAAAGAACCTGTGGTCGATATTAAACGAAACTACTACCACGAATAATGCATTCACTAACAATTCGATATCAGGAAATACCTAGGTTAAGTTTAATTCAGCTTTATATAATGCATCCTTTATATACCCAAAGAAAAGACCAGAATGAAGTAGAAACTTCAATACAAAACTGGGACCTCAAAATAACTGAAATGTTATACCTCATCATGAAATTATCTACCTCACAAACTCCTGGCGTTTAATCCTAAAAAAGGCAAATAAAGAGTTGTCACATTTTTGCCTGTCTCTTTTCAACACAATAACAACAACAAAAAATCTCCCATCATCGTGGAGAACCTCGGTGATCATCCCAATCTTTAAAAAAAGACTCCAGGGATGATCCAAAAAACTATCATCCCATTGTGCTCTTACATGTGCAAGGGAAAATGTATGCTTCTGGACTATTAGATCGATTTAAAAATTGGAGCAGATCTTCAGGCCACACTGATGATCGTCAATGTGGATTTGCAAAAAAAGTAGGGTGTGCCTTAAATGTATTCCTCTTAAACATCTTGAAGATCAGATCCCTTTACAAAGGTATAAAAACATACATCACGCTAGTGGATTTCGCAGAGGCCTTTGATAGTGTCGACCGAACACTACTTTGGACAAAGTTACATCACTGGAACTGTCCTATGAACATCTTGGAACCAATAATGAACTTGTACACAAACACCTCAATCAAAATAAGATTGAACCAAGACAGACTTTTGACCGAAGAAATAAAAACAACTGAAGGCATAAAACAAGGGTGGCCCTTGGCATCTGAATTGTTTAAACTATTCATATCTGACACGGCCCTCACACTTCGAGAAGAATCAACAGTCTCACCAAAGATTAATGGGCACAGACTTGGAAGACTACTATACACAGATGATTTGATCTTGCTAGATCAAAAAGAAATTGGTCTACAAAGGAAACTACACCTTCTAAACACCTACACAGAACAAAATGGGCTCAAAATAAATACTGACAAAACCGTGATTCTTACCTTCAAATTCACAAAAGCAAGAACAAAAAAGAGGAAATGCAATGGCAGCTAGAAAAACAATCCTGGCTGCAAGCTCCAACAGCAAAATACTTGGGAGTAGAAATTAACTCAAGCAAGAATGACATTTACCAACACATGGCATTAAAAGCGAAGACACAGGCATTAACAACTCAAGGGCGAATAATACACCGTACATTTGGCAAATTTTCTTTAATACCCATACTTAGCTTTTATAAGCAGAATGTTTTCCCAATAGTTACTTACGGTGCCGAAACAGCATTATGGCCAACCATCGAAGGTCATTTTTGGAGAAAAAAAATCCTGCATCTACCTCAAAGTATATCTGTCCAACTTATTAGACACAAACTTGGATTACATTCCCTTCTAGCATCTGTAGAATGGAACGCCTTATCACTGTTTCGCAAAACTCTCCTGAACGATACTCCTACTCAATATCTCATCTTATAAAATAAAGTGACGAGGCCAAGCAAACACGCTGTTATCTAAACCTGGTCCGAATGCTGCACTGCTTTACTATCTAATGCGAACATCACAAATGGACTCCTTATTAACAACCCAGATGCGGCGAAGAAAACATTCTGGAACTACGATTGGATCAGAACAGAAGATGCTAGAACGAAAATCAAATTGCAATCCTACGTTAACACAGAAGTAAAACCGTTGTATAAAATACCAAACAACTTAAACAAGTTTCAGAGTCCGCAGTACAGAGCGACATTCATGTGATTCCGATTAAATCTGTTTAAAACAAAAGAAATACTACTCCATAGAAAAGAGATCAATGCAAATAATAAACTTTGTCGAGTTTGTAATAAAGAAAAAGAGACATTGAAACATCTCGTGCTAATGTGCCACCAGATATAACCAGCAAGGACAACCAGTTGGTAAAGGTAGAACGCATAAAAGATGCCGATGTATGGTGGCTCACATTGTGCGAGACCGAAAACCCTAAAATAATCTTTGCCTTGGGAAAAATGCTTCATGAGATCTTCCATAAAGACACATGGCACACTATGATCCTCGAACAGACGCCTTGAACAGGGAACTTGGGTATTTCTTTTTTTTTTAACTTGTTTTCTTTTTCTTTCTTTTGTTTGTTTTATTTCTATTTTTAATACACTGTAACTGCATATTGAAATTGTTGAAAGTAAAATCTGCTAGACATGCAGGTGTTTGAACAAAACCTTTGCTCCGAAAGAAACGAACGCAGCCAGCATAGGCTTCACTGATGTATTGGTGTGTGTCTACCTGAGATGCCCACAGAAAGCTGCCCTTCGCACCTTGGATGTCCTACCTATCTATGTCTCTGCTATGGCTTTGCCTGATGCGGTGCCAGGGCTGTTTGAGTTTGTTGGATCCTGCTGGCGGTGTCTTGTATTGTACCTCTGGAATGGCCACAAAGTGTGACACATTGGAGCCTCACAAAGTCTTGCGCATTTATGTTGCTGCATCTTTCACCTCGACAGTGTTGCCTTCTTTTATTTTCTGTGCAACGCTAAGGTAGCTTGCTCCCAGAGGAGCTGCCAGGGGGGGCTGAGTGGGCTATAGCCCCTGGTCTTTCGGTTGTGGCCCTGGATAGAATCTCGGGGGGGGGGTGGCTACAAACAAAAGGCTAGCTAGCCCGAGTCCTGACATTAGCGTAGCCCCGGATCTTTTTGAGACCTAGCAACACCCCTGCTTGCTACTGCTGTCATTACATTACTAAACTGAACGAGACCACAGTTGCTGTCGCTGGGGCCTTTTTGATTTTGTCGCTTTATTGCCATATTTCCTCTTACTCATCCTAAGCACCCTCTATCAATGGCTTCCTCTATTGCTCTAATCCCCTTCTCATTCCATTGCACACCTGCACCCCTTATTGCATCCTCCTTTAAAACTGTGCATTCTCCTCCTTGCACCCTGCTGCTTATAAATGCAAAGAACAAGAAACGCCAAAGCTATTGTCATTGCCAATGCTTGTTTAAAACGTTTATGAACTCGTATCCCGCTGACTGGCTGGTTACTGGAACAGAGCAACGTAAAGTGTCCCAGGACTTTGTTTAAGACCGCAGCACAGGTCTCATTAGTTTGCTAGCTCCTGCTACTGTGAATGGCTGGTACTCCATTTCAAAGATTTTACCCAATTTGTTGGGTATACATTTGTTTTTTTTTAGCAGCAGCTGGTTGCAGCTTCTGAGCCATTAGGTGAGTTGTTTCTGCTTACATGCGAATGACAGTCTAGCTTTCTCAACACCTGATGGTCTAAAATCCTTGATTTGGATGGATATGCTCGGCCACCTTGCTCTTTTCAGGCCTACTCAGCCAAATGGTTGGCATTTTTTGCCGTACTCTATGTGAAGAAGGTTTGTATGCCAAGTCTATTTCCAAAGGAGTGGGCAAAATGCTCTTTGTGAAAACATATTTTTCCATTGAAATGATTCTTTCAAATGGGCTTTGACGTTTTCCATTTTAATATAGGTACCTTATATGAGCCCAACGGGCCCTAACGTGCCCAGTCCTCCTGAGAACTATTGTGTCAGAGTGGGACAGAAATGGGTTTCCCCCATCTCCTGATGGACAATGATAGGGCATTGAAGTCTACTTGTGATTCGGAAATCACTGGGTTGATGTGGGGTTTACACAATAGGATGCTCAGGCAGAGAAACTGTTCTCTATTCCCCACGGTTTTTATTGGTCATTTATATTATGATGAATGCCAGCTTTCCCTGATTCTATGCACCAGACCGGGGATCAAGCCCACATTGTACAGCATCATCTTGATCCCAAGGCGAGTGTGTTGACCATGAGCTAAACTCCCTGCCCCAGTTTCCATTTCTTGGTGTGCTACTCAAAAGTGTGCCATTTGTACCTGGAGTATCTTCAGACTGAAGGCAATGTTGAAGGAATAGCTCGCATGCACTTACAGAAGGGCACATAAGCCTTTACCACAGGAACATTGTGGGCAGTAACTTCCGGCAGAGAATTGTAAAACATTGAGATGTAATGGAGGAGGGAGTAAGGAGACACACTGTGGTAGTGATCAGTTGACTCAATTTCACAGCTTTATTTATCTTTATACATCTCCCAAGCTGCGACCCTGCCGAGCTTCACCCCAGACCAGCCCCATATATGCCGGTCCCTCAGGCAGCCCGTTTAGCCATTGCTAAAGGACTGCCTGCAGGTTTTGGCACTTCTGATTAGAATAAAAGGAGACAACACACAGAAGGCAGACCATTCATCGAAGTGTTGGTAACCCCCGCAGGCACCTTTTTAACCATGCTGCTCCTTGAATGAAAGGGCTGCCTGCAGGAGTTTGGCTACTCTCGTTAAGAATCAGAAGGATAGATGGGATGCACCGGTATCATACCTTTGGTGCGCCCGGCATCTCGTTTTGTTTCTAAATCACTAGTCCGTCCACCCACAGGCAGCCTGCCAGCGGGGCTCGGAGCCTGTGATCTGGTGATCTGGCGCATCAAAGATATAATACCAGTGTGCCCCAACTCTCGTTCTTGGCTCCCATTGACTGGGAGCAATTATAAGACCCCCACTCTGCATAGGTGAGGGGGGATCTAGTTTGAGGTTAGTGCCCAAGTACAGGCGAAGCGGGCTCTAGTTAGGGGGTGTAGCCTAAGTACACCCACTCATACTTAGGCCACACTCTCTAACTAAAGCCCCCCCTAGATTCTGCCCTCACGTAAAGCACTGCCACCCATGACAACATTGGCCATAGGAACATATACACTATGATGGTCACAGCAAGCGCAGTGACCTACGGAATACACAGCAACATGCAGTATGCCTTTCCTTGATACTGGCCCAATCCTGTTTGTTTTTCTGTACCCAGGGACTTGTAATCTGTGATATCCCCGTAAAATCCCAGTTCCATAGAGCAAAGGACAAAAAACATGACTGGCCAATGCCCTCCTGAATGGATTGGGGCATGTTGGCATGTATGATACTGTAGAATGCAAACATGTTCAATATTATCACGACTCCCACCCTAATGGTGACACCAACATCTTCAGAATCCATGGTTCTGAGAGGTCACACACCCATCACCAAGGACAGGGATGAGAGAGTGTCCATCATCCGTCCTCGCACAAGCATAGCCGTGCTCTTAGCCAATCAAATAAAGCCCCTCGTAAACCAAGGTTGCTGCTAATAGCGTGGCACTGGACTTTTTCTCAAATATATTTCCCAGCCCACACTCGTCACTGACTTAGCACAATCAAATGTATTGATTTTGTGGGGGCGAGGCACAGGGCGACCTTGGATCTTGCATACTGAAGAGATGGGGGGGCTGCGGCCAACTGCCGTGCCATCCAGGAGCATCAGCGGCAAAGTTGAATCCCCGCTTGGGAGCGGAAACATACCACTCGTTTAATGATCCGACCATGGGGATTCTGGTGGAGTCGTGCAAATACTAAAGCAAACCCTTACATCTGATATGCATCCGTTATAAGAACCCATCGCCCCGTATGTACTCAGCCGTATAATGCTCACAGACACTTCTGTACCGGTCTTGTAAAATCCCACTGGCTGACCACTCTCCCAATGTCTAGAGAATCAATATTTATTAATGGGTGGGGCAGGTGTGAATGGGACCGTTGGTCTGGTTTCTGAAGCAAGCAATGCTTGTTGCATTAAAAAATGAAACAAGGCAGTGCCCTGCGGATCACCCCAACTCAACCCCACCCCACCACCGCTATACTACCACGTGCGCCCTATAAAATGCACAGTAATACCAATAGCTCAGGGGCTGTCCGCCCTGGATAGCGGGCCAGCCTTCTGCCCCCACCGCCCTCCTCCACTGGGGGGGTCCGTACACTTCGCCTCCTTCCTCGGAGGGAAATGGGCGTCCCCGGGCCCCGACCTTGGGCATGGACCCTCTATGGTGGATACACTGCGAGTGTTCTTAAGACGCCAAAACATAAACAATGGTGCCCAAATGCAAGACTGCGCCCTGTGAGGCGATGTCTGCAGGAGCGTGTCTGGCAGTCCACTCAGCACTTTCAGACATCCTTGGCAGAGATTGAATGCAACTGTGGTGGCATGCCGCGCTCCCCGCGAGCAGTCTGACTCCCATCGTTTGCAGGGCCTCCTCCTCCCTCTTACACGTGGCCATAGCAGGCTGCCCTGCGAGCAACCGTGGGACGCGCTATAACCAGCGCCTCTCCGGGGCGTCACTAATTCACGCCCCACCCAGCAGAGGTGAACCCAGCCCAAGTACCCTAGAGCCCCGGCGGAGCCCGCGAGGAATGGAAACACGCACCGGCGAGGAGAACTGTGCAGCTCTTTGTGCGCTCCTGCGCTCCCGCCTCCCCTAATGGGCTTACTGTAAAGTGGTGGCAGGCTGCGTGGGATGAGGTGGATTCGGTGTAGGCTGTCTGTGTGCATCATTTCATAAAAAGATCACGGCGAATACAGAGGACTGGGCTCTTTAGAGTTCGGTGAGTCAGGGGATTCGCGCGCCCCTGAGGTAAAAACGGAGACGGGGGCGATATAGGAGAGTGAGCTAGCCTAAACTGAAGTGAGGAGGTAGAGGGGTCGGCCTGTGTGGCAAAACACGAGGAGAGGGTTCCCTGGAAGGAACTCACACGGCGAATGCTGAAACATTACTAAAATCAAAGATAATGCGAAATGCTGGGAGGATAGAGAAAGTGCAAAGGGAAAAGAGTGAAAGATGGGAGGTATTAAGGCAGGAGCCGCTTTGGGAATAAGAAAGGCCAGTGTGCCGGGATACAGGGCCACCCGCTCGCTGCGGGATACAGGGCCACCCTCTGGCGTGGCAGCTCCAGGGCAGGCACGCGCCCCCTTTGACTGACAGCTCCCTCCTCACCTTTGATGTAGACGTCGTCGTCCGCCCGCATGAACCACTCGTACTTGTCCAGGTAGTGGTCGTGCATGTACTTGATCATCATGAAGGACTTCTTCTGCGGCGGGTACGAGTCGTCCACCCCGGGCAGCGAGATGACGGGCAGCGGCTCGGGCAGCGCGACTTCCCCGGAGCCCTGGCTGGAGAAGAACTCCACCCGGCCCGGGATGTAGGGCGCCCAGGTGCGCTGCGCGGCCACGGCCCGCGTGTCCAGATACTTCTGGGCCGTCATGACCCCCACGTAGAGGAAGTTGAGGCGCTTGGTGCGGGGGGCCCCAAAGTCCCCGCTGCCCGGGTGGGGGCTCTGCGTCCTGCTGCTGCTGCTGTTGCTGCTTTTCTTGCCCTCGTCGTCCTCCTCCGCGTCGGGCTCCTGCCCCCCGTACCCCGGCGCCACGCTAGGCTCCGCGCCCTTGCCTTGCCACAGGGGTGTCTTGCTGCTGGAGCTCCCCGCGGGCTCCAGGGCCCTGCCCGCCCCCTGCTCATCCGGGCGGCCGTAGTAGGAACAGGAGCTGGTGCGTCTCTTCCTCTCACTCATCTCGGCCACTTTTGGGGCGATGAGCCAGGAGGCGGCCGTGAAGCCCAGGATGAGTCCCAACACGACACTCATCCACGGCCTCCTGGACCTCACAGCCATGGTTCCCTTAGTGTCAAAAGACCCCCCAAACTGATTCAAAAGATCCCAAGAAAAAAAGGCAATCAATGAAATCCCGCCAGTGTATCCTCCTCTAGCGCCCAGTGTGCTGTTGCTGCTCCGGCACCGCTAAGACTCTGAGCTACAAGTTGAAGGTGCTGGCAGCGGGAGGGGGCTGGGGGCATGTGGCTCGGGGGGCGCCGCGGTGACTGTCCCTGCAGCCCGACATCCCTTCTCCCAGAGTCGGCCGCCTGCCTCTCGCCTCCTCGGCCGGCACAGCACGGCTGTCGCTCCTCCTGCCTCCCGGCAGCAGCCCCAGCCCCGCTAGCATCCCTCCTGCACTGCCCGCGGTGTGGCAGTCTCTCAGCGCTGTGCAGTCACTCCTTCCTCGGACAAGAGGCGGTTACCATCCGCCGCCGCTGCTCCTGCTGCAGCTATCCAGTGCCAGCCTCTCCGGAAGGAAAGACTTTCCTTCAAGGGCCGCCCCTGCCCCTCCTCCCCCCCTCCCCGCGCGGCTCTACAGCTCCCGGCTGCGCCTGTCACTGCCCGGGGCTCCGCGATATCTGCCTTGCGCTCTGCTGCGGGGCCGTCGGGCACACCTCTGGCAAGGGGCAGGAACGTGCCAGCCCGTGGGAAGGAGCGGGCGAGGCTAGGTGGGGGCCGAGGAGGATGACTAGAGCAGGCACAGACAGGTCGGGGAGGGAGGCGCCCCCGTTAACTCCTGCCTGTACTGTACGCACATCTGCAGACCGCGGCGTCTGGGAGCACTTGGAAGACACCAGTGGAAACAGTTACTGGCTCAAAGAGGGAGCCAGGGAAACGGGCACAGAGGGCCAGGGGAGGCGCCAAAGTTCCACCAGAGTCCCACCGGGTACGGACACGGTGCAGATGTGCCCTGGGGGGACGCGCGCCCGTGCGGTGCGGTGCCACTGCTGCAACCCCCTCATCCCCCCGGTCCTGCTACACTTTACTGAAGCCTGTGCGACACGCTTCGAATGTATCCCGAGACGGGGCATTACCTCATCTGCAAGCCCAGTGCCGAATTTGCAATGTGTTCATTCTTTAATCCATCTAATAAAAAAAAAACGGAATTCGACCACTGAAGAGACTGTTTAAGAAATGCCAGGTCCTACCTCCTGTATGTAAAATTACCCTGTACTTTGATCTGGTCTTTCACGTGCACTAGAATAGTGTTGGTCCTGAAACTGCCAGCTCCTGCCCAAACCTCACAAAACAATGATCTAATCTTACTTTTATGGCTTTGAATACAGTCTTTGTTAAAGTGTAGATGTTACTTCACAGACACATAGACTTTGGCATCAGATGAATGCTTTCCATGCCCTGCCTGTCTTTGGTTGCTCAGTGCTAAGCACAGAAAGCCATGTTTGGTGCAATGTTTAAGGATCCACCTAAAATGGAAACACCAGCCAGACAGATCATTCTGTGGGAAACCGGCAACAAGTGGCCTTATCACTGCAGAAAGAGAGTCCAGGCAAGCATCTATGCCAGAATCCAATCACTCAAAACCATCAATACAATATTGACCGATATTACATATTCCAGCCATGGCCATAGCACAGAAAAGAAGCCAGTGGTTTCCTAAAGAAACAAGGTGGCTTGTCAATAATCTGCAAAATCTCATAGTATTGCCTGCAAAGAATGTCAGGCCGGTGAGCCGACCTGCTGGCCACGCAACCGCGCACAAGGAATTGTTCATGGGGAGCATTCGAGATATCTGGGAAGCCCTGATAAAAAGACTGAGCATGAGTAGGCCTGGAATAAAGCTAATATAGGTCACATTGCTGGGAACAAATTTGTGTAGGGATCGAAGTTAGCGACATTGATTAACATAAAGGAAAGTTTATGGGTATCCTTTGTCAAGAACGATTATAGAAGCATCCCCCAAAAGTCATTTGTGGTATCTTGGATGTTATGTGAGTGCATGTGTGTGTGATGATGCTTGTGGAATGTTCCTGTGGAGCATGGAGTGTTGGGACACCTGGGGGTTCTACAAGTTACAGTTAGGGACTTGGAGCTGGGCAGGGAACCAGGGTTGAGGCCTATTACCATCTCTCCTACTTACCACCTATTCTATGGAACTTAAGAAGTGAATAAAGCCTGTTTCAATTTGTACTTACCTGGGTCAGCCTGGTTCTTGCTGCTTGTTGTTACTGGCCCAGGGCAGATCCTGCAGGAGGCAGGATACATCATTTGACGATGAGGATACCTGAACCCGAAGCAGATTGGGTGTAGGAGACGTGATGAAGAAGTAAAACCAGCCTAGAAAATAATTTTCCTGATGTGCTGGTAATGGAGTGAAGCTGCAGAAGCCAATCAGGAAGATGGTTGCAGCTACAAGCATTGGAGATCACCCTGGAGGCCCATCCATGGACTAGAAAAGTATTTCAGCCTTTTCTGGATGGAAGTTGTGTGGAAGTGTATGTTTTTGAGTAGTGGTGCACGTGTAGCTGATGTGCACATGTTTGGAGTTTCATGTGCGTGAAGTTGTGTGGAAGTGTATGTTTTGGAGTGGAGTAATTGCGCAAAATGGGATTTGCATGCATGCAATGGGGTTAGGCTTATGCACCCTGGCCAGGAGTATTGGCAGTAGTATAAAAATCTTCAGGAGGAACCCCAAGTTTTGTTTTGAGGAGGTTGGACACAGTGGGGTGTTCCAGTGAAGTTGACCTTAGGGCATGGGGCCAGTTTCGAGGTTGTTGTGGATTTTCAACGCAGTTGTGCGTTTGAAAAAGGAAGAGAAGAGATTTTTTTTTCTCTCAAGATTGTGTACGTTTACTATATCGGGGCTACATAATATTGTCTGCGTTGAAGGTAACCGCATGGCAATTTTTCCTTTTGTTGACATTAAGGTTGATTTTTAGGAACTAGGTTATTTCCTACGTTTTTCTGTGATGCAAGGTGGTGCATGAGGGAGGAGATTTTTGGTTGTTTTTGCACGCCAGTTTCAATGTTGTTTTAAATTGTTGTGGAGGGCACACAGCTGGTAGGCCAGTGGTTATTTTGTGGAGTCTTAGTACATATTTGGATCAGGTAGGGTCCATACACTGGCATGGATTACTGGTCTTTTGTTCAGTGGTAGTTATTAATATTTTATTCGGAGTCTTCAGGTCACCCCACTTATTTTTCCATCTGCGGTGTGTCCAAATTGTTTTTCCTTGTGGAAATTTTGGAATTTGCATTACACTACTGTTTTTTTATCCGGTAGTGTTTTGTTTCCATTGACATTTAGACATAGCCTTGTTGCTATGGATGTTTTCGCGCCACATTTCTTTCTTTTGTGGTTGCGTGTTGTGATTTTTGTGATCTTTTTGTTGTATGTCATTTTTCTAGACTTTTTAATTCTTTTTTCATGTTTGCTTAAGGGGAGAAGGAAGAGGCATGGTTGTTGGGGAAATTGTTTGAGTGTATGGGATCTTTGTTGGCATGTTTAGGACAATTGTTATGGCCTTTGTGCAAGTTTTCTAGATTTGTGGCTGCACTACAGGTGAGTTAGCCTCTGTGGGGGTGTTTGGTTTGTGCTCAAGTGTGGCAGACATGAGGCCAGGAGTGGCAGGCCTGGCGGAAGGTTTTTCTGTTTAGGAGGGTTTGGCTTGTTGTATTGTTGTTTGTCTTTTTGTGGCAAGGTTTGTGCTTGGTGGTGGCGGCACCAAGACCCTAGTGTGGCAGGCCAGGGTGGAAGGAGTAGTAGTATAATTGTGTTTGTTAGTCCTAGCATGATTGTGCAGTGATACGTTTTCTTGTGGTTGTTTTAAAGGGGGAGATGTGTGGTATCTTGGATGTTATGTGAGTGCATGTGTGTGTGATGATGCCTGTGGAATGTTCCTGTGGAGCATGGAGTGTTGGGACACCTGGGGGTTCTACAAGTTACAGTTAGGGACTTGGAGCTGGGCAGGGAACCAGGGTTGAGGCCTATTACCATCTCTCCTACTTACCACCTATTCTATGTAACTTAAGAAGTGAATAAAGCCTGTTTCCATTTGTACTTACCTGGGTCAGCCTGGTTCTTGCTCCTTGTTGTTACTGGCCCAGGGCAGATCCTGCAGGAGGCAGGATACATCATCATTCCCAGTGTTGCTTTGAAATGAGCGCCTAAAGGCATGAGAGCACACCTTTTGCACACTATGAGACAAGCATGCATTTATTCTTCTCACGTTACCATCACCTCACAGACAGGTGGTCATTCTGAAAGGCCACACTCACTCGTGCGAAGTCTTGTTCCTTTCAGTTCCTACTGCTAGAGCAATACATTTCTCAAATGCCCAAGAGGTTTTACCATCAGCTGCCACCGTCAACTAACAATATGCCGCATGGTACCGCCTGATTCCAAGAACGTGTAAAAGAGGTGACAAGTATCGTTTTGTCAGGTGGAATTGGATGCACTGGTGGATCATGGATTTGAAAGATTCAACCTTTATGACCTATGGGCAATGTTATTAAAGATATGGGTGAGTGTTAAATTGCTTTCGCATATGCTAATTGTGCAATCAATTTTTGCACGTTTCATGCAACTACTAGTTACAGAGATAAACTTGATTGGATATGAATACTAGTCAGACCATTGCATTCCCATAAGGAAAGAGGACCAAGTCTAACTTATAATGCTCTCAATCAATAGTAATGTACATTTTTATGATTGCTTAGATATTGAGTACTATTGTGACAGATGGGGTGACTATAAAGCTACTCAAAGTTACCCCTAATTGGTGGGTGGGGCATCTCTGTAAATGATATAATTCATGCATTGATTGTCAGAGTATCCCAATGTCCCTCGGTAGCTTAACCAGGGGCCCTGTTTACAAGAATGGCTTACATGCAAATCCATGTTTGCATCAATTAATTCTTCTATTCAACACATTGAAGAACCTCTTTTCTATGTTCAAACTTAACCACAAGTTTTGACTTCTAAAATAAATCTTTTCACGTACTGTCAGGTGAATTGGTAAGGGGGCTCAACCTTTGGCTATGCGAATATGATACATGGCATAGCAAAATGTTTGGAAGAACAGTAACATATTTCTCTTGTGTTTTCTGGATTAGGCAACACTATGTCACCTAGTCTAGATGGATCCATTTTGGGAGAAAATCCACAATTACCAAGATGACAATTTACTAAATCAAATTTTCAAATGCCAAGAAAAAACTGGACAAGGGTAAGCATGGGGAAATTAAAAGAACACATCATATTCAAAGCGATGTACAAAGACGTTGATACAATTTACAGAGGAGGCCATCAGAGAAGATGATAAATAATTTATACATTACAATACATAACAGATAATTCTGTAGTGTTTAAGGAGTAAACTTAAGACAACCATGGGAGAGATTTGAAATCATCCTGAAAATGAAAAGGAGAGACAGAAAGATAATGTAGAGGTAGGCAGGCAATACTGTGGTTAGATAAAGCAGGAACTGATCCATAATAATTGAGAAGATGGAAGTAAACTAAGCCATTGGAAAGTAAACATCTGGTAATAAGTGCAATTGAAAGCTAATGGCAATGAGGAGAGGAAAAGAACATGGCCAGTTGGAGAATACAAAGTTGAAGGCAAGCTACACTCCTGGGAGTCAGCAGTACGGGTTAAGGAAGAACACCAAATGCCCACTTTGAGGCTAACCACATCTGTCAAGGACAGGTGCTGATGATGTGGAGGAAGATCAAGAGGAGAAAAAAAAGATAGAATAGTAGGCTAATAGTAGCATAGAGTTGGGACAGGAGGGGAAAAGTAGAACGGATAACCTCAGTCAAGGTGCAGATGAAAGCATGCAACAGTGTGCTAACAATATTTAATTCAGGATAGAAGAGTCGTCAATGAGTAAAAATGCTAGCACCCATTGCAGAAGAAAGTATGGTAATTTCCTTGTAAAAATCGAAATGATTATAAACAAGTAAATAAAAAAAAGTATTGTAAGTGATTTCATTCCGACACCCATGTGCATTGTTAAACTTTTTTGATACATTGGACAAAGCCTAATTCCTTTTTCAGGGATGGTTGTTAAACAAAACGACTTTTGCTTTTCAATTCTAAATCTGGCTCAGGAAGAAGAGAATGGATTCTCGAAACGCGTCAGCCATTTTAATTGTTTATTTACCTACAAAATCCTTTGTTTCTTTATGTTGATCTTCTGTATCCATGAAACTAATGTGAAAGAAACTAATTAAAGAGTTGTCTCTCTCTTTATGAAGATAATGTTTTGAAAATTATTTGTTCATAATATGTTCATTGAATAATAGCACCTTGTTATAAATAATTATTGAACCGGTTCATATACGGTCTAACTATTGAGTGCAGGGGACGGGAGGCTCCAGAATTTTGGACCTTCTTTTTCTCTTTACACATATGTAGTAGTGGACCTGTGCCAGATCCACTTTTCCTCCCCCGCACCTTTAAAGAAATTGAAAATTTAAAAACCCAATTGATTTTTTCACCATACAACCTTGGAGTGCATCCACATATCCCTCTTTTCTTTAATCCGGCACCCAGCCAAGTCACGCCCAGCGTGTAGTGCGCAATTGAAACCCTTATTTATTTTTATCTATAAGTTCAATATTCTGAACGATATACCACTCGTATCACACCCTTCTCCTGAGACCCCCCCCGGTCACACTGAACCAGGAATCAGGCTCGTTTGCAAAGGTAAATATTTATGTATTTAGAATTTTAATCACAATATATTTTAATAGGTAACACCAATCACCAGTTGGGTGACAAAACACTGAATGATATCTTTAATACACTATGAAACAAGTAATGAGCAAAAAAAACAAATGCAGCACAGAAAAGAATACTTTTGAATTGGTGTAGAACAGATGGCACTATGGTTAGGAGCTCCCCCTGCAACACCCCTCAACCCCCCAATAGGCAATGTAAAGAGATGGGAGGAGAGAGCAGGTATTCAGGAATAGCACAAATCAAACAGAATATCAGCCCCACCTTCCCCCTTTAAACACAAGTGAAAAACGGAATTGACTTTGCAGCTGTCAGAGTGGCTTTGAAATTGTCTTTGGAATTGACTGAACCTAAACACCAAATGTGGTCAAAAATACTTAAATTGTTAAAAATTCCTATGGGATCCACATTGAACAGTTACCCACAATCAAAAGCAATGGTTTAGTCAAAAGAAAACAATGTAAATCTCAAAGTCAAAGTCGGAAACAATTTAAAGATATTTCACACATGTAAAATTTCTCAGAATGTTTTGCAATGCGGTTTTGGGTTCTATGGATAGCTAATGATGGTAGGTACAAGTAGGAGTTGAACCTTAGTTTCTATCATAAAAACTGAGGGAGTTGTAGAGGTTTTTGTAAAGGTTGTTTATGTAAAATAGGCGCGAGAATGGAAAACAGAAATGCACCTTTGAAAATGACAGATGGGTTGATTACAACAGGTTATGACTATGAAAAAGCGAATGCCACAGATGGATCTTACAGTCACGTGATCAGCGTAACCTGCCTGTTGTGGATACTCTTCTTCTTCAGATGAGAAACGAGTCAGCGCAAAGATAGTTCTAGCAACACTATGGTTCTGAATGAAAGACAGGGTGGGTTTGAGATTGGGATAAAACAATGCAAATATACTATGGGTCACACTTCTTCCTAGTGATACTCACAGGATAAGTTATTAAATTGGATCGTCAGTTCTGGTCATGGATTGGATCTGGTCTAGGAAGAACAGCACATCAGGCACAGGATCGGGTCAGCTAGGCCGGTCACTGGATTTGCATAGAATCTGCCCTCCTAGTCTGTGGGTATTTCAATCGGCTGGATAGCGCGTTCCTCAGGCAAGCCTAGTGGTAGCAAGCCAGAGAATTTTAGGATACTAATTCAAAAGGCCTTCTCACACCACAGTGCTTCACTGGGTTGTGAGAATACGTTTGAAGATTTAGGCCTTGCAGAAAGTCAATAGTTCTGTACCGCTTGTCTTGGCATCTGGATCTGGAAGGATGTTAAAGCTGGATGTAGAATGCTGGATCAGAGTGCTTAGTCAGAATCAGGAAAGTGAATGAATCAGTGAGTCCCTATGTGTTGTCAGCTGTCTCTATTTATCCTTTAAAATGACATCATAAAAAGGGTGTATGGGCCGGCTTAGCTAAGCTCGCCCCTGTGAGCTGGGATTGGATGAAAACTTCATCTCTGCCTTGCATTTGAGCGATTGGATCAAGGACAGATGATGTCACATTTTATGGTTTGCTTTACAGTTCTTAGAAACCTCCCTTTAGCTGCTGGTCTCAAAATCTGATTTTATACTAAATACACATTTCTACATTGGTCACTTTTACACAAATCACACACAAAGATGCCATATTTTATGTAGCATTTGTTCCTCAAAATCCCGCAACTGTAGGGTCTTGTTTCAACTTTCTACAGAATGTTGTCCTTTTTGCTATGAACACAATTTATAAACTTTATGCACATTTCCAAAAATGGGTGTGTTTAACATGGGAATGTGTGTGTAGTTTTTCACGATTCTATGATTCACACAGTTCACATAAAACTACATATATTGCCATTCCTGTCCAGAAAATGTTACACGGTTCTGCTGCCTCTTAAAACATGCAGCCAAAATTAGACTAACAGATATGTCCTTGGTATATTTTTCTCCACTTTGAATCACAAGTTATGAGTCTTTAAACATTGTTCTTTGTTCATGCTTAACAGCAAATGGTACAACCTTTTTTCTCTCCCTGGAGTCCAGGAGCTTCCCTCTCCTTGTTTGTCCCTTCCAGGAGCCATTTACAACCCTCTCACACCTCCGTTTCCTGGGCTGAAGGGCCTGCTATTGTTCATTCTCTTTATGTAGACAAGAGTCTGGGTTACCCCACAATTAGCATCTCCCAGTGAGTTTCTGCTGAGAGGAAGGCCCTCATCTTGGGAGAAACCTGTTTGTCCACTTCCAAAGGGTTGCAGCTCAGCAAAGCTGATTTACTCTTAATTAAAAATCCAGGAAAAACCAAACTTGTTGCATCAAACATAAATACATTACTTTCTTAGCTTTAACTCTGTGGGATAAAAGCAACTGAGATCTGTATTCTTTTTAGCCACAATCCTTTTTATGTTTGCTGATCCGGCAGACTTTTTAGTATAGATCACCTTTAACGTCTCATCACTAACTCATCTGACAGCTGTCATTCAGGTAGCCCAGGGTACTGCACCCAGATTCTGACAAGGGCTTTTCAGTTTACAGACAATCTGTTTTTTCTGAAGAATGTTTTGCTCTTCACATTTGGACTTTGTATGTTTGCAATGCTTCATAAGATTACATGAATTTTAGCACCGAGAAAGATTTTGGATGTTGAGAAGTGTTGTGTTCTAGGCATTTTGGAGTTTTTGGCACAAATGTTTTCATAGGCACCTTTTGAAGTTTCATTTGCAATGCGCTGCTTCTTTCTCTGCCCTCTGTTTGCTGGTCATGGAGCCCACCGGAGCCCACTGGAAACTTTTCTGCAGTGTGTCCTCTATTCCACTACACATGCACCATGGGTGGCAGGTTGTGCATCCATCTTTTCGTTGCAAAACAAGTTTTTTGTAGGTTTTTGGCGCACACAAGGGTTTTGCCGCCATTGTTGCAGTTTCTTTCAGCATAACTAGCAGGGTGATGCCGCATAGCACAGTGGAGTGGATCAATACATCCCACAGAGCCCCTCCACCCAACTTGATTTTGACCTCCCGAGAATTTCAGTTGCTTCTCCCATCCGTGATTGAAGTGACACGCTCTCCTCACTGGTTCGGGTCGGGAGTATTGCTGGTCCTGGTTGGGAGTATGGAGCAGCACTCCGGGCTCCTTGGGTCTTTCCTCCCGGTCCCCGAGTGGTCCTCCTTGTTGATTCTTGGGATGGTTTTTAGTCCAGATGCTAGAAGATAGAACATAGCATGGTTATGGAAATTTTCCCACTACTGTGTCCACACGTCATCTTCGGGGCATGTCAGCAGTGGGAAAGACACTTGCATTGGTTACAAATGGCAATGTTCCCCATCTTTGTTCACTAATGGTTTTAACAGGTGGATTCTGTAGGTGAGTCCTGAGATGGTCACCTCTCCTCGATTTCTGAAATTCCATTAATAACTAGGGTCTAAATTAATCTCAAGTTGGTTGAGGAGGTCACGGCTCATACAAAAGGCGGAAGGAACACTTCGCACAACCCAACAAGAATCTATTATACTTTTGTCATCCCTAAAAATGTTGATCATATAACTGCTAAGCAGAGGATGTTTGGAGCGAGGCGCATCCAGGTCCTGTTCCCATTGCTGGACTGACTCTACGGCGGGTACGGTCTGGTCTTTTGGGAGTTTTTTTAATAATGCTTCGCTGCTGAAGCTTTCTTCACTATTCAAGTCAACTCGGGTGAGGACAGACTCCTTCCCGTCATTTAACTGAATCGGGAGGAAGAGCTGTTCACCCTTTTTCAGAATGCGAGCTAATTTCTGTGCTGGTTTGATATCAATTTTGGCTATGGACTTGGGATTTTCGGATTGTCCATTAGTAAAACATTTCAATGTATCGCCCTCCAGGGTATAATGCCACTTGAGACTGGAAGGAAGGCCGATTGCAGAAATGGAGAAGAGTTCTCATCACCGTTTGGTGGTCCCACAGCTATGACGGTGACGTTGGATGTGTCATTGTTTTGAAAGTAGAACCTAATTAGGTCCGGTTTTTGTTCAACCATGTGGCATGTCCATTTAGACTCGCATGGATGACACTTTGCTTTAATTTAATTGGCCTGTGGGACTGGGTCCACACAATCTATGAGGGGAGACAGCCTGCAGAGGATGTCATTCCCTAATAGACAAGGGGTTCCCTCTGGCACCACAACCAGGACCGGGTGTTTCATTTTGTGTCTTCCAGTTTTAATATCCAGCTCTGCAGACCCTTCAACAGGAATTTCCTTCCCATCAAAGTTCTGGAGCTGACCAGGGAGAGGGGTGAGAGGGATTTGGTATCTCTTCCCCCTTCCTGAATTTAGCTGCTCAAAGATCCTCTTTGACAGCAAAGTTGCTTGGGATCTAGTGTCCACCAGTGCTGGAATTGCACAGCGTAGAATCTACCTTCCTTCTCCTCCAAGGGGCAAATGTAGTGGTTGCTCTGGGTAAGCTTGATTGTTAAATTGCTTATTTCTGACTCTGACACCGGGATAGTAGGGTCAAGAGACGGTGTTGGAGTTGAAGAATCTAGCACAGAATTTTGACACACCGCTATTTGGCTCCCCTTGTTCTGTTTCTGGGATGCCCCCCCTTTCTGGAGGCAGTCAACAGAAGTGGTTGGTGAGGTGTGGGGCTCCTCTTGTTCTGGTTCTGGGTTGCGCCCCTTCTAGGAGGCGGTCCCCAGAATGGAGTCGGATAGTTTGGGTATCTGAGCACACAGTTTCATACTCAGTGATTTGAAGGGTCTCGGGCTCCTCCCTTTCTGATTCGAGGGCTGCCCCCTCCTTTTTGGAGACAGACCTCAGAAGGGCTTTGGGGAGCTAGGGACTCTTCTCCCTCTGGTTCTGGGCCACCCCCCTTTTTGGAGGCAGTCCCCAGAAGAGGTTTGGACATGATCCTGGGTGTGAACTTGGGGATCTGCAAAGAAAACAAGATAGTTGGATATGGGGGGAGTTTTGGGCTCCCCTGGTTCTGATTCTGGGCTGCCCCCCTCTTTTTGGAGGCAGTCCCAGAATTGGTTTGAACAACGTGACTTTCTTGCTGGTCATTCTGGGGTTCAATCTTGGGCGGTTTTAACTCGGTCCCCACATCGACCCAGTCTTGATCAGGATTTCTTGGGACCCATTTTTCTTTGGTAGGAGTTCCCCCATCCCTGAAGGAGAAGATCCTTTTCCTAGAATCCTCTGAGGATCCCTCTCCTTCAAATTGGAAGATCCGAACCTCCTCCACAAAATGGGTCTTTTTAGGCTCTTTATTTCTCCTACCAGCCCTCTGTTCCTTAGGTGGCAGATTTTCGGGGGCAGGAGATTTTGGTTCCGGTTCCTGGGTTTCCAGGGGCTTTTCACTACTGGGGAAGTAAGCTTCCACTAAGGCTTTACACCGTCCCCTCCCCCTGTGCCTCCTCCCAGGGAACTGGTGGGTTGTCGGGTTTCTCTCCCCGTCATTGCTCTGTAGCACCAGACCCTTGATTTGATGGTTTCTGGACCGCCATGTTCATCTGAGGGTTCTGTTGAGCCCTCAGCATGCAACCCAGATCCTGTGCCAAGTTTTGGACCTGGCGTTCCAGTTCGGACACCCGCTCTGGCTGGTATGGAGTACTCTGGTCTACCCTTGATTGATCATGGAAAGGGTAACTGTCCCTTCTCCCATAATATCCCTGCTTGGGATAGTTTTGGCACCCCTCCACCCTTGGCCTCCCCTCTCCCGGATTGGGCTGTCTGGGCTCAGGAAAGTGGGGAAAGTAAGAAGGGTTGTTTTGGGGTTTGATGTTTGGCGGGTCCGGGGAAAGAAACTCAACCTGGCATTTGGGGGATTGCTGCCCTCCTGGGGAAAGTGAGGAGGGAAGCTTCCTGGGTTGGCAGCTTCCTGGTTGGATCCTCCCCCCTGGGGCTGGGGCAGTCCACACATAGCCCAGGATGGGTCTGTTTCCTTTGTAACAGGGGCTGATGTAGTCAGGGGAGTTAGGGGTCCCATTTGTGAGGTTATCTCCCTGGCTCCCTGTTTGGGATTGGCCCGAGGGCCTTCTGGGTCTTTGGTTAGTGGGATTTTGCGCAGGAATGTTTTTAGGCCCCCCATCTCCAGATCTAAAATGGGGGCAACTTTCACCTCTGCCACCTTAGCAGCATGCGGGGTATTGGTTGGTTTTGGGCTTTTATTGGCACTTTTATTTTCTACTGGCTTCTGCACTTTGTAGATGCGAGTTGCTTGTTCAATGACCCAGTCTAGTGATCTTTTCTCATGAAAGTCCCTCACCAGCTGGGTCATAATTTATTTAGGGAGGGCGTGAAAGAAGGTATTGATAAATTCCCTACTGTCTGTGCGCACCCTCCTGGTGGTCTGCGCAATGGCACATTTCAGCTCTTGGACAAATTCTTGTGGGGCCCGGTCTTCCCCACATTGCAGATTGTAGGCCACCTTGGGCCTCTTGAGGGTTTCTGTGTATTGAGAAGTGCTTTAAGATGGCCACCCTATAGGTGGACCATCTTGAATGGTTCTGATCCTCCAGCCCCGCAAAGAAGCTGGAGTATTCAGGTGAAAATGTCCACTTGACAGACTGAATACAGCTTTGGCTATCCTTCAGGTGGAAAGTCTCCATCATTTGCTCAAACAATTCGAGGTGCTCCCAAACGGAATATTTGGCATTTTTATGGTAGGGCGTTATGACACTCCTAATAGCCTTGATTTGCTTCAGAAGATCTTTCAGTAGGGCCCTCTTCATTTTGTTGGCCTTTTTAGTTCTGGTCACCCTGGTCCACACATCCTCTGACTCAGAGGCAATGCTCCCAGAGGTGGCTGTCTGATCTTCTAGGCTCTCCCTGATTCTGCAGGTTTGGGAATGGCCGGCAGAATGTGGGGGCCTAGTCTCTTGAAACCTGTGACTCTCCCTTGCTCCCGTGGATTGGCTGAGTACCCCCACCCACTGTCCTAGCTAGGAAGAGGTTTTTAAAATGCTCTTTGTGGGCCTAGTCTCCTGGAATTCCCCACTAAATTTGACTGACTGATCTCTTGCTAGGTGATATTTTTGAGGATCCATTTCTCTGGCCCTAATATTTGGGAACCTGTACATAGATGCCTCCCCATCCATTTCTGGGATGCGCTTATCCGTCAGTCCCATATCTCCCATTGTTTTGAAGTCTACCATCCCTGTGGCCCTTGGTTCATATGAGCCAGTGAACATGAGGTTGGCAGAGTCCATGGAACTGAAGGGATTGAAGTCCCTGATGCCAGGGGTTCTGAGGTTATGGTCAGGGGTTTCTCTTTCCCATCTTACATCATCTCTTTCCGCCCCCACTCCCTGATGATATGCCAAAATCTGACCCTTTTGTTCCTGTATTAAGGCCTCACAGGTCTCTATGATTTGTTCTTGCATGGCTATCTGTTGGTGGAGCCTGTCATTCTTTTCACAGAGAGCCTCATTGTCTCTCTGTGTTTCCCGCCTACATTGGGAGTATTGGGCCAACGTTTGCTGTAAGAGACTCACCTCCTGAGTTTGGTCCTTACTGGTCTGATTATTCTTTGCCAAAGCATCCTCCACCCACCTGGTGTGCTCTAACAGCTTTTCATAATCAGTTTTGATTTCCCCAAACTCTTAAAGGGCCAGCTTACTTTCCTCCAACTTTGTTTTTAAGTGTCTGACTTCCTGGCCTAAGGCGTCCCTCTCCTGAGTTAGAGTACTCCTCTGTGCAGCCAGGTCATCCCTCTGTTTTTTAAAGGCACCAGCTTTCTGGTGCTCCTCATCAAACTCTTTTTGGGATTCTAGGTCTTTGATAATTAATGTATTATTTTCCTCTTTTGAGGATTCTAGGCGGTTTTGCAGGGTGACTATCTGTTCTGCACAGATTCATAATTCAATTGCTGCTCAAGCTTTTGTTGGCTCTGTTGTAGAGATTCCAACATTTATTGACACTCATTTTGCAGTGTCTGTACCTGGGCATCTTGCTCTGCATTCCTTTGCAGTAACAGAGCCAGATCTTCTTGGAGTTTGGTGGCATACTGCCTAGCCTCTGTTTCAGATTCTTGGCTATCCTGGAGCCTTTTCTCTGCACAGTCCCCCCACCACACATGCACCATGGGTGGCAGGTTGTGCAGCCATCTTTTTTTTGTGTTGAAAAACGCGATTTTGGAGGTTTTGGCACACACAAGGGTTTTCCGCCATTTTACCATTTCTCGCACCATAGATTGAAGAGTGAGGCCGAGTAGTATAGCAGAGTGGGTCAATACATCCCATAGAGCTGTAGTCAAAAACATCAGCAGAATAACAGGTTGCAGACCCCTGTGTGGATCAAGAGATAAGCATCTAGAATTCAAAGTGCATCCTCTACAACTTGGAGAGTGGCAGGTTCTCTGTCGCTTCTTAGATCTGGAGACTGATAGAACCAGCATATGTTTCTGGGATTTGAATGCATTGAACTGAGTGGACATACAGGCCTATACATTTTTCCACAAAGAAAAAGAAGCAAGTGGTTTGATGAAAGTTCTACAGATCAGAAGGTCCAGGTTGATGTTGTGACCTGACCTCCATTTACAGTTGAAGAAACATGTCAAGAGCTTAAAAAGAGGTAATGAGGCATGTAAGGGTCAAATCATTGGAAGACGTCCCTCACAAACAGAGGCATGGAAGGACAAAAACAATTAAAACAACAAAAAAACAGAAGCATGGGAATGCACCTGGTAGCTTGATGGTTTAAGTTACAATATTTTTAGGAAGTCTACACACATATTTGATACAAAGTACAAGCCAGTATTTAGTTCAATAACAGGTATGTTTATGGAGATATATACTTGAGTGGTTGCGATATAAGGTAAGTATTGTAAATTTGTTTGAAACAAATCGCAAATTGATGATGGTAGAATGTGTTGACAGTTGGTTGGAGGCATGTCTAACTACCTCTAAATGTCTGGTTCGTAGGTGTGTACATTTCTACTTCAATCTAGGTGTTTAGGTTTGATGCAAGGGTGATGATGTCAGCCTTTTTAGGCTTGTTGGTTATATGTAAAGTGAGGGAGACTTTCTTTTGCAGCTCAGCCTTACAGGCTGCGTAACTCTTTACCTGTTGACATACACATTATTAGTAATCATTTGAATTCTGTGGAAAATAAACATATTTGTTTCCTCGTTAGTCACTTTGCTTTTCCACTTTCTCGCAAGGTATGTTAGTAGCTTTTTTGATACATTTTCAAGATTCCACCTCTTGGAAGGCACATTAGTTGTTTTTGATTTTGATTAAGAGCGTTGATATTTTTCCAAGCTGATTTTTTGCTTTACAAATCATCTTATGACACCATAACATAACAAGTAAATGTTGTATTTCTTTCTGGCCATTCTTTGTATCTGCAGTTATTTTGTGAGGAATTTGTCTCCATCCTCGTTTGGTTGTGCACAGAGATTACCCTTGTGTGTTAACATATTTTGAGACTGTAGGAGCCAATGGTGTGAGCTTTTTATCTTTTTAAGTTTGGAAATAAGAATTTTTATTGATGTGGTCTGATATTATATTTTAGTATGAAGATGAATGTATATTGATATCCGCAATGCCCTCAATTGTTTTAATAGGTGAGGACTAGATGTTTCAATTGAAAATTCAATTTTGACAAGGACCTTCAGTGCGTTAGATGCAGATCACACTTAACAGATAGAAAGTCAAATTTTTTGGTGTTCTTACATGTTTTTTCCTTTTTGTTTTTAACGTTTTTTGAGAGGGGGGAGAGTTATCTCCTATTTAAGTTCTTTAGAGCTCCCACCCAGGCCTCGTTGAGCTCATTTGTCCTCGGGGCCTTCGTCATCTCTAGACAAGTTTAATTTTATACTTTCAAAGACCTTAGACATGGCAATCACCCAAGAAGTCCTTTCGCTGCTCAACAGGTGACGCCACCGTTCCTCATCAACGTAATAATGGAGACCTGATAGAATGTGGCCTAAATAGGTCCTACACCGTTGCGTTAGATCTTGACAATTCAAGAGTAAATGTCTTAAAGTTTATGTGGTCTCTTTGGCTTTGCAAAATCGACATTGGTTATCAGGTGATTTTTTTCCTTGTTGCAAGGACCTTAATTGTTTTTAATAAATTTCATCTAATCCTCAGAAAGGTTTGTCTTAAGCTTTTATTGGGAAATATTTGAAGGTATTTTGCCCGCTGATTCAGTTTTAATGACAACGCCGAGATGTTTTTTGTCAGCTTATTTTTGTCCGCCATTTCCTGTGTGACAATCCAATCTTGCTCAAGGAGTTTTCTTTTGATTTTATTAGGGTTGGTCAACAGGTCTTCCTTTTTGCATCCTAATGATTACAATGAGGTATTCATGTTGGTGGCCCATCTTTGCATGCCTTTAGAACCGATGTCCTCAATCTCTTTTCTCATCAGCTCGAAAATTGTGGGGCTGTTCGGGTCAATAACTTTTTATATAGCATGATGGTTTTACTCATTACCACCGATGCCACAGATTGAAGACTTAGTTCTCTTCGAATGGAAGATATCGGAGTGAATTGTAGAAGAGCTAGCACTTGACGCCAAAACATACCCTCCAATTTTGGGCAAATGAAGTCGGGTAAATTAGGCATTGCTTCCACCCCATAACTGACGCTAGGTATATAGCCTTAGCCTTGTAGAAGTTTAAGACTGGTAGAAATGAAAAGCAGCAATATTTTTTTGTTTACTGCTTTAGCTTGTGAAATCATGGTTTTCATCTTGGTGTTGAGGGCTTCTTGCATCGGGAGTTCCTTGGCACTAGAGCTAAAAACTACTCCCAAATATTTGAAGCTTTTGAGACGCTCTAAGACGTCAGTCTCTGCAAACCATTTCAGATTTTTGTTCCTTTGTTGTTTTACCTGGAACGACATAACCTTTGTTTTTTCGTTATTGATCTCCAGGTCGTTTTCTCTAATGAACCATATCAGATTGTTTAACTTTCTCTGGAGACCAATCGGCGTCTAATCCACGATGATGATATCATCTGCATATATTAGTCTCGACACAGGTACACCACCAAGAGTTGGGGGGAAGGCTTTTGTATCTTGATCACTGACTTTGTAGTCTGCTGTGTAGGCATTGTATAATGCCAGGGCTACTGGACACACCTGTTTGACCCCATGTGCTGTAGTGATTGAATCTGATAAATGTCCGGCGTTCGACACGTGTACTTTTATTGAAGTCTCGGTGTACAGGTCCCTGATCGGTCCTAAAATGGAAGATAGACAGTCCCACATAATCAGCTTATGCCATAACTTCTCCCCGTTGAACTGGTCAAAAGCTTGGACCAGGTCAACAAAGGCCAAACACACGCACGGTTTTCCCTCTAGTACTTTGATTTTTAATATGCTCATTAGGAGCATATTAGCCGTTGTCCCAGTGGCTTTGATGAATCCTGTTTGAAACGGGTCATTAAGTTTTCTGGTCAGCATCCATTTTTGGAATCTTTCCAGGGTGAAAGAGGCGAAGATCTTTCCAACGGTGTTCAATAACGCGATTGGACGATAGTGCCTCAGGTTGTCCCTCGCCCCTTTTTTAAAATTCGGGACAATATTGGCACATTTCCACGAGAGGGGGATTCAAGATGTTTTCTCACAGTTCTCGAAAACTTTACTTATAAATAAGGACCCGGTCTCAGGCTGTTTTTTCAGGTCAAAGTTTGTTACGCCATCGGGTCCTGGTGCCCTCGAGAGATTCAAATTCTTAATTTTCGTCAGTATTTGATCTGGGTTATGTGGAATAACCCATGGTTCGTCATTTGATGACGGAACAAGAATCATGGCATATTTTGGTTTCTTATACAATGCTTCAAAATGGTTGATCCATTTTGATTCGGCCACGCAATTCTGGAGACTTTCATTTGTAATTTTTGTTGTTGACTTTATTAAAGACCAAAACATACTTGCCTTTCTTCCACAGATTGCTCACAGCATTTCTTGAGAGTCTGTTTGAATCATGTTAAATCTGTGTTTTCTTATCCAACATTTATATTCTTTCTCAGCTTCCAAAGCCTCCTTTTTTTCTCACGATTGACAGGGTCTTCATTACAAGTCTTTTCAGTTTTCGTACGTACCTGCTTTTTAGCGTCAGCTGATTGTCTTATTCAAGAATATTTCATTTACCCGGCCTTTTGATCCTTGCATTGCGTTTTTGATAGGCTAGAAGTAATGGGCAGTAATCGATGTTGTAAATGTCATCCACCTTTATTCCTTGACTCAGATCAACGTACTTCTTTGTGAGGTGTATTATTGCTGCTTCAGTCAGTTTCAGGCGAGTTGAGCCGTTTGTCATGTACACGTTGTAGTACATTTGTTGTCTCGCTGGTTTCTGCAGGGCCCATTTAATTTCCAGTAATTTATGCTCGCTGTGAGTTGTTCTGATTATTTTGAACAATTTAATTTCAGCGAGAAGACTCTTAGAGACGTAAACGTGGTCGATCGTACCAGCCTGATCCTCTCTATCCCATGTTGGTTCATAAATATTTGTATCATCGAGAGTTCGATGGAGATTATGTAGATCCTTTGTTTTCATGAGTGCATCCCAAGACTGACCTCGTTTTGCCAGGCCCGTGTTTTTTTGGTGTTTTATCATTGGATCACCAGTGCCTTTGCAAGTGATGTTTAGACCACTGCTTATAAAGATGTAATCCACCTGATGCCGGGCATTTGCATCCTCGATCATTTTGTCCACATGATTTATAAACTCAATATCTGAGATAGCATTGGAGTTCCAATATGTGTTAACAAACAACATTTTCCGTCCAGTTGCCTGGTTGCACGCTCTTCCGTTATGAGGCAATAAGGCTAACGACGCCTGTATGAATTTTGTTGAAAGTAGTAATTTAAGTTTGCCGAAGCCACTGCTTGAACGAAAAGGAGTTAGGAGACCTGACATTGGCTGACCTTTAGAGCCTTTGTGAGCAGGTGTAAAGTGGATCTCAAATCCTTCTAAAGATGGTATATTTAGCATCCACATTTCCTGAAGCATGATGACATCGTAATCTCCCAGATTGAAGTTGCTGGTCTTCATCAAGTGAATGAAACCTCTGGTGCTCCATGAGGCAACTGATATATGGTCCTGTAATTGAACTCCAGTTGGCTCTATCTGGGCGTGTGTTAAAGTTGACTCCTGTGGTGGCTAGACCGCCTCGTGATTTATCACGCCGACGGGGTCCAAGACCATTTTTCAACATCCGCTGTTCTGTTGAATGCTCAGTCCTACAGTGTTTTGGCCTCTTTTGGGGATTAGGTGATGTTTTGATCAAATGTTACCTTCATAGTTGTCAAGGGACCTTTTGGAAAATGGTTCATGCCAATTTCTTCAGTATCGGTATCAGAGTCCCAAAGGCGTCAGCCTTTTCCTTTTGTCAAATTCCCTTTTAAATGTAGATCATCAGAATGCGATTTCCCCAAGTCATTTTGGGGTTTTAAGTGGAGGCCATTTCTTCTGCTTATAGTGCGTGGATCGATGTTACACTCTCAATGGGATCTCAGTGGGGAATCATATAACCTTTGTGCCTGTAAGAACCGGTCCCTCTCTCTCGATTGCTGATGTGATCTAGTGGATCCTGTAAGCTCTCTCTTTTCATCCTTATATTCACATTTTCGAGGGTCATTTACCTCGTTTACCCTTTGAATATCATATCCCAGGTATAGGAGGTTCTTCGCTGCTGAACTGAGCCATTTCTTTACAGTTGAAGATTCGATGTAGAGAAAGGCTATATCGTTCCGGTCTTCAAACCCTGGCTCAACTATTTTTATATCTTCCGATCTTAAGCCTTTCAAGGATGAAATCTTAGCAAAGAGTTTCATAACTGATCTTCGATTTAAAATCAAGCTGTCGTGTTTATTCACCTCTCGCTCCAGCTTGAAAACTCTCGTTGATTTTCTTGCATTTGATTTCGAGGGAGATAGGTGTTTATTTAAGTTTTGTCCTGATTCCTTGGTGCTCTTGAAGGGATGTGAACTTTCTTGAGAATGCCGTCCCGTTCTTCTTTCTTTATTTGAAGGTTCACTTTGATGAATTTTTTAATGCAAATCTAAAGCATCATTTTTGTCGTTTGAGTTTTTGAGTAGTTTCGGTTGATGCCCAATTGTTTTTTTCCCAGAGGTTTTGTTCCCTAGGTGTATTGCCTTCCTGGCCCATACATTTCTCTCTCGATCGATTGGTTACAATTTTTTTATCATAATGAAGGGAGGATACAAAGATTTCATTGTAGCTTTCTTTTTTGCTTGTTGCATAAGTGCTGAGTCCTCATCCTCAGGGTCTGCTTTTCTTTTCTGGCTAACCGCCAGGACTAGTTCAGGTGCTGAGTCTTCAACTTCATGGAGTGTCAAGTCCATCAAATTAATTGAACTGTCAGAGTTATCGATTACCTGAATTGGTTTGAGCCTTGTATCGTTTGTCTTTTGGTTTATAGTTTTGTCTTGAGATAGCTTCTTGTTTAGTGCATCAGGCAAATTGTTTTGGATTTTTAGCAGCACAACTCTTCTGCCTGTGGCATTTAAAGTTTCCTTATTGACGTTGTTGGATCTTCCGGATTCCAGACTCGGAAGTTTATTCTGAACCCAGTCCGGAATCGTTAGATCCTTCTTCGAAAAAATGCCAAAAGAGGTCACTTTGTTAGTGGACCCTTTTCAGACCGTGCAAAGTTGATGCTTATTCCTCTCCTGATTGTTGGATCTGATATTCTCGTATTTGCCACTTGGACCACACACCCGTTTCTATTCTGTCGCCTATAAGCAGTTTTGGGCCACTTATTGTCTGACATGTTGTCTTTCTGAGATACCGATTGCAGCTCAGTATCTTGAGTTTTTGTCTGTGTTAACAGTAGGTGTCCCAGGCCGTTCGGAGATGGGTCAATTTTTAAATTGGTTGATGGCGATGTCAAGCTGTTTGCTTTTTTCTCTCTGACATCTCTCTGTGTTCCCATTGAAGCTGAGGATTTGATGTTCAGGACATTATTTGGGACTAAAAGCTGCTCCTGCCTGAGCCCATCGTGGAGGACTTCCGGGATTGTTTCCGTAAATTGGTCCTGCACTGTCTTAATTTCCTTATTTTTAGCCGTTATGAAGTATTCTATGAATGTAAGTTTGGAGTTTGTTGCGGCTATCATGTTTGTTTGGTCTTTCAATGTGTCAGCAACTGCTTCATAGAGCTTACAGAACGGCGCTGGTGCGATTGTAATTGAGGACATTATAGTAAAAAGATCTGTTTTTTTCCCTGGTGACTCTTTGGGCTTTTGATATTGAAGTTCCGACAATTGTCTACTTTGCAGAGGGCTGCCAAAGAGGGGTCCTCTTGTAGGGGTCGACTCAAATATGTTAGTAATTCCAACAGCCCTAAGTTCGTTGACATGGAATTCTTTTTCCTGGTGTTGCTTGTGTTTTTTTTTCCCTATGGTTTCCCATACTCGCCCCTGGTCCTTCTAAGAAAGTATGATTCCTTTTGTCAGTTTCCAGTGTCCTTTCAAAGACTATTGGTGATGCAGGATCATTTGAACTGCTGGTCCCTGTGTTGGTTGCGGGTTCCCGACTGGTGATGCTGGTAACGGTCTGTGTCATTATGTTGTTCATAGGAGGATTAAACGGGGTTGTGGTTTGGGTGGACATCGGCACTTGGAGAAAAGTCTTCTGGAGAAAGTGCGTCGGGCGTATAGAATTTCGTTTTACCTTTTGTGTGCCGGTCGTCAAAAGTTCTTTGCACGGAGAGCCTGGTCGCTCGTTAGATGGAGACCCTTGCGATCCCCAACCAGGACTTCATCCGTGCATTCCGGGTGTTCCTTCCAGGATTACTGCATGAGTGATTTCTCCCCATTAGTTATTTAGGGTTTGATCTTTTTTCTTAAAATAGTTGAACACTGTTTTAACCGGCACCAATTTCTCCGTTTGTGTTTGACAAAATTTCTTTATTATGCTTGCTCTTACTTTTTATTGTTTAACCTGTCCTCTTTGTGTATTTTTTCGAGGCTTGACAGGGTTTTCTTTCAACGTAGTCTGGGTTCCATGTTCAAAAGCACGTCAAGGCTCCCCTTTTCCTTCATTTCCTTGTCTACAATGTCTGCGTCACCAAGGAAGTTCTTCAATTGCAAGTCAATCGGGATTTGGAAGATTAGCTCATCTAGGATTGACCAAGCAATGTTCATCACTTCTGGTGCAGGAGTAGAAACCAGGGGTTCATCATCCGATGGTTCTCTGACTGAGTCTGATGCCCGGGAGGGCAAGAATAATGAACCTTGTTTGGTATTGGGCTGATCAAATCTTCTGTTACCTTTGTAGGGTGAATCTCAATTTGAGTTATCTTTTGAGGATTTATTGCGCTCTGTCCCAAATCCTGGGACCGACCCAGGTTTTCTTGACAAGGTTCAATGGGGATGATGGGTATAAGGAGCTGATTTTGGAGCCCGGTGGCTGCAGTATCAATGTTTAGGTTGGATGCCCTTGATTTACCTGTGGGTGCTGTTTGGGGAGGAAAGTTGTTTACCCCGTTGGCGGATGGTAGTGACCCATTTATCAATGTGTTCTCACATAACATTTCTCCTGTTAAATGGGATGGCAAGAGCATAGCCCGGGTTGGGGAGATGAAACTCAAGGCCTGTGGAGAAATAGTCTGTGGAGAAGTGATCAAAGGAGTCGCTGTTGGCTTATAAAGGATTGTTCTTGTGGGGGACATAGATGTTAGGGGGGGCATTGTGTGGCTTCCTGACTCGCGCCAACCAGTAGATAGTCCACCCTGATGTATCTGGATGATCCAACTGTGAGGGCGTAGAGTACGCATAGTTCAGTGGAGAGGCAGAGTTTACTGGATGTGAATTTTCACAAGGTCTCCGACCTTCATTATGGGACCGTCTTAACTCCATCTGTCTACCCATGTTTTCGGCCGTAGAAGTGTTTGATTCCATCAAACCGGGGCACCGCACTTTCGCACTCCTGAGATAAGGACCAGTGTCTGTTTCCTCACACGGGTTTACTGTGGCCCCGGCATCTGCTGCCATAGACTGCTTCAGACTGCAATCGTATCCGCAGTCAGCTCTGCATCCTCTCTGCGGTGCTAGGCAGGTTATCTAGGGACTGCCCGGTAAGAAAAAATGGATGACAATGTAGAAAGACTCTCCAGCAGGAACAAAAACAGTAGGACTGCTTCAGACTGCAGTTGTATCCGCAGCCAGTCACATTTTGCATCAGTCACATTTAATCAGGTCGACATTAAGGGGAGAGCCATGTTTAGACATGATCAGATAAAGAATTGATTCTTTGTTGTGAGTAGGTTTTGTGCCGTGCGGAATAAAATTATTGCCATTACGGAATTTTGAGAAATTATACCTGGGCATCTGAGTGGACTTGTAAGCCGCACTTGATGTTTTCTCAAAATATATTTTCTGTGCTTTCCATTTGTTGAGTGGTGATGTGTTCAATGTGTTCAATACGATGTTCAGCAAACAGTTCATTACCCTTGGGAGGGTGGTAAAGACTGTTGATCCTAATAGAAGTCAAATCAAAGACTTTAGCACAACCTCAACAACATTTACAAAGGAGAACGCTTGTGAGAGAATCTATCCATTGGTTGTGGTATTTCTAAAGATGAGAACAACAGCCGCACTTACCTTTCTTCCCTGTTAATGTTAGTAAATAGAGAAGCCCTGGGGAGGCCAGAGTCCTCTGATGTTTGAGAGGCTGGGTTGAGCCAAGAGAATGTTGAGATGATATTCTCGGATAGTGCTTGCTAGTTCAATGTTTCTTGCAAGTACTGATCTATGTTTGCGAAGGATGCTGTAAAATAGTAGTACTCTGTTTAAGTGAAAGATGCACCCAGTATACAGTCTGACCCTAGAATGAGCTGGTGTGACAGCAATCTAAATGGAATATAATGAAAAGAAACACAAACTGACTGTCGACAACTAATACGTTTGAGAAATATGAGTATCTACTTTGAGCATAATCACTGAACTCCATCTACTATTGAAAGCACCTGTCATGGTCTCAAAATTGGACACTGTTTACTATGTTGGTTGTGTGTGTGTGTGTATATATATATAATCAGTAAAAAAACGTTGTTAACGGGACGTTATGGTTAAGTTGCGCAACTAAAAACCTATGAAATTCAGTGAAATAACTTTGTTAAAGGGACGTTATGGTTCCAAGTAAAACCAAAAAACCCCTGAAATTCGCCAGTTATGGTAAGCTAAGCAACCATAACTCGCGCCACCACCGTGCACTGCTAAGCCTAACACCCAGGACATCAAAGATGACATCACAAATGTCATCGGCTCGTGAGACTAATTTATGTTTTTAAAGCAGGTACATCCTTCCCTACTGTCAATGCCATGATTTTCAGACCCCGGCCGACGGATCTTTAAACTGCCAGGTGCAGCTCCTAGTAAACAACTTCATGACCCTCACCATTTTATGGGACAATCACCAAAGACCAATATGCCCTTACGCGGTACTAGCAGCTAGAAGCAACATACCAACCGTTATGGTGGTCTAATGCCTCGTTGTCGGAACAGCCTTCCGATTATCAGTGCGACCACAGTCCTTCTTTTATCATAAACCAACACCCTGTGTAGCGCAAAGGAACAGCGCGTGACTCAAGATAAAGTTTAAGTTTTGCGCATCGACAGCAAAGACAAATGCAAATCGCTGAATATTCTCTAAACATTTGATGTCAAATAAATGTACTTTACGAAATGTACAATGTTGCTGTTTGCTTTTAAATTACAGTTTCATATTCCGAATTGTGGCGCGCTGTGTTGTGAGATGATGTGTGTTGTTTTCCGGGTTCTGTGTAAAGTCGCGTAGGACTGGACACGAATGGGCGCGTTTGGCTACGCACCCTGTAACGTCAAAAGAGAGACGAGGAATATGAATGCTTTGATAATGTCAGGCTTAGGGGCGGGAGATATGATTTAGTGTCGCAAAAACAGGTCAGCCAGGTCGATGGGGCAAGTGATAGGAATATCACATAATGTCGGCGCACAGCAACCTGATTTATCGTTTGTTTAGTGGACAAAAAGTCGGGTAAGGCCCATAGGAAATAGTAATGTCAGCGGACATAAGGAGGGTTGTTAGAACACTTTCAACCTGACAACGAACAATACGAACAGCGTTCTCAGAACACCCCCATTTTGTTTAATTGCAAACATTTCAGGACACCGCAAGTGTTCTTAGAACACATTCAACTTGCCAGAGTACAATACGGACAGCGTCCTCAGGACACCACAATTTTGTTTATGTATGAACATTTGAGGACACCGTGAGTGTTCTTAGCTCAATTTTAGCTTGCTTGCGAACAAAACGGACACATACTCCGTCCTCAGAATACCCCACCATTTAGTTTATATAGAAAATTTCAGAACAGCCGTGTTGTCCGCAGACAAATCGAACACAACAAAAGCGTCTAGCACATAAAAAAACATAGCATTGAACCTATCTCATACTCCCCCACCCTCCCCAAACACTCTTACACACCAACACACTCCACTAAATACAATTTTTAATCCAAGTTTCACCACGCTGTCCGCGGTCGTCGGCGAATGCAAGATGGCGGGCGCCACAAAAAATCTGACGCGCTTCACGCACCAGGGCGTACAATCAGTGAACACGTCGCATGTCCGCGGACATCATGCAAGCCGCTTGGCCAATCTGGGCGCTGTCTGCGGAGCGAAAAGGGAAGTCCATCCGCGGAGGGAACAGAGATATCACTCATTTTTTTGCCTTACATTTTGGTCATTTTAAAAAAAAACTACTGGACGGATTTACACCAAATTTGCAAAAGCACACTTTCGGGATCAAGCCCCCGCTCCTGCTGCAAATTTGGTGTAAATCCGTCCAGCGGTTTGGGCTGTAGGCGTGCGCAAAGTTTTTTCCCATTATGTCTATGGGAAAAAACAAAAGTTTTGGGACCTCCCCTATAACATTGCCCCCCCTGGACCAAACCTCTCCAAACTTTGCTCTTCCTATGGAAACACCAACTTAACCATAACTACATGGACGCTACCGCGTCCATGTAATATATATATATATCCAAAGCAAAAAAATTAACTGTAAAACGACAGTTCACAGTGGCACTCCTCCATCCTGCTTTTCAAAAAAGTACACCACGCAGTTCTTCATTTTATGAAAACGTCCTTTATTGTTTGGTGTGGACATTCAAGAGCACACCCGTGAAAAACACACAATAACGCGTTTCACCTCAAACTGGGCTTCGTCGGATTGTAACTGACACCATGTCATGCAAAGTATTTTATTTCATTTCCTGTTTAACATCCAACCCTTTCCTGTTTTTTGGACCTCTAGACTAGTGCTTTTGCCGATTTGGTTTGCCTTCTAATGGCGCCATGTTTGGTGAGTATGTGCTGACACCCTACTTTCTAAAGAATGATAGGAAGTAATACATTTTAAGCAAAAGTGCATTTTTTTATAATACATATATTTGTATTTTTGCAAAGTGCATGTGCCTGGGTAAGAGGATAAAGGGAAGGAGGAAACAGGAAAAGTCAATTGATTTATTATATGCAAAAATGGCTTAAAAATGCTGGTATTTGTCAATAAAACATTCAACAAGAATATATTCTCCCTTAATTAATTACATTTTCGTGTCATGGATGAAGGATACAATAAAGATCAAGTGATCTAAAATATTTGGCATAACATGGAAACGTTTAAGGAATTTTGGATTATAACCTATATTGAGCGAACTATATTTATCTGCCTTGGAATATCAGTATATTCAAAAGTAAAGTGCTTAGTGCTTTGTGCAATATTCGCTTCTGCATCTTTTTATTTATGTTTGCCTACGTTGCAGTAGTACCTTATACAAATATGGAAATACCAATATGTTTATACTATGTACCTGGCTTTTATAATAAAGTGCCTGTTGCATTTATAAATTGCAGCTTTTAGTTACGCTTATGTAGTGTTTAGTCGTTCTTCTTATTTGCCTTGATATTATCTGTTTCCTTATTTGGATCCAATATGAACTATATAGCCATTTAATATCATGCCTGTACATTGAGGCTAGACTATTAAATTAGTTTAAGTTCTAATGTTTTGCTGTGTGATACACAGTTATGTTTGTCTGTCCCTCTATCTTTGCTTAATTATTTGGTAAAAACCAACATGGTGCCAGTGAAAAACATGTTTAAAAAAATTGGTGCTAAAACCCGGATATATAAATGTGCAAATGTGAAAAAATAATTAAAACTGTATTAAACGCGATTGAGAAACCGTTAAAACTTTTACACATAAAAAATCACACATAGAAAAAAGCTTATTCAGTGAGTCTGCTAAGTTATTGTCCAATGTTAACAACGTTTTTGTTTCTGCCATACAATTCTTCTCTCATTTAAGCTGAGTCACTCATAGCCTCTATTATATTTTTCAAATGTCCAATTCAGAACTTTGGGATTTCCCTGTTACATTGTTTTAATTATATAATTCCCCAATGAATGTATATAATTCTTCGTCTTTGTTGTGCCCCCCGGGGACTTGGTGTTATAGTCAATTATGTATCGACTTTCCAGTTGATGCAATTTGCGCTCCCTGTTTCCTCCCCTTACATGTGGCTGTACATGATCTATGCCGAAGAACTTGAGGGACTATATGTCTCCTCCATGTATATCAGAGAAATGTTTTGCTAAAGAATAGGTTGGATCCATGTTCTTAATTGCTCTGAGATGCTGCAAGATTCTTATCTTAACTTCCAACTTTGTGCTTTGGATATACCAGAGATTGCAGCTGCAAGTGATTACATAAATTACAAACTTTGTACTGCAGCATATGATTTTCATGATCTTGATATTTTTCTCTGTTCGGGGGTGCATGTATTGTTTTATGTTTTGTCCAAATTTACACGCTTTGCATTTAATGCATCTCTGGAATCCTACTGGTTTTTCTGGAAGCCAATTTTGTTTGGGTTTAGACTGAAACAGGCTTGGCAAAATTTTGGATTGTAACGACTTGGCTCTTCTAAATGTTACATTTGGATTGACATTGATTACTGAGCTAATATCTTTATCTTTCCTCAGAATGTACCAGTACTTTGCCAATATTTTCTTAATCTCCTTGGAACCATTGTCAAAAGTTGTTATGAATCTAATGATTTGTTCTTTACTGGTATGTTTCGCCTTTTTTTCTGCATTTTTCATAGTTGTTTTCGTTAGAAGTTCTTGCCTGGTTTGTTTGTTGTACTCATTATACTACATAATAACTTCTCTTCCCATGCTCCCATGAATACATTTGCAAATGTGGGAGCTACCGCTGTGCCCATCGCTGTACCACAAATCTGGGTGTAACATTGCCCATCGAACATAAAAGAGTTATGTGTCAAACAGAATGTTAACATTTCAAGTAGCATTAAAGAGTGTTCTCTGTAGCTTAGAGATCTTATAGACAGGAATCTTTTTATGGCTTCCATTCCTTCATCATGTCCAATACACGTATATAGTGAAACAACATCTAATGTAATTAGCATATAGTTGGATTTCCATGGTATTTGATCTACCTGCATCAGGAAATCTGTTGTGTCTCGTGAGTAGGATGGTAAAGTTTCTACAAACGGAAACAAAAATGTGTCCAGGTATTTGGAGGTATTTTCCAGAAGGGAGTCAATCGAAGCAACTATTGGTCTGCCATGCGGTCAGGTAGCTGACTTGTGTAATTTAGGAATTAAATTAATGATAGGTGTAGTTGGAAAATCCTTTGTTAAATATTTTTTGTCATTCCAAGAAATCAACCCTGCTTCAAACCAGTTGTTTAATTTTTTGTCATATTCAATCATGTAATTCTTATATGGATCTTTTGAAAGTTTCTGATAGTCTTCATTATTTCTTAATTGACGTAGAGCTTCTTTTGAGTAGTCTTCTGAGTTTAGGACTACTGCATTGCCTCCTTTGTCCGCTGTTCTTATTACTATGGAGTCCTCCATTTGTAAATTTTTTATGGCTTGTTGTTCTTTTTTTGTTACATTATGGATCATTCTTTTGGGATTGGAGGCCAATTGTTTCATTTCCTCTATAATCAAGTCTTCAAATAGATCAATATTAGGTGTATTATGTATTTGAGGACTGAATTTGGATTTCTTTTTCAAATTGCAGAAAGGTCTAATATCTGTCGCTAAATCTACTGGTACTTGACTTGTCCATTGATTTTGTTCAATGTTGTTATCATTTGATTCACCGTCATTTTCCATGTATAAAGCATCAAGAGTATTCAGCATTGGGATGTCATTGACTGTTAATTCAGACGGTGTTTCATTGCTTTCTGTTCTAGTTTTCGTTTTATCATCGTTTGCATAATGTTTCACCAGTCTTAATTTACAAATGAAGCAGTGAAGATCTATTCGAGATTGTGTATAGTTATAATTAGACATCATGCAAAAAGATAATCCTTTTTCCAGTATCTTTACTATATATTATATGGTAGTGGCCGTGTAGTTATGGTTAAGTTGCTGTTTCCATAGGAAGAGCACTTTTTGGGCGGCTCATAACTTCGCTCCCCCTATACGAATCCTCACCAAACATTGCAAAAAAAGTATATGGCCCACTCGGAATCTATTTGAAAAGTTTAGTGAGGTTTGCTCCAGGGGGGGCAAAGTTATAGGGGGTTTCCCAAAACCTCTGTTTTTCCCATAGACATAATGGGAAAAAACTTTGCTCACGCCTACAGCCCAAACCGCTGGACGGATGTACACCAAATCTGTGGCAGGGGCGGCGGCTTGGTCCCAAAAGCGTGCTTTTGTTAATTTGGTGTAAATCCGTCCAGTAGTTCTTTTTTAAATGACTAAAACATAAAGAAAAAAAAATAGTGATATCAATGTCCGCTCCGCGGACACACTTCCCTGTTTTCTCCGTGGACAGGGTGCTGATTGGCTGGGCGATCCGCATCATGTCCACGGACATTCGACATACTCGGTGATTGGGTGGTTGAGAGCGTGTGGTCAGATTTTCTGGGCACACCCGCCATCTTGTATCCGCGGACAGCGTGGTCAAACTTGGTGGAAAAATACTATTTAGTCAAGTGTGTTGGCATGTAAGACTGTTTGGCGAGGGTGGGGGAGTAAGAGATGGGTCAAATGTTGTATTTATTTAGGTGGCAGGCACCCCTGTTGTGTTTGTTCTGACCGCAGACAGCAGCGCTGTCCTTAATGTCCATAGTTAATGAAAATGGGGTGTCCTGAGGACACTATACCTGTCCGTACTGTTCGTAGGCAAGTTGAAACTGTTCTAAGAACACATCAAGTGTCCTGGGAATTTCGTAAACAAACAAAATGGGGGTGTCCTGAGGACACTACGCCTGTCCGTATTGTTCATAGGCAAGTTGAAACTGTTCTAAGAACACATAAAGTGTCCTGGGATGTTCATAAATAAACAAAATGGGGGTGTCCTGAGGACGCTATGCCTGTCCGTATTGTTCGTAAGCAAGTTGAAACTGTTCTAAGAACTCATCAAGTGTCCTGGGATGTTCGTAAATAAACAAAATGGGGGTGTCCTGAGGACGCTATGCCTGTCCGTATTGTTCGTAGGCAAGTTGAAATTGTTCTAAGAACACATCAAGTGTCCTGGGATGTTCCTAAATAAACAAAATAGGGGTGTCCTGAGGACACTATGTCCGTCTGTATTGTTCGTAAGCAAGTTGAAACTGTTCTAAGAACACACGCGGTGTCCTGAAATGTTCGTTAATAAATGAAATGGGAATGACCTAAGGACACTATACCTATCTGTACTGTTCGTAGGCAAGTTGAAACTGTTGTAAGAACACTCATATTGTTCGCGGACATAAAACGTGCCCATATGGCATAGTTAAAATGTTTGATTCTATGGGTGTGATCTATGGGTGTGATATGCTGCAGTGGTTGTGGCCAGGGCCTAGATTATTGGATGCATAGCCGTAGGCCGTAGGTTGTAGGCCATGCACCCAAGACTCTAGGCCCTGGCCACAACCACCACAGCATATCACACCCATAGTGCTTATAACTTCTGCACCCAAGACCAAATTTATAAGCAACAAAGTTATAAGCTAGTATGGGTGTGATATGCTGTGGTGGTTGTGGCCAGGGCCTAGAGTCTTGGGTGCATGGCCAAGACCAAATGTATAAGCACCGAAGTTATAAGTCACTATGGGTGTGATATGCTGCAGTGGTTGTGGCCAGGGCCTAGAGTCTTGGGTGCATGGCCAAGACCAAATGTATAAGCACCGAAGTTATAAGTCACTATGGGTGTGATATGCTGCAGTGGTTGTGGCCAGGGCCTAGAGTCTTGGGTGCATGGCCAAGACTAAATTTATAAGCACCGAAGTTATGAGGCACTATGGGTGTGATATTCTGCAGTGGTTATACTTATTATAATATACTTACTGTTTAGTTTGGTAACTGGAGTACATATATTCCTTGTCAATTTCTGTGATAAAAGAAAAGATCATGTTAGTATTGGTAGTTTGTAACGACTTATAATATTGAATAATAGACATTTTTTTATTTATTTTGACCCTCATATTTAGTAGATTACAAACCAGTGCACTGTGCAATTTGCTCAGTTTCTGTGTTTGTTGCTAAAATCATTGGGTCTGTGGGAAAAGGGAAAAAAAATCCATGTCGGATTAAAACACTCTTTTTTTGTTATGCTACAGTCTATTTGTTTGTTTGTTTTCAGTGTTCACATGTTGTTTCTGGCTAATGTTCTGTCTGTTGGCTTGTTGCAGATTTTTGGAGCAGTTAGATACATGTTGGCATATTCTAAGTGTCTTTTTTTGCTATTATGTAGTGGTATTGATTTATCTGTTTGGTTATTGCAAAATCTTGGGGCAGTTAGATACTAGTTGGCGTATTCTAATTGTCTATTTTTTGTTATAATGTAGTTGTATTGATTTATCTGTTTGGTTATTGCAAAATCTTTGTGCAGTTAGATACCAGTTGGCGTATTCTAACTGTCTATTTTTTGTTTAGTGTAGTATAGTGGTATTGATTTATCTGTTTGGTTATTGCAAAATCTTGTGGCAGTTAGATACCAGTTGGCATATTCTAACTGTTTATTTTTTTTAATATAATTTAGTGGTATGAATTTATCTGTTCAGTTGTTGTAGAATCTTGGGACAGTTAGATACTTGTTGGCATATTCTAACAGTGTATAGTTTTTTAATTGAAGTTTTGTTAATGTTTAAGTACAGATTAGTTATGAAATTTTGGTTTTAAGTAGATTAAATAAGTGTTTGTAATATTTGCTGGTAATCTCTGATTTAGAGTAATGGTGCTATCATTACATTCGAACCATCCACATTTCTTTTTAATATATGCAGTGTAGTGACGTGCATTGGTTGTGGCTTCTGCGTGTTAGATTATACCTATTGTTGTGAAGGTTTTCTTACCAAGTGATTCTTGACCGTGTGTGAATCCAGTCAGCTTGCAGTTGTTTTTGGTACCATCTGCATTGTAACATAGAAGCATTAGTATTACGTATTTACCATGTGTTTGTATTAGTAAAGTGGAGCGATTATCCGAATTGCAGGTAGTACATAATCTACCATGGCTTGCATTTTGTACAAGTTGCTGAAATGGAACAGATTCACAATTAGGTATGGATACATACACAAAGCGCTCACTAGGGATTTGTTCCTGTGTCACATTGTTGCAGAGAGTGCATGTATGTTTCCACATGTATGAAATCTGGAAGATTTCATTTATAGGTATGTTTTTGTTTTCCAGTACTTGTAGTAAGTACATTAGAAATTCTTGTGGATCTTCCTGTGAGTTTATAGTGAATTTCAACATTCCAGCACAGTAGTCCAATTCTTGTCTTATTCCATGAACACTATATGTGTTGTCAGGATTATTTGTTGCGTTTCTATGAAGTACTAACATTTGCAAACAGAATTGGTATGTACTGTGTAAGTAAATGTTGTCAACAATTGGTGGTAATTGAAATAGAATATTCATTGCTACCTTTGCGTAGCAATTTACACCAGTTATATTTGAACATTTAATGGACCAGATAGGTCTGTGTCCAAGTCATTTTTTCGGAATGTGTGTTGTTCCTTTGAAGAAGTACCCGAGTTACTTTGAGTAATAGGTTCTTCTTTGGTTGTGGTAATTGATGAAGTATTTGCCTCTTTTACTCTCTTTGGAGGATTTGCAGTGACATCCTGTTGCATTTCTGTTTGAATTAGTTTTCTTTGACAAGTTTTTACTTTTTGTAGAACAGGATATGTTTTTAGATGGGGGGTGTATAGTGAACGTAGTCTATTGTATTCTAAAATGCAAGGAATATCAGCGTTTACTTTACTTGCATCAAAGTTGATTAGAAATAGACCATCAAGTGTACGTAAGCGCGATAGTGCTACGTAGCTCATGCCTTCTTTAAAGACTGTGTTACCAATATCTATCAATGTTTTGTCTAGGGTAAGACCTTGTGATTTATGAATGGTGACTGCGTATGCAAGAATTAGAGAAAATTGTTCTCTGCGGACATACATGTCTTTGAAGAGAAGGAATCGAGCTGTTGAGCGTCCTATCCTTTTCACTTCTGAAAGTTTGTCAAAGAGAATATTGAAAATTGTCACGTGGGCATGTTTGAAAGCCAACAACTGTACCCAGTGCTCCATTAACTAGTCCTTGATCCACGTCAAGGTTACGTTTAAGCATTACTCTACAATTTAAGGATCATTTTAATATTTTTTCCAACCCAGCTGTGTTGGAGATTGAATTTTTAAACTATTTAGTCTTGTTGTGGCTTGCTCACACATAAGTAGTGTCATACCATGTATGTCTAGTTTGTCTGTGGCGCTAATTTCCATTATTGGTTGCCTTTCTTTAACATTGTTTCATTGAATTTGAAACAGCTTGCAAGAGTTGGCATTAAGGCCATACAATCAACATTTTTGTGCGCTAATTGTTCCATAACATCAGTAGCACATGCATTATCGCCATACAGTGCATGAATGTGCTGGGTTTCAATATTGCTTGTGCTTTTGAGATAGTATACCAACTCTAATACTTTTTAAGATGTTGGCATAAGTGAGATCTGCAGATTGCTGCATGTTTTCTGTTAATTCTCTGTATTGGAAATGTTGCCAAAGGTTGAAATTTCCTATGCTGCCAACAGGTTTACGGCAGAGTTTGTGTCCTAAGGTTTTAAAAATAGGTTCACCTTTCACTGGCGTCAATTGAAGAAGATCTCCGAAAACAATAATGTGTTTTCCTCCAAAGAGCTCTTCGTAGTTTGTTTTGAGTACTTCTTGTAATCTGAGGTGAATCAAAGCCAACATTAGGTTGGAGACCATGCTCACTTCATCTATTAGTAGCATTTTCATTTGTTTTAACACTCTGCGTAGTTCCATTGCAGCTTCTGTAGAACGTTTGTAATAGTCCAATTTGTTTTGGTGTTCTACTGGCAGGATTAGTAATCGGTGCAAAGCGGCACCGCCTATGTTGTAGGCAGCTAAACCTGTGGGGGCAGTGATAACAGCTGACAGTTTGTTGTTTGTCAATTGTTGAAGGAACTTGCTGATGATTTTGATTAAGAATGTTTTGCCTGAACCAGCTTCACCACTGACGTACAGTAGTATAGGTTTGTAATTTTGGAAGGTGCATTCTTTATGTTCATGTTGTACACCATGTGCAATTTCTTTTGTTACTTCTTGAAAAATGCTACGCTGCTCATTTTTTACTTTTGATTGTAGTATAGTTAAGTTTTCTTGATCTTCATACTGGTGTTTTCTACTTCTGGCATGGCTAATTCTGCCTCATTTGCTATTAGTGGCTGTCCCAGTGGTTCTTGGCTTCCTGTTACAGAAGGTTGAATACTGTCAGGAGTGTCCTTATCTAGTTGGGCCTGGAGTTCTTCTTCGTGTTGCTGTTCATTGTGCAACATTGTTTTGTAGTGTGTAAAGTTTACATTGGTTATAGTGCTTTCATTTGCTTTGAAAGCGTCTTCGTAGGAGTCATAGTTATCTAGTATTTCTTCTTCTTTTCTCCATGGTTTAAAGAGTTGTAGTAGGGACATGTAATATAGTTCTTTATGTTGAGGAATCTTTAATGACAATTTGATATGAATAATTAAACTTGGCTTGGTGAGTTTTACTAAGCTGCCTTCACAATTTGTCACTCTGTATCTACCTTTTTATCATCGGGTTTTATATTATTTTTGTATGTGAAATTTTGGGCTATGTGGTATAGACAGATGGTTTCCAAAGTTGTACTTCTGTTTGGGTAGTATGTGTCCAGCAAATTGTTTTTTAAAATGTCTTGGCTGCTGGGATCATTTTTGGCTATTGTTTCTATGTCGTCATATGATTTGAGAACTCTTTTTCTAGATTTAGCAGGACCAAGACTTAGCCATACTATATTTTCAGATTTTCCATACAAAGCAGTACCGGTTAAACAATCTGTTGCTTCATAGGAGCCACATTCTCTATGGGAGACCATTTTTATGCCCAAGCTGTACAATATCTGAGAGAGTGTTTTGTCTGATGACAGGTCATTCCAGAGGTCTTGAAGCTCTGTTTTTTCTGCTTTGGTTAAGTATGCCGTAACATATTGTGCAACTGCAGTGGAATTGTCTGCAATGTACTGCACATCTATGTTTGCATTCCATAAGAGGGAAATGATTGCATCGTAATCATGGATATATTTTGCTTCTTCTGTTCTTTTTATGTAATATGTATTTTTAGGTGATTTACCTTTAACACTATGTCTAACTGAAGACATGAAGTTGTTCACTTGACCTGTTTTTGTAACCGGTCTAGGGAAACCAAAGCAGCATTTGGTGTTGTATTTCCCTTTGTTTTTGTATTTGCGATGATGATATTTGCCTCATTTGTGTCTTTTCTTGCACTTTTTGTAATAATTGCGTAGCTGACATATTTTGAAAGTGCGTTCTTGTTTTTAATGTGTGTGCAACTCCGTAACATAGAGTTGCTAGTTCACGTTCAAAGAGTATGTGGAATATGTAATCCACATTTTGTCTAAATCTGGGGTCTTCAGAATACATCCGTAATGAGCAGTATTATGATGCTGTTATTTGAATAGGTCTATCATCGTACCTTCCTCCTTTGCCAGTATTATAAAGAGTAGAGGAAAAGCACGTGCTTCTATACTTTTTTCCCATATGCTGATTGGTGATCCTTTCGTTTGTTGCATTTGGTACATTTCTAGTGCATCTTCTATTGTGTCATTAGAGTGCAATGGATGCATTGTATAATGGTCTAAAATATTGGATACTGTAGCAGGATCTAGAAGCTCAAATTGACCAGTTTCTGGTGACTCTTGAATTATTTCAGTGGTTTCCTTCAGGTTTTTATCAATATTCATTTCTTTGTAGTATTCATTATTGTCTTTTAGATATTGCAATGCTACCAGTTGTTGCCAATTATTTTGTCTTTTGTAGGTACACCATTTACTAAGATAATTAAAGATTGCTCTATTGGAGGTTGCACTCCCAGAGTGTGCACATTCTGTTTTAGATCTAATGGTAAATACACTACTTTGCCACAAATGCCTTTCACCAATTCAGAGGGAGGTAATTTTGCTGTTTTTGATTAAAGGCGTATTATTGCTTGAAAGGGGTGCACTGTTTGAATTATGATGCTCTCATATAAAGTGAGTTGTTGTAGGGGTTTTGGTAGTGGGAATAAGTCCAAATTAATTGTGAGAGCACGTGAAGGAGTTTGGTTGTTGTCAAGTTTTATAGTGCAGTATCTGCAAAGTATTAAGGGGTCAGTTATTTCGTATTTGTTTTCTGCTATAAGGTAGAGAGCTAACTCAAACCAATTAGAATCTTCATTGTCTTCTATTTTGTATGTTAGGTCTACAGTTTTTGTGTTACTTTTATAAAAAGTTCTGCAGCAACACACACACACACACACATGGTTTGGTACTTCAGCAGATGTACTTTTACATTTCAGTATTTCATTTTTGTATGTGTGTAGTAGAAGGTTGCCATGCATAGAATTGTTGCTAGTCTGTTATAAAGCTATTGCATTTTGTATGTGGCTTTCACCTCCAAAATATTTTTTCTGGATATAGTCGATTTCTTCGAGTAGGCCTTTTGCTGTACCATGTAGAAGAATGTTATTTAAATTGGCTAGTGCTAAAGCACGACGTTTTAGCATAGTACAGTTTATAGACTAGATTTCTTATAGTTGAATGATGTGTTGATATCATTTTGATATGATGGAAGGTAGTTTTGCAAATAGGTCCTGAAATGCAGGCTAATGATTGCCCTTGTAGTCCTGTATATTTGCGCACTGGGCAGGTATCCATATTTTGCAGTAGTTTCATTTTGATTTTGTCTTTTCCTTTCACATACTGATTGAGGAATTGGTGTAAAGACTTGAAAGAAGTAGTATTTGTTCCATTATGGTATTATTAACTTCTTCATAACCTCGTCCACTGCTATGTATGGCAATTGTATTTGTTTGCTTTTGTTTGTATGCTTCCTCATTAAAATATGGTTATGTGCTTGTTGTGTGACTCCATTCACCTCCACAGATATTTAAGAAGTTATTTGTGTTGACATTTTGTTTATTGGGAAGTCTTCTTTGTAGTTTAATCATTAGTTTTGTTAGTGGTTTCATTTTGTTTAACACTAACATAGATAACTTTCTTTTGAGAAGGATTGCATTGTCTATCAAAGCTTCTAAAATTTATTTTCTACGGTAGGTTTTAAGGGTTGTGCATGATTTCTCTCCTGTTTTTATAAGATTTTGAAGGACTCTGTGGCGGAACATTTTTGCTAAAATACTTTTCTTGGTATGCTTACTTGGCATTATATCAAGATATATAGGAGCAGTTTTAGCAGTAGTGGTAGCTGAATTCTTGTTAATTGTTTTCTGTTTTGTTTTACATTTTGATAGAGGAGGCAAAGTTTCTGTACTTGAAGCTTGTTTTGTTTCGCTAATTGACTGTATTAGCTGTTTTGTTTGAACTTTTTGTACAAATTCTGCTAGAGATGGATGCTTATTTTGGACACTTCTATTTTCATTTGCTCTACTTCTGCGTTGCTTTCTACAGACTTGCTTTTTGGTAGGCATTCTTTGGGGTCTGTTGAAAAAAAATAAAGAAGGTATGGGTTGGGCTGTTCTGCAATGTATGTGTGCTGTGTGCATGAGTGTCTGAGTATGATGGTAAAGATATATGTGATGGTGTGTGATTGTGCATTGGGCAACTACAATTAGTTGGGGTGGCTATTCTTAAATTTGTGTGTTACTATACTGGGGTTCAGATGACGGTAGAAAGTAAGCTAGTGGCGAGGAGAAGCACAAATAGCAAATCTAATGGTATAGAATTAAAACAGTTCTTTGTTCTACAATACTAACATTCTAGGGGCTGAGTTATGTCATTTGTGCGCTGAAAAACAGGGATTTGTGTGCCATTCTGCCTGCAAATCCCTGTTTAACAAATGGGGATTTGTGGGCAGAATGGTGCACAATCTCTGTTCTATGGCACAGAAATACCATGAATGAACCCCATAATGTGTTTGAGTAACAGTAAAAATATTATGGTGGTATTTAACTTACTTTTTTGTGTGGAATGAGCAGGTTTCTTCTGAATTGTTGTTTGTACTTCAGATTCTGCTGCTGCTTTTCAGGAGAGTGGTATTCACTGCAATTGTAAAGGAAAGAAGTTAGTAATTTTGTGTGTTTATAGCACTGATGTTAATTTAGACATTGATTTTTATGTTTTTGTAGAAGTATTCTTGTTTGATATCTGAACATAATGTGTGCATGCAATTTTGTTTGACTATGTGCAGTCTTTATGTTTTACTTTAAATATGTTAGTTCAACATGCTTCGCAAATGTGTGTGTAAAAAGAAATTAAATAGCAGATAGGTTTGGAAGTGACAGTTGATTATAGCAGATGGGAAAAATGACAGTAAGTTCATTTTATAGGTTATTCAAGTTAAAAGGCAGTTAATCTGTTTATATGCATTTATAAGAATTGTACATGTACTATACAGAAAATATGCATACCTGTAGTTTGTTTTGATGCAAAAATAGCTCGAAATACATCATCCTGGGTGACCTTAACCTAGGTTTCAATGACAGCCAAGATGCCAAAGCAGAATCACTGCACTCAGCCCTGAAGGACATGGGTTTCAGCCAACTAGTTAATGCACCCACACATATCAAAGGCAGGACTCTTGATTGGATCCTCTCCCTTAAAACCCCCGTAACCATTGAGGTCATCTCCCCTCTTACTTGGACCGATCACCATAACATTGTATTTACAATCAATCCCTCCGAACCCACACAAAAGAAACCTAAAACTATGATTACCTATGAAACTAGAAATGCCCGCAAACTCACGCCAGAAAACTTCACGCCTCCTCTTTCAAAAATCCTAGCTTCTACCTCGATCACCAGTGACAACCCCTGCCTCCTAGCAGACATATATCACAACTGCCTCACTGCAACCATTAATGCTATAGCACCGCTCACCACCAAGGCAAAACGCTCAGACAAGCGATCTAGCTTCTGGTTCAATGATGATCTTATCGCCCTCAGAAGAACCAAACGCGCGTGTGAACATGCCTACAGAAAGCATCCTACTGCAGAGGCAGAAAAAGCCTACCAAGAAATAAACAAAACCTATAAAACAGCTACTATTACCTACAAATCTAATGCGTATAATAATAGGATCAGCAATGCTACTTCAGATACCAAGGAATTATTTGCCATTCTAAAAGAATTGGAAAACCCCACTCCAGCCATAAACCCAACCATCCCCAGCAAGGAATGGTGCACCACTATACAAGACGCACTAACAGCCAAAATTGAACTACTCCAAATAAAAATCACATCCAAAAAACAATCACTAGCCAACAAACCTGCCCTCCTTAACCTAAATCGACCACATCAGGAATTCACCATCGCCCCATTCCATTTCACACCAGTATCCCAAAATGTAGTGTTTGACACCATCGCCAAACTTAAAGCCTCCAACTGCAAAGGCGATTCTGTCCCCGCATCAGTAGTCAAATCCTGCGCTCACACCCTCACCCCCATTATCACCAACTTCATCAACGCTTCCTTCAATACTAACCTAGTACCAGCTAGCATTAAAGAAGCCTGGGTCACCCCTCTCCTGAAAAAACCTACCCTAGACCCCACTGTGCCCACTAATTACAGGCCAATAACAACTGTCCCATTTCTCCTCAAAATATCACTCACCTCGAACAAAACCACCTCCTTGGCACGAGGCAATCAGGCTTCCGCCCCAACCATAGCACAGAAACGGCGCTCCTTGACTTAAAAATCCAGATGGATACCATCAGAGACTCAGGGAAACTCTGCATCCTCCTCCTACTCGATCTCTCCGCAGCGTTTGATTTAGTAGACCATAATAAACTGTGCGCCACACTAGCGAAAGACTTCAACTTCTCCACCGAAGCTACTACCTGGATCAAATCCTTTCTTGCTGACCGCACCTCCAGGGTCGCCATAGGTAAACAAGCCGCCAACCCCATCATAGTACCCATTGGTGTCCCCCAAGGTTCCTGTCTCTCACCAACATTATACAATGCATACACTAAACTCCTCTTCTCAGCGCTAGACGACATGGGTGTCATCTACACCAACTTTGCAGATGACACCCAGATCCTCATCCCTTTATCGGGAGACTGCACTCAAGACACCGACACTATCAACAAAATATATGCCATAATCCAAAATTGGATGGCACTAAATAGCCTCTGTCTCAATGATGAGAAGACTGAGGTTCTCATTGTGGGCTCCCAATCCAAAATAGAAGCATTACATCCTGATTACTCATCCATCAACATCGATGGCACAAACATATCAGTACTCAAACAAGTGAAAACACTAGGTGTCTACCTTGATGCCAACCTCACCATGACCAAGCACATCAACGCCCTCTCTTCCTCTACATCCTACACCGCAAAACTTATTGCTCTCAGTCGCCAATTCTTGACACCCACCAATTGTATCACGCTGGCAAGAGCTTTAATCTTATCCAGGCTCGACTACTGCAACGTACTCTACCTGGGTACCTCAAAAGTCAATCTAAACAAACTACAGCTTATCCAAAATAAAGCCCTTCGGGCGGCCCTTGGAATAAGGAAGTCAGATCATATCTCAAATATTAGAAGAAACCATCACTGGCTCCCCATCAAAGCCAGGGTCACATTCAAAGCTCTGTGCGTCACATTCAAATGCATCCACTCATGTGTCCCCATCTACCTCAACCACGCCATCACCAGAAAAGTATCTAAGAGGCCCCTCAGATCTAACAGTCAATTACTCCTAGCTATCCCCCGCTACAAGACAACCAAGGCAGGAGGCAGTAGTTTCCAATACCTCGCACCCACATATTGGAACACTCTTCCCCTCCCCATCAAAAATGAGCAAACATTCTCAGGTTTCAAGAAATCCCTGAAAACGTGGCTATTTAACCAAGACTAAAAAATCCCCCTCCATGCTTCAGGAAATATCATTGTACTGAAACCCTGCATTTAATGTCTTCGTGTATGATTATTTTGTATTCACATGCACTGCGCCCGATTGGCAAAGTCCAAGAAATGTTTTAACCAAGCTGTCTGTAACATCGCCGTGGTACCCAAGGGTTTGGGCGAGTAATAAATGCAATAAATAAAATAAAATAAATAAAATAAAATAAAATATGGATATGCATGTAGCTGCAAGTAGAAATCTTGGAGACCTGTACAGTATTTCTTGTAGTAGGTGTTTTCCAATGATATAACACTTGTACTCAGAGTGATTAACAGTACATTTGAAGTGCTGATCTATGATGCAGTTAGATGTAGAGGTCTTGGATCTGATTGGTGGATGGTTGTGTGACTGCTTAGCTGTATCCAATCAGGGAATGGCACCGAGAGTGAAGTGGAAATGGTAGAAGGGCTGTCCATGTTACGATATGTCCGCGGACATGGCGGTAGTCCGTGGACATCGCGTGTAACATACAGGGATTTTGGGCTGGGGAGGTATGCAAATGAGAATGAGCAGCGCAAGGGATTGGTCAGTAAAGTAAGTGGGTGTGTTGTATCAGGAGAGAGTTTGTCAGATCAGAAAGTCTTTTTCCTGAGAGAAGACCAGATATCTATGGCTGTGTGTTTCAGAAAACAGATTGTCTGGATTGTGGGAGATTTGTGGATACATTGGTTGAAGGTGCATACAGAAAGCTGTGGAGTAGCTGTAGATCTTGGATTCCCACATGTGGAAGTGCACTGGCATGGAGTGCATGGAATGAAGTGGCTGGACTTGGTAACACTCTGTGCTACTTTGGAGACAGAGCATCATCCAGACATAATGATAATTCGTTGTGGAGGGAATAGTTTAGGACATGTGTCTGGAATTTCTTTGCAATCTGCAATGAAAGAAGGACTTGGGAAGGTCATGGACATGTTTCCAAATTCTCAAGTAATTTTTTCTTGGATTGCGCAGAGACAAATGTGGCTGCGTTCTTCTTCATTTGGTCCACAAATGGAGAAAGCGAGGTGCAATGTCAATAAGGCTGTGCCTTTCTAAGAGATGTTGGCATGTCTTCTTTTCACAATGAAAATATGATGTTTCGTAGCACATACATTTTTCGCAGCGATGGAGTCCATCTTATTTATGCTGGCAATCAGATTTTTCTGAGAAATGTACAAAATGCATTGCAACCTTTTTTTGGAATTACAGCCATCCATTTTGCAGTAGGTGTTGACCATTTCAAGTTTTTCAAACACAAAAAAACCCACCAAAAGGTTTTTTTCAGAGCCACCACTTCCCAGAGAAAAGTGCAATGGTTATGATAGGGCAGCACCCCAAAATTTTAGATGTCCACGAACTGTCCGCAGACTTCTCAAAAATACACAGGGCCCTGCTCCATTTATTTGCCACTTCTATTTTTAAACTGTGAAAGGCGTGTCTGCAAAGAGCCTTTATTTTATTTTTGTTGTTTTATATTTTTTTGTTTTTTTACACACGACACACTAGGTGAGGAGGGGAAAGGAAGGTAAGGGGGGACACCAACCACGAGGATAAGAAAGGGCAGGTGGTGAGAGGAAGATGTAGGGTGGGCCTTACTTAGGTAGTGGGCATGTCTTCTTGTGCTCTGAGACCGTAGTCTCGAAAGCACTACAAAGTCTCTCCCCCATGCAGAGTACTGTGTCACAGTACATACACACAACTGTCATCCTTGAAGGGTAAGGGTCATCAGCATTGCAAATGGCCTGTGAGGCAGCTGGAGGGATACGCTCTCCCACAGGAGTGTTCCTTGTGGTGACAGGATCGGAAATGGAGGATGTAGTAGAGGAAGTCAACCTACTACACTCCTTGCAAGGTACAACCTTGCAAATGCCCCCACCGTGGAAGGACCTTAGGTGTCGCTTCATAGTTGTGGTACCAAAGCTGTACGAACCAAGCCTCCCGCGATTGAGCACCATTTTGCACTCTTTGCAGGTGACTTTGTCTGCACGCGCCTTGGGTACGTTACCATGAATGGGAAATAACCACCACTCCCAAGAGTCACGGCGAGTGCTGGTAGTAGGGACTTCCACTACCTCATCTTCATCCTCTTCATCCTCCTCTACATCCTCACTCCTGTTCTCCTCTTCAGGCCCTTGAGGAGGTGGTGGTGGTGGAGGGGGTGGGGGTGGTGCTGAGGCAGTTGTAACACCAGGTGGAAGCCGAGGATCCATGGTTGTCATCAGGTTTCTGAAAAATCAGGAAGATTGGCAGCCAAAGTACAGTGTTCTGTCAGGTAGCCAGAAACACCATGAGAATGAGCTCTGGTGTGGGGCCTTTTATAGGGGTGCTGGTGCGCGCTTCGCGGACACCCGCACTGTCCGCAGACAGATCGAACACCAAAAAAAGGCTCAAAAAGTCCCAAAAGGTATGTAGAAAGTCAGGATCATTGTTTGGGACATGTGCTATGGTGATTTATTATTATACAATATTGTAGATTGCCTGAAAAGGTACTTTTAAATTGTTCGGGGACACACACAGTGTCCGCAATCAGAACACACGCTTAGCGTGGGCGCGGTCACATGATGGCGTCGCGAACATGTCCGCAAAGGGAACGGGTGTCCGCAGGACACCAAATGCACGGTAACTGTTTTGAGCATGCACGTTGGTGTTCTACGGACAGTGTTCGGGTCCTCAAACTAATTAAAAGTGCGACGCAAGTATGCCGGACAGCTACGGACAGGCGCAATGTTCGTAGGACTTATTTGTGTGGTGCGCATGTGCGTAGATAGGCTACGGACAGTGTTTGGGTCCTGAAACTAATTAAAAGTGCGACACAAGTGAAACGTACAGTTACGAACAGGCGGTTGTTCTTAGAACAGTTTCAACTTGCCTACGAACAATACGGACAGGCATAGCGTCCTCAGGACACCCCCATTTTGTTTATTTACAAACATCCCAGGACACTTGATGTGTTCTTGGAATAGTTTCAACCTGCCTATAAACAGTACGGACAGGTATAGTGTCCGCAGGACACCCCCATTTCGTTTACTTACAAACATTTCAGGACTCTGCGTGAGTTCTTAGTACAGTTTCGACTTGCCTGCGAACAATACAGACAGGCGTAGTGTTCTCAGGACACCCCTATTTTGTTTATTTACAAACATTCCGGACACCCGTGTTGTTCGCGGACATCAAAACAGACTTTTTTTTAAAAAAGCACAAAGGACAAAATTAACACACACATAACATTTATTTTTCATTATATTATATATATGTACAATTTATGATAGAGAAGGAGAAGCAAAAACTGACACAAACACAGGGGAATTGGGGTTTACAAGAGGATGGACAGGAGTAGATGAAGGGATGGAAGTCTCATCAAATCGTTTTTCTATGTTGGGAAGGTTTGGGCATAATTGACTGGCATATGGAGAGGGGGACAGGTACATGTTGCACAATGGTATCTAATTTTTTCTTTTATATGTTCCTCCACAAAATCTTTCAAAAGGTGGACATTTGTCATGAGCTTGTTAATTTTTTCTTCCATGCGCTGGAGTGCCTGTTCTAATGTATCTTGTTGGGTATTGTTTTCAATGTTTGTATGGTCAGATATATATATATATATATATATATATATATATATATATATATATATATATATATATATATATATATATATATATACATATATATATATATATATATATATATATATATATATGTTAAGTGCACATAAAGTAATGCTTATTTATTTGGTTATATAGATAAGTGTCTACCATTAGTTTCACTATCTTCAGACATTTCACCATGTGGGAAATTCTCCTCAAGCCATTCTAAAGTATTTGACATTTCTGTGAGGAAAAAAATATATATATATATTACTTATATTGTATCTAATATAGACATTTTAGAAATATATAAGAAAAAAGAAGTTTACTTACTAGATTGTGGTAAGTTGTCTTCTCAGTGTTCTGTAGGTCTGCTGTTGCTCCTAGTTGTGCAGTTTCTGTGAGATAATTATGTTAGAAGCATATCTTTCTTGTTTTGGTATATTCCATTTTTAGTATATATGGTATTTAAATGGATGGTTGATGTGTTATATATGTAGGTTCTACTTCTTATTTATTACTACATATAATGTGTTTGTGTGTTGGTTTTTCAACTTGTGCAGTGTTCATATGGCATGATATAACAATTTAAGATACCCCTGAGTTTTTGGTTAGTGTTGCTGTCTGCGGACATTCGCACAGTCTGCGGACATCAAAATCTCTAGCTGGAGGTTCAGTATGTTCTATGTTACATATATATAAAGTCAGGGATATTATGGTTAAGTTGCACTTCTAAAAACCTATGAAATTCAGTAAAAAAACTTTGTTAAAGGGACGTTATGGTTCAAAGTAAAACCGAAAAACCCTTGACATTTGCCAGTTATGGTAAGCTAAGCAATCATAACTCGCGCCACCGTACACTGCTAAGACTAACACCCAGGACATCAAAGATGGCATCATAAATGTCATTGATGACATCACTGATGACATCATATGTGCATTTACTTTTCTTTTTATGAAAACTCTGTACAAGGGATTCTTATGATGTTGACCAAAAAGTGTCAAGGATCATTGGAATAAATATCATGAGCTACTTAGTACATTAAGCAATGCATTGATATAAATAGCATTCTATTATGAAGTTCTATCCAGTATACTAAGCTACTCATGCAGGAACATAGGCAGTGTGTGCAGCATACATGATGAAGGTGCAATATTTATAATCTTGCCAAGTTGAATAGTGAAATGATAACTGCTTTCTTATTAGAGTTTTGCGTACTATGAAACATGTAATAAGTAGCTAATAAAACCCACTTAATACATAATTGCATTATTACAGACAAAACACAAAAAGACAACAACACATACACATATGAGTATATAAAGGGAAAGTGAAGTAAGCAAAAAAGCAGAAGTAGTAGCAGAAAGAGTTCATAGCCTAACTGATTATCTTTACACAGAGAAATGATTGCTCTATTTCAAAACTGCTACTTACCCTATTTATGTGTATCACATGATGTGACTGGACCTTAAGGAAAGGAGTGTGAGTACAATGCATACAAATATGAGCATATACAGGGAAAGTACAGTAACACAAAAAAAAACTATGAGAAAGTGCTGATAAGCCTAACGATTATCTTCATGCACAGAAAGGATTGCTCTCTTTCAAGCCTGTGTCTTCCGCTATGTATATGCTTCATATGATGTGAATTGACCCTAGGGGAATTACTGGAAGAACATACTTGAAGGATAAGTTTACAAATATAGTACCTTTTCTATTTTTAGTTCTTGACTGTTACTGAACAAAACCATGTGGTCTAGATATGCCATTAAAGGAAAAAAGGGGGAGCCAAACATGTGATGTCATCAGTGATGTCATCAATGACATTTGTGATGTCATCTTTGATGTCCTTGGTGTTAGTCTTACCAGTGCACGGTGGCACGAGTTATGGTTGCTTAGCTTACCCTAACTGGCGAATTTCAAGGGTTTTTCGGTTTTACTTTGAACCATAACGTCCCTTTAACAAAGTTTTTTTACTGAATATATATATATATATATATATATATATATATATATATATATATATATATATATATATATATATATATATATATATATATATATACATGGCCACGGTAGTGGCCATGTAGTTATGGTTAAGTTGCTGTTTCCATAGGAAGAGCACTTTTTGGGCGGCTTATAACTTCGCTCTCCCTGGACGGATCCTCACCAAACTTTGCAAAAAAAGTAGTTGGGTCACTCTGAATCTTTTTGCAAAGTTTGGTGAGGATTCGTCCAGGGGGGAAAAGTTATAGGGGGGTCCCAAAACTTTTTTTTTTCCCATAGACTGAATGGGAAAAAACTTTGCGCACGGCTACAGCCCGAACCGCTGGACGGATTTACACCAAATTTGCAGCAGGAGCGGCGGCCTGGTCCCAAAAGCGTGCTTTTGTAAATTTGGTGTAAATCTGTCCAGTAGTTTTTTTAAAAATGACCAAAATGTAAGGCAAAAAAATTAGTGATATCTGCGTTCGCTTTGCGGACGGACTTCCCTGTTCGCTCCTCGGACAGCACCCCGATTGGCCCATGGGCTTGCGTCATGTCCGCGGACATGCAATGTGTTTACTGATTGGACGGTGTGGAGCGTGAAGCGCGTCAGATTTTTCGGTAGCGCCCGCCATATTGGATTCACGGACGTCCCCGGACAGCGCGGTGAAACTTTGTTCAAAATGTGTATTTTGTAGAGTGTGTTGGTGTGTAGGAGTGTTTGGGGAGGGTGGGAGTGTATGAGATAGGATGAAAGTTGTGTTTTTTATGTGTTAGACATTCTTTTTGTGTTCGATTTGTTTGCGGCCATCACGGGTGTTCTGAAATGTTTTAAATAAACTGACTAGGGGGTGTTCTAAGGAGTCAATATGTGTCCGTTTTGTTCGCAAGCAAAGTGAAACTGTTCTAAGAACACTCGCGGTGTCCGGGGAGTGTTCGTAGGTGGTGTCCTGAGGACGCTGTCCATATTGTTCTCTGTCAAGTTGAATGTGTTCTAAGAACACGCGCGGTGTCCTGAAATGTTCGCAAATAAACAAAATGGGGGTGTTCTGAAGACGTTTTTGAGAACACTCCCGGTGTCCTGAAATGTTTGTAGGGGTTGTTCTGAGGACGCTGTCCGTATTGTTCTCTGTAAAGTTGAATGTGTTCTAAGAACACTCGCGGTGTCCTGAAATGTTCGCAAATAAACAAAATGGGGGTGTTCTGAAGACGCTTCTAAGAACACTCGCGGTGTCCGGGGAGTGTTCGTAGGGGGTGTCCTGAGGACGCTGTCCGTATTGTTCTCTGTCTAGTTGAATGTGTCCTAAGAACACTCGCGGTGTCCTGAAATGTTCGCAAATAAACAAAATGGGGGTGTTCTGAAGACACTTCTAAGAACACTCGCGGTATCCGGGGAGTGTTCGTAGGGGGTGTCCTGAGGACGCTGTCCGTATTGTTCTCTGTCAAGTTGAATGTGTCCTAAGAACACTCGCGGTGTACTGAAATGTTCGCAAATAAACAAGATGGTGGTGTTCTGAAGATGCTTCTAAGAACACTCGCGGTGTCCGGGGAGTGTTCGTATGGGGGGCCTGAGGACGCTGTCCGTATTGTTCTCTGTCAAGTTGAATGTGTCCTAAGAACACTCGCGGTGTCCTGAAATGTTCGCAAATAAACAAAATGGGGGTGTTCTGAAGATGCTTCCAAGAACACTCGCGGTGTCCGGGGAGTGTTTGTAGGGGGTGTCCTGAGGACGCTGTCCGTATTGTTCTTTGTCAAGTTGAATGTGTCCTAAGAACACTTGCGGTGTCCTGAAATGTTCGCAAATAAACAAGATGGTGGTGTTCTGAAGACGCTTCTAAGAACACTCCCGGTGTCCGGGGAGCGTTCGTAGGGGGTGTCCTGAGGACGCTGTCCGTATTGTTCTTTGTCAAGTTGAATGTGTCCTAAGAACACCCGCGGTGTCCTAAAATGTTCGCAAATAAACAAGATGGTGGTGTTCTGAAGACGCTTCTAAGAACACTCCCGGTGTCCTGGAATGTTCGTAGGGGGTGTCCTTAGGACGCTGTCCGTATTGTTCGTTGTTAAGTTGAAAGTGTTGTAAGAACTATCGCGTTGTTCTGAAATGTTCGTAGGGGGTGTCCCGAAAACGGTGTCCGTATTGTTCGCTGGCAAGTTCAAAGTGTTCTAAGAACACTCACATTGTTCGCGGACATTAAAAGTTTCCCATAGATCATAGTTGAAATGTTTGACTCTATGGATGTGATATGCTGCGGTGGTTGTTGCCAGGGCATAGAGTCTTGGGTGCATGGCCATTTGGCCATGCACCCAAGACTCTATGCCCTGGCAACAACCACCGCAGCATATCACATTCATATTTGCTTATAACTTTGGGTGAAAAACAAATGTATAAGGAAAAAAGGTATTAGATGCTATGAATGTGATATGCTGCTACGGTTGTCCTTATTATTGTATGCTTACTGTTTGGTCTAGTAATGGGAGTCCATGTTTTTCTTCTTCATTTCTGTGATAAAAGAAAATAGCATGTTAGTATTAGTATTTTTTAATGACTTATTACATTGTATAAGCAATATACTTTTATTTTTTTTTCGACCCTCATATTTAGTAGAGTACAAATCAGAGTACAGTGCAATTTGCTCAGTTTCTGTATTTGTTGCTAAAATCATTGGGTCTGTGGGAGAAAAAAAAATCCATGTTGGATTAAAAAAAAACCCTTTTTCTGTAATGCTACAGTTTATTTGTTTGTTTGTTTTCAGTGTTCACTTGTTGTTTCTGGCTAATGCTTTGTACTTTGCTTTGTTGTATTTTTTTTGGAGCAGTAACAGATTCTTCATTTGTTTTGATATTATAAAATTTTGGAGCAGTTAGATACCAATTGGCGTATTCTAACTGTCTATTTTTTTAATATATTTTAGTGGTTTTGATTTACCTATTTGGATATTGTTAAATTTTGGGACAGTTAGATACCAATTGGCGTATTCTAACTGTGTATTTTTTGGCCTAATTTAGTGGTATTCATTTATCTGATTAGTTGCTGTAGAATCTTTGAGCTGTTAGATAGCTTTTGGAGTATTCTAACAGTTTATATTATTTTAACACAAATTTATAATTTTGGGACAGTTAGATACCAATTGGCGTATTCCAACTGTGTATTTTTTTTAATCTAATTTAGTGGTATTCATTTATCTGATTAGTTGTTGTAGAATCTTTGAGCAGTTAGATAGCTTTTGGAGTATTCTAACAGTTTATATTTTTGTAACACAAATTTACTTAAAGGTTTAAATACAGTTTATTTATCAAATTTTGGTTTTAAGAACATCAAATAAGCGTTTGTAAGATTTGCTGGTAATCTCTGCTTTAAGAGTAATGGTACTATCATTACATTCAAACCATCCACATTTCTTTTTTATGTATGCAGTGTAGTGCCCTGAATTGGTTGTGGCTCCTGCGTGGTAGATTATACCTATTGTTGTGAAGGTTTTCTTACCAAGTGATATTTGACCATGTGTGAATCCAGTCAGCTTGCAGTTGTTTTTGGTACCATCTGCATTGTAACGTAGAAGCATTAGTATTACGTATTTACTATGTGTTTGTATTACTAACGTGGAGCGATTATCTGAATTGCAGGTAGAGCATAATCTACCATGGTTTGCATTTTGTACAAGTCGCTGAAATGGAATGGATTCACAATTTGGTATTGATATATATATGAAGCGTTCATTGGGGATTTCTTCTTGTGTCACATTGTTGCAGAGAGTGCATGTATGTTTCCACATGTATGAAATCTGAAAGATTTCATTTATAGGTATGTTTTTGTTTTCCAGTACTTGTAGTAAGTACATTAGACATTCTTGTGGATCTTCCTGTGAGTTTATAGTGAATTTCACCATTCCAGCACAGTAGTCCAATTGTCGTCTTATTCCAAAAACACTATATGTGTTGTCAGGATTGTTTGCTGCATTTCTGTGAAGTACTAACATTTGCAAACACAATGGGTCTGTACTGTGTGAGTAAATGTTGTCAACAATTGGTGGTAATTGAAATAGAATATTCATTGCTACATTTGCATAGCAACTTACACCAACTATATTTGTGAATTTAAATGCTCCAGGTAGTTCTGTATCTAACTGCTTTTTTGGAGTTTGTCTTCCTTCTTTAAAGAAGTACCTGGTTTTCTTTCTCTATTTGATTCTTTTTTGTTTGTGGTACTTATTGAAGTATTAGTTTCTTTTACTCTCTTTGGAGGATTTGCATTGACGTCCTGTTGCATTTCTGTTTGATTTAGTTTTCTTTTACAACGTTTTAGTTTTTGTGGAACAGAATATGTGTTTAGATGGGGAGTGTATAGTGAGCGAAGTCTATTATATTCTAAAATGCAAGGAATATCAGCGTTTACTTTACTTGCATCAAAGTTGATTAGAAATAGACCGGCAAGTGTACGTAAGGGTGATAGTGCTACGTAGCTCATGCCTTCTTTAAAGACTGTGTTACCAATATCTATCATTGCTTGGTCTAGGGTAAGACCTTGTGATTTATGAATTGTGACTGCGTATGCAAGAGTTAGAGAAAATTGTTCTCTGCGTACATACATATCTTTGAAGAGAAGGAATGTAGCTGTTGAGCGTCCTATCCGTTTTACTTCTGAAAGTTTGTCAAAGAGTATATTGACAAACTGAATTTTGTTGTCACGTGGGTATGTTTGAAAGCCAACAACTGTACCAAGTGCTCCATTAACTAGTCCTTGGTCCACGTCAAGGTTACGTTTAAGCATTACTCAGATTTTTCTAAATTATTTAGTCTTGTTGTGGCTTGGTCACACATGGGTAGTGTCATACCATGTACATCTAGTTTGTCTGTGGCGCTAATTTCCATTATTGGTTGCATTTCTTTACTTAGCATGATTTCATTGAATTTGAAACAGCTTGCAAGAGTTGGCATTAAGGCCATACAATTGACATTTTTGTGGGCTAATTGTTCCATAACATCTGCAGCACATGCATTATCTCCATAAAGTGCATTAATGTGCTGGGTTTTCAATGTTGCTTCTGCTTCCTTAGAAAGTATACCAACTCTCAAACTTTTTAAAATGTTGGCTTAAGTTAGATCTGCAGATTGGCGCATGTTTTCTGTTAATTCTCTGTATTGGAAATGTTGCCAAAGGTTGACATTTCCAATGCTGCCAACAGTTTTACGGCAGAGTTTGTGCCCTAATGTTTTAAAAATAGGTTCACCTTTTACTGGTGTTAATTGAAGCAGATCTCCAAAAACAATAATGTGTTTTCCTGCAAAAAGCTCTTCATAGTCTGTTTTGAGTACTTCTTGTAATCTGAGGTGAATCAAAGCTAACATCAGGTTGGAGACCATGCTCACTTCATCTATTAGTAGCATTTTCATTTGTTTCAATACTCTGCGTAATTCCATTGCAGCTTCTGCAGAAAGTTTGTAATAGTCTAATTTGTTCTGGTGTTCTACGGGTAATAGTAGTAATCGGTGTAATGTAACACCACCTATGTTGTAGGCAGCTAAACCTGTGGGGGCAGTGACAACAGCTGACGGTTTGTTGTTTGTCAATTGTTTTCCAAAGTATTACTTCTGTTTGGGTAGTATGTGTCCAATAAATAGTTTTTTAAAATGTCTTGGCTGTTGGGATCATGTTTGGCTATTGTTTCTATATCTTCATATGATTTTAGAACTCTTTTTCTAGATTTAGCTGGACCAAGACTTAGCCATACTATATTTTCAGATTTACCATACAATGAAGTACCAGTTAAACGATCAGCTGCTTCATAAGATCCACATTCTCCATGGGAGAGCATTTTTATGCCCAAGCTGTATAATTTCTGAGATACTGTTTTATCTGATGACAGTTCATTCCAGAGGTCTTGGAGCTCTGTTTTTTCTGCTTTAGTTAAGTATGCTGTGACATATCGTGCAACTGCAGTAGAATTGTCTGCAATGTACTGCACATCTATGTTTGCATTCCATAAGTGGGCAATTATTGCATTATAATCATTGATATATTTTTCTTCTTCTTTTCTTTTTATGTAATATGTATTTTTAGGTGACTTTCCTTTAACAGTATGTCTAACTGAAGACATGAGGTTGTTTACTTGACCTTTATTTGTAACTGGTCTAGGGAAACCAAATCGGCATTTGGTGTAGTATTTGCCTTTGCTTTTGTATTTGCGACGACAATATTTTCCACATTTGTGTCTTTGAAATTGTAAAATTTTTGCACGAAGATCACTATTTGTGGCTTCTGATGAATTTCACAAGTGACATATTTTTCAATAAACTGTAAAACAGTGGCATCACTGTCTTGACCAAATTTAGGAGCATCTTTAATCCATCAAAGCATGTGGATATGTGGTGCTCCTCTGGCTTGGTATTCTTTTCTCCAAAAGAAGTGTTGCACTTCTCCAAGGGGAGGAACAGTTTTATTACAAATAAAATGTAGCATAGCAATGAAGCGAGGGTGAAAATATCTTGAAACATTAACAGGATCCAAAGAACAAAGTTCTCCAGGTGTTAGTATATCTATGCTTGTTTTGTTTTTATTTGATATGCGAAGGAAATCATGTAAATCTTCCCATTCATATTCTGCACAACTTAATGTAACAAACCAAGTGGGTGGGCTGAGGTTTCTGATCATACAACGTACATCTCCATGACGTCGAAACCAGTACTCTTTAGTACCACGCATATTTGCTAATAGATTAGAAATTTTTGATTGTAAAACCTCATCCTTTTGTTGCACTTTCTCTAATAATTGTGTAGCTGTCATATTTTGAAAGTGTGATCCTGATTTTAATATGTGTGCAACTCCGTAACATAAAGTTGCTAGTTCACTTTCAAAGAGTAGGTGGAATATGTATTCCACATTTTGTCTAAATCTGGGATCTTCAGAATACATCCGTAATGAGCGGTATTCTGAAGCTGATATTTGAATAGGTCTATCATCATACCTTCCTCCTTTGCCAGTAGGAAAGAGTAGAGGAAAAGCACGTGCTTCTATACTTTTTTCCCATATACTGATTGGCGATCCTTTTGTTTGACGCATTTGGTAAGTTTCTAGTACATCTTGTACGGTGTCATTACAGTGCAAAGGATGAATTGTGTAATGGTCTAAAGTATTTGATATTGTAGCAGGATCTAGTAGCTCAAATTGACCAGCTTCTTGTGTTTCTTGAATTATTTCAGTTGTATCTTTCAAGTTTTCTTCAATATTCATTTCTTTGTAATATTCATTATTCTCTTTAAGATATTGGAAGGCTTGTCTAACTTTATATAAATCTACCAGCTGTTGCCATATTTTTTTGTCTTTTGTAGGTACTCCATTTACTAATATAATTAAAGATTGCTGCATTGGACGTTGCACTCCGAGAGTATGCACATTTTCTTTTAGATTTAATGGTAAATAAACTACTTTTCCACAAATGCCTTTTACCAATTCAGAGGGAGGTAATTTTGCTGTTTTTGGTTAAAGGCGTATTATTGCTTGAAATGTGTGTACTGTTTGAATTATGATGCTCTCATATAAATTAAGTTGTTGTAGAGGTTTTGGTACTGGGTATAATTTCAAATTATTTGTGATAGAACGTGAAGGAGTTTGGTTGTTGTCAAGTTTTGTAGTGCAATAACTGCAAAGTATTAAGGGCTCAGTTATTTCATATTTGTTTTCTGCTAGAAGATAGAGAGCTAATTCAAACCATTTAGAATCTTCATTGTCTTCTATTTTGTATGATAAGTCCACAGTGTTTGTGTTACTTTTATAAAAAATTATACGGCAACATACACATACATGGTTTGGTACTTCAGCTGATGTACTTTTAAATTTTAGTATTTCTTTTTTGTATGTGTTTAGCAAAAGGTTGCCATGTGTAGAATTGTTGCTTAATTGGTTTAAAGCTATTTCATTCTGTAAATGGCTTTCACTTCCAAAATATTTTTTTCTGGATATAGTGAATTTCTTCAAGTAGGTCTTTTGCTGTACCATGTAGAAGGATGTTATTTAACTTTGCTAGTGCTAAAGCAGGACTTTTAGCATAGTACAGTTTATAGACTAGATTTCTTATAGTTGAATGATGTGTTGATATCCTTTTGATATCATGGAAAGTGGTTTTACAAGTAGGTCCTGTAATGCAGGCCAATGAATGTCCTTGTAGTCCTGTGTACTTGCCCACTGGACAGGTATCTATATTTTGCAGTAATTTAATTTTGATTTTGTCTTTGCTTTTTACATATTTATTGAGGAATTGGTGTAAAGATTTGAAACATTGTTTGGGAATGTTACACATTGACGTGCATGGCCATTTGTACACTAGACGTTCTGATTCAGTTGAATGGAGGGGTAATTCTAAGTTTTCAGGGCATGTTTTTGTAAGGAGTACTTCTTGTTCCATTATGGTATTATTCACTTTTTCATAACCTCGACCACTGCTATTTATGGCAATTGTATTTGTTTGCTTTTGTTTGTACGCTTCTTCATTAAAATATGGTTCTATGCTCGTAGTGTGATTCCATTCACCTCCGCAGATACTTAAGAAGTTCTTTCTGTTGACATTTCGCTTATTGAGAAGTCTTTTTTGTTATTTAGTTATTAGTTTTGTAAGTGGTTTCATTTTGTTTAACAGTAAAATAAATACATTTCTTTTGAGAAGAATTGCACTGTCCATCAATGCTTCTAAGATTAATTTCCTACGGTAGGTTTTAAGCTTTGAACCTGATTTCTCTCCTGTTTTTATAAGATTTTGAAGGACTTTGTGACGGTATATTTTGGCTAAAATACTTTTCTTGGTATGCTTACTTTGCACTATATTAAAATTTGAAGAAGTAGTTTTATCTGTACTGATAGCTGATTTTCTGTTAATTGTTTTTTGGTTTGTTTTACATTTTGATAGAGGAAGCGAAGTTGTTGTACTTGAAACTTCTTGTGTTTCACTAAATGATTGTATTAGCTGTTTTGTTTCAACTTTTTTTACAAATTCTGCTAGAGATGGATGCTTATGTTGGACTCCTTTATTTTCATTTGCTCTAATTTTGCGTTGCTTTCTACGGAGTTGTCTTTTGGTAGGCATTCTTTAGGGTCTGCTGAAAAAAATAAAGAAGATATGGGTTGGGGTGTTCTGGAATGTATGTGTGCTGTGTGCATGAGTGTTTGAGTAAGATGATAAAGATGTATGTAATGGTGTGTGATTGTGCATTGGGAACTAAAACTAGTAGGGATAGGTATTCTTGAATTTATGTGTCACTAAACTGGGGTTCAGATGACAAAAAAAAGTAAGCTAGTGGTGTGGAAAAGTACAAATAGTAAATCTAATGTATACAATTAAAACAGTTTTTTGTTCTATAATATGAAAATTGTAGTGGTTCAGTTGGCTAATTTGTGTGTCCAAAAATAGATAATTTGTGGGCCATTCTGGTTGTAAATCGCTGTTTACGACATGGAAATGTTTGGACAAAATGGTACAAAATCTCTATTTTAAGAAACCAAAATAGCTGGTATTAATGTTATAGTATATTTGATTAATAATATAAATATTATGGTGATATTTTACTTACTTTTATTTTTAAATTAACAGGTAACTTCTTAGTTTTTCTTTCTTCTTCGAATTCGGCTGCTTCTTTTCAGGAAACTGGTCTTCACTGCAACTGTAAAAGCTTCAAATTAGTAACTTTGTTTGTATATAGCACTGTTTTTAATTTAGATATTGATTTTTTTAATTGAAATCTTCAGTGCCTTCTGTAAAACCATTAAACTAATTTATTTACATAAGATACATTGCATCAGTTCAGTACATGTGATATGTTCTTAATGAACAAATTGTATTGAATGACTAACTGTAGCAAAAATAAAATATCTTTACTATGTCTTGTGAAATTTATGATTTATTAGTGAATAGTACTATTTCTGTAAGTAAACTGTTCTAGGTAATAGCGCCTCAATGTCATGTCTAATATAAAGTAATTAAGTAAATAAATAAATAAAAACAAAAAATATGAAATTGTATAAGTATTTTTATACAGGTTTAAACATAGATTGTGTTTGCATGCAATTTTGTTTGAATATATGTAGTCTATATATTTCATTTAAAAAATGTTAGTTTAACATGATTTGAGTGTGTGTGTATAAAGAAAGTAAAAAGTATAAAGGTGTATAAGTGATAGTTGATTTTAGGAAATTGAAAAAAGTACAGTAAATTCATTTTACAGATTTTACAAGGTAAAAGTCTGTTTGAAAATGTGTTCATCCATAGCTCTCAACTCACACGCTTTTGGCGGGTGTCACACGTCTTGTAAAGGGCAGATTCACCCGCCAAGCCTCCTGCACGCCCATTCATTCCAATGGGCGTTTCACCCGCCAAAAACAAAATCGGGTGATTACATCCGCCTGTAAAACAAAAATGGTTGAGAGCTATGTCATCTACTATACAGAAAATATGCATATCTGAAGTTTGTGTTCATGCATATGAATATGCATGGAGCTGCAAGTAGAAATCTTGAAGACTTGTACAGTATTTGTGGTAGATGCTGCTTGCCAATGATATGACACTTGTACTCAGAGAGATTCAGAGTACATTTGCAGTGCTGATCTATGATGATGCAGTTAGATGTAGAGGTCTTGAATGTGATTGGTGCATGGTCATGTGATTTTTGAGGTACATCCAATGAGGGAATGGCAGAGAGAGTGTAGTGGAAATGGTAGAAGGGCTGTTCATGTTACGATATGTCCGCGGACATGGCGGTGGTTCCTAGACATCAGGAGTTACATCCGGGGATTTTTGGGTTCAGAAGTCATGCAAATGAGAATAAGCACTGAAAGGGATTGGTCAGGAAAGTTTGGTGGGTGTGTTGTGCCAGGAGAGATTTTCTGAGATACTCTTTTTGCTGAGAGAACAAAAGATAGCTATGGCTGTGTGTTTCAGAAAACAGATTGTTTGGATTTTGGGAGATTCGTGGATACATTGGTTGAAGGTGCATGCAGAAAGCTGTGGAGTAGCTGTAGATCTTGGATTCCCACATGTGGAAGTACACTGGCATGGAGTACGTGGAATGAAGTGGTTGGACTTGCTACCTCTCTGTGCTACTTTGGAGACAGAGCAACATCCAGACATAATTGTAATTCATTGTGGGGGGAACAGTTTAGGGCATGTGACTGGAATTGTTTTGCAATTTGCTACGAAAGAAGGACTGAGGAAAGTTATGGGCATGTTTCCTAATTCTCAAGTGATATTTTCACGGATTGCGCAGAGACAAATGTGGCTTCGTTCTTCTTCATTTGGTCCACAAATGGAAAAAGCAAGGCGCAATGTTAATAAGGCTGTTTGTGGCTTTCTAAGAGATTTTGGCATGTCTTCTTTTCACAATGAAAATATTATGTTTTGTAGTACATACATTTTTCGCAGAGATGGAGTCCATCTTACTTATGCTGGCAATCAGATTTTTCCGAGAAATGTACAAAATGCATTGCGACCTTTTTTGGAATTACAACAACGATTTTGAAGTAGATGTTAAGCATTTACAATTTTTGACTTACAAACACCACCCATAGGCTCTTTTCAGAGCCACCACTTCTTTCCAGAGAAAATTACAATGTTTGTGATGGAGTAGCAACCCAATTTTTTTAATGTTCGCAAACTGTCCGCGAACTTCTAAAAAATACAAAGAGCCCTGCTTCATTTATTTTCACTTCTATTTTTTAACTGGGAAAGGCGGCTCTCAAAAGAGCCTTATTTTTTTTTAATTTTTGTAATTTTGTATTTTTTTTGGTTTTTCAGACACGACACACTAGGAGAGGAGGGTAAAGGAGGGTAAAGGGGGGGACACCAACCACAGGGATAAGAAAGGGTGAGCTGAGAGAGGAAGATGTAGAGTGGGTTTTATTTGGGTAGTGAGCAGGTCTTCTTGTGCTCTGAGATGATAGTCTCAAAAGCACTCCGAAGTCGCTCCCCCCTGCAGAGTACTGTGACACAGTACATACATACAACTGTGACCCTCGAAAGGTAAGGGTCATCAGAATTCTGTATGGCATGTGAGGCAGGTTGAGAAAGACGCTGTCCCACAGAGGTGGTCCTTGTGGTGACAGGATCAGAAACAGAGGATGAAGTAGAGGAAATCAACCTGCTACGTTCTTCGCAAGGTACAACCCTGCGAATAGCCCCAGAGTGAAATGACCTCAGGTGTCGCTTCATAGTAGTGGTCCCAAAGCTGTAGTTACCGTGGGGACTATACAAGTGGCAGTGGTGTGCAATGCATGGGATCTACGTGAAATGACCGAATCCAAAAGTCTGAGTCCCAAAAGTCTGTTTCTTTTTTTTTTTTTATTTCCCATTTGTTCGCATGTATATATGTGGGGGGAGACGCCCCACAGCCCCCGCCTTACACCTGTACATTTTTATTAACTTTACCCCCACACACACATATATATATATATATATATATATATATATATATATATATATATATATATATTACATGCCCACGGTAGTGGCCATGTAGTTATGGTTAAATTGATGTTTCCATAGGAAGAGCACTTTTTGGGCGGCTTATAACTTTGCTCTCCCTGGACGGATCCTCACCAAACTTTGCAAAAAAAGTAGTTGGGTCACTCTGAATTTTTCTGCAAAGTTTGGTGAGGATTCGTCCAGGAGGGGAAAAGTTATAAGGGGGGTCCCAAAACTTTTTTTTTCCCATAGAGTGAATGGGAAAAAACTTTGCGCACGGCTACAGCGCGAACCGCTGGACGGATTTACACCAAATTTGTGGCAGGAGCGGCTGCCTGGTCCCAAAAGCGTGCTTTTGTATATTCGGTGTAAATCTGTTCAGTAGTTTTTTTAAAAATGACCAAAATGTAAGGCAAAAAAATTACTGATATCTGCGTTCGCTTCGCGGACGGACTTCCCTGTTCGCTCCGCGGACAGCACCCCGATTGGCACATGGGCTTGTGTCATGTCCGCGGACATGCGATGTGTTCACTGATTGGACGGTGTGGAGCGTGAAGCCCGCCATATTGGATTCGCGGACGTCCCCGGACAGCGCGGTGAAACTTTGTTCAAAATGTGTATTTTGTAGAGTGTGTTGGTGTGTAGGAGTGTTTGGGGAGGGTGGGAGTGTATGAGATAGGATGAAAGTTGTGTTTTTTATGTATTAGACGTTCTTTTTGTGTTCGATTTGTTTGCGGCCATCACAGGTGTTCTGAAATGTTCTAAATAAACTGACTAGGGGGTGTTCTAAGGAGTCAATATGTGTCCGTTTTGTTCGCAAGCAAAGTGAAACTGTTCTAAGAACACTCGCGGTGTCCGGGGAGTGTTCGTAGGTGGTGTCCTGAGGCCGCTGTCCGTATTGTTCTCTGTCAAGTTGAATGTGTTCTAAGAACACACGCGGTGTCCTGAAATGTTCGCAAATAAACAAAATGGGGGTGTTCTGAAGACGTTTTTGAGAACACTCCCGGTGTCCTGAAATGTTTGTAGTGGTTGTTCTGAGGACGCTGTCCGTATTGTTCTCTGTCAAGTTGAATGTGTTCTAAGAACACTCGCGGTGTCCTGAAATGTTCGCAAATAAACAAAATGGGGGTGTTCTGAAGACGCTTCTAAGAACACTCACGGTGTCCGGGGAGTGTTCGTAGGGGGTGTCCTGAGGACGCTGTCCATATTGTTCTCTGTCAAGTTGAATGTGTCCTAAGAACACTCGCGGTGTCCTGAAATGTTCGCAAATAAACAAAATGGGGGTGTTCTGAAGACGCTTCTAAGAACACTCGCGGTGTACGGGGAGTGTTCGTAGGGGGTGTCCTGAGGACGCTGTCCGTATTGTTCTCTGTCAAGTTGAATGTGTCCTAAGAACACTCGCGGTGTAGTGAAATGTTCGCAAATAAACATGATGGTGGTGTCCTGAAGACGCTTCTAAGAACATTTGCGGTGTCCGGGGAGTGTTCGTAGGGGGGGTCCTGAGGACGCTGTCCGTATTGTTCTCTGTCAAGTTGAATGTGTCCTAAGAACACTCGCGGTGTTCTGAAATGTTTGCAAATAAACAAAATGGGGGTGTTCTGAAGACGCTTCTAAGAACACTCGCGGTGTCCGGGGAGTGTTCGTAGGGGGTGTCCTGAGGACGCTGTCCGTATTGTTCTCTGTCAAGTTGAATGTGTCCCAAGAACACTCGCGGTGTCCTGAAATGTTCGCAAATAAACAAGATGGTGGTGTTCTGAAGACGCTTCTAAGAACACTCCCGGTGTCCGGGGAGTGTTCGTAGGGGGTGTCCTGAGGACGCTGTCCGTATTGTTCTTTGTCAAGTTGAATGTGTCCTAAGAACACTCGCGGTGTCCTGAAATGTTCGCAAATAAACAAGATGGTGGTGTTCTGAAGACACTTCTAAGAACACTCCCGGTGTCCTGGAATGTTCGTAGGGGGTGTCCTTAGGACGCTGTCCGTATTGTTCGTTGTTAAGCTGAAAGTGTTGTAAGAACTATCGCGTTGTTCTGAAATTTTCGTAGGGGGTGTCTGAAAACAGTGTCCGTATTGTTCGCTGGCAAGTTCAAAGTGTTCTAAGAACACTCACATTGTTCGCAGACATTAAAAGTTTCCCATAGATCATAGTTGAAATGTTTGACTCTATGGATGTGATATGCTGCGGTGGTTGTTGCCAGGGCATAGAGTCTTGGGTGCATGGCCATGCACCCAAGACTCTATGCCCTGGCAACAACCACCGCAGCATATCACATTCATATTTGCTTATAACTTTGGGTGAAAAACAAATGTATAAGGAACAAAGGTATTAGATACTATGGATGTGATATGCTGCTATGGTTGTCCTTATTATTGTATACTTACTGTTTGGTCTAGTAATGGGAGTCCATGTTTTTCTTCTTCATTTCTGTGATAAAAGAAAATAGCATGTTAGTATTAGTATTTTTTAATGACTTATTACATTGTATAAGCAATATACTTTCATTTTTTTTCGACCCTCATATTTAGTCTAGTACAAATCAGAGTACTGTGCAATTTGCTCAGTTTCTGTATTTGTTGCTAACATCATTGGGTCTGTTGGAGAAAAAAAATCCATGTTGGATTAAAAAAAAAAACCTTTTTCTGTTATGCTACAGTTTATTTGTTTGTTTGTTTTCAGTGTTCACTTGTTGTTTCTGGCTAATGCTTTATACTTTGCTTTGTTGTATTTTTTTTGGAGCAGTAACAGATTCTTCATTTGTTTTGATATTATATATTTTAGTGGGTTTGATTTACCTATTTGTATATTGTTAAATTTTGGAACAGTTAGATACAAATTGGCGTATTCTAACTGTGTATTTTTTGGCCTAATTTAGTGGTATTCATTTATCTGATTAGTTGTTGTAGAATCTTTGAGCTGTTAGATAGCTTTTGGAGTATTCTAACAGTTTATATTATTTTAACACACATTTATAATTTTGGGACAGTTAGATACCAATTGGCGTATTCTAACTGTGTATTTTTTGGTCTAATTTAGTGGTATTCATTTATCTGATTAGTTGTTGTAGAATCTTTGAGCAGTTAGATAGCTTTTGGAGTATTCTAACAGTTTATATTTTTGTAACACAAATTTACTTAAAGGTTTAAATACAGTTTATTTATCAAATTTTGGTTTTAAGAACATCAAATAAGCGTTTGTAAGATTTGCTGCTAATCTCTGCTTTAGAGTAATGGTACTATCATTACATTCAAACCATCCACATTTCTTTTGTATGTATGCAGTGTAGTGCCTGAATTGGTTGTGGCTCCTGCGTGGTAGATTATACCTATTGTTGTGAAGGTTTTCTTACCAAGTGATATTTGACCATGTGTGAATCCAGTCAGCTTGCAGTTGTTTTTGGTACCATCTGCATTGTAACGTAGAAGCATTAGTATTACAAATTTACTATGTGTTTGTATTACTAACGTGGAGCGATTATCTGAATTGCAGGTAGAGCATAATCTACCCTGGTTTGCATTTTGTACAAGTCGCTGAAATGGAATGGATTCACACTTTGGTATTGATATATATGAAGCGTTCATTGGGGATTTCTTCTTGAGTCACATTGTTGCAGAGAGTGCATGTATGTTTCCACATGTATGAAATCTGACAGATTTCATTTATAGGTATGTTTTTGTTTTCCAGTACTTGTAGTAAGTACATTAGAAATTCTTGTGTATCTTTCTGTGAGTTTATAGTGAATTTCACCATTCCAGCACAATAGTCCAATTGTCGTCTTATTCCAAAAACACTATGGGGCCGATTCATGGAACAAACGTGCGCCGAAAATCTTCGCGCAAGCAGGCGCAAGCGGAAAAAAACAAGCGCACGCGCACGCGTGCGATTCATGGAAGTCCCTGCGCGTGTTTACCTCGGGATGTGCGCCAAACACGTGCATGGCACACACGTCACTGCAACATCCCGAAAGACGTGCGCGACGCGCACAGTGAAAGTGCACAACCTCGGCGCATACACTAGAAAGTGGGCGGAACACGGGGCGTAACGCGCGGAATGGGGAACAACTCGCGAAAACAAGGGCGTAACTAGGGATGTACTGCAGGGAAGCAGACGGAACGCCCACATGCACCCGAACCACACGTATTCATGGAATCGAATAGGGCAAAGCCACGCACAGCGAAAGACACGCACAAGACGATACACGTCTGCCACACGAAGGCAGGCGGTAGCGTCCCTGCGCATTACAAAAGTGGCAACATACAGCAATTGTGCGAGCGGGGCACGTGTATTTCGGGGTTGCGCGGGAAGTTACACACGCGATTGAGCGGGGTACGTGTATTCCGGGGGTTCGCGGGAAGTCACACACGCGATCTGGCCTGGGGGAGCGGGCTACGATTGTATTTCAGGGGTTCGCGGGAACATTTTCACACGATCGGGCCTGGGGGAGCGGGCTACGTGTATTTCAGGGGTTCGTGTGAACTTTTTCACGCGATCGGGCCTGGGGGAGCGGGCTATGTGTATTTCAGGGGTTCGTGTGATTTTTTTCACGCGATCGGGCCTGGGTGAGCGGGCTACGTGTATTTCAGGGGTTCGCGTGAACTTTTTCACGAGATCGGGCCTGGGGGAGCGGGCTACGTGTATTTCAGGGGTTCGCGTGAACTTTTTCACGCGATCGGGCCTGGGGGAGCGGGCTACGTGTATTTCAGGGGTTCGCGTGAACTTTTTCACGCGATCGGGCCTGGGGGAGCGGGGTACCACTCACCGTCTGCCTTGCGTGTAGAAGAACGCGTAGCCAACACCCGCTGTGAAGTAATAGCGTGTGAACCCCAACGGATGGAAAACACACGCACCGCACGAAAAGCACGTAGAGAACAGTGTAAAGGCACGCGGGATCTCCAAGCCCTGCCAGGGCAACGCCCGTGCGCAAAACGTCACAGACGCGCTTATGCTGTAAGGGCCTTTGGTCCAATGAAATCGCGTACGCGTGCTGACGCAGTTACGCGCTTAGGGCCTTTCCTCGATTTTCACGCTGACGTGCAGGATTTTCACGTGCCAAATCACTCCATATCAAGCTGGCCACGCGTAAACACATGGAAGACCACGCTCCTGCCCAGAAGGCCGAATTACTGCCCCCCAGTGCCCTGAGCAGCCTCCCACGTGCCATCTGCTGCTGCCTGCCTGCCTGCCTGCTGCCACCGTGCCCTGCCATTTGGTGCCTGCACATCAGCCATCTGCAGGGGTCCAGTTGCTGTGTCCACCCCTGCTGGAACAGAAGACTCCCGACTCAGATAACATCGCTCCACAGCCCAGCCCCAGGACCCAGTTGCCCACCCACTCCTGCCCCTGGGGTTGCCATGTCGGGCACATCCACATCTGGCACCAGTGGCAACCCCCGGCCAGAGGGGCAGAGGGGCACCAGCTTCACTGCCACCGAAGTTGGTGTCCTGGTGGAGCAAGTCCTGGGGCAGTATGATGCCCTCTTCGGATCGTCCCGCGCCAACAAGGAAGGACGGGAGAGGATATGGGCCGACTGTGTGGTTGCCATCAACGCGGAGGGGGTGGCAACCCGCACCATCCAGAAGGTCAAGAAGCGCTGGGAAGACATGAGGTCCAGGACCCTCATGAAGGCCCGGCGCCTCGTGGAGGGGGCCGGGGCCGCATGAGTTCCATCCAGATGGGGGTCCTGGAATGCGTACACCCAGCGCTCCACGCCCAGGTCCTTGAGAGGGAGACCCGTCTGGAGTTGAGCGGTAAGTGGCCAAGCATTGCTGTGTGAGACAGGGCATGTTGCAGTGTGCTGGTTGTCTGATACTTGCCTGTATGTGTGACATAGGCCATGTACGCATGTATGTGTGCAGGGACATCATGGTAATGCATGTGCGACCAGTAATGTGTGAACCGCACGGTTGTTGCATGTGTTTAAATGCGACATGGGGAGCCCTATGCAGATTGTACACATGAGAGCATGGCAGTCTCTGTTCCTGGATATGGGTGGGGGTGAGGGATGGGTGCTGATGCCAGGTACATATATGGTGTCCATGTCTGTGTGCCTGACCTGCGTGTCTGTGACTTGTGGATGCCATGGATGCATGACACATGTCTGTGACAATGTACAGATTCACTGATGCAGCCTAGTCATCCTTGTATCCACTGTGATTGGGGTGTACGGGGCCAGATGGATGTGACTGAGGTGAAGTGTGTGCATGTGATAGGCATGAACCATGATGCATGTGAGTTCCATTACATTGTATGTTTCGAGAGTCCATTGGACATGTATGGAAATGTCCATGGCATGCACCATGACTGTCACTGTGTGTGTTTTGCCTGGACTGACACATGTGTTGTGGAGGGACATGATGGAAGTGTACTTTGAGAGTGGCACTCATCTGCTATTGCTTCCTGTCTAGGGGACCATTGTACAGTACCCTGATGCTTGTGTTCTATGTCTCCCTCTACGCAGCGGCTAGTGAAGAAGAGGGCGGAGACGGTGCTGTGGAGCAAGGCGGCGGGGATGCCCCCACGGCTGCAGCGGAAGGGGTGGGTGAGCCCCCACAGGGGCCTGCTACGGCGGAAGACGGTGAGGAGCCATCCAGGTTGGTGGTTTCCACAGAGGAGGAGGAGGCCGCCACTGAGGCGTACATGGAGCCTGGTGGGGGCATCCCTGCTGGTGCAAGTGGTGCAGTCCAGGGGCAGGGGCAGGAGGCAGCACAGGTCACCGTGGAGGGGCCTGTGCATGTCGCTGTCCCTGACCTGGTGGGTGCACCACCATGCACCAGCAGGGATGCCCCGTCCCAGGCCCGTCCGCAGGTAGAGGGGATGTCCATGTCATCTGACTCCCCTCCACCTGCGGACGAGGGGACCCCTGGCCGTATGGAGAAGGTCCTGATTGGGGTCGCGATGCGCACGGCTGTGATTCGTGATGTCGTGCGTGCTTCCCAGGAGGAGCACGCACGTCATCACGAAGAGCACCGTGCCGACGTGGCCCAATTGGGATCGTCCATGTTCGGGGGTTTCCTGCATGTGTCGGCCAATCTGGCGGCCCTCTCCTCCTCTGTGGAGACTATACGCCAGTCGTTCTCCTTGCCGTCTTCCGGCCCAGATGCCACCAAGGCCCCCTGTGGACCTGCCCTGACCAATGCAGCCAGCTCGGTGGGGATCCCATCCCTGCCACAGTCGGGAGTCAGAGGTCCAGCAGGGGTGGACACCACAGCAACTGTACCCCAGCAGATGGAGGATGTGCCGGCATCATCAGGCAGGGCAGGTGCACGACGGCGTCGGTGGATTCCATCAGCCTGGATGCCGTCGTGCTGGCAGAGGCAGTGGCGTCGGAGGCAGCAGCGGAGTCAACGTGGGAGGCATCATGGCTCGGGGCCATCAACATCGGAGGGGCAGGCATCGGCCGGAGGGCAGGAGGACCCAGGACGGGAAGTGTCTTCCGTGTGGCAGCGGTTGGGCCAGCATATAGGTGCGGAACGGCGGCGGGCCGAAGAGGCGCGGCTCACAATGGTCAGGGTGGAGAACTCCATGCGGAGGGCCCTGAGGCAGGCCGAGTGCCTCGAGGCAATCTGCAGGGGGTTGGAAGAGCAGATGGCGTCGTCCCTGCAGACCCTCGGGGCCATAGAACAGGACCGCCTCCGGGACATAGACAAGGAGTTTGATGATGCCCTGGCCCAGAACACCACGGAGTGAGCCGCTGGACTTGCCCGCCGCCTTTGTATATAGTTCTTTAGTTTTAGGTTTCCTTTGTTTCTTATTATGATTTGGAGTCGACGGACACTGCTCCACTTTTTGTATACAGTTGCATTTTAGTTAGGGTTTTTTGTAGGTTTCCTTTGTTCAGTTGGGCTCATGGACCCTTGGATGTTTTGTACATAGTTCTTCATTGGATTGATTTTATTTTTGATGTGACTTTGGACAACATTTTTTTGGATTTGGATTTGTAGTTTTTATTTTTTTAGACGGTCATTCAGCTTCTCTTTTTTTCATTGCCATTGTAGTTTGTTTCATTTCATTTGCATTTTTTTTTTTAATACAATTTTGTTTTCATACTTCACTGTGTGGTATCATCTCATTGGTTTCATGCATGTCATGTTGTGTGTTTTCCCATTCAATTGCAACCATTGTGTGTGACGGACATGCGTTCATTTGCTTTATGAACATTGGAGGTGTAACATGTAATTTCAATTTCCATGTGGGTGAATGGGTTACTTGGTAGGGCTTTTTGACTGTGGAGGCTGACCATAACGCACATGATTGGGGATTGTGAGGACCTGGTGGAGGCTGCCCATGGTGGCTGGGGGGTGGGGGTGGTGGGAGACATGGGTGGGGGCCTGGTGGAGGGTGCCCCACACTGCTGGGGGAGTGAGGGTGGTGGGAGACATGAGTGGGGGCCTGGTGGAGGGTGCCCCACACTGCTGGGGGGGTGGGGGTGGTGGGAGACATGGGTGGGGGCCTGGTGGAGGCTGCCCCTGGGTAGTGGGGGGTGGGGGTGGTGGGAGACATGGGTGGGGGCCTGGTGGAGGCTGCCCCTGGTGACTGGGGGGGTGGGGGTGGTGGGAGACATGGATGGGGGGCCTGGTGGAGGCTGCCCCTGGTGACTGGGGGGGTGGTGGGAGACATGGGTGGGGGCATGGTGGAGGCTGCCCCTGGTGGCTGGGGGGTGGGGGTGCTGGGAGACATGGGTGGGGGCCTGGTGGAGGCTGCCCCTGCACTGCTGGGGGGGTGGGGGTGGTGGGAGACATGAGTTGGACATGGGTGGGGGCCTGCTGGCAGGTGCCCCACAGTGCTGGGGGGTGGTGGGGAACATGAGTTGGACATGGGTGGGGGCCTGCTGGCAGGTGCCCCACAGTGCTGGGGGGTGGTGGGGAACATGAGTTGGACATGGGTGGGGGCCTGCTGGCAGGTGCCCAACAGTGCTGGGGGGTGGTGGGGAACATGAGTTGGACATGGGTGGGGGCCTGCTGGCAGGTGCCCCACAGTGCTGGGGGGTGGGGGTGGTGGGGAACATGAGTTGGACATGGGTGGGGGCCTGCTGGCAGGTGCCCCACAGTGCTGGGGGGTGGGGGTGCAGGGGTACATGAGTTGCACATGGGTGGGTCCTGCTGGCAGGTGCCCCACAGTGCTGGGGGGTGGGGGTGGTCGGAGACATGGGTGGGGGACTGGTGGAGGGTGCCCCTGGTGGCTGGGGGTGCAGGGGGACATGCGTTGGTGGGCAGTAGTGCAAGTTGACATGTGGGTTGGCTGGGGGGCATGGCCATGGTGGATGGGGTGCCTGCAGGACATGTGCAGGGTAGGCCCCTGTGGTGTGAGCCACCTGCAGGGGCCATGGAGGGTGTAGAGGGAACACCTGGGAGGGCCCACACGTGCAATTCACGTGTGGAACTTCCCCTGCACCCTGAAATACATGTACCCTGCTGATATCGCGTGTGGAACTTCACGCGCACCCCTGAAATACACGTACCCTGCTGAAATCGCGTGTGGAACTTCCCCTGCACCCTGAAATACACTTACCCTGATGGAATCGCGGGTGGAACTTCCCGCGCACCCCTGGAATACACATACCCTGCTGATTTTGCGTCTGAAACTTCCCCCGCACCCTGAAATACACGTACCATGCTGATATCGCGTGTGGAACTTCACGCGCACCCCGAAAATACACGTACCCTAATGGAATCGCGTGTGGAACTTCCTCTGCACCCTGAAATACACGTACCCTGCTGATATCGCATGTGGAACTTCACGCGCACCCCGAAATACACGTACCCTGATGGAATCGCATGTGGAACTTCCCGCGCACCCCTGAGATACGCGTACCCTGCTCGCACGGGCCCAATCGCGTGTGGAACTTCCTCTGCACCCTGAAATACACGTACCCTGCTGATATCGCATGTGGAACTTCACGCGCACCCTGAAATACACGTACCCTGATGGAATTGCGTGTGGAACTTCACGCGCACCCCTGAGATACGCGTACCCTGCTCGCACGGGCCCAATCGCGTGTAGAAATTCCCGCGCACCCCTGAAATACACGTACCCTGCTGAAATCGCGTGTGGAACTTCCCCCGCACCCTGAAATACACGTACCCTGATGGAATCGCATGTGGAACTTCACATGCAGCCCTGAAATACACGTACCCTGCGGAAATCGCGTGTGTAACTTCCCCTGCACCCTGAAATACACGTACCCTGCTGATATCGCGTGTGGAACTTCACGCGCACCCCGAAATACACGTACCCTGATGGAATCGCGTGTGGAACTTCCCGCGCACCCCTGAGATACGTGTACCCTGCTTGCACGGGCCCAATCGCATGTGGAAATTCCCGCGCACCCCTGAAATACACGTACGATGATGAAAACGCGTGTGGAACTTCCCGCGCACCACTGAAATACGCGTACCCTGCTCACACGGGGCCAATCGCGTGAGGTACTTCCCGCGTACCCCAGTGATACACGTAGCCCGCTTGCTGTGCTGGTACAGGGTTGGCGCAGCCCTTTGCACTGGATTGGGTATATTGATGGCTTTTCCCTGCGCGAGAGGCGTTCTTGGGGGCGTAACTGGCGCTGCTGCAGTGTCGCTGTGCCACTGTGCGCCACGGCTGGTTTTGGTGGCTGGAATCCATGAATACGCTGTGCGCGGAAATGGATTTTAGCGCACGCGGCTGGCGCAGGGATTCGCACGCGCACACTGTGCGCCAGTCACGTGCGCCACTTGTGCGCTGAATTCTATGAATTACCCCCTATATGTGTTGTCAGGATTGTTTGCTGCATTTCTGTGAAGTACTAACATTTGCAAACACAATGGGTCTGTACTGTGTGAGTAAATGTTGTCAACAATTGGTGGTAATTGAAATAGAATATTCATTGCTACATTTGCATAGCAACTTACACCAACTATATTTGAGAATTTAAATGGTCCAGGTAGTTCTGTATCTAACTGCTTTTTTTGGAGTTTGTCTTCCTTCTTTAAAGAAGTACCTAGTTTACTTTCTCAAATTGATTCTTTTTTGTTTGTGGTACTTGATGAAGTATTAGTTTCTTTTACTCTCTTTGGAGGCTTTGCAGTGACGTCCTGTTGCATTTCTGTTTGATTTAGTTTTCTTTTACAACGTTTTAGTTTTTGTGGAACAGAATATGTGTTTAGATGGGGAGTGTATAGTGAGCGAAGTCTATTATATTCTAAAATGCAAGGAATATCAGCGTTTACTTTACTTGCATCAAAGTTGATTAGAAATAGACCGGCAAGTGTACGTAAGCGTGATAGTGCTACGTAGCTCATGCCTTCTTTAACGACTGTGTTACCAATATCTATCATTGCTTTGTCTAGGGTAAGACCTTGTGATTTATGAATTGTGACTGCGTATGCAAGAGTTAGAGAAAATTGTCCTCTGCGTACATACATATCTTTGAAGAGAAGGAATGTAGCTGTTGAGCGTCCTATCCGTTTTACTTCTGAAAGTTTGTCAAAGAGTATATTGACAAACTGAATTTTGTTGTCATGTGGGTATGTTTGAAAGCCAACAACTGTACCCAGTGCTCCATTAACTAGTCCTTGGTCCACGTCAAGGTTACGTTTAAGCATTACTCTGCAATTTAAGGATAATTTTAACATCTTTTCTAAGCCTGCTGTGTTTGAGATTGATTTTTCTAAATTATTTAGTCTTGTTGTGGCTTGGTCACACATGGGTAGTGTCATACCATGTACATCTAGTTTGTCTGTGGCGCTAATTTCCATTATTGGTTGCATTTCTTTACTTAGCATGACTTCATTGAATTTGAAACAGCTTGCAAGAGTTGGCATTAAGGCCATACAATTGACATTTTTGTGGGCTAATTGTTCCATAACATCTGTAGCACATGCATTATCGCCATAAAGTGCATTAATGTGCCGGGTTTTCAATGTTGCTTCTGCTTCTTTAGAAAGTATACAAACTCTCAAACTTTTTAAAATGTTGGCATAAGTTAGATCTGCAGATTGGCGCATGTTTTCTGTTAATTCTCTGTATTGGAAATGTTGCCAAAGGTTGACATTTCCAATGCTGCCAACAGTTTTACGGCAGAGTTTGTGCCCTAATGTTTTAAAAATAGGTTCACCTTTTACTGGTGTTAATTGAAGCAGATCTCCAAAAACAATAATGTGTTTTCCTGCAAAGAGCTCTTCATAGTCTGTTTCGAGTACTTCTTGTAATCTGAGGTGAATCAAAGCTAACATCAGGTTGGAGACCATGCTCACTTCATCTATTAGTAGCATTTTCATTTGTTTCAATACTCTGCGTAATTCCATTGCAGCTTCTGCATAAAGTTTGTAATAGTCTAATTTGTTCTGGTGTTCTACTGGTAATAGTAGTAATCGGTGTAATGTAACACCACCTATGTTGTAGGCAGCTAAACCTGTGGGGGCAGTGACAACAGCTGACAGTTTGTTGTTTGTCAATTGTTGAAGGAATTTACTAATGATTTTGATTAGGAATGTTTTGTCAGAACCAGCTTCACCACTGACGTACAGTAGTATAGGTTTATAATTATGGCAGGAACTTTCTTTATTTTCATGTTTTACACCATGTGCAATTTGTTTTGTTACTTCTTGAAAAATACTACTTTGCTCATTGTTTAGTTTTGATTGTAGTATAGTTAAGTGTTCCTTATCTTCATACTGACACATGGTGTTTTCTACTTCTATCATAGCTAATTCTGCCTCATTTGTTATTAGTGGTTCTCCCAGTGGTTCTTGGCTTCCTGTTACAGAAGGTTGACTACTGTCAGGAGTATCCTTATCTAGTTGGGCTTGGAGTTCTTCTTCATGTTGCTGTTCATTGTGCAACATTGTTTTGTACTGTGTAAAGTTTACATCAGTTATAGTGCTTTCATTTGCTTTGAAAGCATCCTCATATGAGTCATAGTTATCTAGTAATTGTTCTTCTTTTCTCCATGGTTTGAAGAGTTGTAGCAGGGACATGTAATATACTTCTTTATGTTGAGGAGTCTTCAATGACAATTTGATATGATTAATTAAATTTGGTTTAGTGAGTTTAACTAAGCTGCCTTCACAGTCTGTCACTCTATATTTACCTTTTTTTCATCGGGTTTCATATTATTTTTGTATGTGTAGTTTTGGGCTATTTGGTATAGACACATGTTTTCCAAAGTATTACTTCTGTTTGGGTAGTATGTGTCCAATAAATTGTTTTTTAAAATGTCTTGGCTGTTGGGATTATGTTTGGCTATTGTTTCTATATCTTCATATGATTTTAGAACTCTTTTTCTAGATTTAGCTGGACCAAGACTTAGCCTACTATATTTTCAGATTTACCATACAATGAAGTGCCAGTTAAACGATCAGCTGCTTCATAAGATCCACATTCTCCATGGGTGAGCATTTTTATGCCCAAGCTGTATAATTTCTGAGATACTGTTTTATCTGATGACAGGTCATTCCAGAGGTCTTGGAGCTCTGTTTTTTCTGCTTTAGTTAAGTATGCTGTGACATATCGTGCAACTGCAGTAGAATTGTCTGCAATGTACTGCACATCTATGTTTGCATTCCATAAGTGGGCAATGATTGCATTATAATCATTGATATATTTTTCTTCTTCTTTTCTTTTTATGTAATATGTATTTTTAGGTGACTTTCCTTTAACAGTATGTCTAACTGAAGACATGAGGCTGTTTACTTGACCTGTATTTGTAACTGGTTTAGGGAAACCAAATCGGCATTTGGTGTAGTATTTGCCTTTGTTTTTGTATTTGCGACGACAATATTTTCCACATTTGTGTCTTTGAAGTTGTAAAATTTGTGCACGAAGATCACTATTTGTGGCTTCTGATGGAATTTCACAAGTGACATATTTTTCAATAAACTGTAAAACAGTGGCATCACTGTCTTGACTAAATTTAGGAGCATCTTTAATCCATAAAAGCATGTGGATATGTGGTGCTCCTCTGGCTTGGTATTCTTTTCTCCAAAAGAAGTGTCGCACTTCTCCAAGGGGAGGAACAGTTTTATTACAAATAAAATGTAGCATAGCAATGAAGCGATGGTGAAAATATCTTGAAACATTAACAGGATCCAAAGAACAAAGTTCTCCAGGTGTTAGAATATCTATGTTTGTTTTGTTTTTATTTGATATGCGTAGGAAATCATGTAAATCTTCCCATGCATATTCTGCACAACTTAATGTAACAAACCAAGTGAGTGGGCCAAGGTTTCTGATCATACAACGTACATCTCCATGACGTCGAAACCAGTACTCTTTAGTACCACGCATATTTGCTAATAGATTAGTAATATTTGATTGTAAAACCTCATCCTTTTGTTGCACTTTCTCTAATAATTGTGTAGCTGTCATATTTTGAAAGTGTGATCGTGATTTTAATATGTGTGCAACTCCGTGGCATAAAGTTGCTAGTTCACTTTCAAAGAGTAGGTGGAATATGTATTCCACATTTTGTCTAAATCTGGGATATTCAGAATACATCCGTAATGAGCGGTATTCTGAAGCTGATATTTGAATAGGTCTATCATCATACCTTCCTCCTTTGCCAGTAGGAAAGAGTAGAGGAAAAGCACGTGCTTTTATACTTTTTTCCCGTATACTGATTGGCGATCCTTTTGTTTGACGCATTTGGTAAGTTTCTAGTACATCTTGTACGGTGTCATTACAGTGCAAAGGATGAATTGTATAATGGTCTAAAGTATTTGATATTGTAGCAGGATCTAGTAGCTCAAATTAACCAGCTTCTTGTGTTTCTTGAATTATTTCAGTTGTATCTTTCAAGTTTTCTTCAATATTAATTTCTTTGTGATATTCATTATTCTCTTTCAGATATTGGAAGGCTTGTCTAACTTTATATAAATCTACCAGCTGTTGCCATTTTTTTTGTCTTTTGTAGGTACTCCATTTACTAATATAAATAAAGATTGCTGCATTGGACGTTGCACTCCTAGAGTATGCACATTTTCTTTTAGATTTAATGGTAAATAAACTACTTTTCCACGAATGCCTTTTACCAATTCAGAGGGAGGTAATTTTGCTGTTTTTGGTTGAAGGCGTATTATTGCTTGAAATGGTGTACTGTTTGAATTATGATGCTCTCATATAAATTAAGTTGTTGTAGAGGTTTTGGTACTGGGTATAATTCCAAATTATTTGTGATAGAACGTGAAGGAGTTTGGTTGTTGTCAAGTTTTGTCGTGCAATAACTGCAAAGTATTAAGGGCTCAGTTATTTCATATTTGTTTTCTGCTAGAAGGTAGAGAGCTAATTCAAACCATTTAGAATCTTCATTGTCTTCTATTTTGTATGATAGGTCCACAGTTTTTGTGTTACTTTTATAAAAAATTCTACGGCAACATACACATACATGGTTTGGTACTTCAGCTGATGTACTTTTAAATTTTAGTATTTCTTTTTTGTATGTGTTTAGCAAAAGGTTGCCATGTGTAGAATTGTTGCTTAATTGGTTTAAAGCTATTTCCTTCTGTAAATGGCTTTCACTTCCAAAATATTTTTTCTAGATATAGTGAATTTCTTCAAGTAGGTCTTTTGCTGTACCATGTAGAAGGATGTTATTTAACTTTGCTAGTGCTAAAGCAGGACTTTTAGCATAGTACAGTTTATAGACTAGATTTCCTATAGTTGAATGATGTGTTGATATCCTTTTGATATCATGGAAAGTGGTTTTACAAGTAGGTCCTGTAATGCAGGCCAATGAATGTCCTTGTAGTCCTGTGTACTTGCCCACTGGACAGGTATCTATATTTTGCAGTAATTTGATTTTGATTTTGTCTTTGCTTTTTACATATTTATTGAGGAATTGGTGTAAAGATTTGAAACATTGTTTGGGAATGTTACACATTGACGTGCATGGCCATTTGTACACTAGACGTTCTGATTCAGTTGAATGGAGGGGTAATTCTAAGTTTTCAGGGCATATTTTTGTAAGGAGTACTTCTTGTTCCATTATGGTATTATTCACTTTTTCATAACCTCGACCACTGCTATTTATGGCAATTGTATTTGTTTGCTTTTGTTTGTACGCTTCTTCATTAAAATATGGTTCTGTGCTCGTAGTGTGATTCCATTCACCTCCGCAGATACTTAAGAAGTTCTTTCTGTTGACATTTCGCTCATTGAGAAGTCTTTTTTGTAATTTAGTTATTAGTTTTGTTAGTGGTTTCATTTTGTTTAACAGTAAAATAAATAAATTTCTTTTCAGAAGAATTGCACTGTCCATCAATGCTTCAAAGATTAATTTCCTACGGTAGGTTTTAAGCTTTGAACCTGATTTCTCTCCTGTTTTTATAAGATTTTGAAGGACTTTGTGACGGTATATTTTGGCTAAAATACTTTTCTTGGTATGCTTCCTTTGCACTATATTAAAATATGATGAAGTAGTTTTATCTGTACTGATAGCTGATTTTCTGTTAATTGTTTTTTGGTTTGTTTTACATTTTGATAGAGGAAGCGAAGTTGTTGTACTTGAAACCTCTTGTGTTTCACTAAATGATTGTATTAGCTGTTTTGTTTCAACTTTTTTTACAAATTCTGCTAGAGATGGATGCTTATGTTGGACTCCTTTATTTTCATTTGCTCTAATTTTGCGTTGCTTTCTACGGAGTTGTCTTTTGGTAGGCATTCTTTAGGGCCTGTTGAAAAAAATAAAGAAGATATGGGTTGGGGTGTTCTGGAATGTATGTGTGCTGTGTGCATGAGTGTTTGAGTAAGATGATAAAGATGTATGTAATGGTGTGTGATTGTGCATTGGGAACTAAAACTAGTAGGGATAGGTATTCTTGAATTTATGTGTCACTAAACTGGGGTTCAGATGACAAAAAAAAGTAAGCTAGTGGTGTGGAAAAGTACAAATAGTAAATCTAATGTATACAATTAAAACAGTTTTTTGTTCTATAATATGAAAATTGTAGTGGTTCAGTTGGCTAATTTGTGTGTCCAAAAATAGATAATTTGTGGGCCATTCTGGTTGTAAATCGCTGTTTACGACATGGAAATGTTTGGACAAAATGGTACAAAATCTCTATTTTAAGAAACCAAAATAGCTGGTATTAATGTTATAGTATATTTGATTAATAATATAAATATTATGGTGATATTTTACTTACTTTTATTTTTAAATTAACAGGTAACTTCTTAGTTTTTCTTTCTTCTTCGAATTCGGCTGCTTCTTTTCAGGAAACTGGTCTTCACTGCAACTGTAAAAGCTTCAAATTAGTAACTTTGTTTGTATATAGCACTGTTTTTAATTTAGATATTGATTTTTTTAATTGAAATCCTCAGTGCCTTCTGTAAAACCATTAAACTAATTTATTTACATAAGATACATTGCATCAGTTCAGTACATGTGATATGTTCTTAATGAACAAATTGTATTGAATGACTAACTGTAGCAAAAATAAAATATCTTTACTATGTCTTGTGAAATTTATGATTTATTAGTGAATAGTACTATTTCTGTAAGTAAACTGTTCTAGGTAATAGCGCCTCAATGTCATGTCTAATATAAAGTAATTAAGTAAATAAATAAATAAAAACAAAAAATATGAAATTGTATAAGTATTTTTATACAGGTTTAAACATAGATTGTGTTTGCATGCAATTTTGTTTGAATATATGTAGTCTATATATTTCATTTAAAAAATGTTAGTTTAACATGATTTGAGTGTGTGTGTATAAAGAAAGTAAAAAGTATAAAGGTGTATAAGTGATAGTTGATTTTAGGAAATTGAAAAAAGTACAGTAAATTCATTTTACAGATTTTTACAGTCTGTTTGAAAATGTGTTCATCCATAGCTCTCAACTCACACGCTTTTGGCGGGTGTCACACGTCTTGTAAAGGGCAGATTCACCCGCCAAGCCTCCTGCACGCCCATTCATTCCAATGGGCGTTTCACCCGCCAAAAACAAAATCGGGTGATTTCATCCGCCTGTAAAACAAAAATGGTTGAGAGCTATGTCATCTACTATACAGAAAATATGCATATCTGAAGTTTGTGTTCATGCATATGAATATGCATGGAGCTGCAAGTAGAAATCTTGAAGACTTGTACAGTATTTGTGGTAGATGCTGCTTGCCAATGATATGACACTTGTACTCAGAGAGATTCAGAGTACATTTGCAGTGCTGATCTATGATGATGCAGTTAGATGTAGAGGTCTTGAATGTGATTGGTGCATGGTCATGTGATTTTTGAGGTACATCCAATGAGGGAATGGCAGAGAGAGTGTAGTGGAAATGGTAGAAGGGCTGTTCATGTTACGATATGTCAGCGGACATGGCGGTGGTTCCTAGACATCAGGAGTTACATCCGGGGATTTTTGGGTTCAGAAGTCATGCAAATGAGAATAAGCACTGAAAGGGATTGGTCAGGAAAGTTTGGTGGGTGTGTTGTGCCAGGAGAGATTTTCTGAGATACTCTTTTTGCTGAGAGAACAAAAGATAGCTATGGCTGTGTGTTTCAGAAAACAGATTGTTTGGATTTTGGGAGATTCGTGGATACATTGGTTGAAGGTGCATGCAGAAAGCTGTGGAGTAGCTGTAGATCTTGGATTCCCACATGTGGAAGTACACTGGCATGGAGTACGTGGAATGAAGTGGTTGGACTTGCTACCTCTCTGTGCTACTTTGGAGACAGAGCAACATCCAGACATAATTGTAATTCATTGTGGGGGGAACAGTTTAGGGCATGTGACTGGAATTGTTTTGCAATTTGCTACGAAAGAAGGACTGAGGAAAGTTATGGGCATGTTTCCTAATTCTCAAGTGATATTTTCACGGATTGCGCAGAGACAAATGTGGCTTCGTTCTTCTTCATTTGGTCCACAAATGGAAAAAGCAAGGCGCAATGTTAATAAGGCTGTTTGTGGCTTTCTAAGAGATTTTGGCATGTCTTCTTTTCACAATGAAAATATTATGTTTTGTAGTACATACATTTTTCGCAGAGATGGAGTCCATCTTACTTATGCTGGCAATCAGATTTTTCCGAGAAATGTACAAAATGCATTGCGACCTTTTTTGGAATTACAACAACGATTTTGAAGTAGATGTTAAGCATTTACAATTTTTGACTTACAAACACCACCCATAGGCTCTTTTCAGAGCCACCACTTCTTTCCAGAGAAAATTACAATGTTTGTGATGGAGTAGCAACCCAATTTTTTTAATGTTCGCAAACTGTCCGCGAACTTCTAAAAAATACAAAGAGCCCTGCTTCATTTATTTTCACTTCTATTTTTTAACTGGGAAAGGCGGCTCTCAAAAGAGCCTTATTTTTTTTTGATTTTTGTAATTTTGTATTTTTTTTGGTTTTTCAGACACGACACACTAGGAGAGGAGGGTAAAGGAGGGTAAAGGGGGGGACACCAACCATAGGGATAAGAAAGGGTGAGCTGAGAGAGGAAGATGTAGAGTGGGTTTTATTTGGGTAGTGAGCAGGTCTTCTTGTGCTCTGAGATGATAGTCTCAAAAGCACTCCGAAGTCGCTCCCCCCTGCAGAGTACTGTGACACAGTACATACATACAACTGTGACCCTCGAAAGGTAAGGGTCATCAGAATTCTGTATGGCATGTGAGGCAGGTTGAGAAAGACGCTGTCCCACAGAGGTGGTCCTTGTGGTGACAGGATCAGAAACAGAGGATGAAGTAGAGGAAATCAACCTGCTACGTTCTTCGCAAGGTACAACCCTGCGAATAGCCCCAGAGTGAAATGACCTCAGGTGTCGCTTCATAGTAGTGGTCCCAAAGCTGTAGTTACCGTGGGGACTATACAAGTGGCAGTGGTGTGCAATGCATGGGATCTACGTGAAATGACCGAATCCAAAAGTCTGAGTCCCAAAAGTCTGTTTCTTTTTTTTTTTTTATTTCCCATTTGTTCGCATGTATATATGTGGGGGGAGACGCCATTACATGCCCACGGTAGTGGCCATGTAGTTATGGTTAAATTGATGTTTCCATAGGAAGAGCACTTTTTGGGCGGCTTATAACTTTGCTCTCCCTAGACGGATCCTCACCAAACTTTGCAAAAAAAGTAGTTGGGTCACTCTGAATTTTTCTGCAAAGTTTGGTGAGGATTCGTCCAGGAGGGGAAAAGTTATAAGGGGGGTCCCAAAACTTTTTTTTTCCCATAGAGTGAATGGGAAAAAACTTTGCGCACGGCTACAGCGCGAACCGCTGGACGGATTTACACCAAATTTGTGGCAGGAGCGGCTGCCTGGTCCCAAAAGCGTGCTTTTGTATATTCGGTGTAAATCTGTTCAGTAGTTTTTTTAAAAATGACCAAAATGTAAGGCAAAAAAATTACTGATATCTGCGTTCGCTTCGCGGACGGACTTCCCTGTTCGCTCCGCGGACAGCACCCCGATTGGCACATGGGCTTGCGTCATGTCCGCGGACATGCGATGTGTTCACTGATTGGACGGTGTGGAGCGTGAAGCCCGCCATATTGGATTCGCGGACGTCCCCGGACAGCGCGGTGAAACTTTGTTCAAAATGTGTATTTTGTAGAGTGTGTTGGTGTGTAGGAGTGTTTGGGGAGGGTGGGAGTGTATGAGATAGGATGAAAGTTGTGTTTTTTATGTATTAGACGTTCTTTTTGTGTTCGATTTGTTTGCGGCCATCACAGGTGTTCTGAAATGTTCTAAATAAACTGACTAGGGGGTGTTCTAAGGAGTCAATATGTGTCCGTTTTGTTCGCAAGCAAAGTGAAACTGTTCTAAGAACACTCGCGGTGTCCGGGGAGTGTTCGTAGGTGGTGTCCTGAGGCCGCTGTCCGTATTGTTCTCTGTCAAGTTGAATGTGTTCTAAGAACACACGCGGTGTCCTGAAATGTTCGCAAATAAACAAAATGGGGGTGTTCTGAAGACGTTTTTGAGAACACTCCCGGTGTCCTGAAATGTTTGTAGTGGTTGTTCTGAGGACGCTGTCCGTATTGTTCTCTGTCAAGTTGAATGTGTTCTAAGAACACTCGCGGTGTCCTGAAATGTTCGCAAATAAACAAAATGGGGGTGTTCTGAAGACGCTTCTAAGAACACTCACGGTGTCCGGGGAGTGTTCGTAGGGGGTGTCCTGAGGACGCTGTCCATATTGTTCTCTGTCAAGTTGAATGTGTCCTAAGAACACTCGCGGTGTCCTGAAATGTTCGCAAATAAACAAAATGGGGGTGTTCTGAAGACGCTTCTAAGAACACTCGCGGTGTACGGGGAGTGTTCGTAGGGGGTGTCCTGAGGACGCTGTCCGTATTGTTCTCTGTCAAGTTGAATGTGTCCTAAGAACACTCGCGGTGTAGTGAAATGTTCGCAAATAAACATGATGGTGGTGTCCTGAAGACGCTTCTAAGAACATTTGCGGTGTCCGGGGAGTGTTCGTAGGGGGGGTCCTGAGGACGCTGTCCGTATTGTTCTCTGTCAAGTTGAATGTGTCCTAAGAACACTCGCGGTGTTCTGAAATGTTTGCAAATAAACAAAATGGGGGTGTTCTGAAGACGCTTCTAAGAACACTCGCGGTGTCCGGGGAGTGTTCGTAGGGGGTGTCCTGAGGACGCTGTCCGTATTGTTCTCTGTCAAGTTGAATGTGTCCCAAGAACACTCGCGGTGTCCTGAAATGTTCGCAAATAAACAAGATGGTGGTGTTCTGAAGACGCTTCTAAGAACACTCCCGGTGTCCGGGGAGTGTTCGTAGGGGGTGTCCTGAGGACGCTGTCCGTATTGTTTTTTGTCAAGTTGAATGTGTCCTAAGAACACTCGCGGTGTCCTGAAATGTTCGCAAATAAACAAGATGGTGGTGTTCTGAAGACACTTCTAAGAACACTCCCGGTGTCCTGGAATGTTCGTAGGGGGTGTCCTTAGGACGCTGTCCGTATTGTTCGTTGTTAAGCTGAAAGTGTTGTAAGAACTATCGCGTTGTTCTGAAATTTTCGTAGGGGGTGTCTGAAAACAGTGTCCGTATTGTTCGCTGGCAAGTTCAAAGTGTTCTAAGAACACTCACATTGTTCGCGGACATTAAAAGTTTCCCATAGATCATAGTTGAAATGTTTGACTCTATGGATGTGATATGCTGCGGTGGTTGTTGCCAGGGCATAGAGTCTTGGGTGCATGGCCATGCACCCAAGACTCTATGCCCTGGCAACAACCACCGCAGCATATCACATTCATATTTGCTTATAACTTTGGGTGAAAAACAAATGTATAAGGAACAAAGGTATTAGATACTATGGATGTGATATGCTGCTATGGTTGTCCTTATTATTGTATACTTACTGTTTGGTCTAGTAATGGGAGTCCATGTTTTTCTTCTTCATTTCTGTGATAAAAGAAAATAGCATGTTAGTATTAGTATTTTTTAATGACTTATTACATTGTATAAGCAATATACTTTCATTTTTTTTCGACCCTCATATTTAGTCTAGTACAAATCAGAGTACTGTGCAATTTGCTCAGTTTCTGTATTTGTTGCTAACATCATTGGGTCTGTTGGAGAAAAAAAATCCATGTTGGATTAAAAAAAAAACCTTTTTCTGTTATGCTACAGTTTATTTGTTTGTTTGTTTTCAGTGTTCACTTGTTGTTTCTGGCTAATGCTTTATACTTTGCTTTGTTGTATTTTTTTTGGAGCAGTAACAGATTCTTCATTTGTTTTGATATTATATATTTTAGTGGGTTTGATTTACCTATTTGTATATTGTTAAATTTTGGGACAGTTAGATACAAATTGGCGTATTCTAACTGTGTATTTTTTGGCCTAATTTAGTGGTATTCATTTATCTGATTAGTTGTTGTAGAATCTTTGAGCTGTTAGATAGCTTTTGGAGTATTCTAACAGTTTATATTATTTTAACACACATTTATAATTTTGGGACAGTTAGATACCAATTGGCGTATTCTAACTGTGTATTTTTTGGTCTAATTTAGTGGTATTCATTTATCTGATTAGTTGTTGTAGAATCTTTGAGCAGTTAGATAGCTTTTGGAGTATTCTAACAGTTTATATTTTTGTAACACAAATTTACTTAAAGGTTTAAATACAGTTTATTTATCAAATTTTGGTTTTAAGAACATCAAATAAGCGTTTGTAAGATTTGCTGCTAATCTCTGCTTTAGAGTAATGGTACTATCATTACATTCAAACCATCCACATTTCTTTTGTATGTATGCAGTGTAGTGCCTGAATTGGTTGTGGCTCCTGCGTGGTAGATTATACCTATTGTTGTGAAGGTTTTCTTACCAAGTGATATTTGACCATGTGTGAATCCAGTCAGCTTGCAGTTGTTTTTGGTACCATCTGCATTGTAACGTAGAAGCATTAGTATTACAAATTTACTATGTGTTTGTATTACTAACGTGGAGCGATTATCTGAATTGCAGGTAGAGCATAATCTACCCTGGTTTGCATTTTGTACAAGTCGCTGAAATGGAATGGATTCACACTTTGGTATTGATATATATGAAGCGTTCATTGGGGATTTCTTCTTGAGTCACATTGTTGCAGAGAGTGCATGTATGTTTCCACATGTATGAAATCTGAAAGATTTCATTTATAGGTATGTTTTTGTTTTCCAGTACTTGTAGTAAGTACATTAGAAATTCTTGTGTATCTTTCTGTGAGTTTATAGTGAATTTCACCATTCCAGCACAATAGTCCAATTGTCGTCTTATTCCAAAAACACTATGGGGCCGATTCATGGAACAAACGTGCGCCGAAAATCTTCGCGCAAGCAGGCGCAAGCGGAAAAAAACAAGCGCACGCGCACGCGTGCGATTCATGGAAGTCCCTGCGCGTGTTTACCTCGGGATGTGCGCCAAACACGTGCATGGCACACACGTCACTGCAACATCCCGAAAGACGTGCGCGACGCGCACAGTGAAAGTGCACAACCTCGGCGCATACACTAGAAAGTGGGCGGAACACGGGGCGTAACGCGCGGAATGGGGAACAACTCGCGAAAACAAGGGCGTAACTAGGGATGTACTGCAGGGAAGCAGACGGAACGCCCACATGCACCCGAACCACACGTATTCATGGAATCGAATAGGGCAAAGCCACGCACAGCGAAAGACACGCACAAGACGATACACGTCTGCCACACGAAGGCAGGCGGTAGCGTCCCTGCGCATTACAAAAGTGGCAACATACAGCAATTGTGCGAGCGGGGCACGTGTATTTCGGGGTTGCGCGGGAAGTTACACACGCGATTGAGCGGGGTACGTGTATTCCGGGGGTTCGCGGGAAGTCACACACGCGATCTGGCCTGGGGGAGCGGGCTACGATTGTATTTCAGGGGTTCGCGGGAACATTTTCACACGATCGGGCCTGGGGGAGCGGGCTACGTGTATTTCAGGGGTTCGTGTGAACTTTTTCACGCGATCGGGCCTGGGGGAGCGGGCTATGTGTATTTCAGGGGTTCGTGTGATTTTTTTCACGCGATCGGGCCTGGGTGAGCGGGCTACGTGTATTTCAGGGGTTCGCGTGAACTTTTTCACGAGATCGGGCCTGGGGGAGCGGGCTACGTGTATTTCAGGGGTTCGCGTGAACTTTTTCACGCGATCGGGCCTGGGGGAGCGGGCTACGTGTATTTCAGGGGTTCGCGTGAACTTTTTCACGCGATCGGGCCTGGGGGAGCGGGGTACCACTCACCGTCTGCCTTGCGTGTAGAAGAACGCGTAGCCAACACCCGCTGTGAAGTAATAGCGTGTGAACCCCAACGGATGGAAAACACACGCACCGCACGAAAAGCACGTAGAGAACAGTGTAAAGGCACGCGGGATCTCCAAGCCCTGCCAGGGCAACGCCCGTGCGCAAAACGTCACAGACGCGCTTATGCTGTAAGGGCCTTTGGTCCAATGAAATCGCGTACGCGTGCTGACGCAGTTACGCGCTTAGGGCCTTTCCTCGATTTTCACGCTGACGTGCAGGATTTTCACGTGCCAAATCACTCCATATCAAGCTGGCCACGCGTAAACACATGGAAGACCACGCTCCTGCCCAGAAGGCCGAATTACTGCCCCCCAGTGCCCTGAGCAGCCTCCCACGTGCCATCTGCTGCTGCCTGCCTGCCTGCCTGCTGCCACCGTGCCCTGCCATTTGGTGCCTGCACATCAGCCATCTGCAGGGGTCCAGTTGCTGTGTCCACCCCTGCTGGAACAGAAGACTCCCGACTCAGATAACATCGCTCCACAGCCCAGCCCCAGGACCCAGTTGCCCACCCACTCCTGCCCCTGGGGTTGCCATGTCGGGCACATCCACATCTGGCACCAGTGGCAACCCCCGGCCAGAGGGGCAGAGGGGCACCAGCTTCACTGCCACCGAAGTTGGTGTCCTGGTGGAGCAAGTCCTGGGGCAGTATGATGCCCTCTTCGGATCGTCCCGCGCCAACAAGGAAGGACGGGAGAGGATATGGGCCGACTGTGTGGTTGCCATCAACGCGGAGGGGGTGGCAACCCGCACCATCCAGAAGGTCAAGAAGCGCTGGGAAGACATGAGGTCCAGGACCCTCATGAAGGCCCGGCGCCTCGTGGAGGGGGCCGGGGCCGCATGAGTTCCATCCAGATGGGGGTCCTGGAATGCGTACACCCAGCGCTCCACGCCCAGGTCCTTGAGAGGGAGACCCGTCTGGAGTTGAGCGGTAAGTGGCCAAGCATTGCTGTGTGAGACAGGGCATGTTGCAGTGTGCTGGTTGTCTGATACTTGCCTGTATGTGTGACATAGGCCATGTACGCATGTATGTGTGCAGGGACATCATGGTAATGCATTTGCGACCAGTAATGTGTGAACCGCACGGTTGTTGCATGTGTTTAAATGCGACATGGGGAGCCCTATGCAGATTGTACACATGAGAGCATGGCAGTCTCTGTTCCTGGATATGGGTGGGGGTGAGGGATGGGTGCTGATGCCAGGTACATATATGGTGTCCATGTCTGTGTGCCTGACCTGCGTGTCTGTGACTTGTGGATGCCATGGATGCATGACACATGTCTGTGACAATGTACAGATTCACTGATGCAGCCTAGTCATCCTTGTATCCACTGTGATTGGGGTGTACGGGGCCAGATGGATGTGACTGAGGTGAAGTGTGTGCATGTGATAGGCATGAACCATGATGCATGTGAGTTCCATTACATTGTATGTTTCGAGAGTCCATTGGACATGTATGGAAATGTCCATGGCATGCACCATGACTGTCACTGTGTGTGTTTTGCCTGGACTGACACATGTGTTGTGGAGGGACATGATGGAAGTGTACTTTGAGAGTGGCACTCATCTGCTATTGCTTCCTGTCTAGGGGACCATTGTACAGTACCCTGATGCTTGTGTTCTATGTCTCCCTCTACGCAGCGGCTAGTGAAGAAGAGGGCGGAGACGGTGCTGTGGAGCAAGGCGGCGGGGATGCCCCCACGGCTGCAGCGGAAGGGGTGGGTGAGCCCCCACAGGGGCCTGCTATGGCGGAAGACGGTGAGGAGCCATCCAGGTTGGTGGTTTCCACAGAGGAGGAGGAGGCCGCCACTGAGGCGTACATGGAGCCTGGTGGGGGCATCCCTGCTGGTGCAAGTGGTGCAGTCCAGGGGCAGGGGCAGGAGGCAGCACAGGTCACCGTGGAGGGGCCTGTGCATGTCGCTGTCCCTGACCTGGTGGGTGCACCACCATGCACCAGCAGGGATGCCCCGTCCCAGGCCCGTCCGCAGGTAGAGGGGATGTCCATGTCATCTGACTCCCCTCCACCTGCGGACGAGGGGACCCCTGGCCGTATGGAGAAGGTCCTGATTGGGGTCGCGATGCGCACGGCTGTGATTCGTGATGTCGTGCGTGCTTCCCAGGAGGAGCACGCACGTCATCACGAAGAGCACCGTGCCGACGTGGCCCAATTGGGATCGTCCATGTTCGGGGGTTTCCTGCATGTGTCGGCCAATCTAGCGGCCCTCTCCTCCTCTGTGGAGACTATACGACAGTCGTTCTCCTTGCCGTCTTCCGGCCCAGATGCCACCAAGGCCCCCTGTGGACCTGCCCTGACCAATGCAGCCAGCTCGGTGGGGATCCCATCCCTGCCACAGTCGGGAGTCAGAGGTCCAGCAGGGGTGGACACCACAGCAACTGTACCCCAGCAGATGGAGGATGTGCCGGCATCATCAGGCAGGGCAGGTGCACGACGGCGTCGGTGGATTCCATCAGCCTGGATGCCGTCGTGCTGGCAGAGGCAGTGGCGTCGGAGGCAGCAGCGGAGTCAACGTGGGAGGCATCATGGCTCGGGGCCATCAACATCGGAGGGGCAGGCATCGGCCGGAGGGCAGGAGGACCCAGGACGAGAAGTGTCTTCCGTGTGGCAGCGGTTGGGCCAGCATATAGGTGCGGAACAGCGGCGGGCCGAAGAGGCGCGGCTCACAATGGTCAGGGTGGAGAACTCCATGCGGAGGGCCCTGAGGCAGGCCGAGTGCCTCGAGGCAATCTGCAGGGGGTTGGAAGAGCAGATGGCGTCGTCCCTGCAGACCCTCGGGGCCATAGAACAGGACCGCCTCCGGGACATAGACAAGGAGTTTGATGATGCCCTGGCCCGGAACACCACGGAGTGAGCCGCTGGACTTGCCCGCCGCCTTTGTATATAGTTCTTTAGTTTTAGGTTTCCTTTGTTTCTTATTATGATTTGGAGTCGACGGACACTGCTCCACTTTTTGTATACAGTTGCATTTTAGTTAGGGTTTTTTGTAGGTTTCCTTTGTTCAGTTGGGCTCATGGACCCTTGGATGTTTTGTACATAGTTCTTCATTGGATTGATTTTATTTTTGATGTGACTTTGGACAACATTTTTTTGGATTTGGATTTGTAGTTTTTATTTTTTTAGACGGACATTCAGCTTCTCTTTTTTTCATTGCCATTGTAGTTTGTTTCATTTCATTTGCATTTTTTTTTTTAATACAATTTTGTTTTCATACTTCACTGTGTGGTATCATCTCATTGGTTTCATGCATGTCATGTTGTGTGTTTTCCCATTCAATTGCAACCATTGTGTGTGACGGACATGCGTTCATTTGCTTTATGAACATTGGGGGTGTAACATGTAATTTCAATTTCCATGTGGGTGAATGGGTTACTTGGTAGGGCTTTTTGACTGTGGAGGCTGACCATAACGCACATGATTGGGGATTGTGAGGACCTGGTGGAGGCTGCCCATGGTGGCTGGGGGGTGGGGGTGGTGGGAGACATGGGTGGGGGCCTGGTGGAGGGTGCCCCACACTGCTGGGGGAGTGAGGGTGGTGGGAGACATGAGTGGGGGCCTGGTGGAGGGTGCCCCACACTGCTGGGGGGGTGGGGGTGGTGGGAGACATGGGTGGGGGCCTGGTGGAGGCTGCCCCTGGGTAGTGGGGGGTGGGGGTGGTGGGAGACATGGGTGGGGGCCTGGTGGAGGCTGCCCCTGGTGACTGGGGGGTGGGGGTGGTGGGAGACATGGGTGGGGGGCCTGGTGGAGGCTGCCCCTGGTGACTGGGGGGGTGGTGGGAGACATGGGTGGGGGCATGGTGGAGGCTGCCCCTGGTGGCTGGGGGGTGGGGGTGCTGGGAGACATGGGTGGGGGCCTGGTGGAGGCTGCCCCTGCACTGCTGGGGGGGTGGGGGTGGTGGGAGACATGAGTTGGACATGGGTGGGGGCCTGCTGGCAGGTGCCCCACAGTGCTGGGGGGTGGTGGGGAACATGAGTTGGACATGGGTGGGGGCCTGCTGGCAGGTGCCCCACAGTGCTGGGGGGTGGTGGGGAACATGAGTTGGACATGGGTGGGGGCCTGCTGGCAGGTGCCCAACAGTGCTGGGGGGTGGTGGGGAACATGAGTTGGACATGGGTGGGGGCCTGCTGGCAGGTGCCCCACAGTGCTGGGGGGTGGGGGTGGTGGGGAACATGAGTTGGACATGGGTGGGGGCCTGCTGGCAGGTGCCCCACAGTGCTGGGGGGTGGGGGTGCAGGGGTACATGAGTTGCACATGGGTGGGTCCTGCTGGCAGGTGCCCCACAGTGCTGGGGGGTGGGGGTGGTCGGAGACATGGGTGGGGGACTGGTGGAGGGTGCCCCTGGTGGCTGGGGGTGCAGGGGGACATGCGTTGGTGGGCAGTAGTGCAAGTTGACATGTGGGTTGGCTGGGGGGCATGGCCATGGTGGATGGGGTGCCTGCAGGACATGTGCAGGGTAGGCCCCTGTGGTGTGAGCCACCTGCAGGGGCCATGGAGGGTGTAGAGGGAACACCTGGGAGGGCCCACACGTGCAATTCACGTGTGGAACTTCCCCTGCACCCTGAAATACATGTACCCTGCTGATATCGCGTGTGGAACTTCACGCGCACCCCTGAAATACACGTACCCTGCTGAAATCGCGTGTGGAACTTCCCCTGCACCCTGAAATACACTTACCCTGATGGAATCGCGGGTGGAACTTCCCGCGCACCCCTGGAATACACATACCCTGCTGATTTTGCGTCTGAAACTTCCCCCGCACCCTGAAATACACGTACCATGCTGATATCGCGTGTGGAACTTCACGCGCACCCCGAAAATACACGTACCCTAATGGAATCGCGTGTGGAACTTCCTCTGCACCCTGAAATACACGTACCCTGCTGATATCGCATGTGGAACTTCACGCGCACCCCGAAATACACGTACCCTGATGGAATCGCATGTGGAACTTCCCGCGCACCCCTGAGATACGCGTACCCTGCTCGCACGGGCCCAATCGCGTGTGGAAATTCCCGCGCACCCTGAAATACACGTACCCTGATGGAATCGCGTGTGGAACTTCCCGCGCACCCCTGGAATACACGTACCCTGCTGATTTCGCGTGTGAAACTTCCCCCGCACCCCGAAATACACGTACCCTGATGGAATCGCGTGTGGAACTTCCCGCTCACCCCTGAGATACGCGTACCCTGCTTGCACGGGCCCAATCGCGTGTGGAAATTCACGCGCACCCTGAAATACACGTACCCTGATGGAATCGCGTGTGGAACTTCCCGCGCACCCCTGGAATACACGTACCCTGCTGATTTTGCGTGTGAAACTTCCCCCGCACCCCGAAATACACGTACCCTGCTGATATCGCATGTGGAACTTCACGCGCACCCCGAAATACACGTACCCTGATGGAATTGCGTGTGGAACTTCACGCGCACCCCTGAGATACGCGTACCCTGCTCGCACGGGCCCAATCGCGTGTGGAAATTCCTGCGCACCCCTGAAATACACGTACCCTGCTGAAATCGCGTGTGGAACTTCCCCCGCACCCCGAAATACACGTACCCTGATGGAATCGCGTGTGGAACTTCCCGCGCACCCCTGGAATACACGTACCCTACTGATTTTGCGTGTGAAACTTCCCCCGCACCCGAAATACACGTACCATGCTGATATCGCATGTGGAACTTCACGCGCACCCCGAAATACACGTACCCTGATGGAATCGCGTGTGGAACTTCACGCGCACCCCTGAGATACGCGTACCCTGCTCGCACGGGCCCAATCGCGTGTAGAAATTCCCGCGCACCCCTGAAATACACGTACCCTGCTGAAATCGCGTGTGGAACTTCCCCCGCACCCTGAAATACACGTACCCTGATGGAATCGCGTGTGGAACTTCACGTGCAGCCCTGAAATACACGTACCCTGCGGAAATCGCGTGTGTAACTTCCCCTGCACCCTGAAATACACGTACCCTGCTGATATCGCGTGTGGAACTTCACGCGCACCCCGAAATACACGTACCCTGATGGAATCGCGTGTGGAACTTCCCGCGCACCCCTGAGATACGTGTACCCTGCTTGCACGGGCCCAATCGCATGTGGAAATTCCCGCGCACCCCTGAAATACACGTACGATGATGAAAACGCGTGTGGAACTTCCCGCGCACCACTGAAATACGCGTACCCTGCTCACACGGGGCCAATCGCGTGAGGTACTTCCCGCGTACCCCAGTGATACACGTAGCCCGCTTGCTGTGCTGGTACAGGGTTGGCGCAGCCCTTTGCACTGGATTGGGTATATTGATGGCTTTTCCCTGCGCGAGAGGCGTTCTTGGGGGCGTAACTGGCGCTGCTGCAGGGTCGCTGTGCCACTGTGCGCCACGGCTGGTTTTGGTGGCTGGAATCCATGAATACGCTGTGCGCGGAAATGGATTTTAGCGCATGCGGCTGGCGCAGGGATTCGCACGCGCACACTGTGCGCCAGTCACGTGCGCCACTTGTGCGCTGAATTCTATGAATTACCCCCTATATGTGTTGTCAGGATTGTTTGCTGCATTTCTGTGAAGTACTAACATTTGCAAACACAATGGGTCTGTACTGTGTGAGTAAATGTTGTCAACAATTGGTGGTAATTGAAATAGAATATTCATTGCTACATTTGCATAGCAACTTACACCAACTATATTTGAGAATTTAAATGGTCCAGGTAGTTCTGTATCTAACTGCTTTTTTTGGAGTTTGTCTTCCTTCTTTAAAGAAGTACCTAGTTTACTTTCTCAAATTGATTCTTTTTTGTTTGTGGTACTTGATGAAGTATTAGTTTCTTTTACTCTCTTTGGAGGCTTTGCAGTGACGTCCTGTTGCATTTCTGTTTGATTTAGTTTTCTTTTACAACGTTTTAGTTTTTGTGGAACAGAATATGTGTTTAGATGGGGAGTGTATAGTGAGCGAAGTCTATTATATTCTAAAATGCAAGGAATATCAGCGTTTACTTTACTTGCATCAAAGTTGATTAGAAATAGACCGGCAAGTGTACGTAAGCGTGATAGTGCTACGTAGCTCATGCCTTCTTTAACGACTGTGTTACCAATATCTATCATTGCTTTGTCTAGGGTAAGACCTTGTGATTTATGAATTGTGACTGCGTATGCAAGAGTTAGAGAAAATTGTTCTCTGCGTACATACATATCTTTGAAGAGAAGGAATGTAGCTGTTGAGCGTCCTATCCGTTTTACTTCTGAAAGTTTGTCAAAGAGTATATTGACAAACTGAATTTTGTTGTCATGTGGGTATGTTTGAAAGCCAACAACTGTACCCAGTGCTCCATTAACTAGTCCTTGGTCCACGTCAAGGTTACGTTTAAGCATTACTCTGCAATTTAAGGATAATTTTAACATCTTTTCTAAGCCTGCTGTGTTTGAGATTGATTTTTCTAAATTATTTAGTCTTGTTGTGGCTTGGTCACACATGGGTAGTGTCATACCATGTACATCTAGTTTGTCTGTGGCGCTAATTTCCATTATTGGTTGCATTTCTTTACTTAGCATGACTTCATTGAATTTGAAACAGCTTGCAAGAGTTGGCATTAAGGCCATACAATTGACATTTTTGTGGGCTAATTGTTCCATAACATCTGTAGCACATGCATTATCGCCATAAAGTGCATTAATGTGCCGGGTTTTCAATGTTGCTTCTGCTTCTTTAGAAAGTATACAAACTCTCAAACTTTTTAAAATGTTGGCATAAGTTAGATCTGCAGATTGGCGCATGTTTTCTGTTAATTCTCTGTATTGGAAATGTTGCCAAAGGTTGACATTTCCAATGCTGCCAACAGTTTTACGGCAGAGTTTGTGCCCTAATGTTTTAAAAATAGGTTCACCTTTTACTGGTGTTAATTGAAGCAGATCTCCAAAAACAATAATGTGTTTTCCTGCAAAGAGCTCTTCATAGTCTGTTTCGAGTACTTCTTGTAATCTGAGGTGAATCAAAGCTAACATCAGGTTGGAGACCATGCTCACTTCATCTATTAGTAGCATTTTCATTTGTTTCAATACTCTGCGTAATTCCATTGCAGCTTCTGCATAAAGTTTGTAATAGTCTAATTTGTTCTGGTGTTCTACTGGTAATAGTAGTAATCGGTGTAATGTAACACCACCTATGTTGTAGGCAGCTAAACCTGTGGGGGCAGTGACAACAGCTGACAGTTTGTTGTTTGTCAATTGTTGAAGGAATTTACTAATGATTTTGATTAGGAATGTTTTGTCAGAACCAGCTTCACCACTGACGTACAGTAGTATAGGTTTATAATTATGGCAGGAACTTTCTTTATTTTCATGTTTTACACCATGTGCAATTTGTTTTGTTACTTCTTGAAAAATACTACTTTGCTCATTGTTTAGTTTTGATTGTAGTATAGTTAAGTGTTCCTTATCTTCATACTGACACATGGTGTTTTCTACTTCTATCATAGCTAATTCTGCCTCATTTGTTATTAGTGGTTCTCCCAGTGGTTCTTGGCTTCCTGTTACAGAAGGTTGACTACTGTCAGGAGTATCCTTATCTAGTTGGGCTTGGAGTTCTTCTTCATGTTGCTGTTCATTGTGCAACATTGTTTTGTACTGTGTAAAGTTTACATCAGTTATAGTGCTTTCATTTGCTTTGAAAGCATCCTCATATGAGTCATAGTTATCTAGTAATTGTTCTTCTTTTCTCCATGGTTTGAAGAGTTGTAGCAGGGACATGTAATATACTTCTTTATGTTGAGGAGTCTTCAATGACAATTTGATATGATTAATTAAATTTGGTTTAGTGAGTTTAACTAAGCTGCCTTCACAGTCTGTCACTCTATATTTACCTTTTTTTTCATCGGGTTTCATATTATTTTTGTATGTGTAGTTTTGGGCTATTTGGTATAGACACATGTTTTCCAAAGTATTACTTCTGTTTGGGTAGTATGTGTCCAATAAATTGTTTTTTAAAATGTCTTGGCTGTTGGGATTATGTTTGGCTATTGTTTCTATATCTTCATATGATTTTAGAACTCTTTTTCTAGATTTAGCTGGACCAAGACTTAGCCTACTATATTTTCAGATTTACCATACAATGAAGTGCCAGTTAAACGATCAGCTGCTTCATAAGATCCACATTCTCCATGGGTGAGCATTTTTATGCCCAAGCTGTATAATTTCTGAGATACTGTTTTATCTGATGACAGGTCATTCCAGAGGTCTTGGAGCTCTGTTTTTTCTGCTTTAGTTAAGTATGCTGTGACATATCGTGCAACTGCAGTAGAATTGTCTGCAATGTACTGCACATCTATGTTTGCATTCCATAAGTGGGCAATGATTGCATTATAATCATTGATATATTTTTCTTCTTCTTTTCGTTTTATGTAATATGTATTTTTAGGTGACTTTCCTTTAACAGTATGTCTAACTGAAGACATGAGGCTGTTTACTTGACCTGTATTTGTAACTGGTTTAGGGAAACCAAATCGGCATTTGGTGTAGTATTTGCCTTTGTTTTTGTATTTGCGACGACAATATTTTCCACATTTGTGTCTTTGAAGTTGTAAAATTTGTGCACGAAGATCACTATTTGTGGCTTCTGATGGAATTTCACAAGTGACATATTTTTCAATAAACTGTAAAACAGTGGCATCACTGTCTTGACTAAATTTAGGAGCATCTTTAATCCATAAAAGCATGTGGATATGTGGTGCTCCTCTGGCTTGGTATTCTTTTCTCCAAAAGAAGTGTCGCACTTCTCCAAGGGGAGGAACAGTTTTATTACAAATAAAATGTAGCATAGCAATGAAGCGATGGTGAAAATATCTTGAAACATTAACAGGATCCAAAGAACAAAGTTCTCCAGGTGTTAGAATATCTATGTTTGTTTTGTTTTTATTTGATATGCGTAGGAAATCATGTAAATCTTCCCATGCATATTCTGCACAACTTAATGTAACAAACCAAGTGAGTGGGCCAAGGTTTCTGATCATACAACGTACATCTCCATGACGTCGAAACCAGTACTCTTTAGTACCACGCATATTTGCTAATAGATTAGTAATATTTGATTGTAAAACCTCATCCTTTTGTTGCACTTTCTCTAATAATTGTGTAGCTGTCATATTTTGAAAGTGTGATCGTGATTTTAATATGTGTGCAACTCCGTGGCATAAAGTTGCTAGTTCACTTTCAAAGAGTAGGTGGAATATGTATTCCACATTTTGTCTAAATCTGGGATATTCAGAATACATCCGTAATGAGCGGTATTCTGAAGCTGATATTTGAATAGGTCTATCATCATACCTTCCTCCTTTGCCAGTAGGAAAGAGTAGAGGAAAAGCACGTGCTTTTATACTTTTTTCCCGTATACTGATTGGCGATCCTTTTGTTTGACGCATTTGGTAAGTTTCTAGTACATCTTGTACGGTGTCATTACAGTGCAAAGGATGAATTGTATAATGGTCTAAAGTATTTGATATTGTAGCAGGATCTAGTAGCTCAAATTAACCAGCTTCTTGTGTTTCTTGAATTATTTCAGTTGTATCTTTCAAGTTTTCTTCAATATTAATTTCTTTGTGATATTCATTATTCTCTTTCAGATATTGGAAGGCTTGTCTAACTTTATATAAATCTACCAGCTGTTGCCATTTTTTTTGTCTTTTGTAGGTACTCCATTTACTAATATAAATAAAGATTGCTGCATTGGACGTTGCACTCCTAGAGTATGCACATTTTCTTTTAGATTTAATGGTAAATAAACTACTTTTCCACGAATGCCTTTTACCAATTCAGAGGGAGGTAATTTTGCTGTTTTTGGTTGAAGGCGTATTATTGCTTGAAATGGTGTACTGTTTGAATTATGATGCTCTCATATAAATTAAGTTGTTGTAGAGGTTTTGGTACTGGGTATAATTCCAAATTATTTGTGATAGAACGTGAAGGAGTTTGGTTGTTGTCAAGTTTTGTCGTGCAATAACTGCAAAGTATTAAGGGCTCAGTTATTTCATATTTGTTTTCTGCTAGAAGGTAGAGAGCTAATTCAAACCATTTAGAATCTTCATTGTCTTCTATTTTGTATGATAGGTCCACAGTTTTTGTGTTACTTTTATAAAAAATTCTACGGCAACATACACATACATGGTTTGGTACTTCAGCTGATGTACTTTTAAATTTTAGTATTTCTTTTTTGTATGTGTTTAGCAAAAGGTTGCCATGTGTAGAATTGTTGCTTAATTGGTTTAAAGCTATTTCCTTCTGTAAATGGCTTTCACTTCCAAAATATTTTTTCTAGATATAGTGAATTTCTTCAAGTAGGTCTTTTGCTGTACCATGTAGAAGGATGTTATTTAACTTTGCTAGTGCTAAAGCAGGACTTTTAGCATAGTACAGTTTATAGACTAGATTTCCTATAGTTGAATGATGTGTTGATATCCTTTTGATATCATGGAAAGTGGTTTTACAAGTAGGTCCTGTAATGCAGGCCAATGAATGTCCTTGTAGTCCTGTGTACTTGCCCACTGGACAGGTATCTATATTTTGCAGTAATTTAATTTTGATTTTGTCTTTGCTTTTTACATATTTATTGAGGAATTGGTGTAAAGATTTGAAACATTGTTTGGGAATGTTACACATTGACGTGCATGGCCATTTGTACACTAGACGTTCTGATTCAGTTGAATGGAGGGGTAATTCTAAGTTTTCAGGGCATGTTTTTGTAAGGAGTACTTCTTGTTCCATTATGGTATTATTCACTTTTTCATAACCTCGACCACTGCTATTTATGGCAATTGTATTTGTTTGCTTTTGTTTGTACGCTTCTTCATTAAAATATGGTTCTGTGCTCGTAGTGTGATTCCATTCACCTCCGCAGATACTTAAGAAGTTCTTTCTGTTGACATTTCGCTCATTGAGAAGTCTTTTTTGTAATTTAGTTATTAGTTTTGTTAGTGGTTTCATTTTGTTTAACAGTAAAATAAATAAATTTCTTTTCAGAAGAATTGCACTGTCCATCAATGCTTCAAAGATTAATTTCCTACGGTAGGTTTTAAGCTTTGAACCTGATTTCTCTCCTGTTTTTATAAGATTTTGAAGGACTTTGTGACGGTATATTTTGGCTAAAATACTTTTCTTGGTATGCTTCCTTTGCACTATATTAAAATATGATGAAGTAGTTTTATCTGTACTGATAGCTGATTTTCTGTTAATTGTTTTTTGGTTTGTTTTACATTTTGATAGAGGAAGCGAAGTTGTTGTACTTGAAACCTCTTGTGTTTCACTAAATGATTGTATTAGCTGTTTTGTTTCAACTTTTTTTACAAATTCTGCTAGAGATGGATGCTTATGTTGGACTCCTTTATTTTCATTTGCTCTAATTTTGCGTTGCTTTCTACGGAGTTGTCTTTTGGTAGGCATTCTTTAGGGCCTGTTGAAAAAAATAAAGAAGATATGGGTTGGGGTGTTCTGGAATGTATGTGTGCTGTGTGCATGAGTGTTTGAGTAAGATGATAAAGATGTATGTAATGGTGTGTGATTGTGCATTGGGAACTAAAACTAGTAGGGATAGGTATTCTTGAATTTATGTGTCACTAATGGGGGTTCAGATGACAAAAAAAAAGTAAGCTAGTGGTGTGGAAAAGTACAAATAGTAAATCTAATGTATACAATTAAAACAGTTGTTTGTTCTATAATATGAAAATTGTAGTGGTTCAGTTGGCTAATTTGTGTGTCCAAAAATAGAAATTTGTGGGCCATTCCGGTTGTAAATCGCTGTTTACGACATGGACATTTTTTGACAAAATGGTACAAAATCTCTATTTTAAGAAACCAAAATAGCTGGTATTAATGTTATAGTATATTTGATTAATAATATAAATATTATGGTGATATTTTACTTACTTTTTTTTTAAATTAACAGGTAACTTTCTTTCTTCTTTGAATTCGGCTGCTTCTTTTCAGGAAACTGGTCTTCACTGCAACTGTAAAAGCTTCAAATTAGTAACTTTGTTTGTATATAGCACTGTTTTTAATTTAGATATTGATTTTTTTAATTGAAATCCTCAGTGCCTTCTGTAAAACCATTAAACTAATTTATTTACATAAGATACATTGCATCAGTTCAGTACATGTGATATGTTCTTAATGAACAAATTGTATTGAATGACTAACTGTAGCAAAAATAAAATATCTTTACTATGTCTTGTGAAATTTATAATATATTAGTGAATACTACTATTTCTGTAAGTAAACTGTTCTAGGTAATAGCGCCTCAATGTCATTTCTAATATAAAGTAATTAAGTAAATAAATAAATAAAAACAAAAAATATGAAATTGTATAAGTATTTTTATAAAGGTTTAAACATAGATTGTGTTTGCATGCAATTTTGTTTGAATATATGTAGTCTATATATTTCATTTAAAAAATGTTAGTTTAACATGATTTGAGTGTGTGTGTATAAAGAAAGTAAAAAGTATAAAGGTGTATAAGTGATAGTTGATTTTAGGAAATTGAAAAAAGTACAGTAAATTCATTTTACAGATTTTACAAGGTAGTCTGTTTGAAAATGTGTTCATCCATAGCTCTCAACTCACACGCTTTTGGCGGGTGTCACATGCCTTGTAATGGGCAGACTTACCCGCCAAGCCTCCTGCACGCCCATTCATTCCAATGGGCGTCTCACCCGCCAAAAACAAAATCGGGTGATTTCACCCGCCTGTAAAACAAAAATGGTTGAGAGCTATGTCATCTGCTATACAGAAAATATGCATACCTGAAGTTTGTGTTCATGCATATGGATATGCATGGAGCTGCAAGTAGAAATCTTGAAGGCTTGTACAGTATTTGTGGTAGATGCTGCTTGCCAATGATATGACACTTGTACTCAGAGAGATTCAGAGTACATTTGCAGTACTGATCTATGATGATGCAGTTAGATGTAGAGGTCTTGAATGTGATTGGTGCATGGTCATGTGATTTTTGAGGTACATCCAATGAGGGAATGGCAGAGAGAGTGTAGTGGAAATGGTAGAAGGGCTGTTCATGTTACGATATGTCCGCAGACATGGCGGAAGTTCCCAGACATCGGGAGTTACATCCGGGGATTTTTGGGTTCAGAAGTCATGCAAATGAGAATAAGCACTGAAAGGGATTGGTCAGGAAAGTTTGGTGGGTGTGTTGTGCCAGGAGAGATTTTCTGAGATACTCTTTTTGCTGAGAGAACAAAAGATAGCTATGGCTGTGTGTTTCAGAAAACAGATTGTTTGGATTTTAGGAGATTCGTGGATACATTGGTTGAAGGTGCATGCAGAAAGCTGTGGAGTAGCTGTAGATCTTGGATTCCCACATGTGGAAGTACACTGGCATGGAGTACGTGGAATGAAGTGGTTGGACTTGCTACCTCTCTGTGCTACTTTGGAGACAGAGCAACATCCAGACATAATTGTAATTCATTGTGGAGGGAACAGTTTCGGGCATGTGACTGGAATTTTCTTGCAATTTGCTATGAAAGAAGGACTGAGGAAGGTTATGGACATGTTTCCTAATTCTCAAGTGATATTTTCACGGATTGTGCAGAGACAAATGTGGCTTCGTTCTTCTTCGTTTGGTCCACAAATGGAAAAAGCAAGGCGCAATGTTAATAAGGCTGTTTGTATTTTTCTAAGAGATTTTGGCATGTCTTCTTTTCACAATGAAAATATTATGTTTTGTAGTACATACATTTTTCGCAGAGATGGAGTCCATCTTACTTATGCTGGCAATCAGATTTTTCTGAGAAATGTACAAAATGCATTGCGACCTTTTTTGGAATTACAACAACGATTTTGAAGTAGATGTTAAGCATTTACAATTTTTGACTTACAAACACCACCCAAAGGCTCTTTTCAGAGCCACCACTTCTTTCCAGAGAAAATCACAATGTTTGTGATGGAGTAGTAACCCAATTTTTTTAATGTTCGCGAACTGTCCGCAAACTTCTAAAAAATACAAAGAGCCCTGCTTCATTTATTTTCACTTCTATTTTTTAACTGGGAAAGGCGGCTCTGAAAAGAGCCTTATTTTTTTTTTGATTTTTGTAATTTTGTATTTTTTTTGGTTTTTCAGACACGACACACTAGGAGAGGAGGGTAAAGGAGGGTAAAGGGGGGGACACCAACCACAGGGATAAGAAAGGGCGAGCTGAGAGAGGAAGATGTAGAGTGGGTTTTATTTGGGTAGTGAGCAGGTCTTCTCGTGCTCTGAGACGATAGTCTCAAAAGCACTCCGAAGTCGCTCCCCCTGCAGAGTACTGTGTCACAGTACATACATACAACTGTGACCCTCGAAAGGTAAGGGTCATCAGCATTTTGTATGGCCTGTGAGGCAGGTTGAGAAAGACGCTGTCCCACAGAGGTGGTCCTTGTGGTGACAGGCTCAGAAACAGAGGATGAAGTAGAGGAAATCAACCTGCTACGTTCTTCGCAAGGTACAACCCTGCGAATAGCCCCAGAGTGAAATGACCTCAGGTGTCACTTCATAGTAGTGGTCCCAAAGCTGTAGTTACCGTGCTTCCCGCGACTGAGTATCATTTTGCACTCATTGCAGGTAACATGGTTCGCACGAGCCTTAGGACCATTCCCATGAATGGTAAATAACCGCCACACCCAAGACTCACGTCTAGTGCGGGTAGTAGGGATTTCCTCTACCTCATTCTCATCATCCTCTTCTTCCTCCTCCGCATCCTCAGTCCTGTTCCCCTCTTCAGGCCCTTGGGGAGGTGGTGGTGGTGGAGGGGGTGGTGGTGGTGCTGAAGCAGGTGCAGCACCAAGTGGCAGTTCAGCAGCCAAGGATGCCATGTCGATGATGGTGTAGTCTGCAGGTGGCAGCAAAAATCACTGTGTTCTGAAGAATAGCCAGAAACACAATGGGAATAAGCTCTTGGGCGTGGTCTTTTATAGGGGTGCTTGTGCGCGGTCCGCGGACATGCGCACTGTGCGCGGACAGATCGAACACAAACAAAGGATCGGAAAGTTTCAAAAGGTATATAGAAACTCAAGATTGATATGTGGGACTTGTGGCATGGTGAGATTTTATTGAAAAGTATTATGGATTAACTGAAATGTACTTTTAAATTGTTCGGGGACACGAACAGTGTCCGCATTTCAGGACACACGATGAGCATGGGTGCGGTCATATGATCTGTTTGCGAACTAGTCTGCGAAGGAAGCACCTGTCCGCAGGACACCAAGTGCACGGAGATTGGTTAGCGCATGCGCATTGATGTCCTACGGACACTGTTCGGGTTCTGAAGTAATTAAACATGCGTCACTAGTGAAACGAATATTTCAGGACACCGCATGTGTTCTTAGAACAGTTTAAACTTGGTAGCAAACAGTAAGGACAGATATAGTGTGCTTCAGGACACGTGTAATTTAGTTTATGTACGAACATTTCAGGACACCAATTGTGTTCTTAGAACACTTTCAATTGGGTAGCGAACACTACGAACAGTTGTACTGTTGTTCAGGACACATCATTTTGTTTATTTACGAACATTTCAGGACACCAATTGTGTTCTGTTCTTAGGACAGTTTTAAGTTGATATCGAACATTACGGACAGATATAGTGTTCTTTAGAACACTTTAATTTTTGTTTCTTTACGAACATTTCAGGACACTACGAGTGTTCTTAGAACATTTTGAACTTGCATGAGAACATTACGGACAGATGTAGTGTCATCAGGACAGTTACATTTTCGTTTCTTTACGAACATTTCTGAACAACCGCGGTGTCCGTGGACACCTAAATTGGTTTTATTACAAGGAACTGAAAGTAATTACAACACAATATAAAAAAGTAACTTTATTTAACATATATAAACAATTTTTGACTGAGAAGGTGGGGCAGAAACGGAAACAAAAACAGGAGAATTAGGGTTTTCAATATTAGTGGGATTAGGTGAAGAAGGGATGGAAATCTCATCAAAACGTTGTGGTCCATGGAGAGAGTTTCGGGATAAATGAATGGGATATGGTGAGGGGGGACAAGTACAGGTGGGACAATGGTATGTTGTTGGTGGTTTTAGGTGATCTTCCACAAAGTTCTTTAAATCCATAAAATTTGCCATAAGGTGGTCCATTTTGTGGGTAATGTGTTCAAGAGTGTTATCCACCACTTCTTTTTCTTTAGAAGTTGCATTTTTTGTAGGGTCTGTAAAAAAAGAATGTATATGTTGAATGTATACAAAATAATATTTATCAATTGGTTAATACAGTAAAGTGTGTACCATTAGGTGGACTATCTTCTAACATTTCGTCTCGTGGGAAATGGTCCTCTAGCCAGTCCAGAGTACTACACATTTCTATGAGAAAACAAAGAAGTAATATGTTTTTTTTTTCTAATATAGAAAGTTTATAAATATATGAGTAAAAAGAAGTGCACTTACTATGTCTGGTGAGATATGTAATCAGTAGTGTATACGTCTGGTCTTGCTGTTGGTTGTGGAGCGTCTGTGAGGTAATTATGGTGGAAGCCACTTTATCTTCTTTTGGTATATTCCATTTTAAAACATATCGTATTTACATGAATGGTTAGTGTGTTACATATATGGGTAACATTTTTTTAAGTATTACTACATATACTTTGTATGTGTGCTGCTTTGTGAATTTGTTAAATGTTCCTATGTTATGATATAACTATTACACATACCTCCCCAGAGTTTTTAGGTGGTGGTACTGTTCTCCGAACATGTCCGCGAACATTAAATAAGTTCGCGGACATCAAGTTCATAAGAGGAGATCTAGTCAGTTCCATATGACATATATATAAAGTCAAAGTCATTATTGTTAAGTTGTGCTACTAAAAAACTATGAAATTCAGTGAAAAAAACTTTGTTAAAGGGACATTATGGTTAAGTTGCGCTACTAAAAACCTATGAAATTCAGTGAAAAAAACTTTGTTAAAGGGACGTTATGGTTAAGTTGGCTACTAAAAACCTATGAAATTCTGTGAAAAAACTTTGTTAAAAGGACGTTATGGTTAAGTTGCGCTACTAAAAACCTTTGAAATTCTGTGAAAAAACTTTGTTAAAGGGACGTTATGGTTCCAAGTAAAACCGAAAAACCCTTGAAATTCGGCAGTTATGGTAAGCTAAGCAACCATAACTCGCGCTGCCACCGTGCACTGCTAAGACTAACACCCAGGACATCAAAGATGACATCACAAATGTCATTGATGACATCACTGATGACATCACATGTCTGGCTCACTATTTTTTCTTTTGCTGACATAGTTTTTTCACTGAATATATATATGTATATATATATGTGACTTTGTACACTTGAATAAAAGGCAATGAGATTGCAATTTCACGGATGTCTTGGGGATTAATTGGAGTGCTGCCCGTCGCTTTCCTCCAGGGCTACCTTTTTTTTCTTTGGATATTTACTTGTGCTCTCTGAGGTGGTGTCCAGACATTTGGTCGACCGAAAACTTGTCGAAAGACATTTGGTCGACGCAATTTCGTCGAAAACCAAATGGTCGAATTTTTTTTTTATTATATATTTATTTTTCGGTTTTTTGTTTTGGGTTGGGGGGGACCCCCCCCCCAAAAAAAAGGGTGAAAATAAAAAAAATAAAAAATTCGACCATTTGGTTTTCGACCAAATTGGTTCGACCATTTGTCTGGTCGACCAATTTTTTTCGAGCAAATGTCTGGTAACCGTCTGAGGCAGTGGCATAACACAAAATGTGGGAAACCCTGCGAGCCATGCTGAAGAACTCCCCAACTCGGCAACAAATCACGAGTCGTGCCACACTATGTGCCGGCCTAGATTATCACGCTTGCACAATATGCACAAACGTGCTGCTGAAGGGGTATGCCGCACACTGTACTAGGAGAAAGATAAAAATATGTGTTTTAATGCAATATACAGCACAGTTTCTGAGAAAAATTGCCTAAACAGCCAGAGTGTTTGTAATTGTTTTGTAGGGTAACACCAATTCAATACATGCAAGTCACCAACAGTGCACAGGAACATGAATGCTTTGCTATTAAAAATGCCATGCCACATTGCACACATGTCCCACTGGCTGCACAATGTAGACCAGCGTAGATACATAATAACATTACAGTAAATCATGCTAGGCCAGATTTAGACATACCTAGACTGGTTGCACCAAAATGCCAGTCGAAGCAATAACATTTATCAAGAAGAGAGCACACATTCAAGCTCAGGTCTCTGCTGCCTTTAACAACATGGCCGAAACTCTTTAAAATCTGCAAGGAACTGGTAATCCTATTGCAGTCCCTAACTCTCCTGTTCCGTCCCAGGCCCTCTGCATGGCTCTGGCCTCTCAATTCTCAGCTAAAACTCAGGACATCCTGTCCTCTATCTCCTCTTCCTCTCCCTATTCCACTCTCGCCCCCCCTTTGGCTATCTCTACCTCTCCTCCTTCTTTCTCCTCTTTCTCTCTGACAACACGTGATAAGGTTACTAGAGAAGTCTGATCTAAATGTCATCTAAGCAGGTGCTCCCCTCCTCCTTCAGAACAATCAAGGACCATATTGACACCCTTATTCCAGCCTTGGCCGATTTCTGTAATCACTCTTTCACCACTGGAACGTTCCCCTCTTCCCTTAAGCACTCCCTTGTGTACCCACTCCTCAAGAAGCCGTGTGCCGATCCTACCTGCCCGGCAAACTATCGCCCAATCTCCATCACCCCTTTCCTGGGCAAACTCTTGGAAAAGCTGGTTATCTCCCAGCTTACTCTCCACCCTGAATCTGTGGTCTCCATGACCGTCAGTCTGGCTTCAGAGCTGCCAGAGGCATGGAAACTGCTTTCCTGATCTGCTCTCTAACCTTTATGTTAGCATTCATTCTGTCCTAATCCTCCTTGATCTTTTCTCTACTTTCAACACAGTCAACCACGACATCCTGATCAATCGACTACGTGAGAACGTGGGCATCACGGATCAGGCCCTGGAGTGGCTGATCTCCTTCCTCTTGGACTGCCCCTCTGAGGTCCCTTTGTCTCTGCCACCTCTCTCTCTCTACCTGTGGTGTTCCCCAGGGGACTATCCACACACCCTGGTTTTTCAACCTCTACTTGGCCCCTTTTGCCAACCTGATCTCAACCTTCTCTCCAAACTTTCAGTGTTATGCGGATGACACTTAGCTTTCCTTCAGGCTCCACTCCTCTCTCGCTCATTCTTTTTTTTTTTTAATAAATCTGTTTATTGTTTTTTACAGAACATACAATACTTAACAAGTATGATATATGCATGATATAGTTAAGGTACAACATAGGATTCTTGCTGGTCTGGGAGCATGCCTTCCGGGCGTCGGTGTGGAAAATTCATGGTGGAACATACCAGAGATGGGCTGAGATGGCGTGGGATATTTGCATGTATCTGAAACCCTCTGCTGTAGACAGCCCATATTGCAATTGTAGTAGTAGTTCCCGGAATTGCCTAGGCTTGCCATCCGTTATAATGTCTGCCAGGGTGTCTATCCCTTTCTTTGCCCAGCTTTCCAGGTACTCCACTTTCTTGAGTTCCCCTAGGAGTGCGTTGTACCAAATGGGCTGTGCGAGGGTTGGTTTTTGTCCCCATCCGATATCTTGATGAGCTTTAGCCCAAACCCGACCCGTGTGTTTCATTGGCCCAGGTAGGGTTCCCTGGTACCGTTTCCCCTAATACAGGGCTTGCCTGGGTGTCCTCACTCCCAGTCATCTTCTCTCCACCGCAATGTGTGGAAGGGATTGGTCTCCGTGCAGCCAGTCGTTAACTGACCCCAGCTGGGCTGCCCAGTAATACCTGCACAGATTGGGTAGGCCTATCCCACCCTCCCAAACAGACCTCTGTAGTGTCCGTAGTGCCACCCGGGGTTGTTTCCCACCCCACAGGAGCCCTCTTAGGGATGCCTCAATGTTAGTGAAAGTCTTTTTGGGGATTGGGAGCGGGGCATTTTGCAGGACGTATAGAAATTTGGGCAGGGCCAGCATTTTAAACAGGGCCGCCTTTCCCAGGAGGGTCAGTGGGAGGGATTGCCAGTGGGCGACGTCAGAGGTGACCTTGTTCATCACTGGGGTTAGATTGAGTTGGGTATATTCTCCCAGTTGGGGGCTCATCTGGATTCCAAGGTATTTAATGCCTGCTGTTGACACCGTGTATGGGCATTCACGAGGAGGCCCAGTCATTTCACCCCGTATTGGGAAGAGGACCGACTTTTGCCAGTTGATTTTAAGCCCAGAAAATGTCTGGTATTCCTGTAATATTCCAGTCACAATAGGGCATGAGATTGTGGGGTTGCTCATGTTAATTAAAAGCATGTCCGCGTAAAGTGATACCCTGTCCTCTCCTCCCCATGGCCATTTAAATCCCTCCCAGTTTGTACCCTCCCTGAGCCGTATTGCAAGTGGTTCTATTGCAAGGATGAAGAGTAGTGGTGAGAAGGAGCAGACCTGTCTCGTGCCTCTTTCCATTGAGAAGGTCCGGGATGTGATCCCATTTATCCTTACAGCAGCTGAGGGGGAGGTGTATAATAGTCAGACCCAGGCCAGGAAGTTTTCGCCGAATCCCATTCTTTTCATAATATCCCAGAGGGACTCCCACCTCACCGAGTCAAACGCCTTCTCAAAGTCTATGGAGAGCAGCGCCAACTCATCCGGTATTGTGGTGGCCAAATAAACGGCGAGTTGAGCCTTGCGGATGTTCATTCTGATGGATTTGGAGGGCATAAAGCAGCACTGGTCTGGGTGTATTAGTGAGCCTATCACTGGCATTAGGCGGTTGGCTAGAATTTGAGCCAGGACCATGGCTTCCCCGTTTATTAAAGAGATTGGCCTGTATGATGCACAGTATTCCGGGGGTTTGCCCGGCTTTGGTAGGACAACTATGCATGCCCGCTTGAGGTCGGGTGGGAGGTTCCCATCTGTTTTACATTGTAAAAAGAGGCAATGTAAATGGCCAGTAATCTTATTCCCCAGTCGCTTCCACACCTCTATCGGAAACCCATTGGGTCCGGGTGTCATCCAAGGCTGTAGCTGGGCGACTGCTTCGGAAACTTCCTCTTCTGATATATCAGCTTCCAATCCGGAAGCCTGATGAGCCGATAATTTCGGGATAGGCACCTGTTAAAGAGGTGCCAGCTCCCAGTCTTGCCAGTCTCCACTACCCACACTGTATAGCGCTTCGTAGTATTGTGCGAAGGCTTCGGCTATTTCTGTGTCCCCCGTGGTTTCTTCTCCCTGGCTGTTTCTTAGGGCTCTGACATGCCTCAGCCCTTCATCCCTCCTTTCCAACCAGGCCAGCGCCTTGCCCCCTTTATCCCCAAATTCATGGATCCGGCCCCGACTGACCTGGTGGGCTTCTTTGGCATTGTCCAGCGCAATGTTACATAGCGACTCTTGTGCTGTAACGAGCACTCGTTTGGCCCTCTGCGCCCCAGAGGAGAGGAACTCTACCTCCGTTTGTTGAACCACCCTTTCAGCCTCCTTTACCCTCTCCCTGTGCTGTCCCCTTTTGGCTGCGACCATTAACAGGGCCTCTCCCTGCAGCGTAACCTTATACCCTTCCCATAATGTGACTGGGCTTTCTACCGTCCCTGTGTTTAGCTCAAAGTATTCATCGGTTTTGGCTGCAAGGCCGTCAGTGAACTCGGGGTCCCCCAGGTAGTAGGTGTTGAGGCGACAGGGTCCTTGGAGGTTACACCCTCCCATTCTTTAGTTCAGTGATCAGGGGGGAGTGATCTGAAATTCCCCTTGCTAGGACTTTAGCTGTGAGCAACCGGTGCGTCATTTTGGTGGGGACAATCAGGTAGTCAATGCGTGACATAGAGGCGTGGGCCCCGGAGAGAAAGGAGTATCCCCTCTCGGTGGAGTGTAGCCACCTCCATGTGTCCACCCACCCCAGGGCCTCAGTGAAGGATTGCAATTTTGTGCAGGTCGTCAGGCTTCTAGAGTCTATGTGGGATCTGTCGATGCCACGATCCATCACCTCGTTGAAGTCCCCGCCTAGTACCCAGGTGTCAGCATGGCATTGCATTGTGAGTTCCTGCAGTTCCGTCAGGAGATCCATAGAGAGTGGGGGGGCATATACTGCTACCATTCCCAGGGTGTTGCCCCACCAGTTCTCCCCTGGCCAGGACATATTGCCCCCTTGGGTCAGCCCTCACCTCCATCAGTTGAAAGGGGACCCTTTTGTGCAGGAGTATGAGTACCTCCCTGGAGCCCCAGGAGAAGCCCGCGTGGAGGGCCACTTTGTAGTTGGTCCTAAGGAAAAACCTGCATTCCGTCCCTGCCAGGTGAGTCTCTATAAGGAACACAATGTCGGGGGAGTGCCTGTTGAGGTATTGCAAGACCAGTCTCCTTTCTATCCCCGAACATAGCCTATTTACGTTCCAGGTCATCACTGTTATTTTCCCTTCAGGAGCCATCATCCCAGGGGAGTCCCATATCTACTGGTGTGGTGCCTCCTCCTCCCGCCTTGTTCCGGCTATCCACCCACCTTTTTCTGCGTGTACCGGTCCCCGAAGGGATGCCAATGCGTGATGCGTACAATCGAAACTTTGATAGAAGTATAATTAACCCAACTGTGATTTCTAATCTATTCCTTAACCCTCCCTGTACTCCTCCCTAACTGGAAGCACCTGTATCCCTAACTTTGCGCCAATGGGTGCGAAAAACTGAGTCAACCGGTAGCGGGGTGGTCGCTGCAGCGGAATACGAGAGCCATTGCCTCGGGTCCTGAGGCTGCCAAAGTCTCCTGCTCCTATACCATCTGCGAGGGTGCTGTTGGGGTATGAGGGCCCCAGATCATCCATTGCTCTCTCCGGGAGGCGCCGGTACTGTCGGGCACGCCTCATTCAACACTGGAGAGCGGCTTCGGTGTGGTCTTCCACTGGGTCGTCCACTGGGTGTACGGTGTTCTGGCTGTGATATGATATGCGTTTCGAGCCACAGCCATGCTTCCTTTGGGTTGTGAAAGAGGTGCACCATACCCTCATACTGGACTTTGAGTTGTGGCGGGAAAAAGAGCGCGTACTTAATGCCTAGTGAGTGTAGCTTCTTTTTAACGGATTCAAAGAATTGGCTGGCTTTTTGAACTTCTTTAGTGTAGTCTGGGAAGAATCCGATTCAGTTGCCATTGTACGTAATGGGGCCAGCGGCGCGTGCCATCTGTAGCAGGGAGTCTCGGTCCCGGTGTTAGGGAGAATTCTGTTTAGGCTGAATTTCCTAACCTAGTGAGTCCCCCAGCAGCGTTGCTGGATTTCTGGAGTTTGTTTTTTCCATCCTGCCAAGAGTGAGACTCTTTTCCTCCCACTCTTGGACATGAATATGTGTAATTCCTGTGAATGTCAATGTGTTCTATGTGCTATGGGGTCTTTTACTCCATAGGGTCTCATATGTTTTTCTATGTGTGTTACACCGCACCCTACCTGCCGTAACACTGGGGCATCCTAGCGGACCTCCACCATAGACTCCATACCCGGGGACTGACTACTGTCTCCCCGGGCATGTAAAGTCACCATTGGCTTTACTAGACCTAAATTTACTAACAGAACTAGTACAAACCATCTTATTGTGGACATACTAGTAGGGGTAATTCGATTACTCCTGGATCTGTTATTCGAGGGGGCACTGTCCCGTCCCCCCTCGTCGAGTTTTGACTGGTGGCAGTGGAAACTACTTGTTATGTTCGACCCCGAACATAACCCTAAGGGATTCGTCCCATTGTTGGAGATTGATACTTTTCCTCGTTAATCTCTAACGTACCACCGGTCTACTTATCTTAAATAAGTTTATCGGATGGTATTTTCTGCCAGAACTCGGTTTTTAAAATGGCGTCTGTGTTCGTCTCTGTGACTCCTAAACCAAAGGTCGAGCCCTTTGTTCCACTTTTGGCGGGCCTCTGTACAGAGACCCTCCAAAGTGGTGCCATTCTGCCTGGGTTACCACAGGGGTGTGGGAGGGGGTTTAGGTACCCTGAACCGAGTTGCCTTGCCAACTCTGGTCGCACTCTGGAGTGATTGGCCCAAGTGGTGAGCCTCCCCGCTCACCACTTAGCGTGTGTTGATTGACAGCTAGGCTGAATGAATGGGGGGTTTCTGCATAAAAGCAGGGCTTTTGGGACTGGATCTTCAGAAGTCGCCACAGGACCTAAGAATCCGATGAGGGTAACGCTGAGCCGACCTGCACGACGACACCTCCGGTGGAGCCCTGCGGAACCGACTCACCACTTCCCGACGACAGAGGAGATCTCCCTGCCGGAGAGTCTCTTCCCCTGACTGGTGGGAACAACCAGTCCCCTTTGCTTTTTCTTCGCCTCAGGACGCAGTGGTCGAATTGCCCGTGCAGAGCACCTCGGCAACCGGATAGCCACTACCCCTGTACCGCGACCAAAAGGTGGTGCCTTGTGACGGAGCACTCCGCGGCTGGTCTCTTCCCTGGTGGTGCACCGGTCTTCACTTTTCTTCGACGACGAGATCACCTCTACTCTTGGCAAAGACCCGACGTGCATCCACCACCAGGAACAACTGCCCCCGCCGGAGCTGCCTCCACAAACAAGGTACCGTTTCTGCCTGGCTTCCTTTTTGATCGGTTCGAGTGAGGTGTCTTAATCCTCGCCTTTCCATTGGGTCGCCTCCAAGCTTTGTCTCGCGCATTGTTCTGAACTGGTTCAATCTTCCAATAACAATTTTCTACACAGGCTCGAACGCATTTTCACAAAGAGACTTTTTGGGACAAATCGCCTTGCCTCTCTCCGAGTGGGCCTGGCCTCTGAACTTTATGATCTATCGTGGTTCTTGTCTTCTTGCCTTGCATTTTTCCCATAAAGTATTGAACTGTGTTGACTTCGTAACCTGCCTATTTTTCTCTCCCATCCTAACTGATATTAGAGTGCCATCTAGGTTGAGCTATACACCTCTGCCTGAAAATAAGTGATACCGGTAGAACCTAGACTTGTCGAAATATTGCTAGGGGGATTGATCGTTTCTTCTTCGTAGAGTAATTGTAATTGAATTGTTTGCCGTGATAGTGCCATAGTGTTTTCCATAGATGTTCTGTTATAAATAAATACCTTAATATCTTTACACTAAGCCTCGTTGCGTGTTTGCTTGTCTTACTGTGAAGAATTGCCCTATATAGTATATGCCACATACTGCTTAACTCTTCTTGAGAGAAGTCTGACTGCTCAGCCACAGCTACCAAGTGAATCTGTGTGGTACAGATTGCTACCAAGTGGGTTTACTGCCAAACACCTGTAGTCCTAAATCTTTTGCAGTGGTCCCAGAGGGAACTGCACAGGTTTCCGCCTAATACCCGGTAGCTTAGCAGGTGCGCCATTATGGTGCGGGGGGGTGCACCAGGACGGGATGGCCCGTTGGCATCCTGTGCGCTCTTTCAACTGAATAGAATTTGGAAAGTTTCTTGGGGGCAAAGAGTTTGGTCAGCCACTGTTCCAAGAAGAGCTCCATGTTGGGTTGCTCCTCTTTTTCTGGTACTCCGACAATCCGGATATTGTTCCGCCTGGCTCTCCCCTCACTGTCTTCTGCCCAGTTCTCTAAATGCGTGAGTTTCTGGGTGACCACCGCTAATTGTTTTTCCATTTTCATTATGGCGTCCTCTGAGTCTGATATGCACTGTTCTGCTTCCCCCACTCTTGAGCTCATGTTCCTCATGTCCTACCTGATGAGGTTCACCTCCGACGAGAGTCCCCCCATTTTCTCTTCCATGGAGGATCTGGATTTGCTTATGGCCTTTATTATGTCGCATAACGTAATTTGGAAATCAGTCAGCCCCACTTCCATTTTCTCTGTTCCACTAGTGCTTGCCCCTGTTGCTTGAGAGGCCCCCACTGTGTACTGATCCATCTTGCTTTGAAGACCAGTCTTCTTTACTTTATCTTTCCCCATTGTGTTGTGATGGTGGGCCACAGCACTGTGGGCTTTGCTTGAGGTGTTGTGGCGGTGTGGGCTGATGTCTTGTGCTGGTGGGGCACTTGATCCGTGTAGTGCTCCATTAGGTGCAGCACCTCCTCCTGGTCCTTCGTGTTCTGCCTTGTCTGGATGGGGTGGGCTTGGCCCCGCTGCAAGGGGAGTGTGTTCTTGCGCCTCGTGGTGCCGGGCGTCCAGTGCATCTGTGCTGGGCTCTATTGTTCAGTCTCCCCCTGTGCCTTATTCCTGGTTTGTGTTCCTGGCTGGGGGTTATCGAGCGGTTCTCTTCCAGTGGGGCCTTTGTTTTGCCCTGTGGGATTTTGCTGCACACAGGCCGGGGGGCTCCCCGGGACCATGTGTTGGGCTGCTTGTTTTCTCCCCAGAATATGTGCCAGAGTGTAAATTCTCAGCCCTCCGTTTCCGCAGCGTTGGGCTGGTGACCCGGATCCGCCCTCCACTCGTCGCCACTGGGTTCAGCCCCCCGTTGCAGGTGAGGGCTGCCCTGGTCCTGCGGGCGCTTAAGCCTCTCCCTCCACCCTCTGGTAGCCCGCCAAGCTAACCTCCCGTGAGTCCCAGCGGGGGAGTCTCGGTGTGCTGCTGGGCTCTGAACTCTTCTTCCTGCTATCAGTCGCAGGGGCCCTTATTCTTCAGTATGCACAGTGTCTTTTATCCCCAGTTACTTCACTGTTGTGGTCTGTTAATGTTCTTCTGCAGCAGGGGCTGCTGATGCAGAGTCTCTCTGGCTGGCTGTAGCCTTAATGGTGTGTCCTGTGGCCCTTTTCAGTGGCCTATATGTCCATGGGCCTCTCTCTGAGGCCCTACCAATGTTCCTGTGGGTTTATATTGTCTCGGGGGGAGGGGGGCTGTGACAAACGCGCGCTGCTAGTGAGTGCTGAAGCATGTGTAAAACAGCTGCTGGATCCAACGCACGGGTGAGTTTAAATAAGAGCGCCTCGCCTGCTCACTTTCATTGTTTCTGTCTTTTGCAGGTTCAATGCGGGAGCTCGAGTTGGGCGACACTGTGATAGAGTGAGGAGCGCGTTCCCGAGCTGCTGAGGGATGAAGAAGGTGCTGGCACAGTAGAGGGAAAGAGGAAGATACCGGAGCTGCAGCAGGACAAAAGGAACACCTGCAGACGTCGAGGTGACAAGAACCCTGAAGCCGTTAATTTGCATGCAGGTTAGCAGCTCTCTGCCGTGATCCGCTTTCAATTATGGTCTTTTCTTTGCAGGGTTGGAACTCTGGACTGTTGGTAAGCAATATGCCGGCGAGTTGTTATTTTATATGCGGCTAGAATCTTCCGGCGCTGGGTGCCGGCTTCAGTGCAGGCAGGCGTGCGTGGGAAGCTGGTATGATAGGGGGGCCGCCGCTCAATGCAAAATTCTGTTTGTGGGTACATGACTGTGAGCGGGGCGCAGGCCGTGTTATTGGTTCCCAGGCCCTGCCGCTCTGTGGACTTATTTCATGATCGGCTCTGGGGTCGGTCATAGGGTGTCGGGCGAGCAGTGCAGCCTGTGGTTGTCCGCCATCAGCTTGGTCCCAGAGGGGCGTGGAGCGCCGGGTCAGCCATTAGACCGCAGCGTTGCAGCAGTTAGATCCCCAGTGCCCTCTATCGCTGTATGTTTTCAGCAGCCATTTTGGTTGCAGCTCGGCGACGGGCACCACCACCCTCGACGGCCAATATCTCTGTCTCCACGTTCCGGTTCTGGTTCTCGTTGCTACCAGGCGGCCCCGCAGGTGTTTGCAGTTAGATTATGGTATTTTTGTATATTCTGGATCAATATTTTTCAGGATATAGACAGGATATTTCTGGTGGCCACGGAACTCCAAGGAATCACGTCCTCATCGTGTGCTGGTTGGCCACGCCCCCTCTCGCTCATTCTTGACTGTCTATCCGCGATTCAGGATTTGTGTGCCTCCAACGATCTCTGCCTTAATGCCAATAAGACAGGGATCCTTCTCATTGGGACCCCTGCCCCTGCTTTCCCTCTATCACTCTGGCCGCCCACCTTGGGCCGTCTTCCTTCGCCTTCCTACGAGGCAAAAAACCTTGATGTCATCTTCGACTCCACTCTCTCTTTCTCTACTCATATATCGGGCATCGCCAAGAATTCTCACTATCAGCAGCACATCCTCAAAGGGACTCTTCCTTTTCTCACTTTCTCCCGGAAGCTCACTGTCTTCAGAGCCCTATTTCTCTCTAGGCTGGACAACTGTAACAGCCTCTTTCTCATTCTGCCTGCCTCTACTCTCTGCCCTCTGCAGCTAATCCAGAACAGTACTGTCCTTGGCCTCAAGCTCAGGGATCGTATCTCTCCAGCCCTGAAATCTCTCCACTGGCTCCGGGTAGCTGCAAGGATCAAGTTCAAGACCCTTTGCATTGTCCACAAGGCTTTCTGGGGTCAGGGCCCACACTACATCCAACGCACCATCCTTCTCAAGCCCTTTCCCCAGCTACCTCTAACTTTCTAAGGGTTAGACACTTCTCTAGGCAGAGAGTGGGGGGGTAGATCTCTCCTCTACAGGTGCCTCCCTCTGGAATGGCCACCCTGCCCCTCTCAAACTTGAGCGGACCACCTGAAGTTCCAGAAGCAGCTCAAAATGTTCCTCTTCTACTCTGCTTTCTCTCTCTCCCTCCCCTGCTGACCTACCTGTCTGCTGTACCAACTGGTTGCTTGAATATGCTCACTGAGTCCAGGCTCTTTCTTGATCAGTCACCCTTGTACTGCATCCAGGCCCACCATGTAATTAAGGGCTGTAACTGTAACCCTACAGTCCCTTGTTCTCCTTGCACTACCCAGAGCCGCGCTTCCCTGGCTGCACTTACTAAGAGCATTACTGCCATGTTTTACCCTCCCCTCTTCCTTGCACTTCCCCCCTCCCTTTCACCTTGCATTTCTTGTTCTCACACTTGAACAATCTGAAAGACACAAAGCCTAGTAAGATCGTTTGTCTTGTCCTCCCTCTGTCTTCCCTCCCTTGTCTTGTCGCGCCTAGAAACACTTGTGTACAGACGTGTTATAAATGAGTTATTTCATATCATATATCATTTTATCACAGATGCCAGAAAAATGTACAATGCTGCAGTAAGAAATGGCTAGGTGGCAGCACCCAAGTGCCAGTCTAGCCAGGTAATTACACTTAGCAGGACTGCTTTATCAGAAATGCACAGTTAAAAAACAGTCATACCAAACTGACGAATGACCAGACTGGCTGCACCAAAATGCCTCTCTAGCAACTAATACCACATATCATGCCTGCTTAGTCTGGACATAGACAACCATTATGATTTATCGCACAATCTTGCCCCCACACATCCTCTCTGTTTCCCACGCCCTACCCCAACCACCAAAATCAGCTCCTTGGCCCAGAATTACCTTCACGTCCCTTTTGCTTGTCCCAGAGCTTACATATGAGACTCCTTGCCTCATAGGTAAGTACTGAGATGAGCAAGAGTGGGACTGGGAGTAATGAAGATTGCAGGTAGCTAAGTCAGGCATTACCTCCATGTACCTTTACCTCATCCCAGTACTTGTGTATGAAGCAGATTGCTACATACACGGGTACTGCCTCATACACAAGTACAGGGACGAGGAAGAATAGGGCTAGGAGTAATGACAATTACCAGTAAGTAATCAAGGCATTAAACACAAGTAGTGACGTAACATCATTGAGTTAAAACTTACAAAAACCATTGAGTTGACTGTGCTTCATCACTCCCCCCCACCCTGAAATTTTGGGCTATGTTGACTCAACCTGGCTGACCTTCAGAGTAATTGCCAGACAGAACAGGACACAGATGTTAAATGGCACCTGGGTTTCGCTTTTAACCAGGGGCCAGCAATTACTAGCGTAAAGCATTTCACTGTTGTTACATGTATTCAAATGCCAAATTGTTTAGGCAATTAAAATCGTGATGTGGGTTTAGTACTTGCATGCCAGGGGAGTGATTGGAAGGGTAGAGAGGGAACAGGAGGCCGCTCATTCTCACAGCAGTCCATAAGTGGGTGCTTTCAGACTTAAAGGAGAGAGTTAACTGCTTGTAACATTGAAGCAGGACTAGAATAGTCTAATTAGTCTAATTAAAACGTGTGAAGAAGTTAGATGCCCCGACACAAATAAGTTTGCCCCTCCTCTACCGCCCGTGAAGTTAGCGCCTAAGCCAATATTTGAAGGATTAGCCCCCCACGACATGTAATTTTTGTTGCACCCCCGAACACAAGCACGCACTCCTTTCACCATACAGGGACACCCAAGCATCCACCCGTGCATTTAAGTGTGCACCCTTTCACCATACACTCACACAGGCAGCCACCTGTACATTTAAGTGTGCACCCTTTCACCATACAGGCACACAGACCCAGGTACCCACCTACACATTTGAGTGTGCACCCTTTCACCATGCAGGCACACCCAGGCAGCCACCCATACATTTAAGTGTTTACCCTTTCAGCGTACATGCACACCCAGCCATCCATACATTTGTGTGCGCCCCTTTCACCATACACTCACACAGGCAGCCACCTACACACTTAAGTGTACACCCTTTCAAAATACACTCACACACGCACACGTCATGGGGTTGAGCGGAGCCCTATTACTTCAAAAAGAAATGGTTTCTTTTTTAAGTCTCCCTGACTTCACAAATAAATTATTTTTGTTAAGGACCGAACCATAATGGAAATAATTTCTTTATGAAGCAGAGTGACTTCAAAAATAAACTATTTCATTTTGAAGTCATAGGGCTCTCCACCCCATGACATGGAGGCCTCCAGCCTGGGGTCTTCCATGTCATGGGGTGGGGAGAGCCCTCGGACTTCAAAAAGAAAGTTACTTTTTGTAGTCACTCTGCCTTCATAAAGAAATGATTTCTCTTACAGAAATAATTTCTTTAGTAATACAGAGTCAATTCAAAAAGAAAGATTTTTTTTTAAAAAAGCAAATATATATTTTTTCATTTTTTTTTCTCCAAGTGGGGCCCCCTCCTACGACATGTGGTAGCGGGACCATCTACACCGTGGGTGATCTGGGCGTCCCCGTTACAGCAGTGGTCTGAGCACATTATAGCAGGTATACGCATCCAACAGCATTAAGCTGTTTTAACTTGCTGAGCGCATCTCATCTCAGATGTCTGGCTTTCGGTTTGTATATTACAAGGCCTGTGGTAGCGGCCATGTAGTTATGGTTAAGTTGCTCAACCCATAGGAAAAGCACTTTTTGTGTGGCGTATAACTTTGCCCTCCCTGGACAAATCCTCACAAAACTTTAAAAAACAAGTGTATATTCCCGTCAGATTGATTTTGGGAAGTTTGGTGAGGTTTTGTGCAGGGGTTTGGGGGCAAAGTTATATAGGGGTCCCAAAATGCGTGTTTTTTTTTATAGATGCAATGGAAAAAGAAAATTCTTCACGCCCTACAGCCCAAACCGCTGGATGGATTTTCACCAAACTTGCAGCAGGAGTGGTGGCTTGATCCTGAAAGTGTGCTTTTGTAAATTTGGTGTAAATCTATCCATTCGTTGTTTTTTTAAACAACCAAAAAGTAGGTAAACTTAAATTAGTTATAGCTGGGTTTGGTCCATGAACTCACTTCCCTGTTCGCTACATGGCTGTGCCACCTATTGTTCCAGGGGGTGGTGTGATATCTGCAGAAATCGGACGCACCTGCTAATTGGATGGTGAAAAACATGAGGTGCGTCAGATTTTTGGAAACGTCCACCATGTTGGATTCGCAGACAGCTGCCAGTGTCTGCAAACATTGCAGTAAAAACATGTTGAAAAACACAACATTGTACTTGTCAAACTAATGAAACAATCTCTGAGGAGGTGAGGGGTGATGTGGATGGGATGGGATATGGCCTTAAAAAGCCCAAAAACCAGGTGTTTTTTCAACTCCAACATCCGCGTACAGTCCGGATGTGCGTGGCAGTGCTGTGATGTTAGCGAACATCTGAGATGTTTGGGGACATATATGCTTATTTCTGCATTACTGGGTTGGTGAAAAGAAGTTTTTGGATGGCTTATAACTTTGGCACCACTCAATAAAACTGCATGAAATGTTGGCATTTCGTTGTAGACCTGACTCTGAATGTTTCTGCAAGGTGTGGTGCTGTTTTGTCAAGAGGGAACAACATATTTTAAAGGCTTATAAATGTGGGGCCATTTGACAAATGTGCACAAAAGTTTGAAAAAAGATTCTAGACCTAGGTCTGTTGGTATGTAAAATGTTTGGTGGGATTTTGTCAAGAGGCGGTTCTCAACATTTTTAGATGGCTTATAACTTTGTTGCCATTTGTCGAATGTTGACACACGTTTTCATAAAGATTATATGCACAACCATGAATGTTTGGGCAAAGTTTTCATGGATTTTGTCAAGTGGGGGCTAAGTTATATGACTATTTTAAGTATGTGCATTTTGACACTTTTAAAAAAATAAAACATGGCGGACATGCAGCAAACTAGTCTAAAGGGCATTGGCAAGGACTTGAAAGCATGGTTTTGCAAATGTGTCCATGTTTTATTTTTTGAAAAGTGTCATAATGCATGTACAAAACATTGTGATATACCTTTGGTGACTAAGGTATAGCCTGTGGCCCTGGGCAGTGGCCAGATTGTCCGGGTCATGGCCAAAGGCTATGACCTGGACAATTTGGCTACTGGCCAAGGACCAGCAATGCGGTTAAAGTGGGCATGGCCATCAGGGACCGGCTAGGTGGTATCGTTTTTCGAAATTGGGATAGGTTTGAATGGGAAAAGAATTCTGCCTGTGGGTACAGTTTGAAGTGCTGGATGGGATTGCAGAAAATATGCATGAGGAGGGTCAGCAGGAACTTCAAAGCATGGTGCTGCAAATACGTCCTGTGTTTTTATTATTTTGAAAGTGTGAAAATGTAAGTACACAACACAGTGATATAACATTGGTGTCTGGGCAATGGGCCTGGTCATGAGCAAGGAGAAATATGTACTGTAATTTGCTTATTGGGGCATGTGGAATAGCCGAAGCAGTAGGTTTGAGTGGGAAAACATATTCTGTTAGCGGTTACAGCCTGAAGTGGTGGACTAGATTACGAAAAACTTGCACGATGAGCATTACCAAGGACATGAAAGCATGTTTTTGGAAATATGTCTTGTGTTTTATTTTTAAAGTGTAAGAATGTAAGTAGAAAAACTAGTGATATACATTACTTGATGTCTGGGTAGTGGGCCTGGCCCCTGGCAAACGCAAATGTGTACTCTGATTTGCTTATTGGGGAATGTGGTATGGCTGAAGCCCATGCCCCATGGATTTGGAGACTGGCCATGGCTGCAAGCCATGAGCACTGGCCATTGGTTACATTATTAGGGTATAATGGACACTGAGCTAGGATGCGGGGTAGGTGCAGTGAATAATAGGGGTGGTTTGGTTGTGCTGGGGTCATGGTTGAACCTTATGCCATAGGCAATAGAACAATGATTTGCATCCTCAGCATGCACTGCTGGTAACGACAGACATATGTGTGGAAAAAATATGTTTCTTAAAGGTAGTTTATAGTTCTTTCATATATATGAAAAGAGGATTTATTAATAACTAGTATATAGTGATGTAACAACATGAAACCTTTTCACTTATACAAACCTATTAAATTGACAGAAAAAAACTTTGTTAATAGGATGTTATGGTTAAGATGCATTCCACCCTTGGGACTCCTCTGCTCCAGTAGTTAGCCAGTGGCATCACACTTTGGTATCCTTTGGCATTTCCCTCCTGGGTTCTCATGAGAACTTTCCCATCCATACTGCCCCTTCTATTTATGAACCTCTTTCACTGCACAATGCATATTTGCAATTTTAGGAGCACTCAGTTCAATTTATTTGTATGAGTATAGGAAATGCAGATGTAAAAAATGTGTAGAAGTTTGTTAAGTGGCAGTTGGTGTGTGAAAGCTTAATATGGTCATGGGGTTATAGGTACAGTTTTTGGAAGTGATTGGTGGAATGATGTGTGACAGTTTGAAAGCTTGCATTGAGGGAGTGTTGCAAATATAAAATAAAAAAGGGTAAAAGGGCTGTCCTGTGCAATGGTGTGCATGTGCCATTCTGGTCATTTAATGATCCATGGCTTGGAAGGGGGACTGTGGAGACCGTGGATAGTTATAAAGGTCCACTGATTTTGATCCTTATTGTATGATAGAGAAAATTATTTGGAATAGAAAATTGTTTGTGTCCTTTTATATTTTTCACTAGTATACAATTGTCCAATATTCCCATTAGCATAACACTGAATGCTAAAGGAAATGTTGGAGAATCTTATTGAGTCTAAATACTTTACTGAGAAATGTTTAAAGTAGATGGAGTCTATAAGATTATTTCTTTTAGTTATATTTTTTAACTGTGAAAGGTGGTTCCTAAATGTACTTTTTTTGGTGTTATTCAATATAATTTTTTTGCAGGAAAGGTCAGAAAATAAGGTAATGAGGGTGGAGGCAACCACCACAAATAGGAACGGGCAGGTGGGCAGGGGAAGATGTTGCGTGTGTGTTACATCTAAGGTAGAGGGCAATGTTTCTCAGGCTCCTTGATTACAGCTTCAAATGCAGTTCGACATTGCTCCCCCCTGCAACGTGGCGTGTTGCAGTATTTACAGAGTACTGTTGTCTTTGAATGATATGGACAATAGCCTCTTTTATTGCTTACAAGTTAGCTTGTGGGATTTTGTGTCCCATAGAAGTAGGCGGTGTGGTTACAGTATTGGTTGAGGAAGATGATGTGGAGGAAGACAGCCTACTACTTCCTAAGAAAGGAAAAACCTTTCTGAGAGCATTGCAGTGCATTTCACTTCGTTAGCTTTAGCCTTTGGTACATTCCCAACAGTGGTAAAGAACGACCAATGCCTTGATTCATGGATTGTTTGCGCCGAAAAAAACGGATTTTTGCGCCATTCTGCCTGCAAATCCCTGTTTAACAAAAGGGGATTTGTGGGCAAAATGGCGCACAAATCCCGTTTCTTTCGGCACAAAGAATCCATGAATTACCCCCCATGATTTTCTCTGGGTGGTAGAGTTGGGCACTTCTCCACCTCATCTTCTTGGTCCTCTTCATTGTCTTTTGAAGTACTGTGCTTTTTTTGTTGTGTAGGTCCTCCAGCAGGTTGTGGTGGCTCTTGGGAAGGGGGATGGCAATAGCTGACACCATTTTTAAGATAAATAGTAGTTTTGCTAATATTTTTCCAAGTATGTGCTGTGGGCTAGATTTAATGGGTAATGGGTAGTGAGTAAGAATAGGTGTAGGAGCTGTGCAAGGGTAAATTTTGAGCTTCAAATTACCTAGATCAGCAGAAAATGCATTTCCGAACTGTTCGCAAAGCATAGACCCGTTGTCGAAGTACAGACGCGTTCGCAAACACATCATCATGCAGTTTGCGTGCACAAGTTCACGTGACGCTGTTTGGAAAGTCAGTGATGACATCAGAAGTTCACGGACGTCGACGAACACAAAAATAGTGAAAAAAGTTGCAAAAAGTGTATGGAAGTTTTCAAAATGATGCTAGAAGGTGGGGAATGGCAGAGGTGTTAGTTGAAACTTTGTAAATTTGACAAAAATGTTGATATATTGGGGGTAAGTATGATATTTGTAAGTTGTAGGAAATTAGTGTGCACTGGTACAAACCCATTAGAGGGATGTTATGGTTAGCTTGCACTAATAAAAACCTATGAAATTCACTGAAAAAACGTTGCTCTTGTTCTAAATCATAATTATTTTATATGTAATAATACGTATTTTACACAAATACGACGTGCACATATGGAGACTAAGTATCCCCCTCTAATGCTAATTGATTGATGGAATATTGGAGCATTGTTTTGTACTATATAAATGAGAACAATGCATGGAACAATTTGATTTTGTGGTTTCTATAGATAGAAGATTTTATTTTATCTAAAGATACTAAATCATATTTAATTTTGTGTACAGATTTAATTAATCATACTTATTTGAATTTACACTTTGTGCTTAAATATAGTAAAACATAGATAATACTTTTATATTTGATGATCAAAGTAAAAGAACGTAGCATTCAAACCTGTATGTACCAAAAAACCAAAGCAGCCAATGCAGCATGCCTTATTACATGCTACCTCATTCCAACCGAAAACACAATGTACAAAATATTGCATACACCGAATTTCTAAGATTTACGAGAAAATGCTCACAAGAGAAGCATGTTATCAACACTTTAAAGAGATGAGTTTGAGATTTACTGCCAGAGGATACCTGAATGAGGTACTCAGCAAAGCATTTTATAAAGCATCTAAAATAAAATAGAATGCAACATTTTCAATCAGACAAACAACAAAAAAGGAAGACCATTGCAGGTTTATAACAACTTATGGTATACAATTTTACCAAATAAGCAACATTTTCCACAAACATTGGCATTTACTCAGTAGTGACATGGATCTAGAAAAAGTAATCATCACTAAACCATACATTTGCTATAAAAGATGAAACATTTAGGGGACTTGTTAAATAACAGTTATTATCTTGTGATTGATTATTTATAACACACTAACAGGGTCATTCATAGAAATTCGCACAAAAGTGGCGCACGCGGCTGGCGCACAGTGTCCCCGTGCGATACACTGCGCCAGCCGCGTGCGATAAAATCCTTTTCATCGCAGAGCGTATTCATGGATTTTAGCCTCAAAAACCAGCCGTGGCGCAGAGTGGCGCAGCGACCCTGCAGCAGCGCCAGTTACGCCCCCAAGAACGCCCTCGCACAAGGAAAAGCCTTCAAAATTCCAAAATCATCGCAAAGGGCTGCGCTAACCCTGGACCAGTTCACAGGGCTGCCAAACAGCAAACGCCAAGCGGGGAACGTGTATTTCAGTGGTTCTCGGGAAGTTTCACACGCGATTGTCCTGGGTATGTGTACATCAGGGGTGCGCGGGAAGTATCACACGAAAAAGCAGCAGGGTACGTGTATTTCAGGGGTGCGCAGGAAGTATCACACGCGATTCCATCAGGGTACGTGTATTCCAGGGGTCCGCGGGATGTATCACATGAAAAAGCAGCAGGGTACATGTATTTCAGGGGTGCGCGGGAAGTATCACACGCGATTCCATCAGGGTACGTGTATTTCAGGGGTGCGCGGGAAGTATCACACACGATTCCATCAGGGCATGTGTATTCCAGGGGTGCACGGGAAGTATCACATGCAAAAACAGCAGGGTACGTGCATTTCGGGGGTGCGCGGGAAGTATCACATGCGATTCCATCAGGGCATGTGTATTCCAGGGGTGCACGGGAAGTATCACATGCAAAAACAGCAGGGTACGTGCATTTCAGGGGTGCGCGGGAAGTATCACACGCGATTCCATCAGGGTATGTGTATTCCAGGGGTGCGCAGGAAGTATCACACGAAAAAGCAGCAGGGTACGTGTATTTCAGGGGTGCGCAGGAAGTATCACACGCGATTCCATCAGGGTACGTGTATTCCAGGGGTCCGCGGGATGTATCACATGCAAAAGCAGCAGGGTACATGTATTTCAGGGGTGCGCGGGAAGTATCACACGTGATTCCATCAGGGTACGTGTATTTCAGGGGTGCGCGGGAAGTATCACACGCAAAAGCAGCAGGGTACGTGCATTTCAGGGGTGCGCGGGAAGTATCACACGCGATTCCATCAGGGTACGTGTATTTCAGGGGTGCGCGGGAAGTATCACACGCGATTCCATCAGGGTACGTGTATTTCAGGGGTGCGCGGGAAGTATCACACGCGATTCCATCAGGGTACATGTATTTCAGGGGTGCGCGGGAAGTATCAAACACGATTCCATCAGGGTACGTGTATTCCAGGGGTGCGCGGGAAGTATCACACGTGATTCCATCAGGGTACGTGTATTCCAGGGGTGCGTGGGAAGTATCACAGCAAAGGCAGCAGGTACGTGTATTTCAGGGGTGCGCGGGAAGTATCGCACGCTATTCCATCAGGGTATGTGTATTTCAGGGGTGCGCGGGAAGTATCACACGCGATTCCATCAGGGTACGTGTATTTCAGGGGTGCGCGGGGAGCACTACACGTGAATTGCCTGTGTGGGTCCTCCCACCCTCCACGGCCCCTGCAGGCGGCCCACACCACAGGGGACTACCCTGCACATGTCCCACAGGCAGCCCATCCACCATGCCCATGCCCCCCAGCCAACCCACATGTCACCTTGCACTACTGCCCACCAACACATGTCCCCCTGGACCCCCACCCCCCAGCACTGTGGTGCAACCTCCACCAGGCCCCCACTCATGTCCAACTCATGTCTCCCTGCACCCCCACCCCCCACCAGTCAGGTGCACCCTCCACCAGGCCCCCACTCATGTCCCCCTGCACCTCCACCCCCCAGCACTGTGGGGCACCCTCCACCAGGCCCCCTTTCATGTCTCCCAGCACCCCCACCCCCCACCAGTCAGGGGCACCCTCCACCAGGCCCCCACTCATGTCTCCCAGCACCCCCACCCCCCAGCAGTGCAGGGCACTCTCCACCAGGCCCCCACACATGTCTCCCTGCACCCCCACCCCCCAGCACTGTGGTGCACCCTCCACCAGGCCCCCACCCATGTCCAACTCATGTCTCCCAGAACCCCCCCCCACCAGTCAGGGGCACCCTCCACCAGGCCCCCACTCATGTCCTCTTGCACCCCCATCCCCCGCACTGTGGTGCACCCTCCACCAGGCCCCCACTCATGTCCATCTCATGTCTCCCAGCACCCCCACCCCCCAGCAGTGCAGGGCACCCTCCACCAGGCCCCCACTAATGTCCCCCTGCACCCTCACCCCCCAGCAGTCAGGGGCACCTGCCAGCAGGCCCCCACTCATGTCCAACTCATGTCTCTCAGCACCCCCACCCCCCAGCACTATGGGGCACCCTCCACCAGGCCCCCACCCATGTCCCCCTGCACCCCTACCCCCCAGCAGTGCAGGGCACCCTCCACCCGGCCCCCACTCATGTCTCCCTGCACCCCCACGCCCCACCAGTCAGGGGCACCCTCCACCAGGCCCCCACTCATGTCCCCCTGCACTGCACCCCCACACCCCAGCACTGTGGTGCACCCTCCACCAGGCCCCCACTCATGTCCAACTGATGTCTCCCAGCACCCCCACCCCCCAGCAGTGCAGGGCACCCTCCACCAGGCCCCCACTTATGTCCCCCTGCACCCCCACACCCCAGCAGTGCAGGGCACCCTCCACCAGGCCCCCACTCATGTCTGCCAGCACCCCCACCCCCCACCAGTCAGGGGCACCCTCCACCAGGCCCCCACTCATGTCTCCCAGCACCCCCACCCCCCAGCAGTGCAGGGCACCATCCACCAGGCCCCCACTCATGTCTCCCAGCACCCCCACCCCCCACCAGTCAGGGGCACCCTCCACCAGGCCCCCACTCATGTCTCCCTGCACCCCCACCCCCAGCACTGTGATGCACCCGCCACCAGGCCCCCACTCATGTCTCCCAGCAGCCCCACCCCTGCACTGTTGTGCACCTGCCAGCAGGACCCCACTCATGTCCCACTCATGTCTCCCAGCACCCCCACCCCCCAGCAGTGCAGGGCACCCTCCACCAGGCCTCCACTCATGTCCCCCTGCACCCCCAGCAGTCAGGTGCACCTGCCAGCAGGCCCCCACTCATGTCCAACTCATGTCTCCCAGCACCCCCACCCCCTGCATCCAGGGGCACCCTCCACCAGGCCCCCACTCATGTCTCCCAGCACCCCCATCCCCCAGCAATGTGGGGCACCCTCCACCAGGCCCCCACTCATGTCTCCCTGCACCCCCACCAGTCAGGGGCACCCTCATGTCCCCCTGCACCCCCACCCCCCAGCACTGTGGTGCACCCTCCACCAGGCCCCCACTCATGTCCAACTCATGTCTCCCAGCACCCCCATCCCCCAGCAGTGCAGGGCACCCTCCACCAAGCCCCCACTCATGTCCCCCTGCACCCCCACCCCGCAGCAGTGCAGGGCACCCTCCACCAGGCCCCCACTCATGTCCAACTCATGTCTCCCAGCACCCCCACCCCCCAGCAGTGCGGGGCACCTGCCAGCAGGCCCCCACACATGTCCCCCTGCACCCCCACCCCCAGCACTATGGTGCACCCTCCACCAGGCCCCCACTCATGTCCAACTCATGTCTCCCAGCACCCCATTCCCCCAGCAGTGCAGGGCACCCTCCACCAGGCCCCCACTCATGTCCAACTCATGTCTCCCAGCACCCCCACCCCCCAGCAGTGCAGGGCACCCTCCACCAGGCCCCCACTCATGTCCCCCTGCACCCCCACCCCCCTGCAGTCAGGGGAACCTGCCAGCAGGCCCCCACTCATGTCCAACTCATGTCTCCCAGCACCCCCACCCCCCTGCATCCAGGGGCACCCTCCACCAGGCCAACACTCATGTCTCCCAGCACCCCCACCCCCCACCAGTCAGGGGCACCCTCCAGCAGGCCCCCACTCATGTCTCCCAGCACCCCCACCCCCCAGCACTGTGGTGCACCTGCCAGCAGGCCCCCACTCATGTCCCACTCATGTCTCCTAGCACCCCCACCCCCCAGCACTGTGGGGCACCCTCCAACAGGCCCCCACTCATGTCTCCCTGCACCCTCACCCCCCACCAGTCAGGGGCACCCTCCACCAGGTCCCCACTCATGACCCCCTGCACCCCCACCCCCCAGCAGTGCGGGGCACCTGCCAGCAGGCCCCCACACATGTCCCCCTGCACCCCCACCCCCCAGCACTGTGGTGCACCCTCTACCAGGCCCCCACTCATGTCTCCCAGCACCCCCACCCCCCAGCACTGTGGTGCACCTGCCAGCAGGCCCCCACTCATGTTCCACTCATGTCTCCCAGCACCCCCATCCCCCAGCACTGTGGGGCACCCTCCACCAGGCCCGCACTCATGTCCCCCTGCACCCCCACCCCCCAGCAGTGCAGGGCACCCTCCACCAGGCCCCCACTCATGTCTCCCTGCACCCCCACCCCCCACCAGTCAGGGGCACCCTCCACCAGGCCCCCACTCATGTCCCCCTGCACCCCCACCCCCCAGCACTGCGGGGCACCTGCCAGCAGGCCCCCACACATGTCCCCCAGCCAACACGTCATCACAATCCAGATCCCAGGCTCCTATGCCCACCCAAATCCCACCCCACGCCACCTCAGTCCAAACACCCAACCAAGCTTTACATCCATTCAAAATCGAAATACCCATTACATGATAGATAACAAATAAGCAGTATGCGCATGAGTACAAGTCCGTGAGACCCACACAATGGCAACACATGACTGTGAAAACCCACATTGTGACAGGCATGAAACCAATGAGAGAAGTCCACACATTGAAGTAAGAAACAAAAATGTATTACAGTGTAAATGAAGTGAATGAAATCAAAACAAACAATAATGGCAACAAAAATCAAAATGCAGCATGTCCACAAAAATAATAAATAATGAAAATGGGAATCCAAAATAACCCTAATGAAATTGCGTCCAACAAAGCAAATTCAAAGGGAAAGTAAAGTGAAAATCCATTGCTCCATGGTGAAAAATTAATAAAAGATGAAGGCCACAAATCCACTGTCAAACTATGTACAAAGAGAAAATCCAGGGTCCATGATCCCAACGATGTAAATGAAACCTACACTAAAACCCACCTAACTAATAACTATATACAAAAAAGTGGGGCATAGTCCAAGTGCCCCAAATAAAAATAAAAAAAAAACACTAATTAACTATATACAACGGCTCACTTCTGGATGTTGCGGGCCAGGGCATCATCAAACTCCTGCTCAGTGTCCCGGAGGCAGTCCTGTTCCATGGCCCTGAGGGTCCGCACGGACGACAACATGTTCTCCTCCAACTCCCTGCGGATTGCCTCGTGGCACTCGGCCCGCCTCAGGGCCCTCAGCCCAACCGCTGCCACACGGAAGACACTTCCTGTCCTGGGTCCTCCTGCCCTCCGGCCGATGCCTGCCCCTCCGATGTCGAAGGCCCCGAGCCACCGTGCCTCCAACCTACAGCCTCCTGCTGCTGCTGTCCATGTGCCCTGTCCGATGGTGCCTGCACATCCTCCTCCAGCTGGGGTGCAGTTGTTGATGTGACCACCCCTGCTGGACGTCCGACTCCCGACTGTGGCAGGGATCTGTTGTCCACCAGCCTGGCCGCACGGTCAGAGGCAGCTCCACAGGGCACCCAGGTGATACATGTGTGGGAAGATGGCATGGAGGATAACTGGGGCATAGGGGGTTCCGTTGAGGAGGGGGTCGGAACAAGGTCCAGGAAACGGAGGAATCCGGCCATGGTGAGCTGTCCCAGTGGGTCAACGCGGTCAATGAGCCATGCGAGAAGACGTGCAGTCTCATCATGGAAAGACTGCAGGTCACCTCGCATGGCCTGTTGACGCAACGCCACCCCACCCTGGACAGGCTCAACCTGTTGCAGGATAGCCACATCCGCAGGGAGAGGAAAGCCAGTTGGTGTAACCCAATCCCCTCCCTGAGAATGGGTCTGGAGGTAGGCAGCCCTGCTGGTGCAAGATGATGCAGTGACAGGAGCAGGGACAGGATTGCACACAGGCACCTCCGCGGCGGCCTGTGCTGCCACCTGTCCCTGGTCCTGCACTGCACCACTAGCACCAGTGGAATCCCCACCTCCAGACCCCGCCTCTGTTGCTTGCACGGCCTCCTCCTCCACCAAACCCCCCACCAACCTGGATGACTCCATGCCATCTTCCTCCGTTGGGCCCTGTGGGGTCCCAGCTGCCCCTTCTGCTGCTGAGGAGTCCAACTCCAACCTCCGCCTCCTGAATCTCCCCTCGGCAGCTTCGGCCTCGGATGCGGCACCGGACTCCTCACTCCTCACGAGATCACAAACTGGGAGGGGAGCCGGGCCTTGCGTCTCCGGCTGGTGGTGCGACCCCTGCCGCTGTGCTCCACAGCACCTTCTCCGCCCTCTTCATCAGTTGACGCTGCAGACAGGGAGAAATAAAACACCGGCATCAGGGCACTGTATAATGGACTCATAAACACATGACAGTTGTACATGAGTGGCATTGGCAAACCTCAGACATGGCATCACAATCCCCAACACACATGTCATTTCAACTTGCACACATGAGCTATACCACAGCCATATCACAACAGCCAGCACCATCCATACACATACAACAGCACGAGCAGGCAAAGGTGAGCCAGACATCACATGCGACACAGGGAGTGCACTACACATGCACACACACCACCACACTTGCATGCATGTGTACACCGCCGCCAACTGTCGCAGTGTTCAGATCGGCATCCATGTCACACCTGCCAATCATTCTTCCACATTTTGCCATGCAAGCCTACACACACAAGCACCATCCATGTGTCACACATGAGAGCCCTCGCATGTGTCAGCCTCCCGGCCCTGTACCCCCCCATACTTGGCCACATAAAACCACATGTGCAACCTGATCACTCCTGCCACACCACCACACGCACAGCTTACAATCAGTATGCATGTACACTTACCGCTCGACTCCAGATGGGTCTGCCTCTCAAGGACCTGGACGTGGAGCGCTGGGGATATGCGTTCCAGGACCCTCATCTGATCTTCCGACAAGTGGCCCCGGCGCCCCTTAGCATCCGCTGCTTTCAGGAGGCGCCGGGCCTTCTTGAGGGTGCTGGACCTGAAGTCCTCCCAGGGCTTCTTCACATGATGGAATAGTCGGACTGCCACCCCCTCCGCGTTGAAGGCAGTCATGATGTCCGTCCAGATCCGAGTCCGTCCTTCCTTGTCTGCGCGCAACCTTCCGAAGAGGGCATCATACTGCCCCAGGACATGCTCCACCAGGACACCAACTTCGGTCGCAGTGAAGCTGGTGCCCCTCTGCCTCTCGGGCCGGGGGTTGCCACTGGTGCCAGATGTTGCAGTGCCCGACATGGCATCCCCAGAGGCAGGAGTGGGAGGGCAACTGGGTCCTGGGGCTGGGCTGTGCAGCGATGGTATCCCAGTCGGGAGTCTTCGGTTCCAGCAGGGGTGGTCACAGCAACAGCACCCCTGGCTGATGTGCAGGCAGCAAATGGCAGGACACGTGGGCAGCAGGCAGTCAGGCAGCAGCAGATGGCAGGTGGGAGCGTGCTCGGGGCTCTGGGGGGCAGTAATTCGGCCTTCTGGGCAGGAGCGTGGTCTTCCGTGTGCTTACGCGTGGCCAGCTTGATACGGAGTGATTTGGCACGTGAAAATCCAGCACGTCTGCGTGTAATTCGAGGAAAGGCCCTTAGCGCGTAAGCGCGTCAGTACACGTACGTTAATTAATTGGCCCAAAGGCCCCCAGGCGCGTCTATGACGTCACGCGCATGGCCGTTGAGAATGGCGCGTGTAAAAAAAAATACACAGCATTTCAAGTTCGTACTCACATCAGGCCACGTGGATCATGTGCAGCTAGGTCAACTGCTGCCCTGAGTAGGCAGGGTGGGGAGGCTGCAGGGGCAGCTGCGGCTCCATCCACGCCACCTCTCACACACCCAGCCAGGACAGTGTCGGTCCTAGTCCATCCTGCTGACAATCCCCCTGACACCATCACACTTGAGCTAATGCCTGCACCAACTCCCATGCTGAGTGTGCAATCCCACACTCCTAGTACAGAGTCCACCGGGGCTCCTGCCCCTAGTGTCCAGAGCGGCGTAGGACACTCAGGATCCCCACCACCTTCCAAGCGGAAGAGGAAGAGTGCTCGTCCAGTAGAGGCTGATGCCCCAGACACGGCTACACAGTCCAGCCCGTCAAGGAAGCCCAGCTTCAATGAGGCCGAACTGAATGCACTTGTAGAGTATGTGTCCGCACATGACCGCGAAATGGTGATTATTGCAGGATCCAAGACCACACCTGCACAACGTCTGGCACACTGGCAGACCATCGCAGACATCATAAGTGCCCTTGGAATCGTGAGGGGCACAGCTACTGAATGCTACAAGCGCTGGAAAGACCTGACGCGCAGGGCAAAGAATAAGCTGGCCTCAAGTCATGCCGCTACTCTAGTGACTGGAGGTGGGTCTCCAGCAGAGGACATAGAACTCACTCCACATGAGCATGTTGCTGGGACCTGCCGTCACGGAGGAACAGATCCAAGGCGGGGGAGAACTGCCAGATTACGAGGCATTGTCCGGTGAGTGCACATGCATGTGTGTGTCATCCATGTGCATGGTGTGTGTGTGAGGGCTTCTGTTTGGGTGTCAGGTGAGGGTGTGTGTGCCTGAGTGGTTTGGGTCACCCATGTGCTTCATCCAATACATTCTGCGCACCAGCATTTGCATATAGCAGTATCCCTTCTGCCAAAGGTAGACATCTTGCCCAACACCACGCCAGTTGCCCTTGAAGTGTCATCTTGCCACAACATTGTTGCATATTTTTCTCTGTTTATTCAGGCAGATTGTTTGCATTCCACCACTTTTACTAGGCATTTCTCAGTCCTATTGTCACATGTCTGGCATGGCTATGGTAAAGTGGACTGACTTTGTTTCCTGGATATCATTTGTTTAGACATGTCCCTGTGCTATAGGACCATTTTGAACTGGCAGCTCCAGGTTAAACATTTGAACTATTTCAATTAAAAAAGCAATTTCATGAGAAAACTAGACTGAATGAACAAGTGGTGCCCTCCTCTCCCTCTTCACTTTATGGCTATGGTACATGCCATCTGTGTGATGGCATGTGTATTTGACCTGCCAATCACAGGCCAATGTGTGATGCCACTGCTAGGCAGCATGCAGCAAATGTGTTGATCTTCCATCTTGGTGTCATCAATGTGTGCCATTTGCCTCCCCTTCATACGCAGTGATGGTGCATGCATGGGAGGGTTTTATTCATGTGGGACATGTGTCAATCAAGTACTGGTTCTGTAGCTTCTCAGCCCTAATTGTGTGGCATAGAGCTAATGCCTGTTTCCATTTCTTTTCTTTCATGTCTTTGCAGGGGATGACGCACTTGATTGCATTCTTGGTGAGGGACTGTTTGTGATGACACCTGCTGCAGTACCTACGCGCCCCGTTAAATTAAAAGGGTTTGTCCATGAGAGTTGAGGTGATGTTAAAGATCTTGCGTTGCACCAGGTTTAGCTACTACGGAGACTTAGAGTCCCTCCACTCCGTTTGTGACAATATATAATGGTTGTGTTGAGCTATCCCTTGATAGTGCGCCGAAAAATAATGGAATGGCAAGTAGTGATGATTAATCAATTCCTGTTTATTTTTGTGATGTTAGAGCCTTTGTGGATGACACGTGTTTCGGCAGAGCTGCCTTTATCGAATCCAGGCTATATAGATAGCTCATAAGTCACTGCATAATGCATAAAGGTGCTGAAGTTCACAGGGATGAATCCCTCCTGATACAAAGAAGTCCTCCGTATGTACGAGTGTCCTGCTGGACACTTGATACTGCTGGGGTTGTGGAGATGGTGCAGACCCAGGAGGGGTCTCAGGGCCGACCGATCACCAGTGTGGGACGTAGTGTGGTGGTGGGTGAGAACCCACAACTGCTGCAGGTCATGCTCTGAAGGGGTGTCTCTGGGTGCACCTCCCCCGAGCTGTATTTCGGTGTCGATTCAGATGATGAAACCTATGTGCCGTCGCAGGTGAGTGTTCCTGGGAGGGATTCTGTTCTGTCCGACCCACCTACACCAGGGGTAGAACCCTCAATGGGGATGTCAGTGTTGGCAGGTCCGCCTTTGGTGGTTACGGATGCAGGGTCACACTCCGCAACATCTGATCCTGTTCCTGGGCCAGCTGATCAGAGGGGGAATGCAGTCCTGCAGCCTCAGGCATTGCCGGCACAGCAAGGCGCAGTTCGCCTTGCCCCAGACAGGTGTGGTGCCCGCCGATGTGGTGTCCGTACGCCACCTGGCAATACCGCATGGGAGCAATCCATATACGTATGGCAACCCAACAGGCAGCATCATCAGAGATGATGGCTCAGGCCATGGATAGGGTGGCCACTTCCATTGTCCCCCCAGAAAGGCTGATGGTGCGACTACAGCAGGCAACAAACTCCATCTGCCAGTCACACAGGGAGGACATGTTGGCGTCTGACAGGGACAGGCGGGCGGCACTGGCGACTCTGCGGGAAGCAGGAAGCCCTGAGGGTGGAACTCCGTCACCTCAACTCTTGTTGAGCTTGAGGCTTCAAAAAACACAAGGACAGAACAGCAGCTGGTGCGACTCACACGTACGCTCTCAGCTGAGATGCAGGCAACTCATGAGGAGGTCCGGTCATCCCGTGAGTTATTGCATGGGGACCTCCGCACGATTATCCTCCAGAACCAGACCTTCCAGACCCGCATGCTTGCTGCCATGGAGGACCAGACTAGGGCTTTGCATGGGCTGCCTCCCATAATGCCACCACCTCCTGAGGCAGCTGCAGAGTCTGGCGAGAGCGACAGCAGTGATTCTCTCACAATAGGGTAGCCGTGCAGGCCATGAGCCCATGGAGGTGTTTTTTTTTCGCAAGATCCACACAGGTGGGTTTTGGTGTGCACCCTGTCCTTGGACCCCCTGGGTGGCCTCCCACACCCCCCCCCCCCAGGCCCATTAATGGCCATTTTTTTTTTTTATTTTTTTTTTTATTTTTGATTTTGATTTTTGATTTTTGATTTTTTGGACAGTGTGTTGCCTTGTGTGGCTCCCGTGGGCATACGCTGTATTGTGGCTGGGCACATGCAGGCTTGTCCTGAATTTGGGTCAGATGCTTGGGTTTGTGTGACACACACCCCTCCTGCTTCCCGTTTCCATGGCCTTGCAAAGGGTGTGCCCAAGTGACATTGACGTACACGGTGACGTTGGACTCCCATTTGATGTGTGGGCAGTCTGTAGTCAATACTGTGTATACATTCCTAGTGCATATTGTTGTTGTATTGTACACTGCATGGTGTATTGATATGTGCCTCTGTATCCATCTCATCCTCCTAATTTGCAGGTCCATTTCTCATGTCTTCACAAGGCGGTCTACTTTGGGACTGGAGTCCATGTTGTAAGCAGTGCACCTAAACTCTTGCGTGGCGCTAACACTGTATACTTGGAAGTGTTTGAAGTGCTGGCATTATCAGGTAGTGAGGCTACACATTTTTTAAGTCTGTACTGTCATGTTTATGGTAGGCTGGAGGTTGTGTAGGTGATTGGTATTCTTGGTAAGTATTTGGTAATGTGTGTTGTTGGTCCTGCATTACTGTGAGCATTTCATGTGTGGCCAGTTTCCATTAGGGACACTGTAGTTGGTGACACTTGGGGCATGTTGTGGGGATTAATTTGTTTGCTCTCACATTGCATGACATGCCATGGTGTGTTGTGTGGCCGTGCCAGGGAGGGGTTGGGTGACATGGCACTGTTCTCATGTTGTATTTTGCAAGTGGGTATTCATTTTTGCTGCATGGAAGTGTGTCTTTTGATGACACTGCATTGGTGGTGTTTGTGTAGGTAGGGATGCACACATTGTGACACTTCCACATGAACAATCTCAGGCTGCTATGGTTCTGACAGTTGACTGTCCCTTTGTTCATCATAATTGTCAGGTCGAGTCATCATTGCTTATCAGATGGTATGTGCCAGGGCTGTGTGCACTCCACAGGGGTGTGATTTCTATGTGAAGTAATTAGCCACCAGCTGCGTACGGGCTGCCTCACCCCGTGCCCTTTCCCCTCCCATGCGCAGCGGGCGTGCATGTGGTTGGGGATGTGGGGGCACCACCATGTCCACAGCCAGGCCCCGGCGTGTTGCAACGTTGTGCAGGACACATGCTGCCACTATGATCCTGCACACTACTGGGGGCGCGTATAACAGCTGCCCGCCAGAACGGTCAAGGGAGCGAAAGCGTGACTTGAGCACTCCGAATGTGCGCTCCACTATGCCCCGGGTTGCAATATGGGCTGTGTTGTATCTTACCTCGGGAGGCGTGATGGGGTTCCGAATTGGCATCATCATGTGGGTGCTCAGAGGGTAGGCACTGTCCCCTGGTGAGGAGGTGATGGGTATCATTAGTGGGGTAGTGACATAACTCTGCATCTGACATGCATGCATGTGCAGTGGCATTCATACTCACCAAGCAGCCATGTATCGCCATGCCGCCCAGCTTCTAGGTCCCGGCTTAGGGTAGACATTCGGTAAATGAAGCTGTTGTGGGTGGACCCTGGATAGTTGGCATATACTGAGGTGATGATTCCCTTGGCATTACATACTACCTGCACGTTGATGGAATGCCAGTGCTTGCGGTTCCTATAGATGTGCTCAGATGCCCTGGGGGGATGTAGTGCCACATGGGTGCAGTCATTGGCACCTAGCACTTTGGGGAATTGTGCCACACCGTAGAAATCCAGGGCGGCAGCCTGCCTTTCTGCAGGTGTTCTGGGCAGGTATATGTGCCTGCGGACTGATGGGCGTGCAGTGATGATGTTCAAGACCTGGTGTAGGCAGCGTGACTGCGTGGCCTGTGACACCCCAACCACTATGGCACTTGTCCGCTGAAATGATCCAGTGGCCAAGAAGTGCAGTACATTAAGGACCTTCTCCAGGGGGCTGAGTGCTTGGGAGCACAGGGTGGGTGATGTGAGGTCATCCTCCCACTCACTCACCAGGTCCAGTATTATGTGAGGTAGAAACCTGTACCTCACATACACCTGGTCATCAGGCATCCCAAAAAGGCTGGTTCTGGGTGTGAAAATTCGGGCTCTCACTATCCTCCTCCTCCTCCTTTGGTAACCCACGGCCACTGCTGCTAGGAACGGTATATTCATCCTGGCGTCTGAGCTTGTTTGTTGTTTGCGTGCACTTTTATGCTGCGCTGGTCGATGTACGCCTGCTTCCTGCTGGCGTACGTGTTTCCGGATTAGCATGTTTTTTTGTGCGCATACCTTAGCCCTGTTCAATTCCATGGATACGTGTTGTTGGCGAGCGTGTAAAACTTCCCGTGCACCCCTGTAATACACGTACCCAAGCAAATCGCATGTCAGAATTCCTGCGCACCCCTGCAATACACGTACCCAGGCCAATTGCGTGTACGCGCACTTTCCTCCAATTACACGCAATGATACTCTGACGTGCAGTGTTTCCACGTGTGCTCTGTCATCACGTGCTATGAGGGAAACACACGCGCGCGTCACGTCACAGACGCGCTTACGCGCTGAGGGCCTTTGGTCCAATGGAATCGCGTATGCGTGCTGGCGCGCTTACGCGCTAAGGCCCTTTCCTCGAATTTCACGTTGACATGCAGGATTTTCACGTGCCAATTCACTCCGTATCAAGCTGGCCACGCGTAAGCACACGGAAGACACCGCTCCTGCCCAGAAGGCCGAATTACTGCCCCCCAGAGCCCCGAGCAGCCTCCCACGAGCCATCTGCTGCTGCCTGCCTGCCTGCTGCCACCGTGCCCTGCCATTTTGTGCCTGCACATCTGCCATCTGGAGGGGTCCAGTTGCTGTGTCCACCCCTGCTGGAACAGAAGACTCCGGACTAGTATACCATCGCTCCACAGCCCAGCCCTAGGACCCAGTTGCCAACCCACTCCTGCCTCTGGGGTTGCCATGTCGGGCACTGCAACATCTGGCACCAGTGGCAACCCCCGGCCAGAGAGGCAGAGGGGCACCAGCTTCACTGCCACCAAAGTTGGTGTCCTGGTGGAGCAAGTCCTGGGGCAGTATGATGCCCTCTTCGGATCGTCACGTGCCAACAAGGAAGGACGGGACAGGATCTGGGACGACTTGGTGGTTGCCATCAACGCGGAGGGGGTGGCAACCCGCAACATCCAGAAAGTCAAGAAGCGCTGGGAGGACTTGCGGTCCAGGACCCTCTTGAAGGCCCGGCGCCTCGTGGAGGGGGGCCGGGGCCGCATGTGTACCATCCAGCTGAGGGTCCTGGAACGTGTAGACCCAGCGCTCCATGCCCAGATCCTTGCAAGGCAGACCCGTCTGGAGTTGAGCGGTAAGTGGGCAAGCATTGCTGTGTGAGACAGGGCATGTGGCAGTGTGCTGGTTGTCTGATGCTTGCCTGTATGTGTGACATAGGCCATGTATGCATGTATGTGTGCAGGGACATCATGGTCATGCATGTGAGACCAGTAATGTGTGAACCACACGGTTGGTGCATGTGTTTAAATGCAACATGGGGAGCCCTATGCGGATTGGACACATGAGAGCATGCCAGTCTCTGTTCCTGGACATGGGTGGGGGTGAGGGATGGGTGCTGATGCCATGTACATGTATGGTATCCATGTCTGTGTGTCTGACCTGCGTGTCCGTGACTTGTGAATGTCATGGATGCATGATACATTTCTGTGACAATGTACAGATTCACAGATGCAGCCTAGTTATCCTTGTATCCACTGTGTCTGGGGTGTACAAGGCCAGATGGATGAAACTACGGTGATGTGTGCGCATGTGAGAGGCATGACCCATGATGCATGTGAGTTCCATAACAACATTGTATGTTTGGAGAGTCCCTTGGACATGTATGCAAATGTCCATAGCATGTGCCATGCCTGTTACTGCGTGTGTTTTGCCTGCACTGACCCATGTGTTGTGGAGGGACATGATGGAAGTGATCTTTGACAGTGCCACTCATCTGCTATTGCTTCCTGTATAGGGGACCATTGTACAGTGCCCTGATGCTTGTGTTCTATGTCTCCCTCTACACAGCGGCAAGTGAAGAAGAGGGCAGAGACGACGCTGTGGAGCAAAGCGGCAGGGATGCCCCCATGGCTGCAGCTGAAGGGGTGGGTGAGCCCCCACAGGGGCTGCAACGGCGGAAGACGGTGTGGAGCCATCCAGGTTGGTGGTTTCCACAGATGAGGAGGAGACCGCTACTGAGACGTACATGGGGCCTTGTGGGGGCATCCCTGCTGGTGCAAGTGGTGCAGTCCAGGGGCAGGGGCAGGAGGCAGCACAGGTCGCCGTGGAGGGGCCTGTGCATGTCACTGTCCCTGACACTGTGACTGCACCACCATGCACCAGCAGGGATGCCCCATCCCAGGCCCGTCCGCAGGTAGGGGATGTCCATGTCATCTGACTCCCCTCCACCTGCGGACGAGGGGACCCGTGGCCATATGGAGAAGGTCCTGATTGGTGTCGCGTTGCGCACGGGTGTCATTCGTGATGACGTGCATGCTTCCCGGGAGGAGCTTGCACGTCATCAAAAAGAGCACCGTGCCGACGTGGCCAAGTTAGGATCGACCGTGGTCAGGGGTTTCATGCATGTGTCGGCCAATCTGGCGGCCCTGTCCTCCTCTGTGGAGACTATACGCCAGTCGTTCTTCATGCCGGCTTCCGGCCCAGATGCCACCAGGGCCCCCTGTGGACCTGCCCTGACCAACGCAGCCAGCTTGGTGGGGATCCAATCCCTGCCACAGTCAGGAGTCGGAGGTCCAGCAGGGGTGGACACCACAGCAACTGGACCCCAGCAGATGGAGGATGTGCCGGCATCATTGGGCAGGCCACGTGCACGACGGCGTCAGTGGATTGCATCAGCCTGGATGCCGTCGTGCTGGCAGAGGCAGTTGCGTCGGAGGCAGCAGCGGAGTCAACGTGGGAGGCCTCATGGCTCGGGGCAATCTACATCGGAGGGGCAGGCATCGGCCGGAGGGCAGGAGGACCCAGGACGGGAAGTGTCTTCCGTGTGGCAGCAGTTGGGCCAGCAGATAGGTGTGGAGCAGCGGCGGGCAGAAGAGGCGCGGCCCACGATGGTCAGGGCGGAGAACTCCATGTTGAGGACCCTGAGGCGGGACGAGTGCCTTGAGGCAATCCGCAGGGAGTTGGAGGAGGACATGTCGGCGTCCCTGCAGACCCTCGGGCCATGGAACAGGACCGCCTCCGGGACATCGAACAGGAGTTCGATGATGCCCTGGCCCGGGACACCACGGAGTGAGCCGCTGGACTAGCCCGCCGCCTTTCTATATAGTTAATTAGTGTTAGGTTTTATTTCTTTTTTTTAATTTGGGGCGCTTGGACTATGCCCCACTTTTTTGTATATAGTTATTAGTTAGGTAGGTTTTATTGTAGGTTTCGTTTACATCGTTGGGATCATGGACCCTGGATTTTCTCTTTGTACATAGTTTGACAGTGAATTTGTGGCCTTCATCTTTTATTATTTTTTTCACCATGGAGCAATGGATTTTGACTTTACTTTCCCTTTGGATTTGCTTTGTTGGGCGGTGACTTTGGACACAATTTCTTTACGGCTATTTTGGATTCCCATTTTCATTATTTATTATTTTTGTGGACATGCTGCATTTTGATATTTGTTGCCATTATTGTTTGTTTAGATTTCATTCACTTCATTTACACTGTAATACATTTTTGTTTCTTACTTCAATGTGTGGACTTCTCTCATTGGTTTCATGCCTGTCACAATGCGGGGTTTCACAGTCATGTGTTGCCATTGTTTGGGTCTGACGGACTTGTACTCATGCGCATACTGCTTATTTGTTATCTATCATGTAATGGGTTTTTCCATTTTGAATGGATGTAAAGCTTGGTTGGGTTTTTGGACTGGGGTGGCGTGGGGTGGGATTTGGGTGGGCATAGGAGCCTGGGATCTGGATTGTGATGACGTGTTAGCTGGGGACATGTGTGGGGGCCTGCTGGCAGGTGCCCCGCACTGCTGGGCGGTGGGGGTGCAGGGGGACATGAGTGGGGGCCTGGTGGAGGGTGCCCCTGGCTGCTGGGGGGTGGGGGTGCAGGGGGGCATGAGTGGGGGCCTGGTGGAGGGTGCCCCTGACTGCTGGGGGGTGTGGGTGCAGGGGGACATGAGTGGGGGCCTGGTGGAGGGTGCCCCTAACTGCTGGGGGGTGGGGATGCAGGGGGACATGAGTGGGGGCCTGGTGGAGGGTGCCCCGGGCTGCTGGGGGGTGGGGGTGCAGGGGGACATGAGTGGGGGCCTGGTGGAGGGTGCCCCTGACTGCTGGGGGGTGGGGATGCAGGGGGACATGAGTGGGGGCCTGGTGGAGGGTGCCCCTGACTGCTGGGGGGTGGGGGTGCAGGGGGACATGAGCGGGGGTCTGGTGGAGGGTGTCCCTGACTGCTGGGGGGTGGGGGTGCAGGGGGATGGGGGTGCAGGGGGACCTGAGTTGGACATGAGTGGGGGCCTGCTGGCAGGTGCCCCGCACTGCTGGGGGGTGTAGGTGCAGGGGGACATGAGTGGGGGCCTGCTGGCAGGTGCCCCGCACTGCTGGGGGGTGTGGGTGCAGGGGGACATGAGTGGGTCTGGTGGAGGCTGCCCCTGACTGCTGGGGGGTGTGGGTGCAGGGGGACATGAGTGGGGGCCTGGTGGAGGGTGCACCTGACTTCTGGGGGGTGGGGGTGCAGGGGGACATGAGTTGAACATGAGTGGGGGCCTGGTGGAGGCTGCCCCTTACTGCTGGGGGGTGTGGGTGCAGGGGGACATGAGTGGGGGCCTGGTGGAGGGTGCACCTGACTGCTGGGGGGTGGGGGTGCAGGGGTACATGAGTTGGACATGAGTGGGGGCCTGGTGGAGGGTGCCCCACACTGCTGGGGGGTGAGGGTGCAGGGGGACATGAGTGGGGGCCTGGTGGAGGGTGCCCCTGACTGCTGGGGGTGGGGGTGCAGGGGGACATGAGTTGGACATGAGTGGGGGCCTGGTGGAGGCTGCCCCTGACTGCTGGGGGGTGGGGGTGCAGGGGGACATGTGTGGGGGCCTGCTGGCAGGTGCCCCGCACTGCTGGGGGGTGTGGGTGCAGGGGGACATGAGTGGGAGCCTGGTGGAGGGTGCACCGGACTGCTGGGGGGTGGGAGTGTAGGGGGACATGAGTGGGGGCCTGGTGGAGGGTGCACCTGACTGCTGGGGGGTGGGGGTGCAGGGGGACATGTGTGGGGGCCTGCTGGCATGTGCCCCGCACTGCTGGGGGGTGTGGGTGCAGGGGGACATGAGTGGGGGCCTGGTGGAGGGTGCACCTAACTGCTGGGGGGTCGGGGTGCAGGGGGACATGTGTGGGGGCCTGCTGGCAGGTGCCCCGCACTGCTGGGGCTGTGGGTGCAGGGGGACATGAGTGGGGGCCTGGTGGAGGGTGCACCTGACGGCTGGTGGGTGGGGGTGCAGGGGGGCATGAGTGGGGGCCTGGTGAAGGCTGCCCCTGACTGCTGGGGGGTGGGGGTGGTGGGAGACATGTGTGGGGGCCTGCTGGTAGGTGCCCCGCATTGCTGGGGGGTGGGGGTGGTGGGAGACATGTGTGGGGGCCTGGTGGAGGGTGCCCCTGGATGCTGGTGGGTGGGGGTGCTGGGAGACATGCGTTGGTGATCAGTAGTGCAAGGTGACATGTGGGTTGGCTGGGGGGCATGGCCATGGTGGATGGGCTGCCTGCGGGACATGAGCAGGGGTGCAGGGTAGTCCCCTGTGGTGTGGGCTGCCTGCAGAGGCTGTGGAGGGTGTAGAGGGAACACCTGGGAGGACCAACACGGCCAATTCACGTGTAGTACTACCCGGCACCCCCGAAATACACGTACCCTGCTGAAATCGCGTGTGAAACTTCCCGCGCACCCCGGAATACACGTACCCTGCAGAATTAGCGTGTGGAACTTCACGCGCACCCCGGAATCCACGTACCCTGCTGAAATCGCGTGTGGGACTTCCCGCGCACCCCAGAATACACGGACCCAGGCAATTCGCGTGTGGAACTTCCCGCGCACCCCGGAATACACGTACCCAGGCCAATCGCGTGTGGGACTTTCCGTGCAGCACAGAATACACGCACACGCTATTTTTCACACAGCGGGTGTCTGTGTTTGTCGCGTACCCCTTTGCACGTCATTTGTCTTAGAGGGCCACAGTATGTGACATTCATCATAGCTGTATATAGGTGCTTTTTGTTGGCGGACATTTTGGCGCACATTTATTTCAGGGGCAGGGACACTACCGCCTGCTTTCTTGTGGCAGATGTGTTTGGACCTGTGCGCTGGTTTGACCATGCGCTGGTTTGCCCTATTGGATTCCATGAATACGTGTTGTAGGCGAGCGTGTGGGCGTTCCGCGCACTTGCCTCCTGTACTTCCCCTATGACGCCCACATTTTGACGAGTTGTTCCCCATTCCGAGTGTTCCGCACCGTGTTCCGCCTACTTTTGTTGTGTGCGCCGCGCTATGTGCGATTTCGCTGTGGCCGTGGCGCACGCCGTTAGATATCCTGTGCGCCGGCGTGCGCCGTGCACTTTTTCAGCGCACATCCGATATTTTTCTCGCGCACGGCCTTCCATGAATCGATATGCGCTGGTTTCCCTGCGAATTTCGCACTTGCACTGCGATTTTCACACTTTTACTGCGAATCGCACGTTTTGGCACCTCTGCGCGGGAATTTTTTCAGCGCACATTAATTCCATGAATCGACACCTTTATACACAGAGGTTTCTAAGTGCAGAACCAGAGATCGAGCATATGTTGCTCCACGTCATCTTGCTTCCAAGACGAGCATGTTGCACCTGAGCTATCCTCCCAAGACATTACAAAGCCTATATGACTCTTTCTTGGCTTAACAAACCAGTTGTTGCTTTTCCTTGTAGTTCTTGTTCGACATATAATAACAATGTAAAAACAAAATGCTTTGAAATTAATAATGTACGTTAGAAACATTCTATTTGAGACGAAAATTGACTGCTTCTCAGAATCCGCAATTTACGGGATAGTATCTTCTTGCGTCAAGCTGTACATAGGCAGTATCATCTGAAAAGACGTAAAGAATGTGTGTAATTCATATCCAGTAGCCATCCACTCTTCAGAGGGACATAGCAGGAATCCCTGTTTGCTTAAGTGGGTTGGAGTAAGACAAGTTACACCACAACTAAGGGGTGACAATAGGGAGTCCATCCTTACAAAACTAGAAAATAGACTCATTGGTACTGAGATTTCTAATGGATTAAACACAACAGACGGATATCTTGTGTTTTTATAATTCTCTTAATGGCTCTTTACTCTCACAGAATATATCAATGTTTTAGCGATTGTGAAGCTGCATATGCACACAATGATCATATTTAACTAATACATTAATAATTATGATCATACATATAAGGGCAGAATTCATTATGAATTTGACTAAACAAGAAAACAATTGCTGTTGCAATGTGTCTTCGATCCATGCAAGATTATGATTTTTACTTGTAGGAATGAAAAGTTTTATTCTGCTTAGACCGCACATATTTTTAGCCACTAGTGCTTAAACTGTAGTAGAAAGAGAAGACATTATTGTCAGTTAAAGCATTTCTGTTCACTACACAAAGAATATTCTCATTGCTATTGTGATATCTAAATGTATTTGTATTTCCAATTCAGCACAGCACATAGCACTAATCTAATCTAATCTGCACTTAAGCAACTTTTGATTAGTCCTCTTTTTGTGAGCACTCATAGGAAGAAGGATTGTGAATAAGTCTTTCTTCTGTGTTCGTTTAAAACTCTTTGTTGTAAATCACAACCATGACTAAGCTGCAAATGCGTTGAAATGTTAGTGTTTTTGTGATGAAATAAAATGGACTTGCTGAAACTATGATGATGATGTAGCCTTTTTTCAAAACGTAGCCTGACTGATGAGCTAATTTTGCAACTAAAAAGCGTCATGGTGCCTGTCCACTTCGACCATTTTCATTTGCAACGGCCTTTTGGAGTGTAGAGCAATACATATATTGTTGCTTTTAAAGAAGTATACACATACAATACATACAATATATTATCACTTCCCTTGTTGGACGGTTTCTGCTGTACCCTCTTGGGCAGTTTCTGCTTTTTATACATCGTTCATTAAAGAAGGTGGGTATGTACTAGATTAGGCATATGGCTGTTTCCCCGTTCTTTTATGTAGTGGCATTGAGATAAACAATGGCAACGGCATCTCCTGCAGTGAATCAAGAGCTTTATAACCTTTATTAATTAGTGCGTATGATCGTATTGCTATGTAAGCAAACCTCATTCTTCTTGTGTTTGGCACTTGGAATTCACATGATTTGGTGCTTCCTAATGTAACATTATAACTTATTCAGCTTTGAGCTATATGTCATTTTCTTTCTAGGTACATTCTTTGAAAAATGTATTTTAACCACTTTAGATTGGCACAGTTTACTTGTAAATCATAAGGGGGTTGGAAGCACAAAACAACTTGATAAACACATATTTTCTTTTCATTTAGTTCAAGGGACTGCTAGCCTCCTTACTTTGTGCTTGAGCCATTCATTTATCGATTACCTGCACATCTCTCTTTTGGCCCAGAATATGCAGATGTGTATAAGTGGGATTCAGATGTGGCAGTGAATTTTAGGGATGAGGACCAGTGCGCACATGCCAAAACTGAATATGAGTGCTACACGGTGGCTCACCCGGTGGCCATGTTGCATGTAGCATTTTGAGCATCCTGAATTACTCTGTTCCCTCTGACCTGTACTATTCTCCATTCATCAGAATAAGTATTTTCGAGGGTCGATACTTCAAGCATTGCCTGCCAATTACCATGATTTTCTAACTGCTAATTAACATTTCTTTTCCCCATGCTTTACGTATTACTACACACCAGGATACATGGGTGGTCCTAAAGTGCTTGACAGGTCCATGCCCTACGAATCAGTGATCAGTTCTCATTTTGTTGTTAATTAAGTTTTATTGGCAACCATATAATGTGTGTAAAAACACATTTAGAGCTGTAGTAAACAAAGATCCAGTTGCCCTTTAGTCCAATAAAACATGTATTTTTGGTCTAGGAGACCTCCTGACCGAAGTCCCTACCATCAGTATGTATTAGGCACTAAATATCTATACTTCTGGGTAAGGGACTGGTTAGTAGTGTATCCACAGTGGTGTTACTTCTTCTGCCAACCATGAAATAATGTTCATGTGTGAGTCATCAAGGTGGAACAGGCAGTTTCTGCAGCTTCCCTTCTCATTTGGACCTTCCCTGTATGAATACAACCAATATATACATTATTGTTTTTGTAGGACACAGGCCATTCTACGTCTATAGGGCAGCGTTAATGAATCCACGTAATGTCCAAAAGCTTATCTTGTGATATTCGAGCTCCATATATGTTTCTATTTTAACAAGTCTACCTGACTCAATAATTTGCTTTCCAATGCAATGTCTGTGCAATTATTATTCTGTAGCCTAGGCTTAATGTCTTCGTTTCTGATAACGAAATAACTAATCATTCACATGACTGTTCCACTGAGGCAGTCCAAATACCTATTTTAATGTATTCACAGAGAAGCTTACCTTATCATATTGGGTATCTGCCCATTTGGAACAACATCCCTCCACTATCTGAGGTGAATTGTAAAATGGGTTAGTAAGACTCTTATTTATAGTGCTTTAGTAAGCTTTAACAGCCACATTCCCTAGTTTGAATGTAATATCAAGGGAAACACACACTCTCTCTTTAATACCCAAACTGGACAAGTGAAGAAACAGCTGTGTCTTTACCGGCTCTTTTACTAGTATTAATTCTTGACTAGTTAGAAACATTATATAACATGGCTGCCTCCTTGTGGAACAACTTGGCTAATAAGGTGACACAATGTTCTGTAGTTTAATCAATGTTTTGTGCATTTCACAAATCTTGATTGGCCTTCTGTGTGGGCGTTAAACTAACACATGTATATAAACAAATACATAAATAAATACGTAAATATGAGCTGAGTTATTTCAAAATACATGTGTCCCATTTCCCCAATTTTATCCAACACTGCACCAATTTCTTGCCACATAGCATCTTTTATATTGTATTTTTGCAAAATGTCTGAAACAGGTTGCCTGTACATTATAAATTGTCATTTTTGACCAGCATTCTGCAGTTGCCTGAGTTGATGAGACTTAAACTTTTTGTGCAAATCATTTTGAAAGTTTCACTGCCCTTTTGCGGTTCAGCTACATACATTTTAAATTTGTTTTAGGCCCAATTTACAAAGGGACATATTTGTTTATACAAAGCATTGCACTTGTAAATTGGTATTGGTGTGCATAGGATTCTTAATGGTTGTTTAGTTGAAATCTCTATACTTCTCCCCAGAAGACAGTGGAGAATTGAGCTAAACAGATCATTGATTGTGAATAGGGGTGGGTGAACCAGAGATCTCATGGAGAGAGCCAAGCTAGATATGAGATGGAAAAACACCCACACCTGACATTCTGACTCCCAATCCCCATAGACAAACGTATACTTGGGGCACTGGCTCCCCATGCCCCACAACTCATACCTAGTAGCATGCTTCCCCACAACATAAAAGCCATAATTTGTTCTCAATGTTGGCAGATACAATCAGTGAGATAAAAAGGTTTGCCCAGGGCCAAACACTTTAGTAAAGAGTTAAAGCTAGGATTTGAGTCATGTCTTCATTTTAGACACATGATCACATATATTCTCATTTGGGAGAGGGCTGGCAGGGTCATTGAGGTTCACGTGTGCCAATGCTGTTGTTATCATACAATTATTACACTTGTTGGGATTGTCACAGACAATTATCAGTTCCCCACTCAGGGGTGTTGCTAGGTCTGGAAAAGACCCAGGTCCAGGCTAATGTTGGAACTGTCGCGACTGGGGGCTAGCTAGCCTTTTGGTTGTAGCTCCTGAGATTCTTTACGGGGCTACAACCAAAAGACCAGGGGCTATAGCCGCCTTACTCACCCCCCCCGTAGCAACGTCTCTGTATGAGACACATAAAGAGATTCTGATTTAAATGTGCAGCTGATAACAGTGAGATGTGTATAAAAGGCATGTTTAACAGTAGGCCCTCATCTGTGTGCCTCCTCTTCTCATGATAACTTTAGAAATCTCTATTTATTGTGTGTTTGGTTTACACATAAAAGCCTTACACAAATCAATAGTTACAATGACATTACAGCACGCAATTCCATAGTTATAACAAGACAATACAAAACACATAATTCCACAATTAAAAAATATACTTATTTAAAAATCATTTGTCTCATTTTGCATACCTATACATAGTGCACAGGATGAATTGCATTTACCTTTCATAAAATCAGCATTGTTAAACATCGTCCATCCTTCAATCCCCAAATAATCAAAAAGTTGCCTAATGAGATTGACTAAATATATTGCACGTTTTATTTAATATTTTTAACAACGGACTACATTCATAGTGTTTTTCAGTGATATTTCTTATATGGGAATACAATGTATTATGAAATATATGAATCATATGTCATTGACTTTACAAGCACGATGCACTTTATTTAGATGGCTCTAAACAATAACGCGAACGCGCTCAATTTATGTAAGCATTATGCACCTTATGAATATCTACAAATGGCAAAAAAGAATCACTAATGAACCCAAATGGAGTCAAATGTAGAAATTATTGCGCGTTTGTTGTCAAATTCCAAGCACCATGCACTTTATTAAAGCATCACGCATGCTAATAACATTAATAAGATCCCCATATGGGGTAAACGCTCAACTAGTTATATTTAAATAGAATTCAGTGCAAACAAATGTTGTGGAACTGTGATTAAATTGTGAGTACTATGCATTATGCACTTTATTTAAGCACTAAGCACTTTAGTACTACTAATAAAACATGACCACCGTTCAGATGTAACTGTAATGTGCAAACAAAGGAATAACATTGTTGATAAAAAACCTTTCCAACATGGCACCCGTGTAAACGGGGATTGGCCTTAAGTACACTGGTAATGCAAAAGGGAAGAGGGACAATGACATTGGTAAAATGTTTAAAAGAGAAGCCTGTCTTTTATGTCTACAATCTGACGAAGCCCGGTAGGGTGAAACGCGTAATTGTTTGTTCTCTCCTGAGATACTTGTCCACCATGTTTAGCAAAATAAAGGATGTTTGATGGAGATCCTTTCTTTGCATCTGGTTTATTTTTACTTATGAGGAGAGCACCGCCTGGAAAGATGTAACCAGCCTTCACCTTTCTTTTCTTTTCGATATGAATGCGGCCGACCGCGCACAAAGGCAGGCACCCATGCATTGCATGTTAATCAGCAATTAAACCAAAGGCAGAGCGCGTTGCTTGCAAGCCGGAGAAGTTTTTTATGCGATATATATATATATATATTCAATGAAAAAACTTTGTTAAAGGGACGTTATGGTTATGTTGGACTAATAACAACCTACGAAATTCAAAGAAAAAACGTTGTCCACGAATCCAAGTTGGCGGGCGTTTCCAAATATCTGATGCACTTCACGCTGTTCACCATCCAATCAGCAAACACCTTGGATGTCCAAGCCGATTAACCAGCCGGTGTCCTGTCCGCGGAGCGAACAGGGATGTGTGTCCACGGAGCGGACATAGATATCACAAATTTTTTGTGACCTACTTTTTGGTCGTTTTAAAAAAAACTACTGGACGGATTTTCACCAAATTTACAAACTCAAGCTTTCGGGACCAAGCCGCTGCTCCTGCCGCACATTTGGTGAAAATCCATCCAGCGGTTTGGGCTGTAGGCGTGAGCAAAGTTTTTTCCCCATTCAGTCTATTGGGAAAAAAAATAAATGTTGGGACCCCCCCAATAACTTTGCCCCTCTTGGACCAAACCTCACCAAACTTTGCAAAACAATTCAAAGTGGGACATATACTTCTTTTGCAAAGTTTGGTGAGGATTCTTCCAGGGAGAGCGAAATTATAAGCTGCCCAAAAAGTGCTCTTCCTATGGGATTAGCAACTTAACCATAACTACACAGCCACTACTGTGGCTGTGTAATATATTTTTAAGTTGATTCGTGTTGTAGTTATTGTTTAGTCAAAGAAAGTTATTCTCTGTTTTATATTCAGTAAATTTACTGGATGCCCTTCAATTTTAGTGTTATTAATTCACCAGGCTTTTGTGACTTGCTGAAAGCCTAATACCTTTATTTTTTCCATGTTGATTTTCAATTAATTAACCTATTGATAATCTTGGAAAACCTTCAACATTCTTTGAAGTCCAATATATGAATAATCCATAAGGATAATAACTCTAGAAATAAGCAAGGGCTGGGAAGATTGTGAGCCTTTGTGTTGGAGATGGGTTTGAACATCATTCAGATATCCCCCAACCGTAGCCAGGGAATATTTTTTAAATGGATGGTTTGAGCAGTGGGGCTCAGCTCATATTTTTAAAGGAAATTGGCTTGAAACTCAATCCAAGCTTGTGCATTCATTCGGATTGAGCTGACCCAACCCATGTCATGTTTACCTTTCTCTATCTGTGATGGTTAAGTTAGTTGTTCAGTTTGGATTTCAGAAAGTATTATGGAACAGGCATGATCATAAATCTAAATATATAAATTTAATACTGCATGTCCATACAGGCAACTTAAGAAAATTGAATATTCAAGTGTAGTTTGATTCCCCATTGCTGAGAGATGAACTTACTCATAGCTAATACACCCCTTTATGACACATCAACTTTCATTTCACCATTAGAAGCCAGGAGTATGTCCCTGGGAGAAGGGGGTGAGGGGTTAGGTGGTGACTTAGGTAAGTGAATCTATCACAGGCTCTGAGCAATCCAAAATGGCTGTGTCAAATAATGCTGCATGGGTGAAGTTTGCTTGGTATTTAAAATCAAACACATAGAAAGATGAGTGTTTTGGGTAAGTAGAAAGGCAAGCAAGACATCGCACAGGATAAAAGTTGATTGACATTTAACTGGCTCCCATATGGGACTGAATGCAGATGCCTTCTCCAATACATAACCAGATTACATGAGAGGGATTTTGGGAGCAGATGGGCAGACTGAAAGGAAAAGCTCATCTGGCAGTGCTGCTTGAAGCCAGTTGATGTCTCTACATGTGCAGAGCATTTGAAAGACAAACTAAAAGTGTGTACCATGATGCCATAGAATTTAGACAGACAACCCAAGAAGTAATTCAATCCCAGATAGCAATTCAATTTATTTTGGGGAAACTGAAATTGTGAATATAGTACACGGTGTGTGTACTTTCTTATAATCAATTAAGATTGACACCGTAGGTAGCTACATCATAATATAGCTTTTCCATAGCAATGTGTGATCTGTGGTGGCTTTAGACATCCCTAGTCAAAATGTGGATGTGATTTGTGTCTGCCATTGTTAATAAAGCAATTGAAATCTATTATTTAATGTCACATGCATCTGGGGAAGTTGGTGTGTGAACCTGATCCCTTAAGAATATAGTGAAAACTAGGCACTGCAGTCCTCTCATTCAAAATGAAATCGAATTCCTGAAACCAAGCCTTTAAAATAATTGCAACACATTCAAGACCCCAAAGATATCCAATTGGATCCATGCCTAGGCTAGGAACTCATAGTTTAACGCAGAGAGTGAATGTGCGGATTGGCCTTTAATCACATTAACCCAAACAGGCCCACCACTAAAGAAGTGAGCACCTGGTTGTACATAAAGCAAGTTTATTGTCCAATTTTCTGCAGAGCAGTTAGATGGTGTTGCAGGGCCAAACTAACCTAAGTCTCAACAAACCACATCAGCTCACATCTTTTGTACAGTTTTGCAACAGTTAAAACACTCCCAAATACATTACTGCAGTCCACCCCTGATCTTAATTGGACAACACACTCTTCAAAGAAATCCCATATTTTCCCAATTCCTACATTTTCTTTAGCCCTTTTCATCGAAATAATTATCTTCCGATTATATTCATAACACACCCCTTCTTATGATCTATCCGTAGTAGGTCATGACATCAACACATTGTTAAACATTGGTATTGAAAACATAATATGTTACTAGCAATAACCGGCCTAAGCCTTTTTAACCCTTACTCTTGACTTGCACACGGTTCACATGGAAATTCCCAATGGTATGCAGAGGCTAGGTGAATGATTTCTATTTGTTCATGTTGCTATCTCATTTCCCAGCTCACTGTTCCATTGAAACTTTCCAATCTACAAAAACTCCCACTTCATCGCACAATTGACACTCCTAAATAGCTTTAGGCACTAGCTTACCACTGACAAAAATAAATAATGAACCTTGTTCTTTCATGCTTTCAGGCAGCAGGAGATTACATCTACTATCAACAAGACCTATTCTATTCTGCAGCAGCTGACCATGAAGGCTGCAAAGTTACTCATTCACCTGTCCTCTGCTATCTGAAAACCTGACAAAAGGGCTGCATCACGAAGTTGGCGGTAAACCACTGGTGCTACCGGCGGGTTGCTGCCAACCCTGTAACACCCTACTGCCACCTGATATCCAGGTGCAACCATAGAACTCCATGGAAATGAGGACACTGAAGCACCGCCACCGTTGCTGATGGTGCCGGTGCTTCAGTAAGAGAAAATGCCAGTAGTGGCCCAATTTCCCAGCAGGTCAGGCCTGCCAGTGGATCCATGCCCCTAACGGCATTCTCGTAGTATGGCAGTCTGGAAAAAGTGCAGGTACATTGCTAATGGCACCCTTATTTCCCCCTCCTCTGTCTAGATTTCAGGATGATAGATCCCAGTATCAGGGTGTTGCAGAGTCCAAGCAAATCATGCAACATCAACGATCTGCATTACCTGAATTATTCCCTTTTGAGAGACAATTATGTCGTTAGGGCAGAACATGGATATTAGTAAAGCCTCCCTCTCAGTCAAGACAGTGAATAAAAATATTTTCAATTGAAGATACACATGAAACAATTGGCAGCTAATATTGTTCAAATGATGAGGTCCCAACAGTGAAATTCAAATTTTAATTCTCCTAGAAACACCGCCCAATCTGAACCAGAAGGTCAGAGTGGACAATGGCAGGAACAAAATATGACAGTGAGAAGAAGAATAGAGGCAAACAATAGGAAATATATGTCAAGACTTAGAGGAAGCTTCTCTTATGCTTCTTGAAAGTACCCCAGCGTTTTCTAAAAAATTGCAAGATATGGAAAGCTGACACCTCTTGATTCCATGCAAATCATTGAAAACCAAATATTGAAGTTCACTGAAGAGAAAAATGCAACAATCACATTTCAGAAATAGGAGGTAGAATCAGGGGATGGATTTCCACCTATAAAAGAATTAAATAAATACGCTTAAAAAAGAGTGACAAATCCCTTAAAAGAAAAGAATGAGATTAATGAAGAAAACAGCAGACACAAGACTCAAAAAGAAGAAAATAAATCTGGTTGCAAGATTGAACGATGAGGGTATTCCTCCATCTCCTGATTTTTCTGAAGACCGCACTCCAAGAACAGGCTTTGAGCTTGACCATGAGGAGTCTTCCCTGGTCAATTTGTGATATCCTTGACTAACCTGCCTGAACCTATGTTTTTGGAAAATGCCTACTTGGTGTTCCCCAGGGTCCAGTTTATGAAACCCCAAACATGAGAAAGATACATCCACAACTGCCCACTAATTCACACTTTCTCTGTTATTTGGAGTGAAAGAGAAAAGGGATGTGCCTTACCTATCAAGCTTCAGGGACAGTGTGACTTATTTGGCCTTATAGGTACTTGGTCTCTGGTGACCTTGATCTCTCGAGAAGTATTCAACACTTTGGGCCAAGAAGATGTACAAATCATTGCATTACCCATTAATCTCTCCTTGGAGAATTATACAACTATGATGGAAAAGATATTCCAGGAGATGGAGTTACTGAATTGGAAATCAAAATAGGATCACATTGACTCAACGATTCAAAGATGGCTCCTCATGGCTCACTCCTCTTACTGGGAACTAACCTATTTAAATACATTTGGGCCCCAATACATAGAATCCTGTGGAGAAAAGGCGCAAGCACCGTGTGCTGAGAAGCAGCGTGCGCCAGCCGTGGCACAGAGAAACCATTGTGCGGCATGCGTATTCATGGATTTCCCAAGGCATCAGTAGCCGTGGCGCAAGGAACATCAAGCTGTGCCAGTAACGCTCCCAACACGCCCCGACATGCAGTAAAAAGCAAGCAAAATGCCTAACACGGTGCAAGACCCTGTGCCATCCCTGGTCCAGCATACAGCCCCCCTAGCGAAATTGTGTGAAAACCACATGTGATCCCCACCCGCATCCCAGAGTAATCGTGCAAAAACACCTTGCAATCCCCAGCCGCACCCCATCCAAATTGTGTGAAAACTCAGCGCGTACCCGAGTCGCACCCCAGCCAAATCGCGTGAAAACTCTGCACGTACCCCAGTTGCACCCAGCCAAATCATGTGAAAACTCCACACGTACCCTGGCTGCACCACAGCCAAATCGCATTAAAAACCTGCGCGTACCCCAGCCAAATCACGTGAAAACTCTGTCTATACCCCAGATGCACCCCAGCCAAATAGTGCGTCTGGACCTCGCAATCTACTGGAAGCAGACACCTCCTGATGGGACACCCACACCCCAGCCCCCATCACCCCAGCCTGCTGGCATCCCCCTCCACATGGGACATCCCTAGGTCCCATCACCCATGATGCCACCCTGCAGGCAGCCATATGTCACATAAGGGGGTAGCCGCCTAACAAAGTTCAAACATACTATGACTTATGTATGTGGTAGATACTATTCAAATTGGTGGTATATGCTGAAATTTACCTCTGATTCATCCTAGTGATGTAATCTAAAGTCCCCTGAGGGGTGAACAAGACAATATAAATTGTATTGTATGAGTAAGTTCTATGTTATTACAAGAAACCAATTTTGTGTGGTGCAGTCTTTTTAATATTGCACTCCATTTTCTTTATCAAAACAACTGAAACCAAAATACAGTGTTCTGATATGGTAGAAAAGCAAAATAATTAAGGCAGTAATAGAGCATAAGTCTCAAGCCTGTACAGTTTGCTAAAGAAAAGCAGTGACCAGAAAGCAGAAGAGCTAAAGTAAGGTAATGAACTTATAGCATCATCATTTGCATGGTAGAATTCTTTACCAATAACAGCAGGGCTACATTTGTTTTAGTTACACAAGAAGTTAAACAAATTGTTTTCCCATTCGGGGAACTCTGTAACACAAGTAAAGCAGGGCAAAGTGATGCTGTGTTAGTAAAGTAGTGCACATTTACATATAGGCGAGAAACAGTTTTCCTCAAGATATCAATTGGTAATCCTATATAGTTCTACACTGATATTTGGATCTATGAGTGACCAATCCTCAGTCGGTCTACGTCAGGAAACAAACAATTCCCAAAGATGTATGTTGGGTCAACAGTGGTGGTTCTGGCCCCCAGGACGTTTCGGCTTCCAGTGTAGGTGCCTTCATCTGGGCCAAAAGAGGATTGTATCTCCCTATAGGTGATAAAACAAAAAAGGGAGGGGGGGGTGTTAGAGACTCACAAAAAAACCTGTACCTACAAGTGCTAACAGTATGCTACATACAGATAGGGGACCTGTACGGCTAAAAGAGAGAAGAGCTCTCATAAAAACAAGGAAATTCGCCAACCTGAAACTTGAGTCCGGGGGAGAGAGAGGGAAGAGAAGAGCGGTGGGGAGAACACAGCGGTCCCGTCTCGTAGAGCTGTGCTTTCTCAACAGCTAGAAGGCAGCAGGATCCGCGCCCCCTGTGTAGGGTGGAGGAGAAATCCCCACCTTATATCTGAAAAACACCAGTGTGTATGTGAGGGCTGGTATTGCCCATAACGACAAAAAAGCATGAAAACGTGTAAATTAGTAGTGGCAGGAAGTAGAAACGGGTGGGAAGAGATCCTACCTGAAAATGGTGTTAACTGAAAATCTTCCAGTGGGGGCCAGGAATATTCGAGGCCCAAATAAGGCCCTGGGCAGGTAGAGGGCTGTAGACCCAACACAGATGAGTAGAGGGGCCGTGGTTCCAGAGATCACCCCTGTAAAAATGGACAGGCGGTGTATCCTGTAAAGGAAGACAGAAAGAGAGGCAGAAAATGCTGTTTAAAAATGCAAGCCTGAATGCTAGGCTCATGTGGAAAAAAGAATCCCCACTGGAAAGTGTCCAGTAGAGTAGTAAGGGCACGGAGGCTCTTCTGTGGTGTAGCTTCTTACCTCAAAGGGTGTGGAAGGAGCTGTCCGTAGTCACAGCTGCAAGGCTGAAGAGCAGCGAGTGACTATATTAATGAGCATAAAATGCACATAAGAGCCGTGCAGCGAGACACTGCTAATTTGCGCGTGCGCAAAGCAGGTCGCGCGGGACGGCACTGATCCCCCGTGCATACGTAGTGGAAATGTGCACCAGCGCGCTGCTCCCGCGCGCATGCGCAATGCAGGTCTGCCACGGTGCACTGCTCCCGAGCGCGTGTGCAGGTCGCAGCAGAGGGGAAATGGACCGAATGCAAGCTGCCTGGCGAGCATAGCTTGTAAAAATAGTTGGGTGAAGCATGAGGGTCCAGGTGGGTTGGAGACCAACAAAGAGGGGAAGAAAGATGGCCCCCCCATGCAAAAGATAAAGGACCAACCCAGCAGTAACGTGTGAGCGCTGCAAATCAAGTGCCAGATGTATACAAGTGCTAACGCCCAGAGAAACAGATGGAGCCCATGTTGAAAGTGGCCTAAACTGTCCTGAAGGCTTAAGGTCAGTGAAAAAGGGCAGAGAGCAGTGTAATATGCTGCTCGTGGGAGGCGGACCCGGAAATCCGGGTACCCAGAGGCCCTAAAGTGACTGAGGTAGCAAAAAAAGGGGGGGCAGCCCCCACCAGACCGGACACCCCAGCCCCCCTCACCTGTGATGCCAACAAGCAGGCAGCTCCCATCACATGGGACACCCAAGCCCCCATCACCCGTGATGCCATCCTGCATGCAGACCCCTCCACATGGGACACCGCCAGCCCCATCACCTGTGATGCCACCCTGCATGCAGCACCCTCCAGACGTGACACCTCATCCCCCCTCACCTGTGATGCCAACTTGCAGGCAGCCCCCTCCACATCAAACACCCCCATCAGCCGTGATGCCACCCTGCATGCAGCCCCCTCCACATAGGACACCCCCAGCTCACATCACCTGTGATACCACCCTGCATGCAGCTCCCTCCAGACTGGACACCCTCAGCCCAAATCACCCGTGATGCCAGCCTGCATGCAGCACCCTCCAGATGTGACACCCCATCCCCCCTCACCAGTGACACCAACCTGCAGGCAGCCCTCTCCACATGGGACACCCCCTACCCCATCACCCATTACGCCACCCTGCATGTAGCACCCTCCACATGGAACACTCCCAGCCACCAACACCCATAATGCCACCCTGCATGCAGCACCCTCCAGATGTGACACCCCAGACCTGCTCACCCATGATGCCAACCTGCAGGCAGCCCCCTCCACATGGGACAACCCAGCCCCCATCACCCGTGAGCCACCCTGCATGCAGTCCCCTCCACATGGGACACCCCAAGCTCCCATCACCCCTGATGCCACCCTGCATGCAGCCCCCTCACATGGGACACCCCATCACCCATGCTGCCACCAGCATGCAGCCCACTCCACATGGGACACCCCCAGCCCCCTTCACCTGTGACACCACCCTGCATGCAGCACCCTCCAGACGTGATACCCCCTCACCAGTGACGCCAACCTGCTGGCAGCCCCCTCCACATGAGACACCCACAGCCCCATCACCCGTGAAGCCACCCTACATGCAGCCCCCTCCAAATGGGACACTGACAGCCCCCATCACCCGTGACGCCACCCTGCATGCAGCACCCTCCAGACGTGGCACCCCATCCCCCCTCACCCGTGATGCCAACCTGCAGGCAGCCTCCTCCACATGGGACACTCCCAGCCCCCATCACCTGTGATGCCACCCTGCATGCAGCCCCTCCACATGGGACACCCCCAGCCCCCATCACCTGTGATGCCAACCTGCAGGTAGCCCCCTCCAGACCGGACATAACCTGCATGCTGGATGCGGACATAGTGACACCTGATCACTCCATCAAAGCCGTGTCATGCACCTTGACTGCTGTGTTGTGGCACCACCCTGAACATCCACAGCAAAATGTATCCTGCAAACACAAACATATGCATATACCTGGCCAATATCCTTGAGTGTGGTAGCTGCTGAAATACAATTGTTGTCTGCAACCATATCCCAACATACACATCAGAGAAGTCAATGGTAAAGTGAGGCCCTGCTGGCCATGTGACAATGTCATGTCAATAATCCATATGGAGAAATAGTCACACAGTGACAGAAACAAAAGCAGCCTCAATGTGTGCCACATGAACAGACACAGACCAGGCGTGTCATGCCTGAGCCTCAATGAGCTGCCATTACCAGAACAGACATCATAATATACACAACAATGTTCCTCGCATGTGTGAAGGACATGTCATGAAATCACCTCAAATGTCATGGCATTCACAATGCACCTATACACAAGTGTCCGGGTCCGGGGAAGGGTGATCAGAGTGAAGCCACAGACCACGATCTTGGTAGGCCAGGTGACATTGAGATGGGGCCAGTGCATGGTAAGTGGGGAAGGACAAAAGTGCAGAGGGTGCAGTGCAGTACTTGTGAAGGACATCATAACAAATACAACAAATCATAAAATCATCAAACTGTTGCCAGCTGGTGGCAAGTGCAAAGCATCAGGTGTGAATTGCAGCTCCTGGGCTGTTGGCATGCAGACAAACTGTCCAAGTGCGGGGTATGCCAGGGAGTCAGTGCAGGTGTGCAAGTGGTGGATGATGGGCCCTTGGGCTGAGGTCAGAGGGTAGCCAGGTGACCAGTGCTGATTCCGGCAGGAGTTCTGCAGGGTAGAGGAGGAGAGAAAGCACAAACATGATTTACTTCATTTCTGATTGAGTACATGGCAATCACACAGTGCACTACGCACGAGACTGCTGCATTGGTCAGCCATTGTGTAAAAAAAATATTATGGCAATATTGCCTGCCAATGCAAAATGCAGATCAACACCAGAGACAATGATAACTGCACAAAGACATGCTGGTGAAGGGCAAAGCATGACATGTGTGTTACAGAGGATCAAGCAAATCATGTGCAAATATCGTGAATATGTACCACTCCCAGAGTGACCCCACCCACCACCCTCACAAACACAGAGAGTGCCAATACACAGTGATGCTGCACATGTGAAAGCAAATGGCACTTGAGCATGTAAACCAAACCTCCTCTTTCACACTCATCCACTGGTCAGTAACATGTGTATATTTTCCACACAAATGGATAGCAAACATGACACATATGTGCAAATAAGCAAACACATGACCAACAATGGTCGGCACCAGGGACACTAAAAAGACTAACCAAGCGGCACAATGCAAAAAAGAAATTGTGACAAACAATGACTGTGAGTTATGAAAAAAATATATATATTTCACAGCTGTATTCAGATCATACACGCTGGAAATGAAATATAAAAAAATGCACATGAATGAATAAAAGTAATGAAAAAATGTCCATGTCCTTCAAATATATTTACAATAGCACCAAAAAGAAAAAGAAAAAAACATTACTGCATGGTGAATAAAAAATAAGAAAAGCCAAGTAAAGTATATAAAAAAACAACATGGAGTAATGTCCAATGTTTAGTAAAAATAATACCATGAGAAAAAGCAAAACCACACATTAACAACTATGTACAAAAATTGAGTAAAGTCCAAAAACTCCAAATAATAAAAAAAGCAAACAGAAACGTATGTCTAAATAACTATTTACAAGGGCAGCGGGCTAGTCCTTCTTCTGACCATGCTCCCTCAATGCCTTGGCCAGGGTATCATTGTACACTGCGTCTACTTCCCCTAGGCGGGCATCTGCTCTCTCCTCGAGGTTTGCAGGGACTGCAACATGGTCCTCTCTATTCCCTCCCACTCCCAGCAAGTCTCCTTGAGGACCTCAGCCCGCCTCTCGGCCCGATGCAGTGAAATCTCCACCCTGCCCATGATGAGTCTCACCTCCTGTGCCTGCTACCGCTCTGCCCCGATTTGCTGCCTGTACCGCTCCAACACAGAAGACATCCTTCTACGAAGGTCCATGTTGGCATCCTGCCTGATGCCCGATACCTGCCTCCCTGAGATGGAATGCCCTGAGTACTCTAGCCTCCTACTCTGAGCCTGCTGCTGCCAGATTGCCCGGTGATTGCTTCTTAAGGACTGCCTCTGGGCTGATGACATCACCCGGAGCCACTGTACACATGCCCTGCTCCTGAGTGCCTGCTCTCCCTCCATTGCTGCATCTCCTGACGTCTGCTGGATCTGGTTGGTGACCACCTCAGTTCATCCAACGTCAACTCCCGACTCAGGCAGGGATGTGATCTCCACCAGACATGCCGCTGGGGGTGGGACAGGTACACAGGGGGCCCTGGTGGTATCTGGGCGGGAAGGCACCAGGGAGGACGACTGGTGCACAGAGGAGGAATATGAGGAGGTGCTCACATGAGTGGCCAGCCCACGCACCCAATTTGAGACCAGGAACCAAGCTAGCCAGTTCAGGAGACGCCAGACCTCATTGTGATGATGTTCAAGCCCACGAATGTAAGCCTGCACATCATCACAAGTGGTGCTTCTACGCCTCGCGATACCGGCTAGCACTGGTTCCACCCTGTCTGGAATGGGGAGATTGGCAGGCATTGGTGTTTCCGTTTGTGTGGAAACATCTGACACCTGTAGAGGGGCCCGGCCTGTGGCATGCCGGCAGGTGCATACTGGTGCAGGTGCAGTCTAGAAGGCAGGATTAGGCACAGGCACCTCCACAGCGACCTGAACAGCCTCCTGCCCCTGAGTCTGGAATGCACCAGTCACACGCACCTCATCACCCCTGTCGGACCCCATGGACTGGGTTTATGCGGCCTCCTCCTCCTCCTCCCCTGCCAACCTGGATGCCTCCCCAGCATCTTCCACAGTGGATTTCCCCTGGGTGAGCTCACCTGTCCCCCAGCCGCTGAGGAATCCACGTCCACCTTTGCCCTCTTGGACCTCTCCTCAGCAGCTGCGGCTGATGTTTCTGATGCCACACCAATCTCCTCTCTCCCCAAAGATGTTATTAACAGAGGGTGTGACTGGGCTGTGTGTCTCTGCCTGGTGGAGGGATCCCTGCTGCCTTGCTCCACAGCCCTCTTCTTCCAATGTCACTGTGGATAAGGAGACATAGAAGACAAACATTAGGGTACAGTCCCTATGTGTGTTTTGCACAAAACATATGCACATGAAGTACACTGCCGAAGGTCACAGCCATCATCACCCTCCACAACACACAGGTACATGCAATGTACATACATGTCTGTCCTTCACCACAGACAATCACATCCATGGACAAGGCACTGGAAGCACCTACAAATTGTGCATGCTCCTCACATGCATCATGGGACATACACATGTCATTCACACACATCACCTGACAATCCTGAAGCAGTGCACGGAGATATCACATCAGAGTCCCCTCAACGTCAATCAGGCAGCAAAAGTAGCGCACACATTCAAATGCTCTAGTTACATCCATCCAGGACTGTTGGCCAGTCACACAGTCACATCTCACACACATGCACATGTACACCATGCCTGTCCATGATGTTGATGACAGCACCCATGTGTCACACCTCTCACATGGCCACATCTCAGACACATGTAAGCAACCATGTGCATGTCATAATATGCTGCATCACAATGCACACTGCAAAAGTAACACCGTAGGAATCATGCATGCCTCAATAAACACATATGCAGCACTCTGGGACATGCACACAGACATCCGTACAAGAGGCATACCTGCCATAAGGGCTAGGCGCACACTTCCAGCACACATCAAAATGCTCATGAACAGTGGAGGCCAGCAACACATGGACACTTACCAGTCGACTTCAGACGGTGCTGCAAATCGATGACCTGGGCGTGCAGTGCCAGGTAAAACTTCTTCAGGACCCACATGTCCTTGGTGTTCTACCGGCCCGGCGCTTCCATTGGTTGACACCAGCCTTGAGGAATTGCCAGGCCTTGTTGTGGCTCCTGGATTTGAGGTCCTCCCAGCGCTTGTACAAGTGGATGTAGTAGTGGGGTGTCACCACCTCTGCATTGATGGCATCCCCGATCTGGTCCCAGATCATCTTCCATCTTTCCTTGCCGACTTGCGTTGGTCTGTGGAAGAGGGCATCATAATGCCCCAGGACATGCTTCACCAGGATGTCAACTTCTCTGGCAGTGAAGTTGACAGTCCTCTGCCTCGTTGCCACGGGGTTGCCACTGATGTCTGGAGATGGTAGTTGGGACATGGCAACCTCCAAGGCAGGTGTGGGTGGGCAAGTTGGTCGTGGTGCTGGGCTGTGAAGCGGTGGTCTGGCACGTTGGATCAGCAGAGATGGTCACAGGTCTGACGACAGGAGCACTGTCAATGGCTGTACAGCAGGCACTCAATTTGCAGGACACGTGGGCAGCAGGCACACACAGTGGGCAGGCAGCCGCAGATGGCTCGTAGGAGGCAGCTCAGGGCAATTGGAGGCAGGTAAATTGACTGGTAGGCAGGAGCATGAATCTTCCATGTTACTGGTGTGGGCAGCCGGAAACAGAGTGACGGGTACTCCACACGTGCGGAAACAGCGCATTAGAATGAAATTAGAGGAAAGGGCGTAAGCACGTAGGTTACGTGACACACACTGATTGTTGCGCGTTCGCATTCAGATTCGGGATAACAGAGTGCATAGGAGAACATCACACGCTTCTGCGAATTAGAGCGGACGGACGTGTGGACTTCGTAGATATTTGCGTTTCCATTCAATATTTTCACTACTGCGACAGTGCACGCTTTTTGTTTTGGTGGGGGATTTACCTCTGCGTGTACTTTTCTGTATTTTCTGAGGCTAATGGTAAGTTGCGTATGCATTTTGCATGCTGTGGGTGCCCCTGTGTGTCGCGTACCCCCATTCTTAACATCACAGTACCTTACATGTCCTTTGCGTACACATTTTTTGTGTTGCTGGGTGCCACGGCGTACTGCGTATCGTTTATTCTTTTTGAATGAGCTACAGAGGGGTCGCGTGCACAGATTTTTCATTTTTGGAGTGCCTGTGCGTTACGTGTCCCATTTTCTTTTCCCAAGGGGTTACATTAAACATTGCTGGAGCACACTGGTACCTTTTACATCACATAGACTGCCCCCTCACACAAATTGGCCAGGACAATTGATAGCTGCACCTCCCATTGCACTAATCGATCAGTGCATGAGTGGGAGGGCAACACATGGGAAGGGAGGCAGAGGTGGCAGAGGTGGCAGAGGTGGTGGAGGTGTCTGAGGTGTCCGAGGTGTCCTGGGCCATGCATAGAGAGCTATCCCCCCACCAACAGGGTCAGGGAGATGCAGCTCCCCCAGCCAGGTCTGTAGTGGTCACGGCTATGGTCCACAGAGATGCATGGGCAAATGTTGTGTCCAAGGGGAAGGGACGTGCAGTCAAAGTACCTGGCACCAGCACCCGGGGTTGAGTAGCAGCAAGGTCCGCCTGATTTGCATATGGTCTTCCCCTTTTGTAATGGCTTGGCAAGCGAAGAACGATGGTCTGGAGATTTGGCCAGAGCAATGCCAGAGGTTAACATTTATTCTAAACCTTCCAGCCATCACCTTGTTTGTTTTGCTATTGTCACCGAGGGTGGGACAGGTATTCTCAGACATGGGTCCTGTGCCTGCTGGGCCTAGAGACCCAAGCTACTCCTCACTGATGACACCCAACAAGGCTGAAACATGTCTGTGGATGCTGTGGTCTTGTGCAGAAGGGATGTGACCTAGCAGTTCGGACTGGCCTACAACTTTGGGGGTGGGACCAAGCCTGATTTGCATATGGTTTTTTCCCTTTTGTAATTGCTTGGCAAGCGAAGAACGAAGGTCTGGAGGGTTGCCCAGAGCAATGCCAGAGGTTAAGATTTATTCTAAACCTTCCAGCCATCACCTCTTTTGTTTTGCTATCATCTGCTGTCCACACCAGCCAGGGTTATGAAGCTGCATGGTCAGCTGCAGCACCCACCGCCAAGGCTCAGGCTCCCCCAGCCAGGCCTGTAGTGGTCACGTCTATGGTCCACAGAGACACAGGGGCAGATGTGTCCAAGGGGAAGGGACGTGCAGTCAAAGGACCTGCCACCAGCACCCAGGTACGGCTACCTGCAAGGCAACCTGCTGTTCCAGCATTGGTGGGTGATGCATTAGCCGAGTCCACCAGTGCTCCAGCCACTACTGACCCAAGTGGTCCCAGCAATACAGGTTCTGCACGACCTTGCAAGAAGGCAAAGCATGCAGTAGCAGTAAAGGCTCAAACCCAAGGTACGGCAGAGGAGCCCCCCATGACGAGGAAGAGGAACTTCAATGATGAGAAACTCCAGATCCTCGTGGAGTACAAGGCGGAAAAACTACTGTGACATGCTCGTGCAGACAGGGAGCACACATATGCCTGCTGAGCTTATAGCCCACTGGCAGCGAGTCACATATAGAATCAACACCTTGGCCAATAAGAGGTGCACTGCTCCTGAGGTAGTAAAGCTTTGGAATGACCTCCGGCGCAGAGCCAAAGAGAAGCTGGGTGCCAACTTTGCCTCTACTCTGGTGACTGGAGGTGGGTCACCACGAGAGGCCGATGAACTCACTCCACATGAAGAGGTAATTATTGAGATGATTGATGTGGAGCAGATCCAAAGCTTGGGAGACCTGCCAGTTAACGAGGAGCTATCCAGTGAGTGATGAAGCCTGTGCATCCAGAATATGTGTATGTTGCTTGAATTAAGTGTTATGATTGTCTGGCACTTATGCCTGCATTTGCATGACTGCCATGGGTGAACCATTTCATGGTGGACTGACACGTGCTTGTTGTCCTGCAGAATGCATACAAATGATGTGCTGCACCCCGTCACAATCCTCATCACCACACCTGCTCCCTCCTTTCCTCTCACTCTCAGGCCAGCCTCTCTTTGCCCTCTTCCTACTCCAACCTGTGATGCCGGATAGCCAGTGATAATTTTCCACTCCACACTCGCCTTCTCTCCTCACATCTGTACTGTCTCAGAGAGGTCACCTACCAGCTGCACCTCCTCAGAGGTATTCTTCCTTTCCTCTCCTTCCCCCAGCAGCTCACTGTCTCCAGAGGACTGTGCATTCCTATGCAGGGATACTGCAACAGACTTTTCAATGATTGTAGTGCTTCTACTCTTTCCCCTCTGCAACTCAACCAGAAAAGGACTGTGAGAATTGTCCTTTTGTTTTGGGACCAGGTATTGTATCTCCCCAGGACAGTGATCATGGCACTGGCTCCCAGTGGCTATGGCTGTTCAGTTGAAAACCCTGTGCACTGTCCACAAGGCCTTATGGGTCCTGAGGCTGCAATTCCTTCAATTCTATCTTCCAAATTAGCTGCCTTCCCATGGTCTTAAACCATCCCTCTCCTACTCCCTCCGGGTCAGTTGCTTCTCCTAGCAAAGAGTTGATGTCTATGTTCGGCTGGGGCCTCCCTCTGGTACGGCATCCCTGCCTCAATGGAACTGGAGATGAACCGGGTCTGGGGGCACATCTGATGCTTCATCATGTGTTGCGCTTTCTCTCCTCCTATCCCTTGCTGAAGTCCTGGATGACTTTGAGAATGCACTGGTCGCCTAGCCACATTCTGATCCCCGAAATGGGCCTCTGAGCCACCAGTTGAACCCATGCACTGGCTCCCTAGCACCCCCCGCACTTTGGGGCTGTTTACTGTATCCCTACAGCCCACTACCAGCACTTGACACCTGATGTCTGTACTTGCACTTCGACTGCCACCAGCCCACCGCATTTCAATTACTGGTTATGTTGTTATATGATACCGTTCCCATGTACTGCACTGACCCCTCCCACTTCCACCCCCAGGTGTTCCCTTCACCCTGCCTCTTCAATTGCGTCATCTGAATGTCACCTACCCTCATGTGATTGGTGTGTCTGGCTTCAATCTATTCCACCACCCTTGCATTGTCACACTTTGTGACACTTGTGTGTTTGCATTTTGTGAATTACATGTCTTGTCTTGTCATGTCACATCCATTGGCTCTGGGACAGTAGTCAGCAAGTGCCATCTCATGCTATCTGACAGTTCATACATGGCCATGCTACCTGGCATCTGTGTATTTCCATCAGTGATGTTAGTGACTCAACTATGCTAGTCAGGTGCTTGTGTGTGAAGGAGGTGCTATGCACCATGCACTCCATGTGGTGTTAAGCTCTCACACACATGTCCAGGACTGGTTTCATGCTACCCATGCCTTCCATTAACACTGCTAACGTACAGGTCTTTGTGCCATGGGTGGCATAGCATGTTTACGTGTTGCAGGACTACATTGTGATACCTATGTGTGTGGGCTATTCTATTTACATGGCTCTTCATGTTTTTTATGTCCATGTGCAGGTGATGAGGCAATGGATGCAGAGGAGGAGGTAGAAGAGGAAATGGATACTGAGCCGCCACAGAGCAGCATTGGAGGATGTGGTGTGGCAGCCCATGATAATCCACTGGTGCAACAGTCCATCCCGGTTCTGACTCAGTATGAGTCCACCTCTGATGACACCTGTAGCTCTGGTGGTGAACTGGATTTGGATTCCTCTGTGTTGACGCAGGTGACTGCATAAACTGTTGGTACTGTTGTGGCCAAAACATCTGCAGGGGGTCAGGTCCCCTCACAGGGCCAGTCAGTGTTGTCATGTCCATCTGTGGTGGTTATGGCAGCAGGGTCATGCTCTGCACTATTGGGTCCTTGTCCTGGGACAGCTGAGCAAGGGAGGAATGCAGTCCTGCAGCCACAGACAGTGATATCACATCAAAGGCCGTGCTCCCTTGGGTCAGGCAGGCGTGGGGTCCACCAACGCGGTGGGCATGTAGCAGCTGGCGATACTGTTTGGGAGCATTCTATGTATACTGTTGCACAACAACAGGGTGCTTCATATGAAATGTTGGCTCAGGGTATGGATAGGGTTGCCAATTTCATGATCCCCCCAGAGAGACAGCTGGAGCACCAGCTGTAGGCATTGAGCTCCACATTCCGCTCACACAGGATGAACATGCAGGCCAGCAACAGGAGAAGACGGGCAGACCTTAGGGCTCTGCAGGCACCCCTGGTTGCAGGGGGTCAGGCCCACAGGGACGCCCTGAGGTGAGAATGTCGGGCCCTTAGAGCTACACAGGAAGTGCTAGAGGCAGACTGCAGTAGACAGTTTGAACAGCAGATGCAACTGTTGACTCGTACATCTCAGAGGAGCTCCTTGCATCCCGTGAGGTGTCCAATGAAGACCTCCGAGCCATCATGTTGCAGATGCATTCATCTCAGTCTTGCATGGCCGCTGCCATGGAGGACCAGGCCAGGGCTATGTGTGGTGAACCTCCCTTACCACTACCACCTTCTACTGCTACACCAGAAGGTGGCGACAGCAGCGACAGCTCTGCAGATCCATGATATCCATGCGGCCCACAAACCCATGGAGTTTTTTTTTTCTTCTCAACATCGACACATGTGGGTGTTGATGTGCACCTTGCCCCTCCACCCACCGGGGTGTCCTCCGCCCCGGTCCACCATGGGCATTTTTGATTTTTGTTTACTTGTTTTCCTCCTTATGAACCATGATGTCTTTACTGCCTATTTTACCCTGTTTATTTTAGTTGCCATTCTTGTGTCCTCACTTGTGCATATGTTGGTCCTTACTTGCAAGTTAGACTGCTGGGGTTCCCAGCAGGGAATCTCTGCACCTTCCCTTCCCTTCCCTTGCCTGTGGTGTACTGTGAATTTAAGTGACAGTGTGTTGCTTTGTGTGGCATCTGAGTGCATCGAATGTAGGTTCCAGCTGGACCCGTACAGGCTTGTCTCGTGTTGGTACCCTCCTTGTTTTGTGCCTTAGGGTCTAGACACATATGCCACTCCTGCTTCCCCTTTCCATGGGCTTGCAAGGAGTGCAGCATGTAAAAGTAACTTAAACAGAGGCATTGGGCTTCCATTATATATGTAGACAGTCTCAAGTCCAACCTGTGTATACCCCACTAGTGGGATTCATCATTGCTTGTCCAGTGCATGGTTACCATCCCGTTTTTGTTGGACATTGAGATCCATTCTTTGTTCATGTTCCATCTTCATGTATTACCTTGCCTATCTCAAGTATTGTTTGCCTTCCTGCTGTATGCGCTTACCTGCCCCCTTTAGTTAGCAGAGCCACACAAAAAATACAAGTTTGCCCTGTGCAAGTTACGACTCATTGAGGCACTTGTGCTAATATGATGAGTCACTGTCAGACAGATTCACTCTTGGGTCCTGTGTTTCTGGTATGTTGTACTGGGCAATTCATGTTCTTATTTTGATGTGTGAGAGTGTGTTATTTCTGAACCTCTTCCATTGATTGTTGAGCATTTTGTGAGAGTAGTGTTATGTGTTACCCATTTCTTTATCTCTTTTGACATTGCATGCAATGGCATGGTGTGGCAACCAGGTTACATGAAGTGTGGGAGGGTTTATGTGACACACCAGCCTTTACATGTGTATTTTGGCATGGTGTTAGTGGCATACTTCATCTTCCATGTGTACTTTTTGTGAACAACTGATTGAATTAGTTTAAGTTCTAGGGGATGCACACAATGTAGCACTTCCAATGACACATTCTCTGGGTGGTAAGGTTGGGACAGATGATTGTCCTTTTGTCATCATCAAATGTCACATGTTATGTGCCAGGGCTGTGTAAATTCCGCAGGGGTTGGAGTTTAGGTGAAGAATTATGCCACAAGCTATGTACAGGCAGCCTCCCTATGTGCAAACACCCCTCCCATGGGCAGCCACCGTGCATGTGGTTGGGGGTGTGGGGGCACCAACATGACCACCGGTAAGTCACGCCATGTTGAAATGTTGTGCAGGACACATGCTGCCACAATGATGCTGCACACTACTGGTAGTGCATATATTAGCTCACCACCAGAGTGGTCAAGGGAGCGGAAGTGTGACTTTAGCACTCCGAATGTGCGCTCCACTATGGCCCAAGTTGTAATATGGGCTGCGTTGTATATTACCTGGGGTGGTGTGGTGGGGTTCTGTATTTGCGTCATCATGTAGGTGTTCAGAGGTTAGGCACTGTCCCCTGTAGAGGTGACATGGTTTGTCAGTGGTGTGGTTTTGTCTGTGTGTGACATGCATGCATTTGCAGGGCCATTTGTACTCACCAATGAGCCATGTGTTGCCATGCCTCCCAACTTCCAGGGCCCAGTGTAGGGTTGACGTTCTGAATATGAAACTATCATGTGTGGACCCTGGATAGTTTGCATATACAGAGGTAATGATTCCCTTGGCATCACCTACAACCTGCACATTGATGGAATGCCCGTGCTTGCGATTGCGATAGATGTGCTCTGTGGCCCTAGGTGGACGTACGACCACATGGGTGCAATCGATGGTACCAAGCACTTTAGGGAAGTGTGCCACCCCATAAAAGTCCTGGACCATGGTCTGCCTTTCTGCAGGCGTTCTGGGCATGCATATGTGCCTGCGGATTTAGGGGCGTGCAGTCATGATTGCCAACACCTGGTGTAGGCAGTGTGACTGCGTGGGCTGTGAAATGCCCCTGACTATGGCAGTTGTCTGCTGAAATGACCCAGTGGGCAAAAAATGCAGTACATTCCAAGGGGCTCAGTGCTTGGGAGCACAGGGCAGGTGATGTGAGGTCGTATTCCCACTCCCTGACCAGCTCTAATATGATATGAGGTGGAAACCTATACCGGCCATAGACTTGGTCATGAGGCATCCCAAAAAGGCTGGTCCTGGGTAGAAAAATGTGGGCCCTGGCCATCCTCCTCCTCCTGCGGTGTCCCACGATCACTGCTGCGAGAAATGGTACATTTGTCATATCTCTATACGCTCGTTGGTTTTTTGCGCTGCCTTTTGTGCATTGGTTTTCGTGCGTGGTGATGCTTACGCCTGTTTTGCGTGGCGGACGTGTTTCCAGATTTGCGTGTCTTTTTCCGCACCCCGGAGAGCACTGTTGGATTCCAGGAGTATGTGGTCTTAGCGCGCACATAGGATTATTGAGGATTTTACTACGGTACTTCCCACGTTACGCCCATATTTTTCGCTTGTTGTTCCCCATTCCACATGTTCCGCCCCCTTTTTAGGTGAATGTGCAATACGGTACGCCCCTTCGCTGGAAGTCTCACGCAAAACGTTTGTGGTGTCGCAATGGTGTGTTGAAGTCTCGGGTAAGCCCTGCACATTGTGTTCCAAGAATCGACAAACGGGCGCTTCCACGCATTTTCGCATGCAAGTCCACATTTTTTGGTGCAAATAATTCCATGAATCAGGCCCTTAATCTTTGAAAGATTTTGTGAACTGGGCCCTTTGGACCCAAATACTCCGCCTGATCAATTTAAAAGAAGTGTTTATTATGTTGGCGTGTGATAATGCTTTTCACCGGATTGAAAAGCATTGCGAGTGAGTGGAAATTAATTCCCAAAATACTAAAGTCCCTGATAGCTATATTATATCTGTGAAGGAACACAATGATAGTGACTGGTCTAGCACTGCACCTTTAAAAGAAATTCTTCCTCCAAATAATAAGTGGCTCTCCACTATGGACAGAAAAGCATGAACACCCCATCTCTGGCAGACCTCCAGCAAGGGTCTAGGTCAACTGGATTTATAACACAAGAGATAGTACAGATATAGGGCCTCATCACGACTTTGGTGGTAACGCCGACTGTATTACCACCGGCGGTATTAGCCCTACCGCCGAACTCCCCGGTGCTAATAGCGCCGGATCACGAGTTCGGCGGTAATGTAATTCCGCATTCCCCATTGAGCCCATTCGGGAATGCCCCATTCCCCATTGGACTCAATGGGGAAAATTTGCGCTCTTACCGCCGGCTGTATTACCACTGGCGGTAATAGCATGAATTTTTGTCGGTTCCCCCCCAGCCAAGAGCTGGGGCGAAATCCGCTTAAGGGCCTCATTACGACTCAGGCGGTAAGGGGTTTACGGCGGCGTAAACAGCGCCGACCCTTACCGCCTGATTCCGAGGTCCCTTAGCGCCATGGATTTTAACACCTGCTTTTAGCAGGTGTTAAAATCCATGGCGCTAAGGGACCTTGATGTTAATTACGCCACTGTAATTTACGGTGGCGTAATTAACGCCTTCCCCACTCCCATTATGCCCTATGGGGCAAAAATGGGAATGGGGAAGGGTAAATGGGGATTGGGGACTTACCGCCCCGCCAACCTCGGAATGGGGCGGTAAGTCCGCCAACCACCATGGCGTAAACGTAGTTTACGCCATGGTGGTAAAGGTACGACCCAGGCGGTAACTTACCGCCTGGGTCGTTATGAGGCCCAAAGTCCTGATTTGGCGGACCCTTAAATCCGGCGGTAATAGCAGGACCGCTGGATTTAAGGGTTACCGCCAAAGTCGTGATGAGGCCCATAGACTCCTATGCAAAGGAAAGGAGAGCTAATATTTCTCCCAATTCTAATTGATGGAGATTATTATCCAGTGCTTTCAAACATCTATTTAACACAAGAAATATGTTTTATTAGTGAACAACTGCTTAGACATTTACACCAAGATGAGAAGATTTCCACATTAAATCAGCTAGATAGAGGGGAATCTGGTCTGGATAGTATGGATCAAAAACAGCTGATTACCAGCATGTGTATGTAAAAGCTCACAATAGGAACTTAAACAATAAATCATAATGTGTTAGTCATCACCAATTTGATTTTGCATTGTTTATCAGTAATTCATTGGCAATTAATTTGGCAATTAATTTGGATTTTATGAACACAAATGCTGGTACTGGATCACAGGAAACCCACAGGATTTCATTGTTCTTGATAAAGCAGTTTGATCAGCTCAATTATACCCCTATGCTGCTGAGGTCCAATTAAAAATAACTATTCTGAGAAATACCTGGAAATATACTTGGACAATAAAGATTAGAAAAGAAACAACCTTGTGTAATGAAGGTGCTTTTATTAATTTAATGAATAAGGTTTAGCAACTAGGTCTAGCTCTATATCCAACTCCATCTGTAGATTTTAAAGATGACTCCATTCTATCATAGGTTGAAAATAATGACCAAATTGGGCTTTTTTGTCTCAACACCTCTATTGAAATGGTGAGTGATTCCAAACATTCTTCAATCTACTTAGCAAATACTATCATCTGTCAAATACCTGAGGATTGTTATAACAATACTGATTGTGTCAGATCAGTGGTTCTCTACACTCTGCAAAGGGGGGAATTTCTTGGTACACTCCCTGTGCCCTTATGTGGTTGAGGACATTTGGTTTGAAACTTTGGAAGATCAAATAGTGTATTGAGTTACCAGTAACTACCTCAATATTAAGGAAACATTCTTCCAGGTAGATATCATAGATAGAGACATCTATACAGAACTTTAAGATACTTGAAAAATTGCTACTCCAAAAATATTCCTAGTTTTCTCTCAGATCATTGAACAATAGATCTGGCTGATGCCTTTGAAACTGATTAACAAAAGCAACAATTTTGACAAGTGTTTCTGGATTTTAGGAACGTTTTCTTTGTCAATTCATATGATTATGCAGACATCTCCACATTACACAATAATAACAACATCCAATATAGTGACCATTTTTTGTAAGACAGTACAGGGTGCCTCCAGTGTCCCTGGAATCACTCTCAGAGATTGTCAACATTTGGAATCCCCTTGGATCATTTATCCAATCTATAATATGTTGAATAATCCAGGACTATGAATATTAAAACCTGATGCACAATGGAGACTATCTGCTGATCTAAGGATATTGAACAAGAGGTTACATATTTCAAGGTAGACTCTGCCTCACATTGATCATGGACATGCACCAATCCAAGTTTCTAAAGTATACACTGCTCTTAACTGATGAATGCCTATGAGGGGCAACAGTTTGCATGGACTTGGATCCCATTTGGGTATTTTTTTTTTTAATAAACTTTATTTTCTATTTTCTTCTCAAGAGCATAGGTTACAAGCACGCTTAAGAAAACCAGTGTAGTATCCCAAGCATTCTACTTATAGTCAGTGTTCATTTCTTTCATACATAAATTCTTGAGTATAACAATTAAACAATGAATTCATTTAATTCCCCCCTACCTTTCCATTATTCCCTTTTAAACTGATTTATTTTCCCTTCAGGTATACCGTATTTCAAGCCTAGTAATTGCTACATAACCTTTCTTACAACATAGTCCTATTTACTCTTGTTGCTATATCGTGCATTGTCCAGTATCTCCGGGGTTTTCCTTTTTGTTTCCCCTTTCTTTTCTTTTTTTCTTTTTTTCCCTTCTTTGCCCCTTAGGTCTTCCCTCTCCCAAACCCCCACCATGGCCCTCTCTGCTTGGTTCTTAAGTCCTTTGTTGCCTCCTTCTGGCTTTCTCGTCGTGCTGTCTCTCTCTCTCTCTCTCTCTCTCTCTCTTCCTGTTCTGGGCTGTTAGGTGATTGATATATTTCTGAGGGTCCATGGTTTATAGAAATGGGCTTCCCTGTCTCCGACAAAGTCTCTAAAAGGGGACCATATGGACAAGTTTCTCTGGTATGTCCCTGTTCTTAAGGCAGTTACCTTCTCCATCCCCATATTTTCACCCACCACCATGGTGTCGTCGGGCCCTCTAGCGTTTTCCATCGTTATGCCAATGTCATTTGTGCTGCTGATAGTAAGTGTGTTATTAGAGTGGCTATGTGTCCCGATGCCGCATATAAACCCTCTGCCTCTGTTCCGAACAGGATCACCTTAGGTGAGAGCGGTAAGTCTCTGCCAGTAATGTGTTTGTTGTGTCCCAGGATCTCCTTCCAATAGGAAATTGCCTTGGGGCATGACCACCACATGTGGAATAGATCTTGTCTCCAGCAGTTTGGGGGATACTCTGGGTTTATTTTGTGTAATCTGTGGGGGGACATGTACCATCTGTAGCATAATTTATATGCAGCCTCTTTAATTGCTGTACATTTGGAGGATCTATGGGCTCTTGTCCATATGTGGTCCCACTCTCTTTCCGTTATCGACTCTCCTACATCTTTTTCCCAATTCTCTTTATATCTTAGGTTGTCCATTGGTTGTGCCCCCTCGAGCAGTCTGTAGATTCTTTATATCCCCCTCCTTGGTTCCCCCTCTTGCATTGTTAGTTCCAAGCCTGTAGGGGCTCTTGTTCCCGCCCTTTTTACTGATGGGTGGGAGATCAAGTGTCGTACTTGCATGTATCTGAACCTTTCGTTTTCCCCCAGATCGAATTTCTTTTTGCATTCTAATAAAGGGATTGGGTTCCCGTTTTGGTACATGTCCTGCAGTGTCAGGGTGTCTGCGCCTTTCCATCCCTCCCAAAATTTCTTCTTCAAGCCTGTGGTGAAGTCGATGTTATGTGCAATTGGGGATAGTGGGCCCAACCCTCGTTTGTTCTTTTTCATTTGCATGGCTCTGTCCCAGTTACTCAGGGCTGTTTTAGTGGCTCCTAGTAATTTTCCTTCTGCTTCGCGGGACTTGGGGTTCAGTGCTAGGAGCGCAGTTATTGGGATCTGTGTGGATGCTTGTTCTATGCCTCTCCATCCTTTGGTGTTGGCTGGTTTAGCCCACTGGAGTATGGGGTCCAAGTGTGCTGCCATGATGTATCTGCCCAGATCTGGGACCCCCAGGCCTCCCAGGAGTGGGGGACGGGTCACTATGCGTCTCTGTATTCTGGGTCTCTTTTTTGCCCATATGAAGCTATACACTGCGTTTTGAAGTTCTCTGATTAACTGTGGTGGGAACTCAGCGGGTATTGAACTGGTCACGTATAGTAAGTGGGGGAGAAGGGTCATCTTTACTGCTGCTATTCTGGAAAACCACGATAGTTACTGGTTATCCCATCTCAGCAGGTCCGCTTTTAGTTGTTTCCAAAGAGGTGGGATGTTTAATCTGTATAAGTCCTCTAATTTCCTTGCCAGGTGAACTCCCAAGTATTCTAGAGTGTTTTTCTCCCATTTCAGGGGGAATCTCTGCTTCATGCTCTTTATTGTATTTGTGTCCTCCGTTATGTTTAGTGCCTTTGATTTATTGTAGTTGATTGTGAACCCGGAAATGGTAGCAAATTCTTCCAGTGTCGCTACGGCTCTCGGTAGTGTATTTGTAGTGTCTCCCATATACAGCATCACATCGTCAGCATATAATGCTATTTTCTGCGGGGTCTCCTTGATTTACACTCCTTTTATCTCAGGGTCTTCGCTGTACCGCGCTGCTAGCGGTTCCATAGTCATTGCAAATATTAGTGGAGATAGGGGGCAGCCCTGGCGCGTACCTCTCTGTATTTCCACTTGTTTTGAGTCGCGTGCATTTACCTGAAATGATGTAGATGGGCGTTGAAAGTTTGCCAGGATCATCTTGCTGAATTGTGTCCCACACCCGAACTTCTCCAGGACCACCCGCAGGTAACCCAGTCCAAGCTGTCGAAAGCGCATGTAGCATCTAGGGCCGCTATCGCGAATTTCTGATTTGTGCGTCTCCCCCATTCGATTATATCTATGGGTCTTCTGACATTATCTTGGGTGTGTCTTCCCCTGACAAAACCTGCTTGATCTTGTGACTGATATCTGGGAGGTCCTGCGATAGCCTATTCGCTAATATGTTTGCGTATAGTTTTGCGTCTGTGTTTAGGAGTGCTATCGGGCGGTAACTTGAGCATTCGGTGGGATTCTTTTTTGGTTGAAGTGCCAGGATTGTTGAGGATCTTGCCATATCTGGGGAGATCGAACTGGTGTCTCTGATTGTGTTGAAGAGTCGGGTGAGGGGGCCCAGTAGTTGTGTTCGGAATGTTTTGTAGTACGCATTTCCGAAGCCATCTGGGCCCGGGGTCTTGTTCCTTGGTAATGAAGAGATAGCTTGGGCTGTGAATTGTCTCCCCAGGATTTCTGTGTCCTTGTCCGAGATTTGGGGTAAGTGAGTAGCCAGTAGATAGGATTTCTGGTCCGTCCCATTTAGGTTTGCTCCCTGTAGGAGTTCTTCATGGAATCAGACCATATCTCCAGTTTTTCTTCTTCTTTTTTGATCACATCCCCTTTTCTATTTCGTAGGGCAACTATATAATTCTGGGATTTCTGTTTGTTTAATTTGGCCACTAAGAACTTATTTGCCTTTCCTCCGTGGACATAGTATGATTGCTTAGTGTTAAGCACGGTTTATAGTCATTTTTTCGAATTATTACGTTTTTTATTTGAAATGGGAGGTTCCCCCAAACCCCTTTTTTTTAAAATGTTTTTGTTTTACCCATTTTTTTAAATTCACGGACCCCAAAATAAATATATAATTAAAAGAAAGAATTCGACTTTTTTTCGATATAATTTGTTCACCATTTTTGTCTTTCAACATTTGTTTTTCGAAATTATGACCGACCATCGTTAAGCAACATCTGTGCTACCATATCAGCGGTATGACCTTCCAGTTGAGCATGGACTTTCTTTAGCTCTCGCCACGATTTCTGCGTTTGTCGGGACTTGTGGTTTTTCTCTGCGTCTTTCAGAGCCAGTTCCATCTTCCGGGTTAGTATAGCTCTTTCCCTACAGTATACCGCTGCTTGGGCCATGAATCCTGCCCTGATTACGGCCTTCCCCGCATCCCAGACTGTTTTCCAGTCAACTTCGTCATTGTCGTTCTCTTTAAAATAAACATTTATAGTTTCTTCCATGTGTGCTCTAACCACCAAGTCACCCAGGATCAGGTCGTTGAGTCTCCAGGGTGTGCGTTGTTTGCTTTTTTCTCCGTCTATTTCCAGGCTAACTAGTACTGGGGCATGATCTGTAATGTATTGTGTCCCGATTTCCACCTTTGTCACTTGGGGATTAGAGTTGCTGAGACCAGGATCATGTCTATCCTGGAGTACCCTCTGTGCACTGCAGAATAGTGATTGCATTCTCTCGTGTCTCCTTGGAAGAAGCGCCAGGTCTCGATTACCTCCAGCTCTCTGAGGAACTTTCCCAATGCCTGTCTGTTTCTCTGGTCAGCTGCCGTAGAGGGCAGGGTTTTGTTGAGGCTAGGGTCCATTATGCAGTTGAAGTCCCCTCCTATGATTGTCTGGCCTTCGCACCAGCTCCCTATTTTCAGTAGATCTGTGATGTATCAATCTTGTCTGTCATTAGGAGCGCATATCGCCCGGATTGTGTAGGTCTTCCCCTTGATCGTTCCCTTGATTCCCAGGTATCTCCCTTCAGTATCACTAATCATTTGTTGTTTTCGGAAGTTCAGTTCTGTAGCCAGCAGTATTGCGACCCCTTTTGATTTTGAGCCGCTGGAGACGAAGTATTGTTGTGGGAATGCCTTGTTGCGCATCCTTTTTTCATCCGCTTTCAAGAGGTGGGTTTCTTGCAGGATCGCTACTTTTGCAGGCATCTTCTCGAGCCTGTTGAAAATCGCTCGGCGTTTCCCGGCAGAGTTCAGCCCTTGTACATTTAGTGAAACGATCAGTGTATCTGCCATTATTGTATGGGATATGTTTGTTGCTTCTGTCTTTTAGTGTGTCTTGTTTTGGGCTAGTTTGGAGTGGCCCACCTGCCGTGGTCAGGTGTTTCCTCGGTTTCTTTTCCGGTCGCTTCTTTATTTAGTGTCTTCTTCAGGGTGTCTCGCTCGTGATATTTGAAGAGGCCTGCCAGTCTCTTTTCTCTGTTAGTCCTTTTTTTCTTTTCGGATGACCATTCCCATTGATTGTTTTGGCTCCTGGGTGCGCTATTTTGTGGGCTAGTTTCGGTTTGGCTTTATTCTCTCTCAATTTGTAGTAATGAGGGGCCTTCCTCGCATGTACTGATCCTCCTTTGTTTCTCTTTCCAGGAGAAGGCTACTCCAAAGGGGAATGTCCATCTATATGCAATTTGTTTCGCTTGTAGTGCTTTTGTGATCCGTTGCATAAGATTCCTCTTATGTAGGATGACTAACGCTATGTCTTGGTACAGTTGGATCCGCCCTCCATTGATTGTTAGTTCTTTGTGGGTACGTGCAGCTCTCAAGATGTCTTCCTTCAGACTATAGGAGGCCATGTTGATGAGAACATCTCTAGGTCTTGCTCTTGGCTCGTTCCTTTTGGGGCCTACTCGGTGAATTCTGTCAAATTCAAATCTCTCTGGGGGGGAGTCGTTCAGGATGCTGCTGAAGCAGTTTTGCATGGTGTCCCATAGGTCTTTATCCTGGATCGTTTCTGGGAGGCCCTTGATCCGGATGTTGGATCTTCGTGAGCGATTTTCCAAGTCTTCGGTTTGGATCTCAAGATTATTTGTGGCCCTGGCAACTTGGTCTAGTAAGCCATTGCATTGCTTTGCCTCCTCTGCCATATGTGAGAGTCCATTTTCGAGTGTGTCCACTCTGCCTCCGAGTTCGTCTTTTTCTTGTCGTACCTCTTTCAGGGATGTCTTCAGCTCTTCTTTCATTGTTTCTAGTTGGGTCTGGAGCGTGTTTGTTATCCTAGTTTCCATGCCCCTGAGACAGTCAAGTAGCTCTTTCTTATTTATAGCCATGTCGAAGTTGTCAGGTGTCGTTGGTTCTCCCTGGTTTGGGGGGTCCAGGGGGGCACTCTGTTGTGTTGTGTTCCAGCAGCTTTCTAGCAGACGACTTTGATTTTTCACCGGTGTTTTGGTTCTCGGGTGGGTGGTTTTCCCTTTGTTCCCGGGCATCAGGTTCTCTCACCGTTGAGACTCTGTGTGGGCCTCCTGACACTTGTTCTCGTGGGTCTCTGCTGAGGGTGGGTCCATCCGATTGGGTTTCCCAGCAGAATTCTGTGTGGTTGGGTATGATAGTGTTTCCAATCACCAAGCTGGGGCTGATCTGCGAGGTGTTGTACCTCTTTCAATATTGTCTCTCAGTCTCCGCTAAGCTCCGGGCAAGAGAGCAGCGGTATTGTGTCTCCAGTCTCCGCTAAGTTTATTGTGTCCCACTCGTCGGACCCCTTTGGCGTCTTCTCTTAGTTTCCATGCCCCAAGAGTGGACTGTGTTCTCCCACGTTATACATTTACCTTATGCATGGTGTGTTCTTAATGCTTGTTGTATCCGCAATTAATAATCTCAGACTCCGAACCTACTTTCAGGCATTACAGCCATTGCTGCAGTGTGGCGGTCTCAGGGGAGGTGCAGTGTTCTAATGGCTCGTATAGGGAGATCGAAGGGTGCCACAGTGCCTCCAGCTGTAGTGTAGACTTGTTGTCTCCTGTTCCTGAGTCGGCTTGCCTCCGTCTCGTACAGTGCTAGTCCGGATGTTGGATGTGCCGGGGGGGCCTCTAAGGAGTCCGGCCGCTATGATTCCCGCAGTGGGGCCAAGTGGCATGTGCGGGAAGCAGTAGGGGCGGGCGAGGGGAGCGGGCCTATATGCAGATCTGTTCCGTGGGTCCGGTGGGCCTGCCCACACTGCCACTTCACCCTCACCCGCCTATGTGAGGCCGCTCACCGGCTGTGTGATCGTAGACCTGGGTTCAATCTTGTGCTAGGGGTTGCATGTGTGACAGGCTGCCCCGTATTCCGTCCGCTGAACTGCGGGCCAGCCGATGCCAGCTGCCTGCTGTTACGGGGCATATGGGAAGGGAAGCCTCCTCCTTTTGCTTGACGCAGAGTAGGTGTGGTGGGTCCAGGGCTCCCACTGAATATTTCGGAGTGAGTTTGGAACATTGACAGGGTAATATGTCTTCCTTCCTCTGCGTGGGGGAAGTGAGAGCAGACCCTGCTACTGATGATGGTGGGGCCCACCTTTGCTGCTTGGGGGGGCGGCTCTGCTTTTTTGCCACTGTAAGGTAGTGCTCCTCAGAGATCGAGCTCTCTGTGTCCTCTTCCGCCCCATTTTGGTATTTAACAGAGGGCATTTATTTTATATATTCTTACATAAAGCCATGCCTGACCTTGAAGAAAGGGGGAGACCTATTAAAACAAAGTAAAACCTTGGAAGATCATTTGGTGGAGACCTGCCACATGCTGATACAATTAAGGAATGCATATGCAAATGTATCTCTTCACAAAACAACATGGTGCAGTACCCAAGAAAAACATTCTAGGCCATCGAATCACAGCTGGGGAGCTTAATCCTCAGAAAATGAAGGTTGGGGATTTACTGAAGTTGAAGAACCCCACAAATCTACATGAGTTATGAAGACATTTACAGTTGATCAACTACAGTCATACATTCATTGAGAATTACGCAACAATCTCCCAGCAACTTGGTCCATCTATTAAAGACAAAGGTGAAGTGAGAGTGGGGGGATTCCCAAACAGAGGCAGTGAAGCATTTGATAAGACGGCTTTCCCAAGTTACCTACTTCGCTTATTTCATAAAGAAATATTTTGTTAAAAACAACACATTTTCCATAGAAACAAAAGTTCTGACAACTATTTGCCCGTGTTCTTGTATCAGAAGCTTGACTGTGTTAATAAGATTATTTTGTATGCCAGTGAGACATTTTGACCCATTGAAATTAAGCTTAACATGTGAAAAATCCTTCACAGCACCGAGATGGGCACTGGAAAACTACCTGCTGGTAGTTTTATTCAATTGAATTCTATTAAAGGATACCTTTTAGAGATCCAGTACAACCAAACCAAAATTAAAAGAGTCAGATGGCTCAAGGATCATGAATATGCCAAGGATAACTGTTTAGAAGATGAAGATTTAAAAACAACTGAGACTATGGAGGCATATTTAGCTTCTCCCCACAAAGGGAATGAAGCAAACACTTGCGAGGGAATACCCATAGTTTGTGTGGATGGATGTTCTTACTATACCACAATAATTAACGAGAAAAAGGAATTAGTAGCTGGCACTGAAAATTCTTGGGTGAAAGTCACCTCTGAGTACTCAGCCAGTCATAAAATTGGTTCCCCTAATAGTCAGGTGGCAGAGTGGATGGACATATGTCCAGCCCTCCTCACTGCCATAACTCATCAAATTGGAAAGCCAGGGGTATGCTGCATGCTAACAACAAACCCTTGAAACATGAAAAGCTTCTGCAAGCCATAGTTGATTTGGTAATGTTCTATAATATTATAATATTGGAAAATTTTTCAAAGTCACCCAAGCTAGAGAGTCTGGACAAAACCGAAAATGGTTTGGTGGATCAATTAGCCAAAACTGTGCCTATCCATGGGGAATTACTTGATAACGAATACCTCCTAGGAGGAATGCAAATAAGTAGGGACACCGTTGTCTAAACATGATTACCAGTGGAAAGAAGATTTTAAAGTATTAATTAAATTTCAAATGATGTTTCAAATTAAGTTGTATTGCTGGTTAAAAAAAAAAAACAATCTGGTTGCAACCAGAGAATTGCAATTAACTCTTTGAGATGTATTATTTCAAATCACACCCAGACTGCAAAAACAGCCAGTGATCAGGGATTTCAACAGATGTTGGGGTTCCTACATGAGGTTGCTTTCGGGCCTCATGTTTCCAGATCTAAACCTATATTTAAAGGGCGTTTGCTATATCATCAGTCCTGAACAAGTTCTCCCGCTCACCGGATTTCCCTATTGAAAAGGGGGATGACATACCATGGACCGAATTATAGTTTGATCTCATTTGAATAGTGATTCACCCCATGCATTATAACTGGTACATGTTGACTGTTACCTGTCTATTTTTAATGGGGGGTTGAATGTCTCCAAGCCCCATATTGTTAGGTAGAGGATAGCTAATTTATTGATCAACCACATCTTTCTCATTTTGGTACTTCTCAAAGGTTTGAGTCGTGCAGCCGATGCAGATATTTTACTAGTAAATTAATGGTTTAAACATAACTAGAAGTAAAGTGACATAACCAGGCAAATGTGAGGATTCTAAAGAGGTGTTGGTGGATTCTGGAACCAATTGGTACATACGGTTACCACTGGTTATTATTTCTCTAAAATGTACCCCTATTTCTGCCACTCAATTGTTTACTTTTGAACTCATGACTGGTAGAAACATTTTATTACCTCAGCATCTCTTTTAGCAAACACAGGAAAAGATTTTGATTAATGCCGCTATTACTCATGAATACATGGAAACTCTTAAAAAACACCTTCAACATGCATTCACCTGGAGAAAAATATAGTCAGTATTTAGACATTCCATGATCTTAAGACCTCAAAATAAGACTATGAAGTAGATGGCTGAGTGTATCTCTATAGAATTCCCCCAGAAAATCTGAGGAGTGGAAGTTTCTGCCATTATGGAAAGGAGTCGTTTTAATTAATAGGCAAGATATCTTCGATTTCCTTGAAAATTACAATTCTGAAGGAGGATCAGGCAAAAGAATGCTGAGTAGATGTTAATAAGCCTAAAGCCTCTCATTCATGTTTAACTATCACACAAATAGTGAAATCATCTGAACTCATAGTTTAGATGGCCTTTAGATGAGATTCAAACATGATCAAAATGAAGGGTGAAATGAAATTCGCTTTAGAAAGGTAAGTAACAATGTTTTGGTGAAAAGATGAATGCTCAGGTTCTATTATTAAAAGTACATTGTTAAAGTAAATAAATAAATGAAACTAGGAAGCAAATATGTCCTCTGTATTCATGCCCTATAATCGAACAGCCTTTCTACCCCTCTCAGTCAAATAATTAGAACTTGCTCCCAGATTGGAAGCCAATACTGAAGGATTCAGAGTGTTTCTACCCTAAAAGGAAATTCAAGACTGGCTGGGACAAAAAGAATTATCAGAAAAAAAGAAGAAACATGGAATTCCTAGGGCAAAGAAACCCCAGACTAGGACAGACTTAACTTGTGAATGAAGAATTGAAAAATAAAAGTCAATGGGCTTCATTACAACCCTGGCGTTGGACCATGGTGCTATTAGCACCATGGTCCATGCCGGATTCCGCCATGGTGGATGGCGGATTTATCGCCCCATTCCAAGGTTGGCGGGGCGGTAAATCCCCATTCACCATGGCCCCTTCCCCATTCCCATTTTTGGCCCATAGGGCTCAATGGGAATGGGGAAGGCGCTAAGTACGGCACCGTAAATTATGGTGCCGTAATTAGCACCAAGGTCCCTTAGCGGGTTGGACTTTAACGCCTGCAAAAAGCAGGCGTTAAAGTGTGAATCGGGCGTTAAGGGTTTAATGGCGCCGCAGCCTTTGATGGCGCCGTTAACCCCTTTACGCCAGGGTTGTAATGAGGCCCAATTTCTAGCTTAACTGGGACTCTGAAAAAAAAAGCGATTGCAGGGAATTTGATTTCCCTAATGCTTTTCTACCCAAAAAAACAAGGCATCATTTGATTTAATGTGAGACTCTCTATAACATGATGTAAGGTCAGAAAGATACTTTGCCCTGACATATCAAGTAAGTGATGTTAAACAGACAAAATAGTCACCGAAAACCAGGTGTTCATGCAGAAACAACCATGAATGTCCAGACCCCATTAAAATATCACATACATCAATAGAACAATCCAAGCAGAACAAATGTGCTTACTTAAGACCAAGTCCCTATTTCTACATTTCAAAAATACCATAAATGCAAACTTTATATTGGAAGCCCAGGCTAGGTCATTTTCTTGGTGTTTAAAGCTAATGTTAATAGATTGCCGGGTGGCTGGTCCACTAGATAAGTGCATTTTCAAAGACAAAAAGCACAGTGACGATTGTTGACCTTTTGCCAGGAGCACATTTGGCTCCATTAAGCTACCTATTAAAAGGAACCTGTCTTCAACAGAATAACTTTCTTAAAACATGTGGGCCCTCATTACGAGTTTCCAGGGGGGTAGTGTTGGTCTACCGGCAACCTTGGCTTACTGTTTCTGCCCCCGATATCACGGTAATAGCAGTATATTATGGGTGGAGGCAGAACGGTAATTTCCCATTCCCATGGAGTTCAATAAGATTCCATGGGAATGGGAACACTGAAGCACTGGCACAGTCTTTAACAGTGCCAGTGCTTCAGTGATTTATTTGCCGGTTGGGGCCTGAACACAAAGGCACACATGAATTGAGCCGGTCTGGGAAAGGTGCCGGCATTACCGGCACCTCATTTTCAGACCGGCTCACTCATAATGAGGGGCATGATCTCTATTGATAATGGGGGAAGCCACACTAAAGGGAAATGCATCTTTCAAAGGTACAACACAAAGTCAACTTTAAATGTGCAGGAACAAGTGACAATTGGAAATGCATGATTATTTATAATGCCTGAACTGTTTGTCAAATTATTTGACACCAATCCAATTTCACAAAAGATATCAAATAGCATCTATGCTTAAGCTAAGAACCCATAGTTTGCCGTAGATAGTGTACAACATTTAAGATTTAAACCAGCATACAATTACCGTACCATACGTTGGCACACCCATATTCCTCTAATGCCAATACTTGCTAATGGTTTCAGAGAAAACTCAGTAAATAATTTTGTTTCAAACTTTATTCTAAATTCTTCTTTGCCTTTTGATATCTGACAGGAGGTGGGTTGGAAATACATGTAATTCTCTACTGTAGATTGAAGGTTTCACGTAAAGCATGTGATTCAATTGTCTATAATAGTCATTCACATTTGTTTTCTATATATGGATGTAGTTATTATGAAAATTAAGTTGGATACTATATTTTAAATTTCAAAAAAGTGTGAGACAACAGCTGGTAGTTTGTTTTTTCCATTCGGTAGAGAAGTTGCCTGTGTTCATTTGCATTATCGTGGGTGATTTCCCCAGCATCGTTCATGAGGAGACCAACTTGAATTCCTTTAATTTGGATTAAAACATTCTGTTTCTTGTCCCAATTTGTGGGGTGGGATTGTTGCACTGGGGAGCCTTATATTGGTGACATTACATCATGAAGTGAGCCACTAAAGAATAAAGAGAGAGATTCCACAACAGCCTTGAGACAGCAGAAAGCCCTAGCAGGCACTAACAATGATATTACATATGACTGCCTCTGAGGACCGGCCTGTGGCCCAAAGCAGGGCCCAGAAGGGTCGTGAGTTACTATATAAAACTGCAGTCATGCTTTCTCACACCTCTGAACCCCATTCTCAGCACTCGTTCTCCCTGTACTGCTCCACAATGGTTAAAAGAAGCATCCTCTCTCACATAAAGACAAAAGTCACTATATTTCAGGTGCTGCTCTGCCGAGTCATAGTGACAGAATAAGGAGATTCGCCTGGCTAGGGGACTAAACTAAAGGACTATATTGTGGGAAGCAAAGACAAAAACACCCGGAAAGAAATCTCTATAAAACAGGTAATTTTCTAGATGTGGAGGGAGCACAGAGTAAAGAAATGAAACAATGATAAAATATGAATATTAAACATGACTTGAGAGCCCCACTGAGGAAGGAAAAAAATATGCAACCTTTTTCGAAATGCTGACACATTTTATGAATTACAGATTGTCATAGAACTTTCATCACTTATGCTGGTGTCATGCTCAAGTTCTCTACATTCGTGATGAACACCAATTTGGATACTACTGCCACTGTGGTATTTGTGTTCATGCTCTAGTGGCTGGGACTGCTCCCCACTACCAGCCAGTTCTCTAAGTATGGATACCTCTTTTGGTGTGGATGTTTTGCCACTGCAGCATACCTTTGTGAATAATCTTCATGTTTTTATTCCAGAGTGTAGTGCACTGTGATGATATTTTCAACCACCCCTGCTGATTCTAACGTACTTTCTATTCTTCCAATGCATTGACATGTGACAGTATACATCGTTTATGTACATTGTTGTCACAAAGCAAAGCCGCAGTATTAAGCCAAGTTCAAGCACAGCAGCATGGCACTTCTATCCTAGTCACAGACAAAGGAGGCAGCTGCTTTAAAGGAGGATTCATCTGTTCCTGTCAGATCAAAGTGAGGTCGGGCCTGAGACAGGATGACACTAGACAGAGATGAGTACAGCCTCTCGTGTGAAAGATTTGGATGAAGCAGCACTATTCTACGGCAAGGTTCTTCAGGAGAGACTTTTCTCTCTCAACTACAAGAGCATGAGTCCCGGTAGGTTCTGAAGAATGGCTCATGACCCATGTTCACACAACAACATGCACGCACACAAACGCACACAACTTTATTTTTCATTTCTTGAATGGGAGAGCCCACTCTTACCCCACCAAACCCCATTCCCTTACACCTTGCCAACCCCAAAAACCTCCTACATATGCATACACATATGTTTAGGTCAAACTACCCAAACAGTTGAAACTAACAGGCCGATTCATGGAATAATTAGCGCGGCGCAAGTGGGCAAAAACGTGCGAATCGCAGTGGAATAGCGAAAATCGCAGTGCAAGTGCGAAAATCGCACGAAAAGCAGCGCACGTCGATTCATGGAAGGCCGTGCGCAAGAAAACCAGCAGATGTGCGATAAAAAAGTGCGCCGCGCACGTTGGCGCACAGGCCATCTAACAGCGTGCGCCAGGTCACAGCGAAAATCGCACAGGCCACAGCGAAATTCGCACATAGCGCGGCGCACGCAACAAAAGTAGGCGGAACACGTGCGTAACACTCGGAATGGGGAACAACTTGCAAAAACGTGGGCGTCACGGGGGAAGTACAGGGCACAAGTGCGCGGAACGCCCACACGCTCGCCTACAACACGTATTCATGGAATAGAATAGGGCAAAAAAGCGCACGCTGAAACCAGCGCACAGGCACAAACACGACCGCCACAAGAAAGCAGGCGGTAGCGTCTCTGCGGCTGTAAGAAATGTGCGCCAAAAGGTGCGCCAACAAATAGCACCCATATACTGCCATGATGAATGTCCTATACTGTGGCCCTCCAGGACAAATGACGTGCAAAGGGGTACCCACAAACACGGACACCCGCTGACAAAAAATACGTGTGCGTGTATACCAGGGTGCGCGGGAAGTCTCAGACGCGATTTCAGCAGGGTACAACTTCACGCGATCGGGCCTGGGGGAGCGGGCTACGTGTATTTCAGGGGTTTGCGTGAAGTTTTTCACGCGATCGGGCCTGGGGGAGCGGGCTACGTGTATTACAGGGGTTCGCGTGAAGTTTCTCACGCGATCGGGCCTGGGGTAGCGGGCTACGTGTATTACAGGGGTTCGCGTGAAGTTTCTCACGCGATCGGGCCTGGGGGAGCGGGCTACGTGTATTTCAGGGGTTCGCGTGAAGTTTTTCACGCGATCGGGCCTGGGGGAGCGGGCTACGTGTATTTCAGGGGTTCGCGTGAAGTTTTTCACGCGATCGGGCCTGGGGGAGCGGGCTACGTGTATTTCAGGGGTTCGCGTGAAGTTTTTCACGCGATCGGGCCTGGGGGAGCGGGCTACGTGTATTACATGGGTTCGCGTGAAGTTTCTCACGCGATCGGGCCTGGGGGAGCGGGCTACGTGTATTACAGGGGTTCGCGTGAAGTTTCTCACGCGATCGGGCCTGGGGGAGCGGGCTACATGTATTTCAGGGGTTCGCGTGAAGTTTCTCACGCGATCGGGCCTGGGGGAGCGGGCTACATGTATTTCAGGGGTTCGCGTGAAGTTTTTCACGCGATTAGCCAGGGTACGTGTATTTCAGGGGTGCGCGGGAAGTTCCACACGCGAATATACTGGGCGCGTGTATTTCAGGGGTGCGCGTGAAGTTCCACACGCGATCGGGCCTGGGGGAGCGGGCTACGTGTATTACAGGGGTTCGCGTGAAGTTTCTCACGCGATCGGGCCTGGGGGAGCGGGCTACGTGTATTTCAGGGGTTCGCGTGAAGTTTTTCACGCGATTGGGCCTGGGGGAGCGGGCTACGTGTATTTCAGGGGTTCGCGTGAAGTTTTTCACGCGATTAGCCAGGGTACGTGTATTTCAGGGGTGCGGGGGAAGTTCCACACGCGAATATACTGGGCGCGTGTATTTCAGGGGTGCGCGTGAAGTTCCACACGCGATTCCATCAGGGTAGGTGTATTTCAGGGGTGCGCGGGAAGTTCCACACGCGATTCCATCAGGGTACGTGTATTTCAGGGGTGCGCGGGAAGTTCCACACGCGAATAGCCTGGGCGCGTGTATTTCAGGGGTGCGCGGGAAGTTCCACACGCGAATAGCCTGGGCGCGTGTATTTCAGGGGTGCGCGGGAAGTTCCACACGCGAATAGCCTGGGCGCGTGTATTTCAGGGGTGCGCGGGAAGTCCCACACGCGATTACAGCAGGGTACGTGTATTTCAGGGGTGCGCGGGAATTTCCACACGTGAATAGCCTGGGCGCGTGTATTTCAGGGGTGCGCGGGAATTATCACACGCGATTTGGCTTGGTACGTGTATTACAGGGGTGCGTGGGAAGTTACACACACAATTAGGCTGGGTGGGTCCTCACAGGTGTTCCCTGTACACCCTCCACGGCCCCTGCAGGCAGCCCACAAAACAGGGGACTACCCTGCACACCTGCTCATGTCTCCCACCACCCCCACCCCCACCATCCAGGGGCACCCTCCACCAGGCCCCCACTCATGTCCCCTATCACCCCACCCCCCCAGTCACCAGGGGCACCCTCCACCAGGCCCCCACTCATGTCTCCCACCACCCCCACCCCCCAGTCACCAGGGGCACCCTCCACCAGGCCCCCACTCATGTCTCCCACCACCCCCACCCCCCAGCAGTGCAGGGGCAGCCTCCACCAGGCCCCCACTCATGTCCCCTATCACCCCCACCCCCCCAGTCACCAGGGGCACCCTCCACCAGGCCCCCACTCATGTCTCCCACCACCCCCACCCCCCAGCAGTGCAGGGGCAGCCTCCACCAGGCCCCCACTCATGTCCCCTATCACCCCCACCCCCCCAGTCACCAGGGGCACCCTCCACCAGGCCCCCACTCATGTCTCCCACCACCCCCACCCCCCAGCAGTGCAGGGGCAGCCTCCACCAGGCCCCCACTCATGTCCCCTATCACCCCCACCCCCCCAGTCACCAGGGGCACCCTCCACCAGGCCCCCACTCATGTCTCCCACCACCCCCACCCCCCAGCAGTGCAGGGGCAGCCTCCACCAGGCCCCCACTCATGTCCCCTATCACCCCCACCCCCCCAGTCACCAGGGGCACCCTCCACCAGGCCCCCACCCATGTCTCCCACCACCCCCACCCCCCCAGTCACCAGGGGCACCCTCCACCAGGCCCCCACCCATGTCTCCCACCACCCCCACCCCCCCAGTCACCAGGGGCACCCTCCACCAGGCCCCCACTCATGTCTCCCACCACCCCCACCCCCCAGCAGTGCAGGGGCAGCCTCCACCAGGCACCCACTCATGTCCCCTATCACCCCCACCCCCCCGCCACCAGGGGCACCCTCCACCAGGCCCCCACTCATGTCTCCCACCACCCCCACCCCCCAGCAGTGCAGGGGCACCCTCCACCAGGCCCCCACTCATGTCCCCTATCACCCCCACCCCCCCAGTCACCAGGGGCACCCTCCACCAGGCCCCCACCCATGTCTCCCACCACCCCCACCCCCCCAGTCACCAGGGGCACCGTCCACCAGGCCCCCACTCATGTCTCCCACGACCCCCACCCCCAAGCAGTGCAGGGGCAGCCTCAACCAGGCACCCACTCATGTCCCCTATCACCCCCACCCCCCCATCACCAGGGGCACCCTCCACCAGGCCCCCACTCATGTCTCCCACCACCCCCACCCCCCCAGTCACCAGGGGCACCCTCCACCAGGCCCCCACTCATGTCTCCCACCACCCCCACCCCCCAGCAGTGCAGGGGCAGCCTCCACCAGGCCCCCACCCATGTCTCCCACCACCCCCACCCCCCCAGTCACCAGGGGCACCCTCCACCAGGCCCCCACTCATGTCTCCCACCACCCCCACCCCACCAGTCACCAGGGGCACCCTCCACCAGGCCCCCACTCATGTCTCCCACCACCCCCACCCCCCAGCAGTGCAGGGGCACCCTCCACCAGGCCCCCACCCATGTCTCCCACCACCCCCACCCCCCCAGTCACCAGGGGCACCCTCCACCAGGCCCCCACTCATGTCTCCCACCACCCCCACCCCCCCAGTCACCAGGGGCACCCTCCACCAGGCCCCCACCCATGTCCCCCTGCCCCCAGGTCCTGACGATACACAATCATGGCAGTAATGGGCAGCATACCCAGCACAAACACCCAGGCAAGGATTGCATCCACCCACATAGTGAATGCAATTACATGACACAACCCCAATGGCAAGTATGTAAATGAACACATGTCCGTCACACACACATACACAATGGCTGCAAGTGAATGTCAACACCCATATCATGACATGTATGAAACCAAAGACAAAATAACACAAGTGGAAGTAAAAATAAAAAATGTATTAAAGATTAAAAATAAGTAAACAAATCAAACATACAACTATGTGGATAACAAAATAAATGGTCCATGTTGGAGAACCAAAGTAAAAATCAAAAAACGAAAAAGGAATACAAAAACAAATGTTGACCAAAGCAATATCAAGTAGAAGCAAAAGAATTAAAAACCATTTCCACATGGTGAACACAATAATGAAAAAAAGAAAATGTCCCTTCAAAAAACAAACTAAATACAGGAATGTACCAGGGTCCATGAGCCCAACACCATAAAGGAAACCTGCTACTACCTAATGAAAAAAATATATACAAAAAAGTGGCCATTGTCCGAGCGGTCCAAAATAATAAAAACAAATAAAGGAAACCTAACACTAACTAACTATATAACTATATACAAAGGCAGCGGGCAAGTCCTGCGGCTCACTTGTTGATGTTGCTGGCCAGGGCATCATCGAACTCCATGTCGATGTCCTGGAGGCGGGACTGTGTCCTGGCCCCGAGGTCTCGCAGGGATAACCCCATGTTCAGCTCAAACTCCCTGTGAGCTTCCTCGAGGCACTCAGCCCGCCTCAACGCCCGACGCATGGAGAACTCCGCCCTGACCATGGCGAGCCGCTCCTCTTCCGCCCGCTGCCGCTCCGCACCTATCCGCTGGACCAACTGCTCCCACACGGAAGACACCACCATCCCAGGGTTGCCCTGCCCTCCGGCCGATGCCTGCCCCTCTGATCTTGATGGCCCCGAGCCATGATGCCTCCCACGTCGAGCCCGCTGCTGCCTCCGACGCCACTGCCTCTGCCAGCACGACGGCATCCAGGCTGATGGAAACCACCGACGCCGTCGTGCACGTGCCCTGCCTGATGATGCTGTCACATCTTCCATCTGCTGGGGTCCAGTTGCTGTGTTGTCCACCCCTGCTGGACCTCCGACTCCCAACTGTGGCAGGGATGGGATCCCCACCGAGCTGGCTGCATTGGTCGGGGCAGGTCCACAGGGGGCCCTGGTGGCATCTGGGCTGGAAGACGGCAAGGAGAACGACTGGTGGATAGCCTGCACAGAGGAGGAGAGGGCCGCCACATTGGCCAACACATGCAGGAAACCCCCGAACATGGCCGATCCCAATTGGGCCACGTCGGCACGGTGCACTTCGTGATGACGTGCGTGCTCCTCCCGGGAAGCACGCACGGCATCACGAATCACAGCCATGCGCATCGCGACCCCAATCAGGACCTTCTCCGCACAGCCAGGGGTTCCCACGTCCGCAGGTGGAGGGGAGTCAGGTGACATGGACATCCCCTCTACCTGCGGACGGGCCTGGGACGGGGCATCCCTGCTGGTGCATGGTGGTGCACTCACAGGGTCAGGGACAGCGACATGCACAGGCCCCTCCACGGTGACCTGTGCTGCCTCCTGCCCCTGGCCCTGGACTGCACCACTTGCACCAGCAGGGATGCCCCCACCAGGCCCCATGTGTGCCCCAGTGGCGGCCTCCTCCTCCACTGTGCAAACCACCAACCTGGATGGCTCCTCACCGTCTCCCACCGTAGCAGGCCCCTGTGGGGGCTCACCCACCCCTTCCGCTGCAGCCGTGGGGGCATCCCCGCCGCCTTGCTCCACAGCGCCGTCTCCGCCCTCTTCTTCACTAGCCGCTGCGTAGAGGGAGACAAAGAACACAAGCATCAGGGCACTGTACAATGGTCCCCTAGACAGGAAGCAATAGCAGATGAGCACCACTGTCAAAGTACACTTCCATCATGTCCCTCCACAACACATGGGTCAGTCCAGGCAAAACACACACAGTAACAGGCATGGTGCATGCCATGGACATTTCCATGCATGTCCAATGGACTCTTGAAACATTCAATGATATGTAACTCACATGCATCATGGCTCATGCCTATCACATGCACACACTTCACCTCAGTCACATCCATCTGGCCCCAAACACACCAAACACAGCGGATACAAGGGTAATTTGGCTGCTTCACTGAATCTGTGCATTGTCACACACATGTGTCATGCATCCATGGCATGCACAAGTCACAGACACGCAGGTCAGGCACACAGACATGGCTACCATATATGTACCTGGCATCAGCACCCATCCCTCACCCCCACCCATGTCCAGGTACAGAGACTGGCATGCTCTCATGTTCAAAATCTGCATAGGGCTCCCCATGCGGCATTTGAACACATGCAACAACCATGTGGGTCACACATCACTGGTCGCACATGCATTACCATGATGTCCCTGCACACATACATGCATACATGGCCTATGGCACACATACAGGCAAGTATCATAGAACCAGCACACCGCAACATGCCCTGTCTCACACAGTAATGCTTGGACACTTACCGCTCAACTCCAGACGGGCCTCCCTCTCAAGGATCTGTGCGTGGAGCGCTGGGCGTACGCGTTCCAGGACCCTCATCTGGATGGAACTCATGCGGCCCCGGCCCCCCTCCACGAGGCGCCGGGCCTTCACAAGGGTCCTGGACCTCAAGTCCTCCCAGCACTTCTTGATCTTCAGGACGTCGCGGGTTGCCACCCCCTCCGCGTTGATGGCAACCACACAGTCGGCCCAGATCCTCTGCCGTCCTTCCTTGCTGGCGCGGGACGATCCAAAGAGGGCATCATACTGCCCCAGGACATGCTCCACCAGGACACCAACTTCGGTGGCAGTGAAGCTGGTGCCCCTCTGCCCCTCTGGCCTGGGGTTGCCACTGGTGCCAGATGTGGAAGTGCCCGACAGGGCAACCCCAGAGGCAGGTGTGGGTGGGCAACTGGGTCCTGGGGCTGGGCTGTGGAGCGATGTAATCCCAGTCGGGAGTCTTCAGTTCCAGCAGGGGTGGACACAGCAACTGGACCCCTGCAGATGGCTGATGTGCAGGCACCAAATGGCAGGGCACGGTGGCAGCAGGCAGGCAGGCAGGCAGCAGCAGATGGCACGTGGGAGGCTGCTCGGGGCACTGGGGGGCAGTAACTCGGCCTTCTGGGCAGGAGCGTGGTCTTCCGTGTGTTTTCGCGTGGCCAGCTTGATACAGAGTGATTTGGCACGTGAAAATCCTGCACGTCAGCGTGAAATCCGAGGAAAGGCCCTTAGCGCGTAAGCGCGTCAGCACGCATACGCGATTCTATTGGACCAGAGTCCCTCAGCGCGTAAGCGCGTCTGTGACGTGACCCGCACGGGTGTTCCCCACTCAGCACGTGATGACGGGGCACACGTGGAAATACTGCACGTCAGAGTGTCATCGCGTGTAATTGGACAAAAGTGCGCGTACACGCGATTGGCCTATGTACGTGTATTTAATGGGTTCGCGGGCACTTACACACGCAAGTACGTCAGCGAACCTGTATCCCGTGGTGCGTGTGAATTTCCACACGCTATTGGACTGGGAACTGGATTCCAGTGGTGCGCGGGTCACACGCTGTATCCCGTGGTGCGTGTGAATTTCCACACGCTATTGGACTGGGAACTGGATTCCAGGGGTGCGCGGGTCACACGCTGTATCCCGTGGTGCGTGTGAATTTCCACACGCTATTGGACTGGGAACTGGATTCCAGGGGTGCGCGGGTCACACGCTCGCCTAGAACACGCGCAAAGCATAAATTTGCGCACTTTAACAATAACAAGCTCAGACGCCAGGATGAACATACCGTTCCTAGCAGCAGTGGCAGTGGGCTACCAAAGGAGGAGGAGGAGGATAGTCAGGGCCAGAATATTCACACCCAGAACCAGCCTTTTCGGGATGCCTGATGACCAGGTGTATGGGAGGTACAGGTTTCCACCACACATTATACTGGACCTGGTGAGTGAGTGGGAGGATGACCTCACATCACCCACCCTGTGCTCCCAAGCACTCAGCCCCCTGGAGAAGGTCCTCAATGTACTGCACTTCTTAGCCACTGGATCATTTCAGTGGACAAGTGCCATAGTGGGTGGGGTGTCACAGGCCACCCAGTCACGCTGCCTACACCAGGTCTTGAACATCATGACTGCACGCCCATCAGTCCGCAGGCACATATACCTGCCCAGAACACCTGCAGAAAGGCATGCTGCCGCCCTGGATTTTTACGGTGTGGCACGATTCCCCAAAGTGCTAGGTGCCATCGACTGCACCCATGTGGCTCTACGTCCCCCCAGGGCATCTGAGCACATCTATAGGAACCGCAAGCACTGGCATTCCATCAACGTGCAGGTAGCATGTAATGGCAAGGGAATCATCACCTCAGTATATGCCAACTATCCCGGCTCCACCCACGACAGCTTCATTTACCGAATGTCCACCCTAAGCCGGGACCTAGAAGCTGGGCGGCATGGCGATACATGGCTGCTTGGTGAGTATGTATGCCACTGCACATGCATGCATGTTGGATACTGAGCAAGGTCACAACCCCACCAATGATACCAATCACCACCTCCACAGGGGACAGTGCCTACCCTCTCAGCCCCCACATGATGACGCCAATTCGGAACCCCACCACGCCACCCCAGGTAAGATATAACACAGCCCACATTACGACCCGGGGCATAGTGGAGCGCACATTCGGAGTGCTAAAGTCACGCTTTCGCTCCCTTGACCGTTCTGGCGGGCAGCTGTTATACGCTCCCCCAGTAGTGTGCAGGATCATAGTGGCAGCATGTGTCCTGCACAACGTTGCAACACGCCGGGGCCTGGCCGTGGACATGGTGGTGGCCCCACATCCCCAACCACATGCACAGCCGCTGCGCATGGGAGGGGAAAGGGCACGGGGGGAGGCAGCCCGTACACAGCTAGTGGCTAATTACTTCACATAGAAATCACACCCCTGTGGAGTGCACACTGCCCTGGCACATTCCATCTGACAATCAATGATGACTCAACCTGACACTGATCCTGAATGTCTGGAGAATGAACCGTGAATACCATATCAGCCTGAGATTGTTCACATGGAAGTGTCACAATGTGTGCATCCCTACCCACACAGACACCACCAATGCAGTTTTGTGAAGTTACACATTCAAGCAGCTAAAATGATTACCCACTTGCAAAATGCAACAAGAGGACAGTGCCATGTCAGCCAACCCAACCCCAGCACCGCCACACGACACACTGTGCCATGTCATGCTAATTGCAGGTAAACAAAGTAATCCCCACAACATGTCACTAGTCTCACTATGTACAGTGTCCCTATTAGAAACCTGCAACACCTGAAATGCTCACAGCAATGCCGGACCAACAACATACTTGAGCACGTAGTGCCATTAACATGACATCACAAATGTTACATATTAGTAGTCTCACCACCTGGAAATGCCTGCACTCCCACCACTACCAACTGTGCAGTGTTGGCGCCATGTAGAGTTGTAGGTGCACTGCTGCCAACATGGACCCCATCTCCAGACTAGAGGTCCTTGTGTAGACATGAGGAAGGGACCTGCAAATTGGGAGGTAGACACAGAAGATGAGTTACACATCAATGCAACATGCAGTGTACAACACAACAGCAATATGCACTAGGAATGTATACACAGTATTGACTACAGACTGCCCACACAGCTCATGGGAGTCCAACGTCACTGTGTAATTCACTGTCACTTGGGCACACCCTTTGCAAGCCCATGGAAACGGGAAGCAGGAGGGGTGTGTGTGACTCAAACCCAAGCATCTGAACCAAATACATTGCAAGCCTGCATGTGCCCAGCCACAATGCAGCGTATGCCCACAGGAACCACGGAAGCCAACAAATCGTCCCAAAAAAATTGGGAATAAAAGAAATCAAAATAAAAATAAAAATAAGAAACAATCAAAAATGGCCATTGATGGGCCCGGGGGGGTTGGGGAGGCCACCCAGGAGGTCCGAGGACAGGATGCACACCAGAACCCACCTGCGTGGATCCTGGGAAGATAAAACACCTCCATGGGCTCATGGCCCACACGGCTACCCTGTTGTGGGAGTATCACTGCTGTCGCTATTGTCACCCTGTGCAGCTGCATCCGGAGGTGGTTGCACTATGGGAGGCAGCCCACGCAAGGCCCTAGTCTGCTCCTCCATGGCTGCAAGCATGCGGGTGTGGTAGGTCTGGTTCTGGAGGATGAGTGTGCGGAGGTCCCCATGCAACAACTCACGGGATGCCCGGACCTCCGCCCTCGTTGCCTGCATCTCAGCTGAGAGCGTACGGGTGAGACGCTCCAGCTGCTGTTCTGTCCTTTGGTGTGTTGAAGCCTCAAGCTCAACAAGAGTCGTCCTGAGGTGAAGGAGCTCCTGCCTCAGGGCTTCCCTGTGGCCCTGGGACTCAATGGAGATGGCCTCCTGCAGAGTCGCCAGTGCCGCCCGCCTGTCCCTGTTGGACCCCAACATGTCCTCCCTGTGTGACTGGCAGATGGAGTCGGTTGCCTGCTCTAGTCACTCCATCAGCCTTTCTGGGGGGACAATGGAAGTGGCCACCCTATCCATGGCCTGAGCCATCATCTCGGATGATGCAGCCTGTTGGGTTGCCATACCGTAAATGGATTGCTCCCATGCGGTATTGCCGGGTGGCGTACGGCCACCACGTCGGCGGGCACCACACCTGTCTGGGGCAAGGCGAACTGCGCCTTGCTGTGCCGGCACTGCCTGAGGCTGCAGGACTGCATTCCCCCTCTGATCTGCTGGCCCAGGAACAGGATCAGATGTCGCGGAGTGTGACCCTGCATCCGTAACCACCGAAGGCGTAGCTGCCAACACTGACATCCCCATGGAGGGTTCTGACCCTGGTGCAGGTGGGTGAGACAGAACAGAATCCCTCCCTGGAACACTCACCTGCGACGGCACGTAGGTCTCATCCGAATCAACACCTGAGTACAGCTCGGGGGAGGTGCAGCCAGAGACACCCCTTGAGAGCACGACCTGCAGCACTTGTGGGTTCTCCCCCACCACCACACCACGTCCCTCACTGGTGGTTGGTCGGCCCTCGGACCCCTCCTGGGTCTGCACCATCTCCACAACCCCAGCAGTATCAGGTGCGTCTTCCCCTGCAAAGACATGAAAACAAAGAAATGGAAACAGGCATTAGCACCATGGCACACAATGAGGGCTGAGAAGCAAGAGAACCAGTACTTGATTGACACATGTCCCACATGACTAAAACCCTCCCATGCATGCACCCTCACTGCGTATGAAGTGCAGGCAAATGGCACACACTGATGACACCAAGATGGAAAATTGACACATTTTCTGCATGCTGCCTGGCAGTGGCATCACACATTGGCCTGTGATTGCCAGGTGAAACACACATGCCATCACACAGATGGCATGTACCATTGCTATTGAGTGAAGATGGAGAGGAGGGCAGCACCTATTCATTCAGTCCAGTTCCCGCATGTAATTGCTTTTCTAATTCTAACAGGTCAGATTTTTCACCTGGAGCTGCCAGTCTGAAATGGTCCAATTGCACAGGGACATGTGTGTACAAATGATATCCAGGTAACAAAGTCACTCCACTTCACCATTGCCATGTCAGACATGTGACTAGTGGACAGCGACATGGCTAGTGAAAGTGGGGGAATGCAAACAATCTGACTGAATGAACAGTGAAAAATAAGCAACAATTTTGTGGCAAGGTGACACTTCAAGGGCAACTGGCGTGCAGTTGGGCTAGATGTCTACTGTTGGCAGAAGGGATACTGCTATGGCCAAATGCAGCTGCGCAGGAAGTATTGCATGAAGCACATGGCTGACCCATACGACTCAGGCGCACACACTCTCACCTGGCACACAAACAGAAGCCCTCACACACACACCATGCACATGGATGACACACACATGCATGTGCACTCACCGGACAATGCCTCGTAATCAGCCAGATCTCCCACGCCTTGGATCTGTTCCTCCGTGACGTAGGTCCCAGCGACTGACTCATGTGGAGTGAGTTCCATGTCTACTACTGGAGACCCACCTCCAGTCACTAGAGTTGCGGCATGACTTGAGGCCAGCTTACTCTTTGCCCTGCGCTTTAGGCCATTCCAGCGCTTATAGCAATCATTGGCTGTGCGCCTCACGATTCCAAGGGCACTTACGATGTCCGCAACGGTCTGCCAGTGTGCCTGGCGTTGTGCAGGTGTGGTCTTGGATCCTGCAACAATGACCATCTCGTTGTCATGTCCGGACACATACTCGACAAGTGCATTCAGTTCGTCATCCGTGAAGCTGGGCTTCCTGGACGGGCCGGACTGTGTAGCCGTGTCTGGGGCATCAGCCTGTGCCGGACGAGCACTCTTCCTCTTCCGCTTGGAAGGTGGTGGTGATCCTGAGTGTCCTGCGCCGCTCTGGACACTAGGGGCAGGAGCCCTGGTGGACTCTGTATCAGGAGTGTGGGATTGCACACTCAGCATGGGAGTTGGTGCAGGCATTGGCTCTAGTGTGATGGTGTCAGGGGGAATGTCAGCAGCATGGACTAGGACCGACACTGTCCTGGCTGGGTGTGTGAGGGCTGGGGTGGATGGAGCCGCAGCTGCCCCTGCAGCCTCTCCGCCCTGCCTCCTTGGTGCAGCAGATGACCTTGCTGCCCCAGATCCACGTGGCATGATGGCATCAACGTGCACCAGCGCACGTGTCGTAGCCCTGCTGACCTGGAAGTCAGCCATGGAGTCAGCCAGGTCTGGTGCCACAATGGGCTGGTCCAACAAGGGCTGAGCATGGATGGTGTCAGCCACATCAGCCTCAACGGGAGGGGTGGAGGGGGGGATTATGGGTGCCCGTGACTGGTCCTCCACACATGGGGGGACAGGCTCACCCTGCAAGTTACGACCACGTCCCCTACCGGATCCACCACGGCCACCACTTGTGGCTCTTCCACCTTTGCCACCCTTACGGAATCCTCGCCTCCCAGCCATGGCACTGATGTTAATGTGCGTATGGGAGTGGATGTAGACTATTGTCCTGGGCAATTGGGGGTCAAAGGGGTTGGGTACCAGATGGTAATTGTACCCTAGTGCTCTAGCAAGGCTGATTGTAACCCCTGGGGAAAGATGACGGGTCACGCAACGCACAGGAGGCCCAAAAAAGGGAGATGACGTGCACGCAACCCCTCCTAGACCACGTGTGCAGAAAGAAAAACCTGCACTACGCTGTGGCACCCAGTAACACAAGAATGAACGTATGCGTGTCACACGCAGCCTAGAATGACCTCTGAAGGGGTAGGCTACACACGGGGCAAGCACAGATGTTAGATACGTGCGTGACTCACCGTCTGCCTGGTAAACGAGCGTGTAAAAGGAGCACGTTTGGTTGGCAACACCCCCGCCAAAAGAAGATTTGTACGCTGTCTGAGGAGACAGGACAACAGTAGAAGGGAACACTGTTTGAGGGAACAGGCCCAGGTAAACCAGTAAAAGAGAAAAAAGAGAAAAAGCTGTCAGAGGTAACAGGGAATATGTACTTGAAACGCCGTGAAGTAAATCGCGTGTGAAACGACAAGAAGTACAGAATTCACCCACTCGCTCTCCACGAAAAGCACGTACAAGGAAAACGTTTTCTACACGTACCTTTTATACAGGCCCACACGTCCAGCGTCACTTACGCGGCGTGTACGCGCTAGGGCCATTTCCACCAATTACATGCTTTGTCACTTCTGCGTGTAGGGCCATTTCCACCAATCACACGCGATTACACTCTGACGTGCAGTCTTTCCACGTGTGCTCTGTCATCACGTGCTGTGTGGGAAACACCTGTGCGGGTCACGTCACAGACGCGCTTACGCGCTGAGGGCCTTTCCTCAGTTTTCACGCTGACGTGCAGGATTTTCACATGCCAAATCACTCCGTACCAAGCTGGCCACGCGTACGCACACGGAATACCACGCTCCTGCCCGGAAGGCCGAACTACTGCCCCCCAGAGCCCGAGCACGCTCCCACCTGCTGCTGCCTGACTGCCTGCTGCCCCTGCACTGCTGGGGGGTGGGGGTGGTGGGTGACATGGGTGGGTGCCTGGTGGAGGCTGCCCCTGCACTGCTGGGGGGTGGGGGTGGTGGGTGACATGGGTGGGTGCCTGGTGGAGGCTGCCCCTACACTGCTGGGGGGTGGGGGTGGTGGGAGACATGGGTGGGGGCCTGGTGGAGGGTGCCCCTGGTGACTGGGGGGGTGGGGGTGGTGGGAGACATGAGTGGGGGCCTGGTGGAGGGTGCCCCTGGTGACTGAGGGGGTGGGGGTGGTGGGAGACATGAGTGGGGGCCTGGTGGAGGGTGCCCCTGGTGACTGGGGGGGTGGGGGTGGTGGGAGACATGGGTGGGGGCCTGGTGGAGGGTGCCCCTGGTGACTGGGGGGGTGGGGGTGGTGGGAGACATGAGTGGGGGCCTGGTGGAGGGTGCCCCTGGTGACTGGGGGGGGTGGGGGTGGTGGGAGACATGAGTGGGGGCCTGGTGGAGGGTGCCCCTGGTGACTGGGGGGGGGGTGGTGGGAGACATGGGTGGGGGCCTGGTGGAGGGTGCCCCTGGTGACTGGGGGGGTGGGGGTCGTGGGAGACATGAGTGGGGGCCTGGTGGAGGGTGCCCCTGGTGACTGGGGGGGTGGGGGTGGTGGGAGACATGGGTGGGGGCCTGGTGGAGGGTGCCCCTGGTGACTGCGGGGGTGGGGGTGGTGGGAGACATGAGTGGGGGCCTGGTGGAGGGTGCCCCTGGTGACTGGGGGGGTGGGGGTGATAGGGGACATGAGTGGGGGCCTGGTGGAGGGTGCCCCTGCACTGCTGGGGGGTGGGGGTGGTGGGAGACATGAGTGGGGGCCTGGTGGAGGGTGCCCCTGGTGGCGGGGGGGTGGGGGTGATAGGGGACATGAGTGGGTGCCTGGTGGAGGCTGCCCCTGCACTGCTGGGGGGTGGGGGTGGTGGGAGACATGAGTGGGGGCCTGGTGGAGGGTGCCCCTGGTGACTGGGGGGTGGGGGTGGTGGGAGACATGAGTGGGGGCCTGGTGGAGGGTGCCCCTGGTGACTGGGGGGGTGGGGGTGGTGGGAGACATGGGTGGGGGCCTGGTGGAGGGTGCCCCTGGTGACTGGGGGGGTGGGGGTGGTGGGAGACATGAGTGGAGGCCTGGTGGAGGGTGCCCCTGGTGACTGGGGGGGTGGGGGTGGTGGGAGACATGAGTGGGGGCCTGGTGGAGGGTGCCCCTGGTGACTGGGGGGGTGGGGGTGATAGGGGACATGAGTGGGGGCCTGGTGGAGGGTGCCCCTGCACTGCTGGGGGGTGGGGGTGGTGGGAGACATGAGTGGGGGCCTGGTGGAGGGTGCCCCTGGTGGCGGGGGGGTGGGGGTGATAGGGGACATGAGTGGGTGCCTGGTGGAGGCTGCCCCTGCACTGCTGGGGGGTGGGGGTGGTGGGAGACATGAGTGGGGGCCTGGTGGAGGGTGCCCCTGGTGACTGGGGGGGTGGGGGTGGTGGGAGACATGAGTGGGGGCCTGGTGGAGGGTGACCCTGGTGACTGGGGGGGTGGGGGTGGTGGGAGACATGGGTGGGGGCCTGGTGGAGGGTGCCCCTGGTGACTGGGGGGGTGGGGGTGGTGGGAGACATGAGTGGGGGCCTGGTGGAGGGTGCCCCTGGTGACTGGGGGGTTGGGGGTGGTGGGAGACATGAGTGGGGGCCTGGTGGAGGGTGCCCCTGGTGACTGGGGGGGTGGGGGTGATAGGGGACATGAGTGGGGGCCTGGTGGGGGCTGCCCCTGCACTGCTGGGGGGTGGGGGTGGTGGGAGACATGAGTGGGGGCCTGGTGGAGGGTGCCCCTGGTGACTGGGGGGGTGGGGGTGGTGGGAGACATGAGCAAGTGTGCAGGGTAGTCCCCTGTTTTGTGGGCTGCCTGCAGGGGCCGTGGAGGGTGTACAGGGAACACCTGTGAGGACCCATTCAGCATAATCGTGTGTGCAACTTCCCACGCACCCCTGTAATACACGTACCAAGCCAAATCGCGTGTGAGAATTCCTGCGCACCCCTGAAATACACGTACCCTGCTGAAATCGCGTGTAAAACTTCCCGCGCACCCCTGAAATGCATGCGGCCAGGCTATTCGCGTGTGGAACTTCCCGCGCACCCCTGAAATACACGCGCCCAGGCTATTCGCGTGTGGAACTTCCCGCGCACCCCTGAAATACACGCGCCCAGGCTATTCGCGTGTGGGACTTCCCGCGCACCCCTGAAATACACGCGCCCAGGCTATTCGCGTGTGGAACTTCCCGCACACCCCTGAAATACACGAGCCCAGGCTATTCGCGAGTGGAACTTCCCGCGCACCCCTGGAATACACGTAGCACGCTGGGAGACATGAGTGGGGGCCTGGTGGAGGCTGCCCCTGCACTGCTGGGGGGTGGGGGTGGTAGGAGACATGGGTGGGGGCCTGGTGGTGGGTGCCCCTGGTGGCTGGGGGGTGGGGGTGCAGGGGGACATGAGCAGGTGTGCAGGGTAGTCCCCTGTTTTGTGGGCTGCCTGCAGGGGCCGTGGAGGGTGTACAGGGAACACCTGTGAGGACCCACCCAGCCTAATCACGTGTGATAATTCCCACGCACCCCTGTAATACACGTACCCAGCAAAATGGCGTGTGATAATTCCCACGCAACCCTGTAATTCACGTACCCTGCCAAATCGCGTGTGATAATTCCCGCGTACCCCTGTATTACACGTGCCCTGGCTAATCGCATGTAAGACTTCCCGCGTACCCCTGTAATACACGTTCCCTGGACAATCGCGTGTTGAACTTCCCGCGTACCCCTGTAATACACGTTCCCTGGACAATCGCGTGTTGAACTTCCCGCGTACCCCTGTAATACACGTTCCCTGGACTATCGCGTGTTGAACTTCCCGTGCACCCCTGAAATACACGTACCCTGGCACCCTGGCTAATCGCGTGTATAACTTCACGCGTACCCCTGATATGCACGTTACCCGCTTTGCGTTCCTTGTTTGGCAGCCCTGTAAACTGGTCCAGGGTTAGCGCAGCCCTTTGCGATGATTTAGCGATTTTGATGGCTTTTCCTTGCGCGAGGGCGTTCTTGGGGGCGTTACTGGCGCTGCTGCAGGGTCGCTGCGATACTCTGCGCCACGGCTGGTTTGGGAGCCTAAAATCCATGAATACGCTGTGCGCGGAAATCGGTTTTAGCGCACGTGCCTGGCGCAGACAATCGCACGCGGACACTCTGCGCCAGCCGCTTGCGACACTTTTCTGCGAAATTCTATGAATTACCCTGTAAATGTCCAACCACAAACTGTGGTCAACAAAACGATTATATAGATTTGAAGAAGCATCATAGTACTAGGGGAGGAAGTACAGCTCAGGGGTAAAGCGTTTGTCTTGGAAGCAAGACAACACAGCGCAACACATGTTTGAATCCTGATCACGCTTTTAGAAAGCACTGCTGGTATTAAGCGCGATAAAAATGAACAATTATATTATTTTATATATACTAAATAAACTGTACATCATGACACTTGTACCATGCATGTTCCTGTGATATTAGCCTATTGGGCCTTACATGTCACTTTGTGCATTTTTTTTGGAAAAACATGTCATAACCCAGTCTTCTCCTTCCTGTAGGCTTTTGGGGGCCCATCATTTTCTACCCTCCTTTCCCGACCTTATTAACCCTTTTCAACACAGTACAACCAAGGGTGATCTCTGGGATATAGGTAGGGTGGAGGCATCTCAAGGCAGGTTAGGAGCAAGTTAATGGTGCTAAATAGATTTGCTAAACAGTAAAGTGTTTCACTTCACCCGCCTACACTTATCGTTCACCTAGTGTGCCTATTCAACAACTCCCGCCCCCATTATGGATGCATTTATAGTGCCTCTGCTCTGCTGCTGGCTAATCCGCCATGGAAGGTATCTGTCTGTTATTAAGTGCCATGCTCAGAGTATCTTATTGATAATTCAGTACTTAGCGCATTAACACTGTCACTAGTAATGGGCCCTGCATGATGTCTGGGTACCTTGCAGTGGCTTAATGGTGCCGCTTTTGCTGTGTAATTTAAGGTGCACAACCATCACTTCCATTAATGCAACATGGGCATTCCTTTACAGAGATGCTTAGCCAATCCTTTGTCTTCCCTTGCATCAGAGATGTGTAGTTCTGGATTTATAATGAGAAAATGCAAGACAGAAAGTTACAGAATGAAAAGTACAAGTATAATGGGAAGAGACTGGTTTAAGTTTTAAATCGTAAAGTACTGACCTGTAAACAACATCTCAGAATGCTTTTTTTAATCTCTTTTACATTATGTTTAACAGTTTTGAAAATACAGCATTAAAAGAAGACATTGTGCTTTGCTATGATTTCATGAAACATTTGTCTATCGCAAGAAAGGAAAAGTGCAATCATTTTTGCTAAACACTCTAAGAATGAATTGTACAACATCAAGGGCATAAATCATCTGTGCCACAATGTCTGGATGCATCCTGCCCAAGCACATTTCTAATTTATTATCTAATTCCCTGAGATAACTTTCCTTACAGCATAGCATAACATGGAATTCTGCCCAAAACCCCAGGGAATCCTATGGACTTCAGAAATGGGGATTAACACCACCTTACAACCGCCTGTAACCCATGGTAAACCCACAGGACCTAGTGGTGGTAACAAAAACCTATTGTGTGGTGTCAAGCAGTATTGTTTTCTATCACAGTGCAATGGAAAACTACATGGAGGAAAATTATCCTACAGAGGAAGGCATTAAAATGAAGATGCTCAAGAAAAGGAACCAGAAGGAAATACGCAACATTCAGGATTGTGTAAATCCATTCTTTATATATATGTAAAATGAGATTAAACATAATATTTTAAGGAACAAATATCAGTCACCAAACATAAATAGTTTATCTAACTACTTCTAAATGTTTAAGCAACCAACAATTTCGTTTTAAATTTAGTATATCTTCAATTGTTTAAAAATATTTCAAATATTTTCAAACAAATGAAGATGTCATTCAAGTAGCAAGAAGAATTAAACAAGCACCACCTCAAGAACTACCCATGAAACGTATCATGGATACATTAAAAGAAATAAAACAACTATTAATTAATGTTAAAAAATAAGTACAATCAATGAAAAAGGGCATTGAAAATGTAAGGCAAATCATGGACAGTAATAATCCACATAATTGGGCTAAGGAAGAAGATGTATCATGTGTTCATAGTAAAAGAAAACCTACAACCAATGTCCCCCCTAATAAACCAGTTTTTAATATACTTTGTTTACATACTTATTTCACTCTTTAAAGTATTTACAGTTATATGTATTATTAATGAATAAAAGCTATTAGAAATGTAACAATAACTGTTTACAAAAACTACACTCAATATAGCTTAATAAACTTTACAAGACTACTGCCACACATATATGTATATATTTTTTTAAAAGACATTTTTATACCCGCATCTACACAATGCACACAGTGGGATGACTGCTTATTTTTATTTATTTTGTATTTATTTAAGATTGATATAGTGCGGTTAGGGAGAATTCTCTGTTTAGGCTGAATTTCCAAACCTAGTGAGTTCCCCAGCAGCTTTGCTGGATTTCTGGAGTTTGTTTTTTTCCATCCTGCCTAGAGTGAGACGCTTTTCTCCCACTCTTGGACATGAATGTGGTTAATTTCTGTGAATGTCAATGTGTTCTATGGGCTATGGGGTCTTTTACTCCATAGGGTCTCATATGTTTTGCTATGTGTGTTACAACGCACCCTCCGTGCCGTAACACCGGGGCGTCCTAGAGGACCCCCACCATAGACTCCATACCCGGGGACTGACTACTGTCACCATTGGCATGTAAAGTCACCATTGGCTGTACTAGACCTAAATTTACTAACAGAACTAGTACAAACCATCCTATTGTGAACGTACTGGTAGGGGTAATTCGATTACGCCTGGGTCTGTTATTCGAGGGGGCACTGTCCCGTCCCCCCTCGTCGAGTTTTGGCTGGTGGCACTGGAAACTACTTGTTATATTCGACCCCGAATATAACTCTATGGGATTCGTCCCATTGTTGGAGGTTAACACTTTTTCTCGTTAGTCTCTAACATACCGCCGGTTTATTTGTCTTAAATAAATCTACCGGTTGGTATTTTCTGCCAGAACTCGGTTTTTAAAATGGCGTCTGTGTTCGTCTCTGTGACTCCTAAACCAAAGGTTTGCCCTTTGTTCCACTTTTTGGGGGCTTCTGCACAGAAGCCCTCCAAAGTGGTGCCATTCTGTCTGGGTACCACAGGGGGTGTGGGAGGGGGTTTAGGCACCCTGGACTGAGTTGCCTTGCCAACTCAAGTCACACTCTGGTGTGATTGACCCAAGTGGTGAGCCACCCCGCTCACCACTTAGCGTGGTGTGATTGACAGCTAGGCTGAATGAATGGGGGTTTTCTGCATAAAAGCAGGGCTTTTGGGACTGGATCTTCAGAAGTCGCCACCAGACCTAAGAATCCGACGAGGGTAAAGCTAAGCCGACCTGCAATGACGACACCTCTGGTGGAGCCCTGCTGAACCGACTCACCATTTCCCGACGACAGAGGAGATCTCCCCGCCGGAGAGTCTTCTTCCCCTGACTGGTGGGCACAACCAGTCCCCTTTGCTTTTTGTTCGCTTCCAGGGCATAGTGGTCGAATGGCCCGTGCTGAGCACCCCGGCAACCGGATAGCCACTAGCCCATACCACGACCAAAAGGTGGTGCCTTGTGACGGAGCACTCCGCGGCTGGTCTCTTCCCTGGTGGTGCAACAATCTTCAACTTTCCTTTGACGACGAGATCATCTCTTCTCTTGGCAAAGCCCCGACTTGCATCCACCACCAGGAACAACTGCCCCTGCCGGAGCTGTCTCTCCACATACAACGTACCGTGTCCGCCTGGCTTCCCTCGTGACGGTTAGCGTGAGGTTTCTTAATCCTCGCCTCTCCATTGGGTCACCTACAAGCTTTCTTAACTTTCTGTTCTGAACTGGTCCAATCTTTCTGTGACCATTTGCGCCAAAGACTAGAAGTGCATTTCCACTGTGATACTTTTTGGGACATATCGCCTTGCCTCTCTCCAAGTGAGCCTGGCCTCTGAACTTTGCGATCTACAGTCGACCCTGCCTTACTTGCCTTGCATTTGTTCGTAAAAGTGTTGGTACTGAGTTGATTTCATATCCTGCCTTTTTCTCTCCCATCCTAACGAATATTAGAGTGCCATCTAGGTTAAAGCATTCACCTCTGTCTGCAAATAAGTGGTGCCGTTGAGCCTAGACTTGTCGAACTATTGTTAGAGGGATTGATTTACTTATAGTAATTATAATCAAAGTGTTTGCCGTATTAGTGCCAGTGTGTTTTCATAGATGTGTTGTTATAAATAAATACCTATATATCTTTACACCCAAGCTCTGTTCCGTGTTTGCTTGTTCTACAGTGTAAATTGCCCTATTTTGTATACCCCACATACTGCCTAACTTTTCTTGAGAGAGGTCTGACTGCTCAGCCACAGCTACCAGGTGAATCTGTGTGGTACAGACAGCTACCAAGTGGGTTTACTGCCAACACCTGTAAGCCTAAATCTTTTGCAGTGGTCCCAGAGGGAACTGCACAGGTTTTCCACTTAACAAGCGCCTTCATCAAAAGTCCTGTACATAGCAACAACACATTACAAATAGTAAAATTGTATGGAATTTGAGCAAAATCAGCCTGTGATCATTCCTTCTGGTGTAGATGGGATTTCAGCGATTTTTTAAACATAGAATAAATAGAAATAGAAAGGTGGGAAAGGGGAAGACCATTCCAGCGCAAGGAGCACAATGAGAAAATGTACGGAAAAGTGAATGTGCACAGGGAGGAAGTGGCACTACAAGATGAAATTGAGAGCTAGAGTGAAGAGAACGAGAGGGAGTATAGAATGAAACCAATGAGGAGAGTTTGTCCGGAGCAAGACAAAAAAGTGATTTAAAGACAAGCCATAAAAAATGGATTTGAATTGACCTTGAAAGGAGAGCCAGACAAGAGTAAGAAAAGTAAACAAATAGAAGCGTTGAAGACAGATTTCAACGGGGCAAGTCAGTTTAGTGGAAGACCAAAGAGTGTAGTCGAGCAGTAGAATAAACATTAAATAATTAAGGAGGATAGCAGTACTTTGGTAGCATCAAAGGTCAATAAGGAGCAGCATTTTTGAATGTTAAATAGATGATAGCGGCAAGCGTGTGAAGAGACAGAGATGTGCTGTTTAAAAGATAAGGCAGGATCAAAGTAAAGTCCCTGTTTACGGACAGTTGCTGAAATAGGGAGCTGGGAGGGAGGAAATGATATAAAAAGAAGAGGTAAAGGTGAGGGAATGGTTTTAGAAGGGAAGAAGAGTAGTTGACATCCAAAATTTAATAGCCAGTAAACAGGAGGAAAGTTGATTGTGTATATCAGCTGATAACGAGGAGAAAGACAGAAAAAGCTGAGTATCATCAGCATAGAAATGATCTGACAAACCAAAGGAAGAAAAGACTTTTAGCTAAGGGGGAATTTTAAATAGAAAAAATAAAAGGCCCAAGAACCGATCCTTGCGGGACACCATGGGCAAGAGGAAAGGAGTCTGATGTTGTCCCTGCCCATGAAACAGAGCATGTCCATTGAGACAAATGAGATCTAAACCAGAAAAGAACAGAGTCAGGAAAACAAAAAGATCAAAGAGAAGCTAGGAAGAGTGAGTGATCAACAGTGTCAAATGCAGTGGCAAGATCTCATAAAATAAGGAAAGAAGACTGCTTAGAGTAACTTTCTTTGAGAAAGGAGTTTAAGACTGACAGAAGAGCTGTTCAGTTGAATGCAAGGGACAGAAAACAGATTGAAACAGAGGAAGAATCAAACTATTAGACACGAAAGTCGAGACTTGAGAATAGACAAAGTGCTCAAGTAATTTAGAGAGCTAGGGGAGAAGAGAAATAGGACGAAAGTTTGACACAAACATAAGAGAGGGGTTATCAGAAGGCCTTTTTAGAATCGGAATAATAGAAGCATGTTTAAAAGAAAAAGGGAAAGTAGAAGGTAGAAGACAAATATTGAAGATAGATGTAAGACTGGAATTGAGAGAGGAATAGACGTTAGAAATAAGAACAGAAGCAATTGGGTCAGTTGGTGCAACAGTAGGATGAGCTTGAGTCAACAAAAGAGAGATGTCCTTGTTAGTAATAAGAGTAGAGTGAGAAACAGAATAGTAGAGGGCGAGATAGGAGGAAAATGTGCTGTTTGTGTAGAGGAAGAAGAAGAATCAATTGCGATGCAGAGAGAGTCCACCTTGGAAGAGAAAAATTAGGCTAAGTCAGAAGCTGATAGAGAGGAGTTAAGTGAATGATCAAACGTAACATGGGAAAGAAGATGATAAAGAGTTTGGAAGACAAGTCGCGGATGAGATGGTTGTGCGTTGAAAAGATTAGAGAAATAGGATTGTTTAGCAGAAAGAAGACAATGATCATACAAGATATGATCTGAAGAGTATGAGTTATAGTTATCCTCAGACTTAGAATTGAGCCAGCATGTTCCAAGGCAACGCAAAGCACGTCACATGGACTGAAGATGGACCGAAAGCCAAGGCTGTGAGGGTTTGCAAGATCGATGGAAAAAATAGGTAGAATAGAGAGTATTTAGAGATGAGCAAAGTGAAGAAAAGAGAGCAGAAGCTGCTTTGTCAGCTGATAGGGAAAAGAAAGTGGAGTCAAAAGGTAAGGCAGAGATGAATGAAGCCACAAAAAGTGGGGTATTGAAACTTTGCTGATTGCGCCGAGAAAATGAAAGAAAGGAAGGAGAAGGAGCTGGTAAAACTGGAGATGTGGGGAACATAGAAGCAGAAAGAAGATAGTAATCAGAGAGGTAAACAGGAAGTGATGAGATGTGAGAGGCGGATAGAGAGGGAGACATATAAATAGGAACAAGACAAGACACAGAGATATGTGAAGAAGGTGTAAAAGGTGGAGAAAGGAAATAAGTATCAAGAATAGCAGGAAATGGAAGAGAAGAGCAAACAGAGAAAAGATGAAATGAGAGGAGTAGTGGATGGAAGAATAGTAGAAAGGAGATTATCGATATCTTCACAAAACGAGGTAACCACCTCTTAGGGGCGATAAAGAAGTAAAAATTAAGTAGAATAAGGCTTAGAAAAGGTAGTAAATGAAAATAATACAAAAGAGGAGAAACTAGGGAGAGGAGGAGAGGAAGAGGACACCATTACATAACTTGCACAATAAAATATACTAGTGCTTCCACCACGAGCAGAAGAACATGGGGTGTGATAAAAAGAAGTCTTGGAGGTGGTCAAAGAAGCAGTAACAGTGGGATTATAAGGAGGAATCAAGATCTCAGAAATACAAAGAAAGTGCACTGTGGTCTTAGAAATAAGTCAAGTACTGAAGAGGACTTGTAACAAAAAGATCTTGTGTTCCATTAGCCTAAATCAACAAGTACAGGATTAGCAGAACAAGGGGGTAGATAAGATTTGATTAGTTTCAAGAGGTGGAAAATCACTTGACATTAGAGCTGCCCATTGGTTTATGGTCAGGATGCAAAATAAAGTTACCAGCATAGAGCCAAGGTGATCGTAAGATCCAGGTGAGTGTGCTGACTGTGCTGGCAATGGAAAAGTGGAGCACGCTGCCATGAGCTGCGTCGGGAGGATGGCTGTCTTGGCAGATGTCAATGCAAAGGAGAGTTGATCCACGTTGCTCCCCACAGTGGACAGCTGCAGACAGCGAGGTCTGACATATACAGAATTCACGTGGTCTTCACCCAAGGCGGATGTTAAATCACAAATCACAGTGTGAGCCGGTGCTTGGGATGAAACTGAAGCAAGGAGGTGTGGCCTCAAGCATTGCTGAACAAAACACACACCAGTGTTCTTGCTGGAGGAGCAAGCAGGAACAACAAAACAAGGCTGTACTCCTGAACAGCATAAGGACCAGAAAGTTATGCTTGCACCCTCACAACTGGGCAGTTGGAGTATCCAGTAATGGTTGCTTCCATTACATTCCGAGATGTGTGTGATGATCGTGCCTTTAGCTTTTCTGAGACGGCATCAGCTGCAAGAAGTGTTGACGGTCTAGTTGTGATTACGGTCACGACGTTACCACAGGAAGCAGTAGGACGTCAGGGGGACGTAGCCATGCCCACTGAAGAAGATCCGATAAAAGAATGGAGAGCGGATTTCACGTCGCGTCACTACTCGATTAGAGGTTGTCAGACGCTCCGTAAGTACGCTACAGGATCTTTTTGTATCTTTCTTTGTGCTTCTATTTTCCCTTTGGATCCTTGCAAACTTGCATCACAGTTTACCTTTTCTCCCGTATTTCGCTAGGAATTCAGCTTTGGAACGGTGACCTCTTTCGATCCTCCTTCTGTTTAAACTCATTGCCTTCTTTCATAATCCCAGTTACACAGTGTTCGGGTAGGCATAACTTGACATTAGTAGTTTATTCTTGTGTTGACAGTTGGCGGAGGGTTTGATAGGTTTATATTGTTGGTTCATTTTCATTTAGGAAGCCGCATTTGTTTTGAGAGCCACTCTCTCTTTCTCGAGAACTACGACTCCCAGAATCCTTTTTGTCATCTTGTGCTAACTCCCCGTTCTACGGACGAGGTTGCGCAGCCTACATCTCTTGCAGGTGGAGAAACCAGTTCTTCCCTTACTTATTTCTATCTGATATCTGTTGGGGAAAACTCTGTTACTATCTACGCTTCTTCTTTCATTTCCTCATAGTATTTGAAGGCTCCAGGAACACATACTCTTTGCTCTGCCTTCATCATTAAATTACCATTCGGTTTTAGTACTTTGGTAAGGGCAGGGGAACTTTTCTGTAATCTTTACTTTCCTTTTTGTGTTCTATTCTTTAGCTAATATTGTTCTTAAATTCATCTACAGCTGGGCTAATTAGTACAAGCTTTCAACATTGGTAACCGGAAAGCAGGAATTATTCGGAACATTCCGGAGGGAAGGAGAACGTTCATCCACGCTCCCCAGCAGCTCAGCACAGGGTTTTTCCCCCTCGAGGGTTTCCCTGGAATTCCCTTCGTGGGGTAGCCTTTGTAGTGCTGACCGCATAAGGGGTTCCAGGAGGATCCTTTATTTCATCAGGATCAGCGCAGCCCCCATCATGCACCTGTCTTCATTAAGACAAGGTAGGAACTATTCCCAGACTGCCTCATTTGTTTGTTTGTTGTTGTTTATTAAGAAAGACGTTTTCAGGCTTTCTATAAGCTGGGTTGGTTTAGTAATTCACAGAGGTTGAAGTTACAGTTAGTGACGCCCATTGTATCCATTGAAGACTCTGGTAGAGGGATCTATTTTTAGAAAACATGGACCCCCAACAACAACAACAACAACAACAAATTCAGCAGCTCATTGCTGCGGTTCAGTCTTTAACAGTGGAAGTTCAACAATTAAAGCAGGAGAATGTCAATCTCCGACAACAGCAACAGCAAGATACTGCCACATTAAGGCAACAACAGTTACAGTTGCAATAGGGTATTCGAACACCATACTGTTCGGAAGTACCACCTGGTCCCTTCCCCGGGGGTCAGTTTGACGGGAAATCCCATAAGCTAAAGGAGTTTTTAGACTCCTGTTCAATACAATTTGCCTTTAACGGAACCTATTTTCATACAGATCGCGACAAGGTTGGGTATATGATTTCCCAGATGACAGGACCAGCACTAGCCTGGGCCACTCCGTTGGTGACCACCACGAATCCTATTCTTGACTCTCACACTGCATTCTGCAATAGCATAAAAAGTATGTTTGGTCGTCAGGAACTTACAGTGGCCGCTCAAGAACATTTGTTAGATCTTAATCAAGGGAAACAAGGTATTTTGTCTTACATTACTCGTTTTAAACAAATGTCAGGCGAAACAAGATGGTCAGATGAAGCATTAACCACAATATTCCATAGGGGACTCTCAGAAGATCTCAAAGACGAATTGTCTCAGATACCCTGGCCCCAAACATTGGCGGAATCTATTTCATTGGTTCTACAAATAGATTACCGGTGAAAGAAAGACAATTGGAAAGGAAGAAGGGACGGACCTATAGACCCTCTATAGAAACGTCTGCAGCATCTAAACCTTCTTCTTCGGGAGATGAACCTATGCAATTAGGGACGGCATCTAGGGGTCCGTTATCTCGCGAGGAACGGTCTCGCCGACGTACTTTGGGACTATGTATTTACTGTAGTGCAAATACTCACATAGTGCAGGACTGACCCATTGCTCCACTCCGGAAGTCAGGAAAAGCCAGCGCCCAGCCGTAAGCGGAACCACGGTCTGGGAACCATTGTTGGACACCTGTTCCTCATCAAATGCTTTACTGCCCCCTGTACCTATTTCCTCGGGGGTTATTGACTCGGGTATGATCATTTTGAAGGTCTCCTTAAGATGTGGCGACAAAGAAGTGATAAACATTCTGGCTCTTATTGATTGTGGTGCGGCAGGAAACTTTGTGGATGATCGATGGGCTACTGAACAAGGTATTCCCAGATCTTCCAAAAATGTTGCGATTCCAGTTGAATGTGTGGACGGTAGTCCACTAATTTCTGGGCCTATCAAAGGTCTGACCAATCTGATCGAGATGATTATCTCTTCACATTCCGAGATACTCACCTTAGACATCATAAGAGCTGCTCATCACCCAGTGATTCCAGGATTGCCGTGGTTAAGAAAACACAACCCCTTTATTAATTGGTCTGCGGGATCTTTTTTCTTGGGGTCTGAATACTGTTTAGGACATTGTATACAGAGTCATTCTCCAGTACCCAGAGGAAAGACTTCATCTATGCTGGCTCCGTCAAAGGTTCTCTTAGTCAACCAGATAGCCGGATTACCAGAGGAGTATCATGAGTATCAACTGGTATTCACCTCATCTGAATACTCAGAGTTACCTCCACATCAAAGAGATGATTGTGTCATCGCGTTAATTCCGGATCAACCATTACCCTTTGGCAGAATGTACATATTGTCAGCATCTGAAAAGGAGGCTCTGCGTGAATATCTGCAGACTAATCTCAAAAATGGTTTGATAACGGAATCTACATCACCAGCCGCTGCTTCGTTATTTTTCATTCCAAAGAAAGACACAAAGGAATTATGCCGCTGCATTGATTACCGGGGTCTCAATAAGATTACAGTCCCAGACAAGTACCCAATGCCATTAATCACAGATATTCTTGAAGCAGTCAAGGGAGCCATGGTATATACTAAATTGGACCTTAAAGGGGCATATCATCTCATCCGCATAAGATCTGGAGATGAGTGGAAGAATGCATTTCGCACCACTTTTGGCCATTATCAGTACCAGGTGATGCCTTTTGGTTTGTCAAACGCTCCATCAGTATTCCAAAGATTTATGGACCATCTCTTTGCGTATATTCTCCTTCACTATGTCATCGTTTATTTGGATGATATCCTGGTCTTTTCCAAATCTTTACCAGAACATCAGAAGCATGTCAGCGAAGTTCTATCTAGGCTACAACATAATCATCTTTTTTGTAAGATTAATAATTTCGAATTCCACCAGTCCTGAGTCGCCTATTTGGGGTACATCCTATCAAATACTGGGATAGCCATGGATCCTTCTAAGATTTCCGCCATTCAAGAATGGCCTGCCCCTACTACGGTAAAAGAGATCCAAAGGTTTGTTGGATTTGCCAATGTTTACCGTAGGTTCATACCTCACTTTTCCAATTTAACTCATCCTTTTACTTCACTTTTGAAGAAGGGAGTTCCTTTTCATTGGTCAGATTCCACTCAAGGGGCATTTGAAGAACTAAAGAGAAGATTCACCTCTGCCCCACTATTAATGACCCCAGATCAGGATAACTCATTCATAGTGGGGACTGATGCATCTCATTATGCCCTTGGAGCTGTTTTACTTCAGAAAGACACCAGGGGCCAGGAACGCCCGATTGCATACCTCTCAAAGACTTTGTCTCCGGCTGAATTAGACTATTCTGTGTTGGAAAAGGAGCTATCGGCCATAAAGAGGGCTTTTGAAGAGTGGAGATACCTACTGTTAGGGGATACCTACAAGTCATTGAGGTCAGAACAGACCATCATAATCTGAGAGCCCTTCAGTATGCACAGACATGTAACAGTAGACAGGCCCATTGGGCTCATTTTTTTTCTCCATTTAGAATTCATTTTACCTTTATTTCAGGAACTACCCCAAAAACAGTTTTGATCGGAATCAATCTTTCCGCAAACTCAAGTTTATCAGGTGGTTGTTAAGGATTTGCTAACTCGAATCCAGGAACAAACTAAAAGGATGACAAGTCAACAAAAGGAAGAACTCATTCCTTGGAAATTGATCCACGAGGAAGGATGTTACTATTCTGGACAACAGGTTTTTCTCCCTACTGATTCCTTAAGAAGAGAAATCCTGAAACTATGTCATGATGCAAAGGTATCAGGACACAGAGGAACAAGTACAACTTTAGACCTGGTAGCCAGATACTTCTGGTGGCCTTTTTGGAAGAAGGACGTCACAGAATATGTTAACTCTTGTCCAAATTGCTTACAGGTGAAAACTCCTCGACATCCCCCTTTGGGTAAATTGGTCCAAATGTCATTACCATCTCAGCCCTGGCAGATGATCTCGACAGACTTCATTTTTGATTTGCCTCCCTCAGGGGGATGTGCTACTATAATGGTTACGGTAGACTATTTCTCAAAATTGGCACATTTTATTCCCTTGAGCAAACTTCCGACAGCATCAGAAATGGCAAGAGTCTTCATCAAGAGAATATTTTCTCTTCATGGTTTACCAGAAAAGATAATATCTGATCGAGGATCACATACACGTCAAAATACTGGAAGCAAGTGTGCCTCAAATTGGGCATTACAAGAGCCCTGAGTTTCGGGTACCATCCGCAAACAAACGGGCAAACTGAACGTTTAAATCAGAGCCTGGAAGGATATTTGAGAACTTATGTATCCGCTGCTCAGGATGACTGGAAGGAATTGTTACCTATTGCCGAGTATGCATATAATAATTCTTTTCACTCCTCAATTAAGATGAGTCCCGTTCTCTGTACCTATGGATTCTTTCCCTCATCTTTTCCCAGTGCAAGTCATTCCACTTCACAATTTCCAGATGTGGATCATCTTGTTAAACAGCTCGATAAGTATCATTCAGAAGCCTGAAAGACCCTTCAAGAATCCCAAGTCTGTATCAAGAAGTATGCAGATCGTCATCGCATTTCCGCCCCGGATATTAAGATCAGAGATTATGTTTGGCTCTCAGCTAGATTTCTCCCTAGGCATATGGTACCGTCTAAACTGTCCCCTCGATATTTTGGACCTTTCCGGATCATATGTAAGATTGGTCAAGCAGCCTTTTGACTGCGTCTCCCTACCTCCTGGTCTTGGATTCATCCGGTTTTTCATGTTTCACAATTAAAACCGGACAGAAGAAGTAAATTTCATCCTAAAACTACTGTCAATCCTCCTCCACTTCTGACATCGACAGGTCCAGAATTTGAAGTATCTAGGATATGTGATTCTCAATATCATTATGGGAAACTTCAGTATCTAATAGACTGGAAAGGGTATTCCAGAGCTGAAAGATCATGGGAACGAGCTGAAGATATTCACGCGTCCCGGTTGATAAGGAAATTTCATGAGAACCATCCCGACAAACCGGGGGGGAGTCCGCATAAAAGGGGCATACTGTAATGGTTTCTTCCATTACATTCCGAGATGTGTGTGATGATCGTGCCTTTAGCTTTTCTGAGACGGCATCAGCTGCAAGAAGTGTTGACGGTCTAGTTGTGATTACGGTCACGACATTACCACAGGAAGCAGTAGGACGTCAGGGGAATGTAGCCACGCCCACTGAAGAAGATCCGATAAAAGAATGGAGACCGGATTTCACGTCGCGTCACTACTCGATTAGAGGTTGTCAGACGCTCCGTGAGTATGCTACAGGATCTTTTTGTATCTTTCTTTGTGCTTCTATTTTCCCTTTGGATCCTTGCAAACTTGCATCACCGTTTACCTTTTCTCCCGTATTTCGCTAGGAACTCAGCTTTGGAACGGTGACCTCTTTCGATCCTCCTTCTGTTTAAACTCATTGCCTTCCTTCATAATCCCAGTTACACAGTGTTCGGGTAGGCATAACTTGACATTAGTAGTTTATTCTTGTGTTGACAGTTGGCGGAGGGTTTGATAGGTTTATATTGTTGGTTCATTTTCATTTAGGAAGCCGCATTTGTTTTGAGAGCCACTCTCTCTTTCTCGAGAACTACGACTCCCAGAATCCTTTTTGTCATCTTGTGCTAACTCCCCGTTCTACGGACGAGGTCGCGCAGCCTTCATCTCTTGCAGGTGGAGAAACCAGTTCTTCCCTTACTTATTTCTATCTGATATCTGTTGGGGCAAACTCTGTTACTATCTACGCTTCTTCTTTCATTTCCTCATAGTATTTGAAGGCTCCAGGAACACGGACTCTTTGCTCTGCCTTCATCATTAAATTACCATTCGATTTTAGTACTTTGGTAAGGGCAGGGGAACTTTTCTGTAATCTTTACTTTCCTTTTTCTGTTCTATTCTTTAGCTAATATTGTTCTTAAATTCATCTACAGCTGGGCTAATTAGTACAAGCTTTCAACATTGTTAACCGGAAAGCAGGAATTATTCCGAACCTTCCGGAGGGAAGGAGAATGTTCATCCACGTTCCCCAGCAGCTCAGCTCAGGGTTTTTTCCCCCTCAAGGGTTTTCTCTGGAATTCCCTTTGGGGGGTAGCCTTTGTAGTGCTGACCGCGTAGGGGGTTCCAGGAGGATCCTTTATTTCATCAGGATCAGCGCAGCCCTCATCGTGCACCTGTCTTCATTATGACAAGGTAGGAACTATTCCCAGACTGCCTCATTTGTTTGTTTGTTGTTGTTTATTAAGAAAGACCTTTTCAGGATTTCTATAAGCTGGGTTGGTTTAGTAATGCACAGAGGTTGAAGTTACAGTTAGTGACGCCCATTGTATCCATTGAAGACTCTGGTAGAGGGATCTATTTTTTAGAAAATATGGACCCCCAACAACAACAACAACAACAACAAATTCAGCGGCTCATTGCTGCGGTTCAGTCTTTAACAGTGGAAGTTCAACAATTAAAGCAGGAGAATGTCAATCTCCGACAACAGCAACAGCAAGATACTGCCACAGCACGGACCCCGGAGACAGCGAGGTTTGACTTATACAGACTTCACCTGGGCTTCACCCAGTGCCTATGTTAAATCACAGTCTAAGCCAGTGAGCGAGATGAAACTGAGGCATGGAGGTATGGCTTCAAACGTTGCTCAGCAACGGGGATGCTAGTCTTCATGCCGGAGGAGCGAGGGGGCACAACAAAACATTTATTAGCCATGGCTGCACAGGGTACCACTTATACCCATGTGTAAAAACATGCCACGCATGGGGTGGGTGTGGAATCACCATGGGTAAACAACCCCCAGTCATTACTGTTCCTACATGCAATCCCCAATAGACCAATCACACCCCTTTTCATTGTAGCCGTGGATATAGGATTCTTTTTTTCAATTTTATTTATTTCATTTTTTTTACTGAGTATGGAATATGAATGAAAAAAGAGACTGTGGTGTTAAAATGGCAGTTAAACACAGTTATGTAAGCTGTATGATGATAAAGAGAGCACTCCAAATGTAGTAAGTACTAAAATACTACACTCATTGTGCCTCAAAACAATCCTTTTAAGGACTACTTATCACATATAAATACATAAATACAATGAAATAAAAGCATCTCTCTTAGCCTCAGCTTTTCAACACAGCTACAAATCTTGCCTTGTAGCCGCTGCTACACGTACATTTTCTGCAAACTGAAAATCAAACCAAGCCAACTTTCTAAACCTCAAATAAGACAAGGGAACACCTAATCACATAAAATAACAAACACAGATAACCTTCAGAGCTGTATCGTTCCATAACAATATGATTATTGCACAGAAAATGTATGGTCCAATAGACGCGACTATAGTAATAGCCGCGCCTACCACAACAACCAATGAAATGGCAAAAAGTGTTGATGCGCCCACGCACCTGCTTTTTATAGCCACAGTTATAGAGAAGCCTCACCTGTTCAGCTGTTCGACGTGCCATTTGCTCGTTTCTAGATGCGGCTGCACAGGGTACCACTTTTACCCATGGGTAGCAATGCTGCGCCCTAGATGGGTACTGGATAACTGTGTTCAAACATCCTAGCCGTTGCTGTGGCTATGCGTGATCCTACATAATATTTAAAAAATCTGAGAATGAAATAGGAATGATGAAAGAGTCAGTAGTGACACAATGGTAGTAAAGGTGTCACTACAGTATATGACTGCTCATGGAGTCATGTAAAATGGATGATGAAAAGGAAATCACAGTATAAGTAGTAGCTAGGATACAGACGATGGGGTTATCTTGGCTGCTATGAGAAACCTGAGGGCATTCTCCCAATAAAATCTCGATAATCCCTTATTCAGGTGGCTGGGTCACGGCCATCACTGTTGGATCTAATTCCTGTGGGTGGTCCAGTGGGGGAGGATCACCTGGATAGGGGAACCCAGGATTTTGCTCAAGGGAATACCCCTTGTGAGACGCAGTATTGTGCCAGAGAAGGACAGAAGGGCGAGATATCTGAGGCTTTCCTGGGCTGTATTAAATCTGCCTCCCTTCCTCCTGTTATGTCTCTCCGGCCCAGATCCAACAAATCCTCTGTACGTAATCAATCCTCTAAGGTCCCAAACCCAGCGACACCCCAAAAGCATAACTCACAGAATCCTCATTTCACCAGTCTCCATTCAAATACTCCCTATCCTTTTTCTTTCTGTTCCTCTGATTTTCATTTTCTGCATTCCCAACCTGATCAGACAAAATAGTACAATTCCCACCATCCCCTTTGTTCATGTCATGACCCCAGATATTCCTGCTTACCCTGCGAACCCTGCCAATCCTGCCTCTCTGATTGTTATTTTCCAAAATCCCAACGTACTAGGACAGAACACTACCGTTCCCAACATCCCCTATGTTCTGTTCTTCATCCCTGTCATTCTTGTCCATTCCATTACACAAACCTTCCTTATCCCGTCCCAAAGGATACTCTGATACTCCAAACCCCCTGCCCCTTTTCTGACAGAAATACTTTTTCACACCTAAGACAACAGACTTATGTTAATCCTGTGTACCTGACATGTCCCAACCCGAGGGTCAGGCAAAGTCAGGCAATTGACTTAGATCACACACACCTCACATCCTTCCTTTTCCCCACAGGGATAAAATGTGGAGCAAGAGAGCACAGTGCGATCAAGGCGAGTAGAGCAGACAGCATGATGAGACGGCTACCGTGAGGCAGTTCAAGAGAAGGATAAAGGCGCGGGAGTCGAGAGGGTGGCGAGGCGAGAATTGACCTTGCTCTTTTTGTCCCAGACCCACAAAACCTTCATGGAAATGAGCCTAAGACCACAAACAATAGCACAAGTGTCCTGCAGCAGATGCCAGCGGTACACAAGGCAAACCTATGCCGATAAGCAGGAGCGTGGGAAGCTCCCGTGCCCGTGGTACCAGCCTTGACTCCAGAGAGGCAAAAGCCATGCGGTTCATCTGAGCTGGTGAATCGGAGGGAGAAGCGATAAGAACCGAGTTGTTTTGAATGAAAAGCGCAAAGTGGCAAGTGGCCCGTAGGAGGGCAAGCAAAAACGGTCAAAGTGGTCATAGAAAGGGTTGAGTTAAAGCCCTGTACCATCAAAAGACTTTGATCTACAAGCACTTTGAAAGCCAGGGACGTGAATCCTGCATTGCAAGAGAGGAGGGGAAGTGAATCATGCATCGAGAGAAAGCAAGGGGAATTAATCTAGTAACACTTAAGAGAAAAGTAAATATGAAGATAAGAGGGGTCTGAGCCCGACTGAGGGAGATCCAGGGGTGAAGCCATCACCCAAGAAGATAAAAAGGCAAGAGGGGTTTGAACCAGACTGAGGGAGATCCAGGGGTGAAGCCATCAATGAAGAAGATAAAAAGGCAAGAGTGATCAGAGCCTGACTGAGTGAAATACAGGGGTGAGACCATCACCCAAGAAGATAGCAAGACAAGAGGGGTCCGAGCCCGAGCGAGGGAGATCTAGGGGTGAAGCTATTACCCAAAGTTGTTTGATAAAGAAACTGTGGTATATTATTTTTAAATACAATTGAGAAGGGTCAGCACCCAGAAGAGGGGGACCCAGCAGTGAAACCATCACCTTATATGAACTGTGGTAAACACATTGCGAAGGGTCACTGCTCAAAAGAAGGGGACCCAGGGGTGAACCTATCACCCAGGGAACCTTGGAAATTAACTGATCATTTGTTAAAGAAACTTTTTGTTGTTTGAACACCTCAGGCCCCAAAGGCAAGAGACGTTCTAAGGAAACAAGACTTGGCCATCGACAGTCCTGAGAACTGCCAGTGGAACTGTTGTCGCTTGCTGGAACAGCCTGAGACTGTACTGTGCTCCAAGCTCCCATCTCACACCGTACACAAAAGTGGGGAAGGGAGACCCCGGCTACATTATCCTGACATATGATTTAAGAACACTTCTTTCTTTTCTTGAGAACTATCCCACACCCCTTTTTTGTATTAGTTTTGAGGTTTGGCAATAGGTTCTTAGTATGGACCCTTTTGTTTTGACACATGCCACTAAGATTGCCTTATTTTTCATTTGATGGTTGGCGCTTGTTGCCATCTTAGATTTAGGTTTAGATTAGATGTTTTTCCAACCTGCTTGAAGCCTTCATTGTTCAATAAACAGCCTTGAACCGTGATCACTTGTGTCTGTCTTACTTGTTGTCACCATGAGCTTCTCACACTGAATGCAGTCAAGTTCCTATACATTAGTATCGTTCTATATGCAAAAATAAAAAGACAATTATTTAAAAGACACACTACACGAAAAACAATGAAATACTTTTTTTACCCTCATATATAGCGCAATATATACACAATATAAGATACCAAATTTGTGAACATTGCACTGTTGTTTTCTTTACACATACTAATCATTGGGCCATTAGGAAAAAATCCAACTTGGATTAAAAAAACAGACAATAATGTGCAAAAATATTAAAACTGTCATTACAATAAATAAACACCAATATATAAACTGACTATGAATAGACAGGGGAGATTATACTAGATTGTTAGAATAGAACAGATGCGGTAGTGTAAGTAAACTTGGAGAGCAAGAGAATGTAGGGTGGGATAAGTAAACTTGGAGAACATGGCATATAAAACAAACACACAGGTAGAAACACTAGTACTTAAAAAAATGTGTAACATTGTCTTATATCTTTGGTTTTATATTTTTCTCCACTGTTAAACATTTACACTTGTCTGACAATTATAGCAGAATGAGGACCACCACCGACAGTTGACATTATATCAAAGTGAAATGAAACTGAGCTGCTGTGAGTGGCTTCAGCTTTACCTCCATACAAAAAAAGCAATGTACACAGAAAGCAATTGCTGACAGTTGGCAATATCACTGGGTGAAGGACTAACACAGCAAAAAGGAGATTGAGAAGGTTATGTACAAATTCTGTGCAAAGGTTTTATAGTGGGATCCTTAAAACAAACCGTTGCAAAATTTGGGAACCTCAAAGTTCATTCAACATCTTTTCTGCGTACATTGGAATAAAAACTACAACTGCAATAAACAAACAGGGGTATATAAACTCGGTGAGAATAAACAAAGGACATTATACTGGGTGGTTACAGGACAGAGGATTCGGAAGGTTAAGTAAACTTGGAGAACAAGAGAAAATAGGATGGGATAAGTAGACTTGATGAACAAGGAATAGCAAACAATCACACAGGTAGAAATACTAGTACTTTAAAATAAATATATTTTCATTTTGTTTAGCATTCTCCATTTCACCCCACAGAAAACCAAACCCCAAGAACACCACTGCAGATAGTTGAAAATATTTCAAGATCAAAGAACACTAAAAAGGAGAAAATGCTTTGCACCTTGTTCAAAAAGGCACTAAGACATGACCCTTCAAATGTTTCTTTTCAAAGCTTGGAAACATCCAGTGTCAGCAGGACACCACCGACAGTGAATGAACCCTCAAGTCTGCAGCATTATCAATTCCACCTGTTCCAATTTTACTGCCTCCCAATGTTTCAGTTATGAGAGTAACATGTTACCTACGCCGCAATTGGCTTCTCCCAGGAGATGCCACACTAGGAAGGAATTACAACAGAGTGAATGGGGTAGGTGAGTAAACTTGGAGCACATGAGAAACAAAACAGTCACACAGATAGAAATAGTACCCATGACCAATCAGGGCACCCGAGATTCCAGAGACGCGATATCTACAACACCCAAAAAAATAACTTTATATTGATCATTGCAAACAGTCATTTATAGTGAACCATGTTCCATCCAAAGCATAGGAACATCAGTACTGATCAACCATCTGTTACAGGTGCACTTGGACAATGAATGTAGAAAAGCAATACCTCCTCCACCACCACCTCCATCCACTCTTATGTTTTAAATATGGGTTAGCCTTTCAGGGGAGTTAACTACACAACATCTGGTGCGAGTCCACTGGGATGATAAGAACGATCCATATCAGGAATCATACAAGCACCACAAAATGTCTCATACATTACATTACAGACATTCAGCACCTCATCCAGCAAGTCCATCGACCAGTGGGAAACCTTCAACAAACAATCAACCCTCAAATTCTGTGGGTACTGCTTCAAATCGACCTCTTGTTGAACTACTGGCAACATATGTATGTGTTAAAAAAGTGTTCCATAAGCCATGATTTGATTTCCACAAAAGATGCCACAACATCAGATTGGCACAGAGGTACATTTACCTTATATTTACTTTTTACCCAATCCTCTTTTCCTTTGACAAGTTATTTCTTCAGTTTTTCTTCATCCACTCCTACATTTTATATACAGGTGGACCTTTCACTGGAGTAAACTGAACAACTTTTCAGTAGCCACGGAGCGCCTCATGTACTTGAATCCTATCAGCACCTGCACAACATAAAAACAATAAAGACCCAATCAGAAAATAAATGCAAAGAATCCAAATGTCTTTAAACAGATAATAAAAAATGACTAAAATGAACTTGTAGAACACCATCAATTGTACTACTTCACAGAAACTGAACACAGCTAAAAGAACTGTATAGTGAAAGTGCATTACAATTATAACAAATGCAATCAAATACACTTTCTACCTTACTAAATATCAATACAAAAACTAAATGCCTGCATAAATGCCATTGATTGACAAATCAAATTGTGTAGGTCCATTTTAGTGAAAGTAAAAAAAATACGTAAAAGAATACTTGCCACACAATCAGAGCAGATGAAAAAAATTACAGTGAACACCATCTGATAGCAGTGGCTAATATAACTAACACAGAGAACACTGCAAATAAATCTTCATATATGTAAATATGTATTAACGCTTACTTTCACATCAAACACACTTGTGCCATGTGTACACTCTGAGTTCTGGAATCAAAAGGATAAAACTGCAGGACATTGAGGCTTGTATACTTTAACAAATGATACCACAAAAAGAGGACTACATACCAATAAAACTACTAAAATGGATGACACATTTTCACCACAACCTATCACAGACAGCAATACAAATAACAACCACCAATAACAAATGATCAAACTCACTAAAATCTTTGTTATCCCTACCCAGCATCTATCATAGCCGCAGCAACCACACATCCACAAACACTCGACATACCATTTGCCGGTATATAGCTGTGGCTGCACAGGGTGCCAGGATTATCCATGGGTAGCAATGCCGTGCACTGAGTGGGAGCTGGATAGTCACGAGTAAACACACCAGTATTTGCTGTTGCTGGATGCAATCCTCAATACACCAATCACACCCCTTTATTTTATAACCACAGCAATAAGAATTATTTTTTTTAAAAGAGAAAAATTCTGAATATGGAATATAAATGATAAAAGAGAGAGTAGTAATACAGTAGTACTTATAATGTGTCAATACAATAAATGATTGCTCATTAAGTTATTTAAAGTGGATGATGATAAAAAAGTATACATAGTAGTTAGGATACTGAAGATTGGAGTTAGGTAGGGTGGATGAGGTTCAAATACAGGTAAAGGATGCATTGGACAAAAAGAATGAAAGTATGGGTCATAATGACTTCTGCATTCAAAAGCACAAAACTGCACACAATGGTGCCTTTTATACTTTCCAAAATCAAAACCACAAAAAGGTGACTATATTTACTATGCAAAATACTAAAATGGACGACACATTACCCATTTTGACTGTGACCTATCACAGTCAAGTACAAAATGGCAACAGTAAAATCAACCAATTACAAACACCGAAACAAACACATCATACATACCGTACTCTTACAAATTAGTACAAAATAAAACTAGGAGTAATTTTCCTGGAAACAGAAAGACTGAAAATATCATGGCTGGTTTAAAAACTGTATGGATGTTCGAAGAAAGTTGGCTATTTTGGTAACTGGCATTTTGTAAGAAACTGAATATTAAAATGTATCTAGGTTTGAGTAATTTTACAATTAAATGGTTTGGACTGCGGGAAATGAGTTGGCACCAAGTATTTTCAAACATTTTCAGACTGAAAAGTACAGGGCAGGCAGACATCATTCTAATTCATTGTGGAGGCAATGCTTTGGTTAAGGTACGAGGCATGTCCCTTGCTTTGATGATGAAGCAAGACCTGGAAAAACGAATGGAACTTTTTCCTCACACCGTCTTCATTTTTTCCAATCTAACTCAGAGGCAAAAATGGAGGTGGCCCACTAGATTTAATGTTAACATTGAAAAATCACAGAGAAATGTTAATAAAGTAGCTTCACATTTCATGACAGACCACAACCATTTATGGATTTTAAACAACATACAGTGCTACATAACCAATTTGAATACACATGACAGAGTACACCTAACCAATGAAGGTAATGCAATGTTTCTTCATAACGTCAAAGCAGTATTCCGAATGTGTTCAAATACTACCCCAAAACATTGTACCCAGGAAAACATATCACATAAAAATACACAAATACAATGAGAAAACATCCAAAAACATTTTTCAATATAACCGGGACTAGAGTTCATTTACTTTTTTATATAGCTGTGGTTACAAGATAATACTTGGGGGGTCACCTAGGTTTTTATACATATATATATTTATTACATGGCCACACTAGTGGCCATGTAGTTATGGTTAAGTTGGTGTTTTCAAAGGAAGAGCACTTTTTGGGCGGCTTATAACTTCGCTCTCCCTGGACAGGTCCTCACCAAATTTTGCAAAAGAAGTATTTGGGTCACTCTGAATTGTTTTGCAAAGTATGGTGAGGATTCTTCAAGGGGGGGCAAAGTTATAGGGGGGGTCCCAAAACTTATTTTTTTCCCATAGACTGAATGGGAAATTTTTTTTGCTCGCGTCTACAGCCCAAACAGCTGGAC